>NC_035437.2:31121341-31790092 GCF_002127325.2 Helianthus annuus | reverse complement strand
TAAAACCTCGTATGATGTAAATTTCAATAGTACCCAGTAGGAACTAATATTTAAAAAAAGTTTTCTATAAATTTTATGAATTCTGACTATGTCTATTTTTGTTAAACAGCATGAGTAACTTGTCTGAGGCCCTTCAGAATTTAAATCTCTATCCAGTAAGAGTAGAAGTTTCCAGAGATTTCAATAGGTATATACTAGATATAGAAGAACCTATAGAATTCGATGCTTTACCTCTCGAGAAACCCAAGCCCAAGGAAATAGAAATTGAGAAAGTTCTAGCAAATTGAAAAGTTACCATCTCAGGAAGAGTTAGATTCTATAATGCGCAAGCCAAAATACTATTAAGCCTGTTAATGAAATATTTTTTAATCGCTCTCTCGAAGCACAACTTACCAATGAACTTAGAACCATCTATTCCAAACCCTTCAATCCACTCGCAAAATAAACGGAATGGTTAATTAATGAAATACAGTTACAAAACCATCCTTATAAGCTTTTTCCTCAAGTTCCATCTAGAACCTTTACCAAATCCACCAATGAGTAACAAGAATAAGGCTGAACTTCGCTTTGGTAAAAACTAAGGGATACTGGGAAGAGGATCCAAGAGATTGGGAGACAAATCTCCTGGAACTACGATAAGAGGGAACACAGTTACTAGAATATAGTTGACAAAAAGGATAGGGGATTTATGAAACTGTTATTGTGTAATAATAATAGTAAAATCAGTATGTGTAAGATACATAATAAAACGATTGTATATAGAAAGCATGAAATTTTAGAAAATTTACCAAATTTTGTTCGTATACGTGATTATGTGCAATTAAGGTATGATATTGGATTATTTTCTTGTATACTAATTATTTATCTATAACTTAGTTGTCAAATGGAAAACGCTAATAATGAACCAGTTAATGAGGTTAATGATTCTGAGCAACAACCGGGAGATCAATATATGACTAGGCAGGATATAGAAATATCGTTGCTCAAGGGATAGCCAACACTATTCCAACAATGATAGCTCAAGGGATAGCCAACGGTATCCAGCCATCGTTGCTGCTGTTAAAAATCCAATAGAACCACAACAACCCGTTCTAGCAAACGTATTTCTGAAGATAACTTCAGTAATAGCGGTAAACGGAGGCACATGATCATGTTAATCATGACAATGAACACACCAGCGCCGCTCCCTAAGAAATGAAAGTTGCAACACCTGGTGCACTTACAAGGATTTCTTGCTTGTAAACCATCTGAGTTTGCAGGCACGAAGGAGCGATGCGGCACTACGTTGGTTAGAGAAAACTGAGGCAGTAATTGCCATAAGTAAATTGTGCTCAGGATGATCAGGTCATGTACGCGTCAAATCTTTTCAAAGAAGGAGCGCTAGAATGGTGGAATACGGTGTTACAATCAAAAGGAAGAAGAAATGGCGTATGCTAATGAACTGGGAAGAATTTAAAGCTTGGTAGAAAGAAAATTCTGTCCCGAATATGAAAAGGAACAAATGATAAACAAGTTTTTAACCTACCGAATGGTTGATGTAGATTGTCGAAAGTATACTACGACATTCTTCGAATATGCTCGAGTAGTACCAACCCTGGCTTCGCCAGAGCCAGTACTTATTTCTCGATATATTTGGGGATTGATTTCTGAAATCCGTAACATCGTCAAGGCTGCGAAACCTCGCACGATTGATGATGCGGTGGATTTAGCCAATACTCTGACTGACGAACTAGTACGGACAAGAGAAGAAAATAGAAGGAAGGAAGTAGCCCAAAAGATTACCCAGGTAATCCGTTCGGATAACCATAACGATTTTAAGAAAGGAGGGAATGGGCAATCTTCTACTAGTTCATTTTGCAATTTTTGCAAAAGGAAGCATTTTGGAAGATGCAAAGGATACTGCAATTTTTGCAAAATTCCGGGGCATCAGGAAGAAGACTGCAGAAGGAAGAAATTTTCAGTTTGTTACAACTGTGGAGAAACTGGACATCTTAGGCCAAATTGTCCAAAACTGAACAAACCATCTGACACTAAAGCCAAACCTGCAGAAGAAGCAAAAAGGAATGCAAGAGCCTTTCAATTGACTGCTCAGGAAACAGAGCTCATTCCAGATGTAATAGCCGGTACGTCCTAGGTTACAACGTTTACACAAAAAAGTATTAACTGACTCTGATGCACACCAAAGTTTTATAAATACTTCATTCTGTCAAACTCTTAACTTAGACAAATCTTTACAGTCAAAACATGCAAAAAGGAAAATATAACTCTCAGGTCATATAATTCTTCGCTAACCTAATTCCTATGAAATTAGCCAAGTTTAATGTTATGTTAGAAATAGATTGGTTAGTAGCCAACCCTACTCGAATTCTCTGTGATAAGAATTTTATAGAAAATCCAGGTAACCGCCGGAGAAGTATTTATGATTATAGGAAATAAACCACGTAAGGTCACATGATAAATCATGAAGATATTCACTTAGATCCTGCTAAGATAGCAATGGAAGAGTTCGCAATCTTTAAATGGAAAATAGGTATTTTGTAAATTTAGTCGGATACTATAGGCAGTTTATTAAGGATTCTTTTAGATAGATACATCCTTAACTAAGTTAACACAGTTAATTCTAAAATAAGAACCTAAACAAAAAGAAGCCTCTAGCTAGCCTTACCAGAAGGAACAGAAGATTTTAATGCTTCAAAGTTAAAAATTTGGATATATGGTAATGCGACACAAAAAGGTAATTGTGTATGCATCAAGGCAATTGCAAAAGCACGAAGAAAGCCTTACTACTTGTAAGCCTAAAAATTTGAAACCACAAGTTATCCTTAAGATTAGGAAACATTATCTAAGCAAGCTTACTATCCAGATGGGTCATAAGAATTTAAGATACATATTTGAGCAACAAGAATTAAACATGAGGAAAAAGGGAAATCCTCGATGATTACGACTGTGATATTCAGTATCACGAAGGAAAGGCTGAAGACGGTTAGAAGAACTATACAAATAATAAACAAAAACCGTCGAAGTCCGAGTTGGAGACAAAATGCTATTGAAAGTATTTCCTTGAAAGGAATTTATAAATTCGGTAAGAGAAGAAGCTAAGTCTCTTATACGTAGAACCATTACCAGTAATCCAACACATAGGACCAGTAGCTTATCATTTACAACTACCAGAAGAATTAGCTGAAGTACATGATGTGTTTCATGTATCCAATCTCAAGAAACATCTATCAGGCGGATCCTTGATAGTACCTCTTCAAGATATAGAGATAAATGATAGAGAAACCCCTACAAATAGAAGATCGGAAAATTAAGTTTCTCAAACACAAACGACTAGTGTTAGTGAAAGTCCAATGGGAATCCAGAAGAGAACCAGAGTATACTTGGGAACTAAAAAAAAAAAAAAAAAAAAAAAAAAAAAAAAAAAAAAAAAATGAAGTGAAAATACCCTCATCTATTTTAGTGAATCTCGAGGACGAGATTTTTCTTAAGGTGGGGAGGATGTAACAACTGTCACTAAAATCCCTAATTAGGATAGTAATTAGCTATTAAGGAAACCCTAATTGAGACACCCAAGTGATTCTACGCAAACCCTAAAATTTTCAGAATTTTCAGAATCAGGATCAGGGCCCCTAAAACTCAGGGGGGGATAAAACCTAGCCAACGATTATCTTCATAACTAATTATAAAAATCGAATTTTAAGAAACTGACAACACAGCAAGCCTACACGCACGAAGGGCTACTCTATGAAAATAGGGTGGTCACTCGCGTAGCGCGACGCCTAAGGGGGTACCCCCTCGCGCTACGCGACGGTGTCAAAATTTCAGTATAAATAGCAGGGGTTGGGACTTGAAATTTGGCACTTGAACGACGAAAATCGGAGTTACGTAGATCGAGTTATAAGCAAAACAGTCCAACACACACACACAATTATCAAATCGCTGCCGCAGAACAGGGTAATTACTCGATCGCTATTACGATTTAGTTTCCGGGATCAATATATCCAAGGAATGCCTAAGTGCCGCCCATATTGGGCTATGCTTTATCGTTTGTCGGTAATCCGATAAATGAGCCGAAGCATTGTACTTTGTCGTTGTCGATAATTCGATACACGAGTTGAAGTACTATACTTTGTCGTTTGTCATTTTGATAAATGAGTTGAAGTATTACACTTGGTCATTCATTGCGAGTATTTGATCTCGGGAAATTATCGTAACTGCTGTATTGATCACTAATCCTGTTTTGTGTGCATTATTGTTAAATTAGAAATAATCAAGGCTAATCAGTAGGCTTATACACTGCTCGTTAAATCTGCAATGTGAGTCATTCTCTTTTTATCAACTGTTTTACAATACTCCAAATTATTTTCAAAGTGTTATAATTACAGGGACTAAGTCGTGGATATCTTGATTTATTGGTTAGTGGGGTATTGTGCACATTACTATTTCTCCCAGTTAGGTTCATTGACCTACTAGGGAGAAACGTCACTATTAGAGTTCATTAACCTAATAGTGGTATCACCATCGTCACCATTGTGAGTTGTCACCATTGTGGCAGAAAGCCAGATAAAGATAAAGATGTAAACCATTGTAATCGCTCTTATGCTGTAATTTATAACTATGGGTCATTTCCTAAAAACTGAATGAACTCACTCAGTATTTCCCCGCTGACAAAACCTTTTTCAAACATGTTTCAGGTAATCTGTTATGAGCAAAGAAAAGTGCCAGGAAGCACTACCAGCTTAGAAAAGTGGCTCAGTGTAAATAAATAAAGGAACATGTTTTAAATAAAGATTTCCATAGAAATCACATTATTGTAAATTACTGGGTTTTATCCCTAAATTATATAATGAGCAGTTTTAATACTAAAGATCCTGTTTTAAAAAGACTTCCGCTGTCGCCTAAATTAAAATACCGCGGGATTTCTGTTCCGCGGCTCCTGAAACGGGTCAAACCGGGTCGGGGGCCGTGACACTTACACATGATCCTAACCAGTGATCCTTGTTTCTTTGGCAGACAGTGATCCTCCGCAGAACTTCAAGATCAGGATCATGGGGGATTATGGTGATCCTCATACTAACGGCCACTCCCACTCAATACAATATTGTTTTGCAGGAACATCTAGCAGGATATGCTCTAGACATCATGATCCAGGAACGCGTCTTCACAAATATGGCAAGAGCTTAATCGAAGAAAGACGTTGCACAGGATATGGAAACTAGGCTTGATTTATGGGCAGCAATTTAGGCTAGATTGTCTTTATTTCTAAAGGGGTAATGAGCTGATAATTAGTCATTTTACCTAAAATAGGTCACCTACACATGTATAAGTACCACCCTTCTTCATTTGGAAGAACACACACGACATACGACACAACTCTCAAACACGTAGACACTCAGTGATCCTTGTACTCAGCTCATTATCATCCAAAGTTGTAATCATATTTTTGTTATATTGAAGTTGGTGATCGGTAGTTGCCATCACCCGAAGTTGGTGATCATTCATTGATCAAGGGCTTTTTCCTCGTATAAATCATCGTGTCTTTGCATCTTTATCACAGAAGTGATCCTTTACTTTCATAATTAACCAAGCATCATACCCCTTTTTCATAAAGTTTGGTTACATTATCCTTGTGCGATTTTTGACCAAAACAGTTTGGCGCCCACCGTGGGCAATTGGTGCTTCATTCATAAGAAAATCTTTTGTTCGAAATCATTTCAGAGAGTTACATGGCTTCATCATTGAAGAACACGTCCACGGCGATGTCTGCGGTCACTTCATCACAGATCACCTTGCCTCCTCCACCGGCAGGATCCCAGAAAAATACTGAGAAGAGATCAACTCCCACTTCCTCTAAACCTCTATCTTCTTCTGCTATGAATTCTTCTATTCCCAGTACTAGTGATGTATTTGCTTTAATTTTGCAGATGAAGGATCGTATGCAGCGGCAAGATGAAACTAACGAAAGGATCCTCAGGGAAATTGGAGATCTCAAAAGACAAAAGAAAGCGGCAGAGGATCATTCTCCACTGATGCCCAAATCTTTGAGCTTTGATACTCCAATGATCACTTCCCAGCCATCAGGGATCCCGGACGTGCAAATTATAGGGGAATCAAGAGGATCACATCTCAACTCGGCAGCAATGACTCAGACATCAGGCTCACATTTTCAGCCCGTAGGATCCTATCCTCAGTACATGGGATCCTTCAGGAATTCGGGAGCCTATCCGGAGACACAGCAGTTTCCAGGATCCTCCTTTGTTCCAGGATCATCCCAGGTTCAAGGATCCTCCTTCGTTCCAGGATCATCCCAGATACCAGGATCCTTACAGATGCCAGGATCCCTAAAAAGTTTGCAAACAGGAAGTCTAGATGTCCATCAAGGGGACTTCATTCCAATGCAGACCATTGCTTCCACTGGTCCCTCCGTTGTTCCAGAATCCCAGCAATATGGATTCCCTAACTTGAACCCAATGGGAGGTAACACTTTAAATAATTATCCTACTACTAACCTTGGATTCATGCAGGATACAGGTACCAATCATGCTATGGCCAGGGAATTACAGAAACTAAAGGACATGATCTCAAGTGTTCCAGGGGTAGTCAAGCCTATCCCAGAGATTGTGGATGGAAGCCACAAGGTATCCCGTTTTGCACCACCAATTTGTGACGCAGAGGTACCCAAAAGGTTCCATATCCCTACCATGAAGTTGTATGATGGCACAACGGATCCGGAGGAGCATATAGCACAATACAGGGAAAGGATGGAGATCAATCCTATCCCAGAAAAATTGAAGGAAGCATGCCTATGTAAAGGATTTGGATCTACTCTTACTGGATCAGCTCTTAAGTGGCTGCTAAGTCTTCCCCCTTACTCTATTACTTCATTTGCCAATTTAGTTAATTTATTCAATAACCAATTCTCTTGTAGTAGAAAATTTGAAAAATTAACTAGTGATTTGTACAGGATAACTCAAAATCATAACGAATCATTAAGGGATTATATAACTAAATTTAGTAAAGAATCCTTGGACATTCCCAACTTGGATATGGCTACGGCTGTTGAAGCCTTCAAAGTGGGACTGCTTAAGGATTCATTATTCTATGATGATCTTGTTATGACACCATGCAGGAATTTAGATGAAGTAAGAACTCGAGCACTCAGGTTTATCCGGCTAGAGGACGACAAGAGGATCCAGGAAAGACAAGTAGGATCCTCAAAACAAGATAAGCAAGGATCCTCCTTCAAAAGCAACAAGTTCAAATCCTACCATAGAAACGAGAACAAGAATGTGCATGCTGTTGACCAAGAAGAGGATGATGAAGAATATCCTCCAATCTCAGAATATTGTTTTTCCGTTGATAATCATGAACTGATCCTTGCAATGCAGAATCTAGGTGAAAAAGCCAGATGGCCCAGGAAGAATGATAAACCATCCGGGACTAAGGATAAATCCAAATGGTGTGCATACCATGAGGATTTCAGGCATCTAACTGAAGATTGCATAGCCTTAAGAAAAGAAATTGGATACCTGCTAAGCAAGGGGCATCTAAAAGAATTGCTGGGGAGAAAAAAGCAAAGGACCCAGGATCCTGAAAGGATCCCTGAAAAGGCTCCAGCACCTCCGGCAAACGCACAAGTGATTAACTTCATATCCGGAGGATCAGACATTTGTGGTACATCCTTTTCAGCGGCCAAAAGACATGCAAAAGAATCAAAAATGGATAATGGAGAAAGGCCTATTAGAACCTCAAGTGTCTCAGAAGGGAAGATGATAACATTTGATGAGGATGATCGCATTAACGTTCAGGATCCTCACCATGATAGCTTAGTTATCACTCTCTTTATCTCTAATCATTTTGTCCGCAGGATCCTTATTGACGGAGGGAGCTCAGTGAACATTATCCAGCTTGATGTCTTGAAGAAGATGGGAATCCCAGAATCAGACATCATACCAAGATCCTCCGTGCTTGTTGGATTCAGTGGGGAAACGAAGAAAACTCTGGGGGACATCAAACTCCCAATCTACGTGGAAGGATTACATAATTACCAAAAATTTTGTGTTATTGACTGTTTGTCCTGTTGCAACGTTATCCTTGGCAGGCCTTGGATACATGACATGAAAGCAGTTCCATCTACCTACCATCAATGTGTGAAGCTCCCTAGCCCATGGGGAATAATCAAGATCGACAGTGATCAGCAGGAGGCTAAGGATTGTTATACCTCATCTATGAAGCCAACCTCGAAGCCAAGGGAGCAATAGCAATTACAGTATCCTCCAAGGAATGTCTTGGAGGCAAGGGAACAAGATGTAGATGAAATCCTCTTGGATCCTAGTGATCCTGAATCAAAAATCTATATCGGATCAGGGATCCTTGGCAAGATGAAAGAAGACATGATATCCTTCCTCAAAAGAAGAAAATCTACCTTCGCTTGGAAACATGAAGATATGACAGGTATATCTAAGGATATTATTACTCACAAACTTGGCATTGACAGGTCTATCAAGCCAATCCATCAAAAAAGGAGGAAGTTTGCACCAGAAAGGAATGCCATTATCCAAGAAGAAGTAGAGAGACTACTTCGAGCAGGTATGATCAGAGAGGTAAAGTATCCAAAATGGTTAGCCAATGTGGTTGTTGTCCAGAAGAAAAACGGAAAGTGGAGGGTATGTGTCGATTTCACTGATTTGAATAAGGCATGTCCCAAGGATCCTTTCCCATTACCCCACATTGACTCTATGGTGGATGCAACAGCGGGGCATGAACTGTTAACTTTTATGGATGCATCATCTGGATTCCAACAAATCCAGATGGAACCATCTGACCAAGAGGATACAGACTTTATGACCCCAACCGGTTTATATTGTTATATTGCCATGCCTTTTGGACTAAGAAATGCAGGTGCAACATATCAAAGGCTGGTAAATATGATGTTCAAGGATCAAATTGGAAAAACTATGGAGGTGTACATAGATGATATGGTGGTCAAGTCAAAGAAAGCTGAGGATCACCTAAGGGACTTGGAAGAAGCATTCGATATCCTTGATAGTTACAACATGAAACTTAATCCTTCAAAATGCCATTTTGGTGTTAAGGCAGGAAAGTTCTTAGGGTACATGGTAACCCAGAGGGGCATTGAAGCAAGCCCGGAACAAATCAAAGCATTAATAAATATCAAATCTCCTGCCAATGCCAAGGATGTTCAGAGACTGACAGGCAGGATAGCAGCTTTGAACAGGTTCATATCGAAATCCTCAGAAAAATGCAGAGAATTTTACGATATCCTAAGGAAGAATAAGAAGTTCGAATGGACCGAGAAGCATGAGAATGCTTTACAAGCCCTAAAAGAGTATATGTCCTCAGCACCAGCATTAGCAAAACCGGAAAAAGGAGATGTGTTATCCTTATATCTGCGGTATCCTCAACCGCTGTAAGTGCTGTCCTTGTTAAGGATCACGAAGGTACACAATATCCTATCTACTATGTAAGTAAAAGCCTACTTGATGCCGAATCCAGGTACTCACACCTCGAAAAACTTATCCTTGCATTAATCATGGCATCGACTAAGTTAAGGCATTATTTTGAAACCCATACTATTGTTGTTAAAACTAATTTTCCAATTAAGAATGTCCTCAGGAAACCGGATATGTCAGGGAGAATGGCTAAGTGGGCAGTGAAGCTTAGTGCCCATGATATAAGATACGAACCAAGAACAGCCATTAAATCTCAAGCACTAGCTTGTTGGTGCATGTTTGTGACAACAGCTTAGATTTGGTCTTTGGATATCTTGTAATTAGTTAAACGATAAACAGTTAGCGGGTTTAGCTTTGTATTAGTGAGATTATAGAGTTTGGGCTAAACTAAACCCATTTGGGTCAAGGGGGAACGAATTGGGCTTTGCCCATGTAGGAAACCCTAGCCCACTTGTAAACCTTGTGGTATATAAACAAGGTTAGGCTTTAGGGTTTAGGTGAATCAGTTAATCAGCCAAAACAGTTTGTGAGAGAGTATTTTCGTGAGAGCAATTAGGCTTGGACGAAAATTAGGGTTAGGGTTTGATTGATTGTAATACGTTTGTTTGATAATCAATAGAAACTCGGTTGAAAGTGATTTGCTGTTCTACACGTTTTCTGCTACAATCTGATCTAGAGGATTCCGCACTCTAGGTTAGATAGACGATTCTGTGACGATCCATAGACTAAAGGGGACCTACAATTGGTATCAGAGCATTAGGCTCTTGATTGCTCGGTTCAGAATTGTTTGCTGCAGAAACAAGGAAGAATTTTCGAAAATTTGAAACCTGAAAAATTAGGGTTTTGAGATTTTCGAAATTTTTGTGTGTTTTGATTCTGATTTTTGATTTTTGTTGGCTGTTTTGATCTTCTGGTTTGTTTGTTTGGTGGTTTGCAGGTTTTTTCTGGAAAGATTTGGCTGATTCTGGAAAAGTTTGTGGCTGATAGACTTGAAGATTCGAAGACTGTTCTTCGTGTTCTTGAGTTTATTCAATCTGTTCTTGATAAATTTTCGAATTTTTTTGCTGATTTGCTGCTTTAATTTTGCAGGAAGTTGTTAGAGAATCAGAAAAATCTTCAAATTTTCGAACAGATCAAGTTTCCAGATTTATCCGGCGAATTTGACCAATTTTGCTGACTGACCAGCGAATTTAAAAGTTCCAGCAAAGTTACCGGCGAAGCTAAATCCAAAGGCGACTTTGGTGACCGTGTAAATTTTCCACAGCGAAATTAACACGGTTTCTCGGCGAATTTACTGGTCGTCGTAATAGCGAAATTGACCAGCGAATTTGACGATTTTGGAGCGAAGTTGTCAGCGAATTTGACCTGATTTTCCAACGAAATTGAACTTGGACTGACCAGCGAACTTGACCTGATTTTCCAGCGAAATTGAACTTGGACTGACCTAGCGAAATTAACTTAAAACCAGCGAAATTAAGAGAGAACCAAGTGGTGGAATTTCAGTTGGCAAGCGTCGGAAATTTTTCGGTGTTTTGCAAATAGAAATTGATCCGTAACTCGTTAGACAGAACCGTTTGCACCGTTGAACTCGTGTGATTTTTAGGACAAAAAAAAAAAAATCCCGAATTCGGTTTTTGACATTATATATCATTGGATTCGTCTTTTCGAGACGATTCCAACGGTATAATTTGGTAATCACTGTTTTCGGATATTTTTTGTACGGTCTTATCAGTACGGTTACTGTTAAACGTGTTTAAAGATGATTAAAGTGGACAATGTCAAGAAGTGGCCAAAGCTTACAAATGTTAACGAATATGCTGTCTGGAAAGAGGAGTTTGAATTGGCTGTGAAGAGCGAAGATACCAGAATGTGGTATTGTATTATAGATGGATACATGGCTCCTACACGTCGTGTTGAAGGAAGGACAAAAGTGATTTCTTATGACAAGATGGATGAATCTGAGAAACTGATGGTTGATGCTGAGAAGAAAGCTTTAGCAGTGATAAAGATGTCCCTGCCTGAGGGAATTAAACATACCATCAAGCACTATGGGAATTCTTATGATCTGTGGGAAGCTTTACGAAAACGCTATCAGAATTCATCAAGACAGAGTGTAGGAGAACGTGCGTTAGATGAAGAAGCAGTTGCTGTGAAAGAAGAGACGAAGAAAGCTCTTGAACAGAAGGTTGAGAAGAAGGCTGCAGGAGTTTCAAAGTGCATGGATGGTGTGAATGAACTGACAACAGAGGTGAAGGTAACACCAGAACCTGTAAGTCATACGTGTCATAATTGCACTGAACTACAGGGTGAAATTGACAGACTATCGGAACAAAACAAAATTTTGTTGGCTGATTTGGAAAACCGAAAAGAGTTAAATGTTCTTTTGATTAAAAGAGAGTCAAACTGTTTAGAAAAACTAAAATCAAATGAACAGGAAATTAGCAGTTTAACAAGCAAAGTCAATGAACTGTTACAGGTCATTGATTTGGCTCGTGAAACTGTGAAAGAAAAGACTAACGAGCTTTCAGAAAAGTGCACAGAATTGGCTGATGCACAAGCCAAAATTGTAGAACTTCAGGGGAAGTTACATAATTTTGGGAATTCTTCGTTAGTCAGAACTCAAATTCAAAAAGGTTTAAAAAGGAGTAATGATAAAACAGGGGTGGGGTTTACTAAAGCTTCACCTTCTGAAAATGAAGACTACTCATTTTTGCCAACTGAAGATGAGCTAACTGATTTTGTAACCGCTGCACATGTAGTGGATCCGATAGCTGTGGACTTGCCAAGTAGTCCAGTTTCTTTGAAAGAATCTGTTGGGTCTAACAGTACACCTCATAAAGTGGATGAGGATACTAAAGACAAAAAGGCCAACACATTTAAAAAGGGATCAAACAAAAAGAAAAAATACAAGAAAAGATCCTGTTTTAAATGTCACAACAAAGGGCACGTGGCGAGTTGTTGTCCTTTGAAGAAAGGTAAGCAAAAAGTTGATGTGGTGAAAGAAGGGAATCAGGTTGGGTCAAGCAATAATGTAAAATCAAGTTGTCAGACAAAGAAACCTGAATTTCAATCTAAACCTTCAACTTCGAAAAGATTTGATAGACCAAGAAGTATTTCTCCACAATTTAGTCATTATAATGGTAAATCAAATCGATTTCAAAGTCAAGATAAAAATTTCGGATATCAAAATCGATACCAGACTTCTTGTAATCAAAATTTTCAAAGAAGAAATGAACATAGGAGTTTTTGTAACTCAAATGTTCAACAACATCCAAAATTTTTCAAGAATTCATGGTATGATAAGGGTAGAAGTAGGTTTCAAAATCAAAATTTCCAAAGGTCAAATTGTCCAAATGTATATAGGAACCCTCAGGACCAAAGGCCTAGTGGAAATCAAAATCAAATTCCAACAGGTCTGAGATCCAAGACTCCAGTTAGGAGTAATGGATATTGGATGGATGTTCCGGTGGTTGGTGAATTTGGACGACCCAAGACCATTAAGGCTTGGGTCCCCCATTCTAACTAATTTCTTAAGTTAGTGTGTGCAGGAGCTGCTAAGGAGGATTATCAACTTATGTTGATAGTGGCTGCTCTAGGCACAGGACGGGGGATGTGAGATTGTTGATATATTTTTTTAATGATTTAAATTGAAGTTCAAAGTGCTAAGTCGACACAGAGGATAACCTGGCAGATCTTGATACTAAAGCATTTGACAGGGCTCGCTTTGAACACTTAGTCGAACTCAACGGGATGAGGAATCCTGAATAACTGGTTTTTCATAAGAATTTTTGTAAATAGTTTACTGCTTTTCATAAAAATCAAAAACACAAAAAAATTGAAAACTCAAAAACATAAAAAAAAATAGAAAATCAAAAATGAGATTTCACTGTGTGAAAAAGAAGAAATGATAGTACATCAGCAAGTTAGACTGTCACACTGAATTTGAACCATAAATTGCTTAAGTGTATAGCAGCTTCATCATATGATGTACCAGTAGGCAAAAGCATGAAATAATCAACTTACCAATGTGATATAAACTTAAATGAACTGAATATGAGTGGGGAACATATCAGTGATGTATGGTTTAATGACCTTAATTCTTGCGTTGATAGATTGCCAAAATCTGAAGTTTTGGGTCTTTATACTGTTGTTTTATCTAGGGATATCTTGGCTGTATGTCTGTTAGAACTAAAATTGTACATGACCCCAGGAAAGATAGTCACTTGGAATTAGCTCATTTCTATTTGAATGTCTGTATATTTCCCGATACACACAATTTTGATCTGATTCTGAAATCTTCTCTGAAAAAAAGTCGTGTACCTCCTCTGCTGCATCCAGATATATGCTGACCTGGAGGTGCTAGGCAACGTCAGCTTCTGCTGCATCCAGATACATGCTGACCTAGCTGTACGTTGTCGCACTATAGATCTAATACACCCGAAAGAGGCCCTCTAGTGCCCAAAAGAAACCCAATAAACCTATATCAAACTGAGAAAATCTCATTTGATCTGTATATTATACCATCTCTACTAAGATCTATTCTTTTCTCTTCTCAACCTAATCCCAGTTAAGATTTCAGAACTCATGATTGGACTTGTGAAATATGTGGTAGGGAAGATACTTGCATGATAGAGTGTGCTGTTTATATTTCCAGGATTTGATTATTCTTTATTTGGGTGTTCATTGTTAACCAATCAAAACATGATAAAACATATTATATGCAGACACAGTAAGAATATCTTATAGTATGAATTCAGTATACTCACCTACTACGATGAATCTTTGTGCATACCTTGATCGTGGGGGTATATCCTGAAGTGGGACACACTAGTATATCAGTAATTAAAATTACCTTAAAGTATCATATGGTAATGGTACTTGAAATGTTCATGCATTTTGTTTAAGTGGACAAACATACTGGTAATCGTCTTGAACTGCTTTTCACGAAAAATTGAATAAAGAATTATATGATTGTGTGAAACAGTTTGATTGTGCTGATATGATCTTCTTACCAGTGATTCTCACAAAAATAGAGTGTTTATTGTTTTTGTTATTTACTTGCTTTCAGAAAAATATAAAAAAAAAAAAAATCCAAAAATAGTGTCATTTTCTGTTTGAAATTCTTAACGTACGGAAAACTGTTATTCTTGGAAGAATTGTTACCGATAGGGGGAGACGGTGTTAGAAAGTGAGTTCAAAATTTTCAATCAGACAGGTTGTTCTTGTGTGTTGAACAAAAGTTTTGCGTGTTGGTGATGAAATTGAAAATGCTTAATCTGTTATACAGTTTAACTAATCTCTTGAAAAATAATACTTTATTTAACTTATGTTGAAAAATTCTTATGGTTTCTCGAGATGTTTGTTTTATAGTGTTCAGATTGAAGCGGTTTGTTGCTGAGAAGTTGCTGTGACGTGTGAAGATGAGAGTTATGATTGGCTGCCTGGTAGAACCTCCTTTCTAAATTGCAGACAAGTTTAAAGAGTTGAAGATTGCTGTGCAAATGCTAAACTGGAGTTTACTCAAACGCTAACGTGTTGAAGATTTGGTGATTGGATGCATCAGCTTAGGGGGAGTCTGTTGCTGACAGAAGCTATTGAAGCTGAAGCTATCCAAAGACCAAAGACAGTGCAAGATTATATGAAGATTGCAAGAAGACCGAAGACAAAGTTTTGACTCAAGACAAAGTTTTTATGAAGCTATTGTCAAGGGGGAGTTTGTTGGTGCATGTTTGTGACAACAGCTTAGATTTGGTCTTTGGATATCTTGTAATTAGTTAAACGATAAACAGTTAGCGGGTTTAGCTTTGTATTAGTGAGATTATAGAGTTTGGGCTAAACTAAACCCATTTGGGTCAAGGGGGAACGAATTGGGCTTTGCCCATGTAGGAAACCCTAGCCCACTTGTAAACCTTGTGGTATATAAACAAGGTTAGGCTTTAGGGTTTAGGTGAATCAGTTAATCAGCCAAAACAGTTTGTGAGAGAGTATTTTCGTGAGAGCAATTAGGCTTGGACGAAAATTAGGGTTAGGGTTTGATTGATTGTAATACGTTTGTTTGATAATCAATAGAAACTCGGTTGAAAGTGATTTGCTGTTCTACACGTTTTCTGCTACAATCTGATCTAGAGGATTCCGCACTCTAGGTTAGATAGACGATTCTGTGACGATCCATAGACTAAAGGGGACCAACATAGCTGACTTTGTGGCTGATTTCAGTAGTGATCTACAAAAGGAAGCAGAATTGGAGGTCCAGCAGCTGGATGAGACCAAGGATCCCTGGATCCTACACACTGACGGATCCTCAAATATCAAAGGCACAAGGCTAGGGATCCTACTAAAATCGCCACAGGGGGACATAATACCCCACTCCATAGCCTGTGAGTTCCAAGCAACTAACAATGAGGCTGAGTATGAAGCCCTAATTGCTGGCTTACAAATCGCTAAGGATATGGGGAGATAGTCAAAGAATTGGCACTCTCTTTTGTTTCTTTCAGCTTGACACAGGTACCAAGGGAGGATAACACGGAAGCTGATGCATTGGCCAACCTAGGATCATCCTTGAAGATTCCAGAAGATATAAGTATCCCTATCATCCATATCCTGGCTCCTGCTATTGAAAATCAGGTGGCCATGGAAATAGTAGAGGATACTGCAGTAATCCCTAGTGAAGAAGCTCAACCTTATTCAGGATCATGGATCCCACCAATAATGAAATACTTGCAAAACGGAGAGATTCCAATGGGAGAAAATCCTAGAGCTTTCAGGATCAAGGTATCTCAATTCATAATCTTGAATAATGTGCTATATAAACGATCCCTTGCAGGACCATATTTAAGATGTATTGAGGATCCTGAAATTGAAGAAGTGTTGAGGGACTTCCATGAAGGAGATTGTGGAAACCACACTGGGGGCAGGGCATTATTCTCAAGGGTCCTTAGAACAGGATACTACTGGCCAACCATGAAAAGGGATGCTATAGAGTATGCTAAGAGGTGTGATCCTTGCCAAAGACATAGCAATATCCTTCACCAACCAGCTGAATTACTACACCCCATACCATCCTCTTGGCCATTCATGAGATGGGGAATGGATATAGTTGGCAAGCTCCCTAAAGCACCTGGTGGAAAAGTATTTGTGCTTGCCATGACTGACTATTTTTCCAAGTGAATAGAAGCTGAAGCCTTCGCTCAAGTCAGAGAAAAGGAAGTCATATCCTTCATTAAAAGAAACATTATAACTAGATTTGGCATTCCCTCTAAAATTGTATGTGATAATGGCTCCCAATTCATTGGAAGCAGAACCACTAACTTTTGTGACAGTTGGGGAATCAAGATGATCACATCAACACCAGTTCACCCACAAGCCAATGGTCAAGCAGAATCATCCAACAAGATCATCATCAACAACCTGAAGAAAATGCTACAATCCTAGCTCAGGATTTGGATACTATTGAGGAAAACAGGGATCTAGCTAGGATAAGGATGGCAAGCTACCAACAAAGGATGGCTGGTGCCTACAACAAGAATGTCAGGATAAGGAAGTTCCAAGTCGGAGATATGGTGTTGAGAAAAGCATTTCAAAATACTATCAATCTTGCTGACGGGAAGCTAGCACCAAAATGGGAAGGTCCCTACTTGATTGAAGCTGAAGCAGGAAAGGGGGCATACAGGTTGCTAACCATGGAAGGAAACTTGTTACCAAGAGCCTGGAATGCTGTTCACTTAAAGAAATATTTCATGTGAACATGATCCTTCCTGCATGTGATCCTTACATTGAAGTATCCTTGAAGGATCCTGGAGATATCGGTGATCCTTACTCTGGTAATATGCTTATCCTAAAACTATTGCATTTTCTTACTTTTTGCCTAAGGATAAGGATCATGTATCCTTCATCCTCTACTCACAAACCATTTGAGTTATGATAGTTCAGGTATCTTCAGCAAATCGTCAAAGATCTCCAAAAGCACCACAGATCCTTGGGTACAACCCCAGTTATCCTTGGGATTATCCCCAGTTTCCGCCAGCAGCGCACGATGATCCTGGTATAGTTCACGTCTTTGGGACCAGTACCCACTTTCGGGGCTGACAACCTCATCGTACTGGCTATATTTAGGATCCTACGTATAATGGTGGACGCACCATACATCCGTTCCTAAGGTTTCTAACGTTTTCACGTTAGCTAAGGTTTTGACATTTTCATGTCACTAAGTTTGGATAGTTGCCAGAAAGGGCCATACTCCAGTTTACATACGATCCTTTGGGCTTGTCCCCAGTTATCCTATGGGCTTGTCCCCAGTGATCCTCTGGGATCATCCCCAGTTATCCTATGGGCTTGTCCCCAGTGATCCTTTGGGATCATTCTCAGTTATCCTTTGGGCACGTCCCCAGTTACTAATTTATCTTTTACATTGGCTTAGTCCCAAGTTATATCTCACTTTTCAGGTTCTGGAAGTCTAAACATATAAGGGTCCTTAATCCTTATTAACTATCAAAGTCTTATCTATGATTATCTTGATTGAAGGTTAGGATCCTAACGTGGATCCTCAGGTATGACCCTTGACTATTTTTGATTATACTCTTTATCCTAACCAACCCTTATACTTTGACAACCGAACCTATGATCCTTGAACTAAAACTCTTTGAGAATTTTCAATATGAGGATATTTGATCTAGGATCATATCCTAAGTTTATTAAACACTTTTTCAACTCTTGTTATTTTAACAAATACAGCAATTGAGAAATAAGAGGATTATTGAAGGATAACAACACAAGATAAGCCAGAAAAGTTAAGTTATATTATTAAACAAAAGGATCATTAACCCTTTTCAAAAGATTGTCAAAATTGCCAACCCACATTTCTACCAGCAAAACGTGGCCCGTCCACATGGGTTGGCAAAGGGTGTCCATTGTCTATGCGGTCTTAGCATTTTGCAGGAAATAAAAGCGGCAGGATCACAAAGGCTTCATCCCCCAAACAGAGGATCCCTCCACCTTTTATAATCCTACCTATTGTTCAAAGGATCCAGGATCCTTAACCCTAAGAAACTATTGTTCGAAGATTACAAACCATAATTGTTTCAAACACCACAAACTACTATCAAAATTTAAAAAATTGGGCTCCGGCTATGTCTAGAAGTTTCCATCATTGCCCAATCTTGCAGCTCAAACCTTCTCTGCACCATCACCATCAGCTCCACTCGCCTCCCCCTGATCCTTACCAGCATCTCTACCTTCCAGCATAGGGATATCCTCAACATCATCGTCATCCTCCAACTCTGCTAGCCTTGCCTTCCAGCCTTCAATGTCCCATGTGCTCTTATCAAAAGAAGGATCCTGAGCCTCCGTGGCCATCTGCAGTTGTATTTTGTACATAGCTATCGCGGCAGAAACTTTAGCGTCCTGAGTAATGTCATGCTTCTCATAATCGAACTTGATCAATGCTTTGACAGCCTCATCCTTAACAGCCCGGATCTTCTTCTCAAGATCAGTGATCTTGAGATCCTTCAGCACACCCATTTGATGAAGGTCGGCAATCTGGCGATCCTGATCTTCAATGTGGCCAACATAAGATTCTATTTCATTAAGTTTCTACAAAAACAACAGGATATAACGTCAGACACGGGTGATCCTCAAAAACCATCAGGATAACCAACAGGGGCAGTGATCCTGACCTCGTTGACAGAATCAAGAAATTGCTGACGGAGGAGGGGGAATCCTTGAAGATCCTCAGAAACTTTCCTCTTCTTTCCCTTACCCCTAATGGGTAATTTAGGGGCTGAAGCAGAAGGACTAGCAACCGAAGTCTTCTTCTTCGAAGACGTGACCTTGGCAAGATCATCAATCCCAAACAAGGAGGCAGATTTGGCAGACTTGGCAGATTTTCCAGCACCTACACAATTCAAAAACAAGATAAGTTCCCTTGTTAAATTAAATACTCTTACATAAAACTTACTTTCTATAAGGATACTTACTTGACATTGTGGCAGATGCAGAGGATATCTCTTGAGAATCTTGGAAAGTGACCTGGAAACTTCTGACTTCAGGATTAAGCTTTTTAAAAGCTAGAACTCTCTCTTTTGCAGCAGGGCTTAATTTCAGATGAGCAATGGATATAGCTGCACAAGAAATAAAAAGAGATATTAGTGATCCTCATCATATGGGACAAGGCCGACAATGATCCTTAGAGGATCCTCTATCCTACCATGAGTGGCCCATTCTTTGGGCAGATCCTTCCCATCCGGGATGGAATCCCTTCTAACAAAGAAAAAACGACGCTTCCAGTTAGGATCATTCTTGGTGACCTTGAAGACAGGGTGATCCTCCCCGGCTTTCCGTTTCAGCAGATACCGGTAAGAGCCAAAAGTGGTAAGATCGTAAAACTCGGCCAACTCCGTCATCCCCAGATCAATCCCTCTCTGCTCAATGATCCTTTCGAAGGTATATAGAACCCTCCAGATCATCGGCATAGCTTGGATATAAGAGATGCCGGTTAAAGAAAAGAAGGATTGGGTGAAGGATGGAAAAGGATATGAATACCCTATGGTGAATGGAGTAGCAGGAAAAGCCACCCAGGTGTCCGAAACAGAATCACTCAGAGCGGTAGGTGTGAAGGACTTGAAAACCGCATTCGCCGGAAAACAATGACGAATTCTGTCTATGTGAACATCAGTAAAACAACACCTCTCCGTAGGAGAATCCTTGATAATCCCCTGGCTTTTTAAAGGACTATCCTTCTTAGAATCCTTGTGTGGAGAATTCCGGAGCAACATGTTTATGACAAGACGGAAACAGAGTAGAAGCAAAAAACAGAGCAAAGGGAAGGAAGAAGGGAAAGAGAGAAGAAGAGGATACCTGATCAAAGTCTTCGGTTGTGATTATAAAGGGAAGATACCTCGAATTTAAATACCGAATGATCCTAACCCTATCTCCTATTTATAATGATGATTTGCAGGGATTGTCACATCTGTGACGTAATTATCACAACGGCTAGTCCATGTGTAACGGCTAGTTATCCGGAATCGCCCGTTAGAGATAAGATCAAAACAAAATATAACTCGTCTATTTACAATTAACTCCTTATATTTTGGGGGCAATTGTTTGGGCTGGATTTTTATTATAGGTGATCCTTACACATGATCCTAACCAGTGATCCTTGTTTCTTTGGCAGACAGTGATCCTCCGCAGAACTTCAAGATCAGGATCATGGGGGATTATGGTGATCCTCATTCTAACGGCCACTCCCACTCAATACAATATTGTTTTGCAGGAACATCTAGCAGGATATGCTCTAGACATCATGATCCAGGAACGCGTCTTCACAAATATGGCAAGAGCTTAATCGAAGAAAGACGTTGCACAGGATATGGAAACTAGGCTTGATTTATGGGCAGCAATTTAGGCTAGATTGTCTTTATTTCTAAAGGGGTAATGAGCTGATAATTAGTCATTTTACCTAAAATAGGTCACCTACACATGTATAAGTACCACCCTTCTTCATTTGGAAGAACACACACGACATACGACACAACTCTCAAACACGTAGACACTCAGTGATCCTTGTACTCAGCTCATTATCATCCAAAGTTGTAATCATATTTTTGTTATATTGAAGTTGGTGATCGGTAGTTGCCATCACCCGAGGTTTTTTATGCCGGAGATCATTCATTGATCAAGGGCTTTTTCCTCGTATAAATCATCGTGTCTTTGCATCTTTATCACAGAAGTGATCCTTTACTTTCATAATTAACCAAGCATCATACCCCTTTTTCATAAAGTTTGGTTACATTATCCTTGTGCGATTTTTGACCAAAACAGGTATGATTAGAGAAGTGAAGTATCCAAAATGGTTAGCCAATGTGGTTGTTGTTCAAAAGAAAAATGGAAAGTGGAGGGTATGTGTCAATTTCACTGATTTGAATAAGGCATGTCCCAAGGATCCTTTCCCATTACCCCACATTGAATCCATGGTGGATGCAACAGCGGGTCATGAACTGTTAACCTTTATGGATGCATCGTCTGGATTCCAACAAATCCAGATGGAACCATCTGACCAAGAGGATACGGCTTTTATGACCCCAACCGGTTTATATTGTTATATTGCTATGCCGTTTGGATTAAGGAATGCAGGTGCAACATATCAAAGACTGGTAAACATGATGTTCAAAGATCAGATTGGACAGACTATGGAAGTATACATAGACGATATTGTCGTAAAATCCAAGAAAGCTGAGGATCACCTAAGAGACTTGGAGGAAGCATTTGATATCCTTGATAATTATAACATGAAGCTTAATCCTTCAAAATGTCACTTTGGTGTTAAAGCAGGTAAATTCTTAGGATATATGGTAACCCAGAGGGGCATTGAAGCAAGCCCGGAACAAATCAAAGCATTGGTGAATATCAAATCCCCTGCCAACGCTAAGGATGTGCAAAGACTAACAGGCAGGATAGCAGCTTTAAACAGATTTATATATCCAAATCCTCAGAAAAGTGTAAAGAATTCTATGATATCCTAAGAAAGAACAAGAAATTCGAATGGACTGAAAAGCATGAGAATGCTTTACAAGCCCTAAAAGAATACATGTCCTCAGCACCAGCATTGATGAAACCAGAAAAAGGAGATGTGTTATCCTTATACCTTGCGGTATCCTCAAAAGCAGTAAGTGCAGTCCTTGTTAAGGATCATGAAGGTACACAATATCCTGTCTATTATGTAAGTAAGAGTTTACTTGATGTTGAATCCAGGTATTCACACCTTGAAAAACTTATTCTTGCATTAATTATGGCATCTACTAAACTAAGGCATTATTTTGAAACCCATGTTATTGTTGTTAGAACTAATTTCCCAATTAAGAATGTCCTCAGGAAACCAGAGATGTCCGGAAGGATGGCTAAATGGGCAGTAAAGCTCAGTGCCCATGATATAAGATATGAGCCTAGAACAGCCATCAAATCTCAAGCATTAGCAGACTTTGTGGCTGATTTCAGTAGTGATCTACAAAAAGAAGCCGAATTGGAGGTCCAGCAGCTGGATGAGACCAAGGATCCTTGGATACTACATACTGATGGATCCTCAAATGTCAAAGGCACAGGGCTCGGCATACTACTAAAATCGCCACAGGGGGACATAATACCCCATTCCATAGCTTGTGAGTTCCAAGCCACTAATAATGAGGCTGAATATGAAGCCTTAATCGTTGGTTTACAAATCGCTAAACATATGAGGATCAGGTATCTTGAGGTATACGTGGATTCATTGTTAATCACCAATCACTTTAATGGATCCTATGCTGTTAAAGGCGAAAAACTAACCAAATATTTAGAGATAGTCAAAGAATTGGCACTCTCCTTTGTTTCTTTCAGTTTAACACAGGTACCAAGGGAGGAAAATACAGAAGCTGATGCATTGGCCAATCTAGGATCATCTTTGAAGATCCCAGAGGATATAAGTATCCCCATCATCCAAATCCTGGCTCCTGCTATTGAAAATCAGGTGGCCATGGAAATAGAAGAGGATACTGCAATGATCCCTAGTGAGGATACTCAATCTTATTCAGAATCATGGATCTCACCAATCATGAGATACTTACAACACGGGGAGATTCCTATGGGAGAAAATCCTAGGGCTTTCAGGATTAAGGTATCTCAATTCACAATCTTAAATAATGTGCTATATAAGCGATCTCTTGCAGGACCATATTTAAGATGTATCGAGGATCCTGAAGTTCAAGAAGTTTTAAAAGACTTCCATGAAGGAGACTGTGGCAACCACACTGGGGGCAGGGCATTATTCTCAAGGATCTTAAGGACAGGATACTACTGGCCAACTATGAAAAGGGATGCTGTGGAGTATGCTAAGAAGTGTGATCCTTGTCAAAGACACAGCAATATCCTTCATCAGCCGGCAGAATTTCTACATCCTATACCATCCTCTTGGCCATTCATGAGATGGGGAATGGATATAGTTGGCAAACTCCCTAAAGCACCTGGTGGAAAAGTATTCATGCTTGCTATGACTGACTACTTCTCCAAATGGATAGAGGCTGAAGCTTTTGCCCAAGTCAGAGAAAAGGAAGTTATATCCTTTATTAAAAGAAACGTCATAACTAGATTTGGCATTCCTTCTGAAATTGTATGTGATAATGGTTCCCAATTTATTGGGAGCAGAACTACTAACTTTTGTGACAGCTGGGGGATTAATATGATAACATCAACACCAGTCCACCCACAAGCCAATGGTCAAGCAGAATCATCCAACAAGATCATCATCAATAATCTGAAGAAGAAACTTGGATCCAAGAAAGGGAAATGGGCAGGGGAATTGCCTTATGTGCTTTGGGCTGATAGGACAACCCCCAAGAATGCTACTGGTCAAACACCCTTCTCTTTGGTGTTTGGGGCAGAATCAGTGATCCCAACAGAAATGGTGGTTCCAACTGCTAGAACAAGTACCCGTGATCCTGAAAAGAATGATGCAAACCTGGCTCAAGACTTGGATACTATTGAGGAAATCAGGGATCTGGCTAGGATAAGGATGGCGAGCTACCAACAAAGAATGGCTGGTGCTTACAACAAAAATGTCAGAATAAGGAAATTCCAAGTGGGGGATATGGTATTGAGAAAAGCATTCCAAAATACCATCAATCCTGCTGATGGGAAATTAGCACCAAAGTGGGAAGGCCCTTACTTGATTGAAGCTGAAGTAGGAAAGGGGGCATATAGATTGCTAACCATGGAAGGAAATTTGTTACCAAGAGCCTGGAATGCTGTTCACTTAAAGAAATATTTCATGTGAGCAGGATCCTCCTGGCACATATGATCCTTACATTGAAAGCATCCTCGAAGGATCCCAGTGATGTCAATGATCCTTACTCTGGTAAAGTCCTAATCCTAAACTATTCCATTTTCTTATTTTTACCTAAGGATAAGGATCATGTATCCTTCATCCTCCTCTCACGAGAATTTGAGTTCTGATAGTCCAGGTATCCTCAGCATGTTATTGATAGTCTTCAAAAGCATCTAAGATCCTTGGGTTCAACCCCAGTTATCCTTGGGCTTGTCCCCAGTTTTCGCCTGTAGCGCACGATGATCCTGGTACAGTTCACGTCTTTGGGACCAGTACCCGCTTTAGGGGCTGATAACCTCATCGTACTGGCTATACCTAGGATCCTACGTATAATGGTAGACGTACCATACATCCGTTCCTAAGGTTTCTAACGTTTTCACGTTAGCTAAGGTTTTGGCATTTTCATGTCACTAAGTTTGGATAGTCGCCAGTAAGGGCCATACTCCAGTTTACATACGATCCTTGGGCTTGTCCCCAGTTATCCTTTGGGCTTGTCCCCAGTTATCCTTTGGGCTTGTCCCCAGTTATCCTTTGGGATTGTCCCCAGTGATCCTTTGGGCTTGTCCCCAGTTACTAACTTATCTTTTATATTGGCTTAGTCCCAGGTTATGTTCTACTTTTCAGGTTTTCAAAGTTAAACAATTAAGGATCCTTAATCCTTTATGTCCATTAAAGTTTCACTTACGATTATCCTGATTAAAGGTTAGGATCCTAACTTGGATCCTCAGGTATGATCCTTAACTATTTCCAATTTCACTCATTATTTGTTTAAATAACCCTTAGACTTTGACAACTGAACCTATGATCCTTAAAATAAACTACTTTGAAAATTTTCGATTATAGGATATTTGATCCAGGATCATATCCTAAATTTCTTAAACATAATTTGCCTAACTTTTCTTACTCAAACAAATATGTACTAAAACAACTGGAAATTAAAAGGATAACAACACGAGATAAGCCAAAAAGATTAGAGTTATTTTATTAACAAAGGTTTGAAACCCTTCAAAGTTGTCAAAATTGTCAACCCACGTTTCTACCAGCAAAACGTGGCCCGTCCACATGGGTTGGCAAAGGGTGTCCATTGTTTGTGCGGTCATATCATGCAGGTAAATAAAAGGCGGCAGGATCACAATGGCTTCATCCCCCAAACAGAGGATCCCTCCACCATGTGTAATTCTACCTATTGTCTGAAGGATCCTGGATCCTCAACCCTAAACCTATTGTTCGAAGTTACAGACCATAATTGTTTAAAAACATAAACAAACACAAAAAAAATTGGGCTCCGGCTATGTCTAGAAGTTTCCTTCATCGCCCAATCCTGCAGCTCAAGCCTTTGCTGCACCATCACCACCAGCTCCACTTGCCTCTCCACCCTGATCCTTGCCAACATCACCACCCTCAAGCATCGGGACCTCCTCAGCCTCTTCATCATCCTCCAACTCTGCCAGCCTCGCCTTCCAGCCCTCCACGTCCCATGTGCTTTTGTCGAAGTCAGGATCCTGAGCCTCCGCAGCCATCTGCAGCTGGATCTTATACATGGTTATCGCAGCAGAGACCTTGGCATCCTGGGTGATCTCATGCTTCTCATAATCAAAATTGATCAGCATCCTGGCAGCTTTATCCTTGGTGGCCCGGAGCTCCTTCTCAAGATCAGCTATCTTAAGATCCTTCAGCACACCCATCTGTTGGAGGTCAGCAATTTGGCGGTCTTGATCCTCGACGTGGCCAACATAAGTCTCTATCTCAGCAAATTTCTGCAAGGAAAACAAGGCATAACGTCAGTAACAAGTGATCCTCAAACTGTCAGGATAAACAAACAGGGGCAGTGATCCTTACCTCGTTGAAGTAGTCCAGAAACTGTTGGCGGAGCAGGGGCAGACCTTGTAGATCCTCAGGGGCCTTTCTCTTATTTCCTTTACCCTAATAGGTGCTTTAGGGGCTGAAGCAGTTGGGCTAGCAGCAGGAGTCTTCTTCCTTGCCAGACTTGACATTAGCAAGATCATCAATACCGAACTTTGAAGCAGACTTAGAGGATTTTCTAGCACCTTCACAATCAAATAAGATAAGTATTCTAATTAAACTTGAAAATCCTACATATAATTACTTTTTAAATGAGGATACTTACTTGACATTGTGACAGAGGCAGAGGATACTTCTTGAGAATCCTGGGTAGCAACCTGGAAAGTTCTTATCTCCGAATCAAGCTTCTTAAAGGCCAAAAGTCTCTCTTTGCAGCAGGTGTCAACTTCAGATGAGAGATGGAGATAGCTGCACAAAAAATAACAGAACATCAGTAATCCTTATGCTAAAAGATAGGTCCTACAGTGATCCTTCCAGGATCCTCTATCCTACCATGAGTAGCCCACTCCTTGGGCAAATCCTTCCCATCAGGGATGGTATCTCTCCTAACAAAAAAGAACCGTCGCTTCCAGTTCGTGTCGTTCTTGGTAACTTTGAAGACAGGATGATCCTCTCCAGCTTTTCGCTTAAACAAGTATCGGTGGGATCCGAAAGTGGTAAGATCATACATCTCAGCTAACTCCGCCATGCCAAGGTCAATACCCTCTTGCCCAATGATCCTTTCAAGGGTGTATAACACCCTCCAGATCATCGGCCATAAGCCTGGATATAGCTGATGCCGGTAAGGGAGAAGAAAAGATTGGGTGAACTGTGGGGAAAGGATACGAATATCCTATCAAGAAAGGAGTGACCGGGAAAGCTACCCAAGTCTCAGAAATATAATCGCTCAGAACGGTAGGGTCAAAAGATTTAAAGAGGGTGTTCGCCGGAAAACAATGACGGATTTTGTCAATGTAAGGATCAGTAAAACAACACCTCTCAGTGGAGAATCCTTGATGATCCCTTGACTCTTCAAGGGACTGTTCTTCTTAGGATCCTTGTGTGGGGAATTCCGGAGCAACATTTTTTCAAGACTGTTAGGGCTGGATTTTCATTATAGGTGATCCTTACACATGATCCTAACCAGTGATTCTTGTTTCTTTGGCAGACAGTGATCCTCAGGAGGACTTCAGGATCAGGATCATGGGACATTATAGTGATCCTTATACTAACGGCTACTTCCGCTCAATACAATATTGTTTTGCAGGAACATCTAGCAGGATATGCTCTAGACATCATGATCCAGGGACGCGTCTTCACAAATATGGCAAGAGCTTAATCAAGAAAGACGTTGCACAGGATATGGAAACTAGGCTTGATTTATGGGCGGCTATTTAGGCTAGATTGTATCTCATTTCTAAAGGGGTAATGAGCTGAATAATAGTTTAGCTACCTAAAATAGGTCACCTACACATGTATAAATACCACTCTTCCTCATTCGGAAGGACACACGACATACAACGCAACTCTCACACACTTAGACACCAAAAGCAATAGTGATCCTTGTACTCAGCTCATTATCATCCAAAGTTGTAATCATATTTTTGTTATATTGAAGTTGGTGATCGGTAGTTGCCATCACCCGAGGTTTTTTATGCCGGAGGTCATTCATTGATCAAGGGCTTTTTCCTCATATAAATCATTGTGTCTTTGCATCTTTATCACAGAAGTGATCCTTTACTTTCATAATTAACCAAGCATCATACCCCGTTTTCATAAAGTTTGGTTACATTATCCTTGTGTGATTTTTGACCAAAACAGTTTGGCGCCCACCGTGGGGCAATTGGTGCTTCATTCATAAGAAAATCTTTCTGTTCGAAATCATTTCAAAGAGTTACATGGCTTCATCATTGAAGAACACGTCCACGGCGATGTCTGCAGTCACCTCATCACAGATCACTTTGCCTCCTCCACCTGCAGGATCTCAGAAAAATACTGAGAAAAGATCAACTCCCACTTTCTCTAAACCTTTATCTTCTTCTGCTATGAATTCTTCTATTCCCAGTACTAGTGATGTATTTGCTTTAATTTTGCAGATGAAAGATCGTATGCAGCAACAGGATGAGACTAATGACAGGATCCTCAGGGAAATTGGAGACCTCAAAAGACAAAAGAAAGCGGCAGAGGATCATTCCCCACTGATGCCCAAATCCTTGAGCTTCGATACTCCAATGATCACTTCCCAGCCATCAGGGATCCCCGACGTGAAAATCATAGGGGAGTCAAGAGGATCACGTCTCAGCTCGGCAGCAATGACTCAGACATCAGATTCACATTTTCAGCCAATAGGATCCTATCCTCAATACATGGGATCCTTCATGAATCCGGGAGCCTATCCGGGGGCACAGCAACTTCAAGGATCCTACTTTGTTCCAGGATCATTTCAGGGCCAAGGATCCTCCTTTGTTCCAGGATCATCCCAGGTTCAAGGACCCTCCTTTGTTCCAGGATTATCCCAGGTTCAAGGATCTTCCTTCGTTCCAGGATCATCCCAGATACCAGGATCCTTACAGATGCCAGGATCCCTAAAGAGTTTGCAAACAGGAAGTCTAGATGTCCATCAAGGGGACTTCATTCCAATGCAGACCATTGCTTCCACTGGTCCCTCCGTTGTTCCGGAATCCCAGCAATATGGATTCCCTAACTTGAACCCAATGGGAGGTAACACTTTAAATAATTATCCTACCACTAACCATGGATTCATGCAGGATACAGGTACCAATCATGCTATGGCCAGGGAATTACAGAAACTAAAGGACATGATCTCAAGTGTTCCAGGGGTAGTCAAGCCTATCCCAGAGATTGCAGATGGAAGCCACAAGGTATCTCGCTTTGCACCACCAATTTGTGATGCAGAGGTACCCAAAAGGTTCCATATCCCTACCATGAAGCTGTATGATGGTACAACGGATCCAGAGGAGCATATAGCACAATACAGGGAGAGGATGGAGATCAATCCTATCCCAGAAAAATTGAAGGAAGCATGCCTATGTAAAGGATTTGGATCCACTCTTACAGGATCAGCTCTTAAATGGCTGCTAAGTCTCCCCCCTACTCTATTACTTCATTTGCTAATTTAGTTAATTTATTCAATAACCAATTCTCTTGTAGCAGAAAATTTGAAAAATTAACTAGTGATTTGTACAGGATAACTCAAAATCATAATGAATCATTAAGGGATTATATAACTAAATTTAGTAAAGAATCCTTGGACATTCCCAACTTGGATATGGCTACGGCTGTTGAAGCCTTCAAAATGGGACTGCTTAAGGATTCAGTATTCTATGATGATCTTGTTATGACACCGTGCAGGAATCTAGATGAAGTAAGAACTCGAGCACTCAGGTTCATCCGGCTAGAGGATGACAAGAGGATCCAGGAGAGACAAGTAGGATCCTCAAAACAAGATAAGCAAGGATCCTCCTTCGAGAGCAACAAGTTCAAATCCTACCATAGAAATGAGAACAAGAATGTGCATGCTGTTGACCAAGAAGAGGATGATGAAGAATATCCTCCAATCTCAGAATATTGTTTTTCCGTTGATAATCATGAACTAATCCTTGCAATGCAGAATCTAGGTGAAAAAGCTAGGTGGCCCAGGAAGAATGATAAACCATCCGGGACTAAAGACAAGTCCAAATGGTGTGCATACCATGAGGATTTCGGGCATCTAACTGAAGATTGCATAGCCTTAAGAAGAGAAATTGGATACCTGCTAAGCAAGGGGCATCTAAAAGAATTGTTAGGGAGAAAAAAGCAAAGGACCCAGGATCCTGAAAGGATCCCTGAAAAGGCTCCAGCACCTCCGGCAAACGCACAAGTGATCAACTTTATATCCGGAGGATCAGACATCTGTGGTACATCCTTCTCGGCGGCCAAAAGACATGCAAAAGAATCAAAAATGGATAATGGAGAAAGGCCTATTAGAACATCAAGTGTCTCAGAAGGGAAGATGATAACATTTGATGAGGATGATCGCATCAACATTCAGGATCCTCACCATGATAGTTTAGTTATCACTCTCTTTATCTCTAACCATTTTGTCTGCAGGATCCTTATTGATGGAGGGAGCTCAGTGAACATCATCCAGCTTGATGTTCTGAAGAAAATGGGTATCCTAGAATCAGACATCACACCGAGATCCTCCGTGCTTGTAGGATTCAGTGGAGAAACGAAGAAAACTCTGGGGGACATCAAACTCCCAATCTACGTGGAAGGATTACATAATTACCAAAAATTTTGTGTTATTGACTGTTTGTCTTGTTGCAACGTTATCCTTGGCAGGCCTTGGATACATGACATGAAAGCAGTTCCATCTACCTACCATCAATGTGTGAAGCTCCCTAGCCCATGGGGGATAATCAAGATCGACAGTGATCAGCAGGAGGCTAAGGATTGTTATACCTCATCCATGAAGCCAACCTCGAAGCCAAGGGAGCAATAGCAATTACAGTATCCTCCGAGGAATGTCATGAAGGTACACAATATCCTATCTACTATGTAAGTAAAAGTTTACTTGATGACGAATCCAGGTACTCACACCTCGAAAAACTTATTCTTGCATTAATCATGGCATCCACTAAGTTAAGGCATTATTTTGAAACCCATACTATTGTTGTTAAAACTAATTTTCCAATTAAGAGTGTCCTCAGAAAACCGGAGATGTCAGGGAGAATGGCTAAGTGGGCAGTGAAGCTTAGTGCCCATGATATAAGATATGAACCAAGAACAGCCATTAAATCTCAAGCATTAGCTGACTTTGTGGCTGATTTCAGTAGTGATCTACAAAAAGAAGCGGAATTGGAGGTCCAGCAGCTGGATGAGACCAAGGATCCTTGGATACTACACACTGACGGATCCTCAAATATCAAAGGCACAGGGCTAGGGATCCTACTAAAATCGCCACAGGGGGACATAATACCCCACTCCATAGCCTGTGAGTTCCAAGCAACTAACAATGAGGCTGAGTATGAAGCCTTAATTGCTGGCTTACAGATTGCTAAGGATATGGGGGTAAAATATCTCGAAGTATATGTAGACTCATTATTGATCACCAATCACTTTAATGGATCCTATGCTGTTAAAGGTGAAAAACTAACCAAATATTTAGAGATAGTCAAAGAATTGGCACTCTCTTTTGTTTCTTTTAGCTTAACACAGGTACCAAGGGAGGATAACACGGAAGCTGATGCATTGGCCAACCTAGGATCATCCTTAAAAATTCCAGAAGACATAAGTATCCCTATCATCCATATCCTGGCTCCTGCTATTGAAAATCAAGTGACCATGGAAATAGAAGAGGATACTGCAGTAATCCCTAGTGAAGAAGCTCAATCTTATTCAGGATCATGGATCCCACCAATCATGAAATACTTGCAAAACGGAGAGATTCCAATAGGAGAAAATCCTAGAGCTTTCAGGATCAAGGTATCTCAATTTACAATCTTGAATAATGTGCTATATAAACGATCCCTTGCAGGACCATATTTAAGATGTATTGAGGATCCTGAAATTGAAGAAGTGTTGAGGGACTTCCATGAAGGAGATTGTGGAAACCACACTGGGGGCAGGGCATTATTCTCAAGGATCCTTAGAACAGGATACTACTGGCCAACCATGAAAAGGGATGCTGTAGAGTATGCTAAGAAATGTGATCCTTGCCAAAGGCATAGCAATATCCTCCATCAGCCAGCTGAATTTTTACACCCAATACCATCCTCTTGGCCATTCATGAGATGGGGAATGGATATAGTTGGCAAGCTCCCTAAAGCACCTGGTGGAAAAGTATTTATGCTTGCCATGACTGACTATTTTTCCAAGTGGATAGAAGCTGAAGCCTTCGCTCAAGTCAGAGAAAAGGAAGTCATATCCTTCATTAAAAGAAACATTATAACTAGATTTGGCATTCCCTCTGAAATTGTATGTGATAATGGCTCCCAATTCATTGGAAGCAGAACCACTAACTTTTGTGACAGTTGGGGAATCAAGATGATAACATCAACACCAGTTCGTCCACAAGCCAATGGTCAAGCAGAATCATCCAACAAGATCATCATCAACAATCTGAAGAAGAAGCTAGGATCCAAGAAAGGAAAATGGGCAGAGGAGTTACCTTATGTGCTATGGGCTGATAGGACAACTCCCAAGAATGCCACTGGTCAAACACCTTTCTCTTTAGTATTTGGGGCAGAAGCAGTGATCCCAACAGAGATGGTGATCCCAACTGCTAGAACAATTGCTCGTGATCCTGAAGAAAATGCTGCAATCCTAGCTCAGGATTTGGATACTATTGAGGAAATCAGGGATCTAGCTAGAATAAGGATGGCAAGCTACCAACAAAGAATGGCTGGTACCTACAACAAAAATGTCAGGATAAGGAAGTTCCAAGTCGGAGATATGGTGTTGAGAAAAGCATTTCAAAATACTATCAATCCTGCTGACGGGAAGCTAGCACCAAAATGGGAAGGTCCCTACTTGATTGAAGCTGAAGCAGGAAAGGGGGCATACAGGTTGCTAACCATGGAAGGAAACTTGTTACCAAGAGCCTGGAATGCTGTTCACTTAAAGAAATATTTCATGTGAACATGATCCTTCATGCTTGTGATCCTTACATTGAAGTATCCTTGAAGGATCCCGGAGATATCAGTGATCCTTACTCTGGTAATACGCTGATCCTAAAACTATTGCATTTTCTTACTTTTTGCCTAAGGATAAGGATCATGTATCCTTCATCCTCTACTCACAAACCATTTGAGTTATGATAGTTCAGGTATCTTCAGCAAATCGTCAAAGATCTCCAAAAGCACCACAGATCCTTGGGTCCAACCCCAGTTATCCTTGGGATTATCCCCAGTTTCCGCCAGCAGCGCACGATGATCCTGGTATAGTTCACGTCTTTGGGACCAGTACCCACTTTCGGGGCTGACAACCTCATCGTACTGGCTATATTTAGGATCCTATGTATAATGGTAGACGTACCATACATCCGTTCCTAAGGTTTCTAACGTTTTCACGTTAGCTAAGGTTTTGACATTTTCATGTCACTAAGTTTGGATAGTCGCCAGAAAAGGGCCATACTCCAGTTTACATACGATTCTTTGGGCTTGTCCCCAGTTATTCTTTGGGCTTGTCCCCAGTTATCCTTTGGGTTTTGTCCCCAGTGATCCCCCGGGATCATCCCCAGTTATCCTTTGGGCATGTCCCCAGTTACTAATTTATCTTTTACATTGGCTTAGTCCCAAGTTATATCTCACTTTTCAGGTTTTGGATGTCTAAACATATAAGGATCCTTAATCCTTATTAACTATCAAAGTCTTATCTATGATTGTCTTGATTGAAGGTAAGGATCCTAACCTGGATCCTCAGGTATGATCCTTGACTATTTTGATTATATTCATTATCCTAACCGACCCTTATACTTTGACAACCAAACCTATGATCCTTGAACTAAAATACTTTGAATAATTTCAATATCAGGATATTTGATCTAGGATCATATCCTAAATTTATTAAATATATTTTCAACTCTTGCAAATATACTACGAAGACAACTAAGAAACAAGAAGATAAGGATAACAACACGAGATAAGCCAGAAAAGTTAGAGTTATATTATTAAACAAAAGGATCATTAACCCTTTCAAGAAAGTTGTCAAAATTGCCAACCCACATTTCTACCAGCAAAACGTGGCCCGTCCACATGGGTTGGCAAAGGGTGTCCATTGTCTATGCGGTCTTAGCATTATGCAGGAAATTAAAAAGCGGCAGGATCACAAAGGTTTCATCCCCCAAACAGAGGATCCCTCCACCTTTTGCAATCCTACCCATTGTTCAAAGGATCCAGGATCCTTAACCCTAAAAACTATTGTTCGAAGATTACAAACCATAATTGTCTCAAACCATCAACAACCACAAAAACCACTACCAAACCTAAAAAAATTGGGCTCCGGCCTAGTCAACAATATCCATCATCGCCCAATCATGCAGCCTACTCCTTTGTTGCTCCATCACCACCGGCTGCTCCACCTTGATCCTTGTCAGCATCACCTCCCTCCAGCATTGGGATATCCTCAGCCTCATCCTCGTCCTCCAGGTCTGCCAGCCTTGCCTTCCAACCTTCAACATCCCACGAGCTTTTGTCAAAGGTAGGATCCTGAGCCTCCTCGGCCATCTGAAGTTGTATCTTATACATAGCAATTGCCGCGGAGACCTTAGCATCTTGGGTGATCTCCTGCTTCTCGTTATCCATATCGATCAACCTCTGAGCAGCCTCAGCCTTCATGACCCGGAGTTCCTTCTCAAGATCTCCTATCTTGAGATCCTTTAACACACCCATTTGCTGGAGGTCGGCAATTTGGCTCTCCTGGTCCTCAACATGGCCAAGATAGGTCTCAGTCTCGGCAAGTTTCTGCAACAGGAGAAAAAAGATAAGCTTAGGATCAGATGATCCTCAAAGAAAGCAGGATACACAAACAGGATATGCGAGACGGATAACCAACAGGGGCAGTGATCCCTACCTCATTCACGTAGTCGAGGAATTGCTGACGGAGGAGGGGAAATCCCTGGAGATCATCTGAAGCCTTCCTCTTCTTCCCTTTGCCTCGGATAGGCGCTTTAGGAGCTGATGCTGAAGGACTGGCAACAGGAGCCTTCTTCTTTGAAGACGTGACATTGGCAAGATCACTTATCCCAAATTTGGAGGCAGATTTAACAGACCTGGCAGATTTTCCAGCACCTACACAATTCAGAAACAAGATAAGTTCCCTTGTTAAATTAAATATTCTTACATAAAACTTACTTTCTATGAGGATACTTACTTGACATTGTGGCAGATGCAGAGGATATCTCTTGAGAATCTTGGATAGTGACTTGGAAGCTTCTAACTTCAGGATCAAGCTTTTTAAAAGCTAGGACTCTCTCTTTTGCAGCAGGGCTTAATTTCAAATGAGCAATGGATATAGCTGCACAAAAGATAAAAAGAGATATTAGTGATCCTCATTATATGAGACAAGGCTGATAGTGATCCTTCGAGGATCCTCTATCCTACCATGAATGGCCCATTCCTTGGGCAGATCCTCCCCATCTGGGATGGAATCCCTCCTAACAAAGAAAAAGCGACGCTTCCAGTTTGAATCGTTCTTAGTAACCTTGAAAACAGGATGATCCTCCCCGGCTTTCCGTTTCAACAAATACCGGTGAGAACCGAATGTGGTGAGATCGTAAAACTCAGCTAACTCCGCCATCCCCAGATCAATCCCTTCCTGCTCGATGATCCTCTCAAAGGTATACAGAACCCTCCAGATCATCGGCATAGCTTGGACATATGAGATGCCGGTTAAGGAAAAGAAAGATTGGGTGAACGATGGGAAAGGATATGAATACCCTATGGTGAATGGAGTAGCAGGAAAAGCCACCCAGGTATTCGAAACAGAGTCACTCAGAGCGGTAGGTGTGAAGGATTTGAAAACAGCATTCGCCGGAAAACAATGACGAATTCTGTCTATGTGAACATCAGTGAAACAACACCTCTCCGTAGGAGAATCCTTGATAATCCCCTGGCTTTTTAAGGGACTATCCTTCTTGGGATCCTTGTATGGAGAATTCCGGAGCAACATGTTTGTGACGGGACGGAAACAGAGTAGAAGCAGAAAACAGAGCAAAGAGAAAAGAAAGAGAGAAAGATACCTGATCAATCTTCGGTGCAGAATATAAAGGGAGTGTATCTTGAATTTAAATACAAACTGATCCTCACCCTATCTCCTATTTATAATCATGATTTGCAGGGATTGTCACATCCATGACGTAATGATCGTAACGGCTAGTTCAATATTAACGGCTAGTTACTCGGAGTTGCCCGTTGGAGATAAGATCAAAACAAAATACAACTCGTCAATTTACAATAAACTCCTTATATTTTGGGGGCAATTGTTAGGGCTGGATTTTCATTATAGGTGATCCTTACACATGATCCTAACCAGTGATTCTTGTTTCTTTGGCAGACAGTGATCCTCAGGAGGACTTCAGGATCAGGATCATGGGACATTATAGTGATCCTTATACTAACGGCTACTTCCGCTCAATACAATATTGTTTTGCAGGAACATCTAGCAGGATATGCTCTAGACATCATGATCCAGGGACGCGTCTTCACAAATATGGCAAGAGCTTAATCAAAGAAAGACGTTGCACAGGATATGGAAACTAGGCTTGATTTATGGGCGGCTATTTAGGCTAGATTGTATCTCATTTCTAAAGGGGTAATGAGCTGAATAATAGTTTAGCTACCTAAAATAGGTCACCTACACATGTATAAATACCACTCTTCCTCATTCGGAAGGACACACGACATACAACGCAACTCTCACACACTTAGACACCAAAAGCAATAGTGATCCTTGTACTCAGCTCATTATCATCCAAAGTTGTAATCATATTTTTGTTATATTGAAGTTGGTGATCGGTAGTTGCCATCACCCGAGGTTTTTTATGCCGGAGGTCATTCATTGATCAAGGGCTTTTTCCTCGTATAAATCATTGTGTCTTTGCATCTTTATCACAGAAGTGATCCTTTACTTTCATAATTAACCAAGCATCATACCCCGTTTTCATAAAGTTTGGTTACATTATCCTTGTGTGATTTTTGACCAAAACAGAATGCCATTAGATGAATTGACTGCAGACATCGCTGTGGAAGTATTCTTCAACGATGAAGCCATGCTACACTTCCGGAATGATCACCAACAGAAAAATTTTCTTATGAATGAAGCACCAATTGCCCCACGGTGGGCGCCAAACTGTTTTGGTCAAAAATCACACAAGGATAATGCAACCAAACTCTTATGTAAACGGGGAATGATGCTTGGTATGTTGAACAAAGTAAAGGATCACTTTGATGTAAAATACGCGAGTGACACAAGGATTTGTACGAGGAAAAAGCCCTTGATCAATGAATGATTTCCGGCATAAAAAACCTCGGGTGATGGCAACTACCGATCACCAAGCTTCAATATAACAAACAATATTTTTACAACTTCGGATGGTAATGAGCTAAGTACAAGGATCACTATAGTATCGTGTGTCAAAGCGTGTGAGAAATGTGTTGTGTCTTCCGAATGTTGAAGAGTGCTACTTATACAAGTGTGTGTGGTCGTATTTTAGGTAAATAACCTAACTATTAGCTCGTTACCCCTTAAAGAATAGAAGTAAATTTAGCCTAAATTATCGCCCTTAAATTGTGCTGAGTTTCCATATTGTCCACAACGTCCATCTTTGATTATGCATATGCCAAAGTAGCGTGACAGGTTCCTTGTTTACGTTGTTAAGAGCGGATCCTACTCGAAATTCCTGCAAGACAACATTAAATCCAAAGAGAACAATCGTTAGTATGAGGATCCCTAGGATGGTCCGTGATCCTGATCCTGGAACTCTTCTGAGGATCACTATCTGCCAAAGAAACAAGGATCACTGGTTAGGATCACATGTAAGGATCATAAGTCATAAAAATCCAGCCCTAACACTAAGGATTTATCTCCAGTATATTTTTGGGTCTTACCCCTGTAACACAAGAATTGTCTAAACAGTTGGAGCTGATATTCAAAAATTTTCTAAGTGTTCATGCACAGGGGACATTCCTCCTAAGACGACTATGTAAGGCTCAAAGAATCAAATTTGAACTTAGTATAATAAGACTGGGGACATCTTAGTGGAAGGAGTTGCAAGGAGGATTGAAGTTCGGTACTAGGGTTACACCATATTCCTGGTATGATCTTTCCTTTGCGAATCTTACATGACTTGTTTGAACTTTTGAAACCATGTTTAAAATTTAAGTATCCCGATCAGGATATATCTTTAGGATATATTCTCAAAATAAATTCTCTGGATATGAATCAGGATATTTGGTTGGAACCTTTGGGATATGATACTTGGGTTTAAAAATCAGAGTTAGATTTTTTTATAAATTCTAAGTAAATTATCTTTTTCCTTTGAAAACTTTATTTAAATTAGTTGAGATTTTGAAAAATAAACTATTTTGAGAAACTTTGTCTGAATTGTTTAGATATTGAGAAGTCCTACTTTACGAAAGTCTGTGTAGGATATCACTGAGTATATTGATCAGGATATCTTCACAGAAATGATAACACCAATTTTACAAAACTAAACTAAGTAATGCATGGTAAAAATTAAAAGGCAACAGCAAGTAAATCGAAAGATGAAATTGTCTGAAATAGGCAATACTAGTTGATAACCGAAGGCTTCATCCTAAAACCTAGGACCCATCCACCTTCGGCTATCAAGTCGTTTTAATGCAGAAATAGAAATTGTTCATAGAACAAAAAGTAAAATTGTTCAAAAATAATCATCAAATTTAAAAGAAACGAATTTTAGAGGGCAACGCCTTCTTCAATCATCACGTCTTCACCAGCATTCGCCTCAGGATTGGCCTGGATATCCTTCTCAGTCTTGTCGCCGGTACCTGGTAATTTTTCCATCGCCTTTGGAAAGTCTGCAGCTGCAGACTTAACGGGATGCTCTATGGGATGGCCTCCAAGAGTTTTTAACTTGGTCTCCCAGGCATCGATGTTCCAAGAAGGACATTCGAAGCCCAGAGCTTTGGCCTCGTGAGCCATTTTTAGCCGAGCCTGCAGGAGAGAGATAACAACAGAACCTTTGAGGCTTTCCCGGTAAGTAGCTATATCCTGCTCATGTTGGGCCTATACAGCATCCAGTTGGGTTTGGGCTTCGCGAGTGGCTTTTTTGAGAGCGGCTTGGTGCTCCTGAGACATGGCCTTGAACTTGTCTTCGTAATGTTGAGTTTTGGCCGCAGCAATCATGCCTTGATCGGAAATGGTAGCCTCAGCTTTCTTTAACTTGGACTCAAGTGTTTTGATGAGCCCACATGATTCTTGATACAAATGAACTAAACGCTCAAGGCCCTATATCCAGAAACACAGGTATAATGAAAACTAGGATATAGGTTTGACATATATGTGCAGGATGTAGAATGGGAATTTGTACCTGATTAAGAAAGGAGGTCATAAACCCGCTTGCCTCAATGAACCCATGATTCTCATAAGGGAATGTGTCAGAGATGGTGGGTGAATCGGTCTCTTTCCTCTTGCGATAATTCGAACCCGGGGCTTTGTGGTTGGCGAAGGTTTGGGTATGATGATGGCTTTGGAGCTGCTGGGCTTGGATAAAGCCGTAGCCTTGGGACTGTGTTCCTTCTTGACTTGGACGTGGTCGAAATAACTATCCAGCTCCTCAAGATCGAAAACTTCTGGGATCTTGGTTGGTGTTGTATAAAGGGGGAATTCTAAATCCTTATTACTCTTTCGTTATATTGCGTTAATTAATTATATTACACAATAACTCTTACCAGACATTTCAGATGATGAATACTGGCTGGAACTTGGGATGTGTGTAGAGAAACTCCTATCACCTTCTGGTAGCAGGTAAATTATTTTGATCCTTTTCTCAGATTCTGCAGTAGGGGGAGCTACTTCCTTAAAGTTCACTGCGAAGAAGCCCAAATGAAAAAATATTAGCACGAAACAAGAGCCTGAAAGTGTCTGTGGATGTGTTTAAAGCCCTAAACCCTACCGGTGGTTAACCACTCCACCGAAAGACTACCACCCTCGTAGATGGAATCTCGCTTGACGAAAAAGAATTTGCGTTGCCATCCATCTTCGTTTTTGGTGGCTTTAAGGATGAGGGGTTTACTGGAAGTTGAAAAAAGCAAGAACCGACTAGAACCATGTGACCGGAGGAGGTAGGCGATTGGGATATCCTCGATGCAGAGGTCAGGACAATGAAGATTTTTGATTTGGTTGAGTACAATTAGTACTCTCCAAACCATGGGCATGGTCTGTGCAAAGGAAATACCAGTGGTTCGAAAAAATTGCATCATAAACTCGGGAAATGGGTATCAAAGACCTAGCGAGAAAGGGTATACCGGAAAGCAGACCCAATCAGCAGAAGAGACGTCAGATCGAATTGATCGATTAAATGGTCTAAAGACCATGCCATCGGGAAAAGCGCCGGATGCTCTCAGCGCTGCAATGTCCGCTTTATCGAAAGCACAAATCTCCTTCTCAGGATTTTTGAGAAGTTTTTGCTGGATGAAGGTCTCGGACGATTCGCCGGTTTGAGAAAAAGTTCTAGTGGCCATTGCAAGTAAGGGAAAAGAAATTAACAGGAAATGAAGAAGAAGTAAGGAATTACCTGGAGACTCCGTTGATGATATCTGGTTTTCAAACAAAAAGAGAGAAGATACAGGAGCATTGTAGATGTCCATCGAGTGAAAAGCGTGTTGGAAGTTGTATAGTGCAATCTTGACCGTCACCTCGTTTTAATTGTCTCGGTTTACGAGATAGAGTTTTTAAAATATATCCGTTGGATTGGTATACCAACAGATATATTTTGGGGACAATTGTTATGGGTCATTTTCTGAGCATATATATCCTGACTAATATTCTGCTTTTTATGTTTACTTGTGATCAGGATACCGGATCAGGATATTGGTAACATCCTGGTGCGATATCCTGATATTAGCTGGATTAACCACGTGCAGGTTAGAAGCTGTGGGTCACTAACGGTCGAGTGGACCTCTTCTCCTTAAGACTCGGGCAAACCAGTTATGTGAGAGACGTTGAACCCGAAAGACCAGGTCTACAACGTTCGAATAGGGAATATCCGTCGAATCCCGGTGTAATAGGGTAGTTTGTTACATTTCTTTTACTATAAATAGATGGATCGGATCAAGTTAAGCCACTCACTTTTCATTCGCACAATTTACACTCTAGCTGCTAGCAATCACTACACATAAACACTTGTACTCAAATTACCTTGTAACACTTAGTTGATACGCATCACATCCTGCACTGTATCCTGATATTTGAATCAATTGAAGAACAAGGCAGCTGCGATTGTCAGCTCCCGAGGTTTTGTGTCGGCGATCTAGTTTGATCAAGGGCTTTCCTCGTATATCCGATGTCACCCTTTACATTTTTTGCTCATTATTTGATCATAGATACAGCTCTATACCTGAGTCGTATCCTCCAACTGTTTTTACAAATAACTTAATCAACATATTTACAACGTATATTTCTAGCACACTACCCCACTTAACTAATTTGATCACTAAATTGTTTCTGTAATTTTTGACTAAAACAGTACCGACCCACTTTACCAACTCACTCCGTATACCCTTATATTAAACTTGAACCCTTAGATACACATATTGAAACCGTTGCACCAAATTTTTAATATACATATATTGAAGCCGTTACACCATATACTTCGTGGTTAGCTCGTTAACTTTTTTTTCTTTTGTAACAACTTTGTTAACATTATTATACTAATAATATCCTTATAATTAATTTACTTTAACTTACTGAATCAAAACAACAATTAAACTAAAATACTGAAATATATTGCATTATTACAAATTTAATAATCGAAACATTTAGTGTAAAGATTACTTTATAAACCCTATGGACATTAACTTAATATTCTTCATATAGTTTTTGGTTGTTTGTTTTATGGATGAAAGGTTGTCTGTTTTATGGATGAAAAGTAATAAAGAATAGAGGAGAATAAAAAGGTCCAGTCAAGCATGTGAACAGGAATTTTCAAAAGATAATTAAATATTTATTATTAGAAAAAACACAAATTTAATGTCTTTATAACGAAACACTAATTACTTTGTTTGTTTATTACCGAATAAAATGGTAAATAATCTATACTATATAAATAAAAGAAACCACACTTGTCAATCTCTTACAAATAATTATTATTTTAGTTTAATCTTTTCTAATTAATTATAGATAATCATCATACTAAATATTATTTAGTTTAGGATAGGAGTTGGCCAGAAAGTCCAAATTTCCTAAAAAGTGTAAAAAGTCATAAAACACCATAATGTCAACTATAAAACACACCAAAAACCTACAAATAATATGATGAAGATTACTAAAACATCATGTATGTGGGTTTTGTGTTGTGTTTTAGATGTTAAGGCTCTGATTGTGGAATGACAAATATTATTGTGTTTTATGTTGTTTAGCATTGTGTGTTTTATATTCATAGTTCTACGATGGTGTGTTTGAAGTTTTTATGGACTATTAGAGTTTGAATATGGTGTTTTAGTAATATTCATTCTATTATTTGTGAGTTTTAGGTGTGTTTTATGCCTGAAATTATTGTGTTTTATGACTTTTTACACTTTTTAGGAAAAACACACTTTCCGTAGGATCCTCACTCAGTTTAATATCTTATATTATAAGATAACTCTCCTACTAAATACTATTAGTTTAATTTTTAGAGACACTTGTCATTATATTAGACCATCTCTTACAGATAATTATTATTTTAGTTTAATCTTTTCTAATTAATTATAGATAATCATCAGACTAAATATTATTTAGTTTAATATCTTATATTATAGATAACTCTCCTACTAAATATTATTAGTTTAATATCTTATGGATAAATACTATTAGTTTAATTTCAGTGAGTTTTATATATTCATAAATCTTAAGTATAAAACGACTTATTTCACTTTTCCATATTTGGACTTTGCACACTTTACGTTGTTATTTCACTTTACTCCATATTTAGACCATATACTCTACTTTAGTTCAATTTCTTTATAGTCTATTCGCTTAACTTTATACTCGGTATTTCATATCCACCTCCCTTTTTGTAGTGTTGTTTGTCACATTTGTAGCGTTGGTTATCGATCCATGATATGAAAACAAATTATGTTATCGATTGAAACAACCGATGATGTGAACATCTATATCTATATCTATACTATATAATTAAAGAAACCAATATGTGACACATGTTATTCATTGGAGGCACCTATTTTTGAGGTTTTCCGCTTTTCTTTTATATTTATTATTTAGTATATAAATTAGACTTTTTACTATTATTAGTATTTTTATTATTTATCAAATATATTGATTACTTAAAATTTATATATAAGACTTTATCCAAATTTGTATTTATTTAATACACCATTAATCCAAAATTATATTTATTTAATATACTATTAATCTAAAATTACATTTATTCAACTCGTGTAACACATAGAGTTTTTAAAGATTTAACTTTTTTATTATTTGGTATATAACATTTTTTATTATTTAGTATGTAAAATTACATTTTTTTCAACCCGTGTAATACACGGGGTAAAATCTAGTTTTCATATAAACAGAAGGGAAAGGATCAAATAGGAACTTTATTTTGGTTAGGGAGGATATGAAGCAATATAATTATGACATGTGGCAAAATTTAGAATAAAGAGGAAATGTATTTTAGTAAATTTTATCCAATCTTCTCCCTTCTTCTTCTCTATGTAACTTCAAAACCAACCATTTTCAAAACCCACCATTTTCAACATTTTCTTCACTTTCTATCTCAATAATCACTACATTATAGTGCGATTTTCGTCACCAATCAATGATTCAAAAACACCCAATCAACGTGTTCTTCAACTTTTTTTTGAAGAAACCCAGTTTAATTTCATACAATATCTCATTTTTTTTCCTGTGATTTTGAAGTGAATCACTCGATTCGATCGCTGATAAGTGTTTCTAAAATTCAAATTTCGTCAATCGTTGAAGAAATCTGAAGAATTCGATCTATGTAAGAAATTTTTGAATTTCATTTTTACGAACTGGGTTTTTTAATTGAGTCATTGCGTTTTACAAAGTAATCTTGGCAGGGGTGGTCCGGGGGCAGCGCCTCTAGGAGCAGGGTCCAAGGAGCGGCAGCCCCTGGCGGGGTCCAAGGGGCAGAGCCCCTGGCTCGTGTCGAGCTGCATCAGAAAATATAATTTTTTTGGAAATTGCCTTATTTCGTAGACAAAAATTCGTAGACAGTTTTTAATCTCCTACTTCCTGGTACAGACAACTCACAGACAAAACATACCCTGGTTGAAATCGTTTTAGAAAAAAAAACACATTTCGAAGTGTTTTTAGTCCATTGCGTTTTAGGTAAAACACATTTTTATGTGTTTTTAGTCCATTGCATTTTAGAGAGAACACTTTCTTTTGTGTTTTTAGGCCATTGCGTTTTAGAAAAAAAAGTCATTTTTATGTGTTTTTGGTCTATTGCGGTTTAGAAAAACACATTTTGAAGTGTTTTTAGTTCATTGCGTTTTAGGTAAAAACACATTTTTATGTGTTTTCAGTCCATTGCGTTTTAGAAAGGAATACTTTCTTTTGTGTTTTTAGGCCATTGCGTTTTAGAAATAAGACATTTATGTGTTTTTTGGTCCATTGTGTTTTAGAAAAACTCATTTTGAAGTGTTTTTAGTCTATTGCATTTTAGAAAGAACACTTTCTTTTGTGTTTTTAGGCCATTGCATTTTAGAAATAAGACATTTCTTTGTGTTTTCTGGCCATTGCGTTTTAGAAATAATACATTTCTTTGTGTTTTTGGTCCATTGCAATTTAGAAAAAAAAGTCATTTTTTACCCTTCTTGTCCATTGCGTTTTACGCAACTGGGTTTTCGAAAAAAAAATCGAAAATATAACAATAGTATACTCGTTTTAAAGATAAAAAACGCTCGTTTGTTTTGTGCAATTTTTATAAAAAAAATAATGTCGTATGAAAGAGTTATTAACGTTTAAAAAATGGGGGGAATTGGATGAGAGAGAAACTATTGCTCTGGATTAACTAGAATGCCCCTACACAAACCCATGCGCCTCCTTTTTTTTCTTCAATTTCACTCATTTAATCTTAGCCATTGATTAAATCAATCGATGGTCATGATTACTTCCTAACCTTCCTAGTAAAAAAAACTTCCTATTATATTCTAACCCATAAACAGAATACAAAAAATAACTTAAAATAAAATATGAAACTATGTTAATAACTTAAAATAAAATATGAATCTGTATTAAGTTTTTATGTACATTTGCGATATTAATAAACGTAAAAATTACACCGTTGGTCCTTGTGGTTTCTGTCAAATTTAAGTGTCGGGTACTAATAGTTTTTTTGTTGCAAAGTTAGGTATTAACATTCTAATTTGTCATATTGCTGAATACTAAGGCCAAACTTTGTCACAATGTTGAGTACTAAGGCTAAACCTTGTTAACTTTTTTGTTAAGTCTTAGGTGGTGTTTGTTTTTCTAAAAAAGATATGTGCAAGCTCTTCTGTCTGCGCAGCGCAGACCACGCACAAACATTGTCATATGCAAACTGTTTGTTTTTCCGAAAACGTTTCACTAAAAAACGTATGTGCGAGCTCTTCTTGGTGCAGACTTGGCTCAACCACTTCTAAGATTTTCTAAGGTCTGCAGTGGGTTAAACACCACCACCACCACTTGGTTTCCGTTATCATTATTATTCTGGACTTCCTTATTTACTTTGTTTGACATCTGAATTGTAAACATATTCAGGTATTAATATCACAGAATAAATAAAACAAACAAACACTCAAGCATATTGAACCAAAACCGTCGAGCATTGCGACGTTCAACTCTTTTTCATATATATATAGGGGGCCGCTAGAATGAGAACCACCTCGAGTTGTAAGAACCGCGAGAACTACTTGATCCGGGGCGAGGTGGACCAATTTTTTTTTTCAAAAACGTAGATGCATGTATTATAAACACATTCGTAAAAAATAATTTTTTTAAAAAATGCCGTGCGTGTAGTTTTTTACACCACAAGTTTGTGGTTTACGAGTTTCGTAAATTTACGGAACTCGTAAACCACAAACTTGTGGTGTTAAAAACTACACGCACGACATTTTTTTTAAATTTTTTTTTACGAATGTGTTTATAATACATGCATCTACGTTTTTGAAAAAAAAATTGGTCCACCTCGCCCCGTACGGTGTGGTTCTCGCGGTTCTTATAACTCGAGGTGGTTGTCATTCTAGCGGTCTCCTATATATATATATATATATATATATATATATATATATATATATATATATGGGTAAGGTTCATGCAAGAACCACCTTTATTGCGAGAACCGCGAGAACCAATGTGAACACAACCTAAAATAGCTAAAAAAACCTAACCCCCACCCCCCAAAACCTAAACCCCCCACACCCCCCCCCCCCCAAAAAAAACCTAACCCCCCCCCCCCCCCAAGCTAAAATGCTAAAAACTAAACCCCCAAAAAACCTAAAAAAATCTAAAAAAAAATCTAAAAAAATCTAATTTTTTTTAATATTTTTTAGAGCTAATTACATAGTTAGTCCCTGTGGTTGCACAAAGTAACATACTTAGGTACTAATAGTTTAAAATCACATTATAGGGTACTAACTTTTCATTTTGTAACGTTTGGAGGTATTAACGTTATTTGTAGGTTTAAAATCACATTCTATTAGTACCTAAGTATGTTATTTTGTGCAAACCATAGGGACTAACTATGTTAATACCCAAGAAGTTAATACCTCCAAATGTTACAAAATGAAAAGTTAATACTCTAGAAGGTGATTTTAAACTATTAGTACCTAAGTATGTTATTTTGTGCAAACCACATGGACTAACTATGTAATTAACTCTATTTTTTATGTTAAAATCGCTACTTTTAGTAGCCAATTTTTTTTTTTAAAAAGTAGCTATTTTTTTATAAAAAATATTAAAAAAAAATTTGTGTATTTTTTAGCTATTTTTAGGCATTTTTGGTTGTGTTCACATTAGTTCTCGCAATAAAGGGTGGTTCCTAACGGATCTTTGTCCTATATATATATATATATATATATATATATATATATATATATATATATATATATATATATATATATATATATATATAGGGTAGGGTTCATGCGAGAACCACCTTTATTGCGAGAACCGCGAGAACCAATGTGAACACATGGCATTATTGTAAATACATAATAAAAATTAAATCAGTTGCCTCTCCTCCTGGACTTCAAACATCAGATTAAACCATCATTTATATTCAGTTCACATCCATTCTTCATCTCAGATCCAATCTCTACACAATTCATCAGCTCAGTTCACGTCACACTCCAAATCCCCCAAAATTCATCATCCCGATCTTATAATTCATCATGTATTCGTCATCAAAATTAGTATATATCAGTGCATTAACAACATAATCACCGGTTGCGCATTTGTATTCCAGTCTAAATTAGGGCAAAACGATCGTAGTGCACAGATATGGATAATCGGAAGAACACAAGTCATCCAACGGAGTATCGATCCTCTGTTGCACTGTTCCGTGAAATTGTAAGTTCATACACCTTGTTTTGTACTCGTATATGATAAAACAACTATCAACAGTCGATTCAGACATGTTATTATGTGGTTATTACATTTAAATAGTTGTTTCATAAATGAATTATTGAAAATCGTGGTATATATATCATTTTTGAGTGAACAGAAGGGCTAATGTTGTGATGAACTATGTGTAATGTGATTCTGATGTTTTGTTTTCTGTATTTTTTTATTAAAGAATGCTGTTATATGCATAATGTTGGACATGATTGGCAACACGGAAGTTGATTTGGTAACTGATAGGGTTTTAGTACTGAATTATGACTGTCGACAAGTTATGTGGTGTTAATGCACATGTGCATTAACACCACAGAATAGGCTTATACAGACAAAGCAGAACAGGCTTATACGAAACAGGATAATAAGATAATTTTATGATATATATACAGTTAATGCAGATTTTTGAGTGAACAGAAGGTCTAATGTTGTGATGAACTATGTGTAATATGATTCTGATGTGTTGTTTTATGTATTTTTTTTATTAAATAATGATGTTATATGCATAATGTTGGATATGATTGGCAACACGGAAGTTGATTTGGTAAGTGATAGGGTTTTAGTACTGAATTATATCTGTCGACAAGTTATGTGGTGTTAATGCACATGTGCATTAACACGACAGAATAGACTTATATAGAAAAGGCAGAATAGGCTTATACGAAACAAGATAATAAGATAATTTTATGATATATACAGTTAATGCACATGTGCATTAACACGACATAACAGGCTTATACATAATAGGTTTATACGGAACATGAATAAACTAATTTTATGTTCTATACAGTTATGCACATGTGCAAAGTTTGACAAATTACGATTACACTGAATAAGACAATGAGGTGTGTGATACATAGTTATGCACATGCGCATAAAACGTAATAGTATGTTAACGTGTACAAAAATTTTAATAGGATTCACTTAATAAATCAATATAATAAGGTGATTTTGTGTTTTATATAGTTATGCACGTATGCATAAATTGTCATAGTTTGTTAATATGCACATTAATTTGAATACTAATCTCAATTATTTATTCATAAATGATATATAATTTGTATGTATTGTTTTGGTGTTGTTTTTTGTTATGACCTACAGTTATGTAGTTATATTATTATGTAATCAATTATATTATGAAGTTATATGAACCTGTAACTCATGGTTTAATATGATAATAAGGTAGCATTGGGTGATATACAGTTATGCACATGTGCATAATTTGATAGAATATGTTAATAAGGTCATTCATTCATTCATTCATTCATTCATTCATGTTGATGTACATGTGCATAGTTTGCAATAATATGCTAACAAGGCCAGTCATGTTAATGCAGATGTGCATAATTATGCACAAAACTTGTTTCCCAAATATATTTAGAATGGAACAAGAGAAACGACAACCAGTGGCGGACCAGTACAATCAGGATAATATAAACTTTATGGGGGTTTGGAATTTGTCGAGAAACCCAAGCTCTGCCGAATAATTGCTGTAATGGCACGAGTTGATCGGGCTCCTCGATAATGTCACTTTGTCCGATGGCAAAGATGGTTGGGAATGGTTGGGAGGTAATGAATCTGATTTATCAGTCAATGCTGTCAAGAACTTCCTGTATAGCGGCTCCGATTTCAGTAGCAGGCACGTTGTGAAATGGTCGAAATGGGTCCCAAAAAATGAAATATTTTGTTTGGAGGGCGGTTTTAGATCGTATCCCACGCTGACTTCACATTGGGATCGGAACTGTTGGGCGGAGACGTGAAATGTTTTCTGTGTGAAGATGGCGATGAAACAGCTGAACACCTTCTTTGTTCGTGCAGGGTAGCGTAAACTGTCTGGTATCACATCAGTCAGTGGTGCAAGGTGAGTCCTTTTATTCTGTTTTCAGCTAAAGATATCGTAATTGCCTCTGAGTTTGAAATCTGGATAGAGAAGTGAAAGAACCTTTACATGGCATTATGTTCGTGACAAATTGGTGTATATGGTTAGCCAGGAACAATAAAAGGTTCCCGGAGAGATTATCCGTAATATTAAGTCCGTCGGTTTTTCATGGTATAAGAATCGGTCCAAAAATAGGTCCGTGAGTTGAGAAAAATGGTGTAGGTTCAATATAAGGTAGCTGCTCGTTTTCGGTCTTTAGGTTCTTGTGTTGAGATGTTGTTTTTCGATTTGCTGTAGTGGTTGGTTCGACCGCCTCTGGTTTCGAGGTTAGCTTCTATGAATAACATTTGATGTTAAATAGTTTTTCATAATAGTTTTGTTACTAATTGATGTTAAATATGATTGGTGATAATACGAATTTTGATTTGATAAGGGTTAATTTTTTTATTGAAACAAACATGTTCATAAGGTCAGTCATGTTAATGCACATGTGCATAGTTATGCACATATGCATATTTTGTCAGATTAAGTTAATGTGAATGTATTACGGCATATGCAAACATGCATTATTACCTTAAAACATAAGCATTGTATATATTGTATGTAATATGTTTACTGCACATGTGCATACATGAAATAATTGATGTAATATATGTAATGTATGCAGGAAAAAATTATTCGAAACTGCTCATGGATTGACAACAAGGACGTATTTGATTAATAGGTTGACGGATGAAAAATTATCGAAAAACGATAGATGAAGAGGCATTGAATCATGAGGAGTGTTTGAAGATGCGTAGAAATTGGAAAGAAGAGCAAAAGGTGTGAGGTTGTGAACTACAGCGAATGTTATGTGTAGGTAGTTTGTCGAAATGCAATACGGATGATCATGTCTGTTAATATATGATGTATTATGTTGTTTGGTAGATGTAATGTTGGTATTGCACATGTGCAAAGTTTGATATAAACATACATATTGGCATTGTATAATGTATTACGAATGGTAACATTTGTTAATTTAGGATGTCATATTTTGTTTAGTATAGTATATGCCGGTGATGCATATTTGTTGATATATTATGTTTATTGATCTTATTTTTTATTATTTTATTATTTTTTTGTATATTATTGTATATCAACAATAGGAAAAATCCGAAGAAAGTAACTTTTGTTTTGAAGTCAAAGGATGAAGGGTCAAAAAAATGTCGGATGCAATGGAAGATGAATATGCGCCATGCAATGGAATATGATAACGCGGCAGTTAAACAAAGAGGTAAAAAATCGAAAAAATAACTTTTGTATGTATATTCTTTTTTATCAAAGCAAACCTGTTGATAAGCTCAATCATGTACATGTGCATAGTTATACACAAATGCATATTTTGCCAGATTATTTCAATTAGGTCAGTCATATTGATGTAAACGTGCAGTTAGGCACATGTGCATAATTTGCCAGAATATGTTAATAAGGTCATTCATGTTGTTGTACATGTGCATAGTTTGCCAGACTATGTTAACAATGTAATTTTTGACTATACACATGTGCATAGTGTATATAGTAATGATAAAGTTAATGTTAATGCACATATTCATTGAGATTGTATGTTTGTTAATCCTATGTTTTTTTGTTTTGTTTATTATCGTAGATCGATAACGGAAAAATTCTAAGAAGGTAACTTACGTTTTGAAATCAAGGGATGAAGGGTCAAAAAATGGTCGGATGCAATGGAAGATGATTACGCAATGGTTAAACAAAGAGGTAAAAAAAGGTTGATTAATATTCGATGATTCAGTTGGGAGTTTATACACATGTGCATCCCTTTATTACTTTCACGTTAAATGATATCATTTATGTAAACACATTAAATATTGCACATGTAGGTGCACAAGAAGGAAAAAAAGCATATAGAGAAGGACAAGTGAGCTAAATCACGATCAAAAATTGAACAAGTAAACGAAATCCCTTTATTACTTCACAGTTTACGGGTGTTCGCTGTGCGACATATGAAAATGTATAGTGGGAGTGGTGAGAAGTTTGATTGCATATTCAGCAAATATAAAGAAATTCAAGACTTGCAACTTAAGAACATGAGGATGAAGATAGCAACAAAATTGCCAGTATAAGAGGCAAATGATCATGTTTGTTAATATATGGTGTATTATGTTGTTTGGTAGAGGGAATGTTGGTACTGCACATGTGCATAGTTTGAAATAGCATACATATTGGAATTGTATAATGCGTTACAGATGGTTATATTTGTTAATTTAGGATGTAATATGTTGTTTGGTATAGTATATGTTGGTGGTGCATATGTGCAATAATGATGTTGATCGGATTATGTGATTCTTATGATGAGGGTGTTATATTTAATTGTTTTAACACAAGAGTTGTGTGATAATGTCTTAATGTTGGTAATGCCCATGTGGAGTGAAACAATAAACATGTATGCACATGTGCATTGTTCGAAACAGTAACCATGTTGGTAGTATATGTTAGGTGGTCAATAATGAAATTACATATGATTATGTCTAATAAGTAATTGATAACAAAGTATCATGATCGTAATCACAATCTTTGAATTTGAAAACAGATAGTACACAAAATGATTGTAAACAAAAAATCATAAACAAGACGAATAATGCTTAGAAATTGTTTGACATCATATATAGGCTAATAGAGGATGGTCGGTTGATTTACGACGCCTGGATGACCGTCTAAGAGATTGCTCATGTTCATATATATATATATGTGTGTGTGTGTGTGTGTGTGGGAGGGGGGGTCTTCTGGATCATCATCAACATTCAACATGTTCATCAGTGTCATTGGAATCAACATCATCGGAACAAGAATTAGGTTCATCATCAAGGGGGATCGGGAGTCCAACAACATATTGTCATTAAATGTATACATAATGTAATTGTCAATATAATGCACGTGTGCATAATGTAATTATATATAACGACATTTTTTTAACATAACAAGATGCCATATATTCAAACCATAACTCTATCCAGGAACTAGATAAGTACGTTTACAACAAAGATATAAACTCATAATTTTCTATTACATTCACACCACTGGTGTACCACTCTTCAGTCACTAAATTCTCCATTAAATACTCCATTTTGGCTATGACGTTCATCCACAACATAGTACACTCATTGACTTGTTCCAGTATTATAGCATTTGAAAACTGCACAACTTTGAATACCTTCTCATTTTTTATCGACCATATGTTCCAATAATGTGGCCATCACTATGCAGTTGACTGCCTTTTTCTTCTTCTTAGAAATATACAGCTTCCAGGAAAAAGAAAGAATATCTGCCAATGATGAGCAAGAATGTAAACCTTTTACTCCCAACCATGATCCGACCATCCACCATAGCGTTTTCGACATCAAACACATAAGGAGGATGTGTTCAACAATTTCTTGCTCATATTCGCAAACCGTGCACAATGTGTTGCTGATATGAATCCCCTTTTTTCCAGCTCCGTCTTTGTCGGTAACCTGCCTTCGACGCCTTTCCGAGCTAACATATTGGCTTTAGGTGTAGCCCAGCAGTTCCAGGTCATTACAAAGCCACTCGACGGGTCCCTGCTTGTGACATATAAGTCCTCTCTAACGGTTTTAACGTTGAAAGTCGACTTATTTTTCCGAGTGCCAACCCCACCCATCTTGACCCGTCTTCATTCTGGTGTATCTCAGCAGCGCCAAAAGCTGCATAAACTCCACACATGCCTCCTCGGTTGTCAGCTTGTTCTTCCATTGCCAATCCCACACAATCACCTTCCTTTTTTTGTTGTAATTGTCCACCACCCAAGACCCTTTGTTTGCTGCCATTCTATACATAATTAAATAATCATACATAAGGCAATTGTTCAGAATCCATACATCAACGACATATTCTAATTTTCAACATAATGCACATATGCATATAATTTAATACAATATCATTTACAATCAACGTAATGCACATGTGCATATAATTTAATACAACATTATTTCGAGTAAATATAATGCACATGTTCATATCATTTAATATAATATCATTTACAAAGTATATACATCATTTATAGTCAACATAATACCTTTAGTCACGAATCGAATGAACCGCAACTCTTGATGTTCTGTATTTGTAGGTGTATTGTGACTGTCAACTGTATTATTAGCAGATGGACCAATAATGTCAGCATCAGATGTATGAGGAGGATTATCAGAGAATGTATGAGGAGGAACATCATATGTGTGAGAATCGCCAAAGATACAATCGGAAAAATTCTCAAACTCTCAACCTACCGGATTATCAACACGATAATCCGTTCACTGGAACACCGAATCTCACACTAGACCTCTGATTCAAGATGAATCAGTGATACACAAATGAAACCCTAGGTATTTTTCTAGAGAGAGAAATCAGAGACACTCAAAATATCTTCATGATAATCATTTTTTCTGAAATACGTTTTACCCCCTTTTATTTAGATGACCAACAGTCCAGCACTTTCAATTGAGAGAAAAAAGCGACTCCTAAAGCCCACTCCTGAATGTATGAGGAGGAACATCATATGTGTGAGAATCGACACATGATGAATCAGAGGATGCCAGTGACGAATCAGAGGATGCCAGTAGGAGGTTTGAATCAGAGGATGCCAGTGACGAATCAGAGGATGCCAGTAGAAGGTTTAAATGGTGGGTCGTCGTTGTGAATGCCGCTGGAAACACCGTGACCGGATGCCGCCGTTGTGAACTCCGGTGAGTTACTTGAACGCCGTCGGCCGCTGTCGTAAACGTATACCATATTCTGAACCAATGAATGAAACACGAATGAAACCCTAATAAGTAAAACTGTGAACAGAGTTGTGAAACAGGGGGCGTGTGTTTATAATAAATATCACATAATTACAATTTTGCCATGTGTTCACACTGGTTCTCGCGGTTCTCGCAATAAAGGGTGGTTCCTAACGGATCCTTATCCTATATATATATATATATATTATGCATCAATTACAACTACAACTGAAATTTAAATGTTAGTAATTTTATGCATCGATACATATATATGTGATATATATATATATATATTTAAATGTTAGTAATTTAAATACGACGAGAGAGAAATGCAGTACTGAAAACCACCGCCTAATATACTATATATATATATATATATATAGTAATATTATTAATATTAATATTAATAATATAATATTATTAATTTGATAAAAAAATTATTAATATATATATATAGTATATTAGGCGGTGGTTTTCAGTACTGCATTTCTCTCTCGTCGTATTTCCAGACGAGATTCTCTTCAATACGGCGTATCCTATTTCCTTCTTGAATCAAATCTTCACAATAGTGGTGAAGTTCGGCTACGTTTTCGTGACTCATGGGTGGCATTTGGGCTGGTATGGGTTCGTTGTAGGCTAGTTCGGGTTTTACGTATGGCATGTAGGGATATGGGTCATTCATCAGATCTTGAAATGACCAGTCATTAGTCCACCATGGTTCTAGTGGGTTTGGTGCTGGTAACCTGGGTATTTCGTTTGGGTTGAAAGCTGGGATTGGTAACTGATTTTCTTGATTTGGTTATGGGTACATCGGTACAGGTGCTATGGGTTGTTCTAGGTATAAGGGCAATAGCTGAGGTTCTGGGTCTGCTACACGGTTAAGGTCGACTATATTTTCTGCGGTTCGAAACATATAAAGATTGGCTAATCTCCTATCCAATTCCTCCCACAGAGGTAAAGTTACTGGAATTTGAGCAGTTCCTTCAGCTATGGTTATTGTGGCTTGTTGGTTCCTTCTTTTGCATCCATTTTTCTCTTTTCTCCTTATTAAACCATCCCTTTTTCTTAGGTGGAAAGGCTTCCTCAGATTAGGCTCTAAAAACAAAAATTTCTTTGGAATCAGCTACGTATCCAGATGCTGTATCGGATGGTTCTTCATCTATTAGAGAGTGGGACAGGTGACGATAAGCGTCAGATGTATTCTGATCACTCATACTGTGAACTCAAAAATCATCAAAATAGCATAAAATCATAATATAAATATTAAGATTTAATTACACAGAATAACACACAAGTTATATAAATTTCCTAGCGCAATTGTTTAAAATTTAGGTATCAAAAGAACACCTAAATGGCTTAAACCAGTGGCTCTGATACCACCTTCTGTCGCAGCCCCTTACCCACCCTGGAAGCGGGAGCCGCAAGACATACTGGTGGTATCGTTTTTTATTAAATTTGCAGCGGAATTAAAACATCAGGATCGTAGTTAGGAAATAAATTCGGAGTTTGTAAAACACCAAACTTTTATATTAAATAAATGGGCTAAAACCCATATTTCATTTGTAATGTATTTATAGGGATAAACCCTAGTTGCTGAAAACATAAGTTCTTCTTTTAATCAGGTAACTTATAGCCACTTTATTTAAGCCTTCAGTGCTCCATAGCTGGCTTCTAATAGCTTCACATCAAGTTACCTGAAACGCATTTTAAAAATATTTTATTAGCAAGAAATACTGGCGAGTACATTCCATTTTATAAAAGACACATTGTTATAACTTTACAGTATCAAGAGTTTTTACATTTGTTTACCTCTAACAATTTCTCAAACAGTATTGCTATTGGGGCACAATTCCCCCGTGCTTGTGGTCATGCTACTATTGGCTAACTCTTTGTCCAATAGTAACGAGCGTCAAGTAATGTATACAAAACCCCACATACTGACAGTAATTGCAGAATACAAAAACTTAATCACTGTAAGTATAACTGATAAACATTTAGGGTTTTGTAAAGCATTTTAAATAAAAAATATATCATAAAAATTTGATAAAAAGAAGAATGGCTCACTTTGTAAACTTAGGTTTTACTATAAGCTTCCTGGTGATATTTTCTAATAATTTTCTTGAGTTCCTATTAAAAATATACAATGCACGCGTGTTAGTATCATAACCCAATTCAACTTTATCAATACGTCATGAGATCAGAACCCCAACGTAGTTTACAAAGCATAGCCTTTATCAGGTAGCGCCTTGGCATTCGTTGTTGGGTTTAAGATCAATCAGACAGGGTATCGAATTAGTGATCAGGGGTTAAAACACTTACAACGGGGCAGAGCTTTGTGATTTTGGGGTATTGTTTTCGTTCTTAATTGAGAGAAAGAAAGAATTATGAGTGAGTTGGAAAGGCGGACTGACTGCTTTATTTATACGTGAAATCTGACTCTCTCGCGTCCTGCGACAGCCTAAGGCTGTGCCTTTCGCGGCCCACGAGAGCCCCCTAGCTAGGCATAGGGTTGACTAGTCATGAGTGTAGGTTGAACACGTGGATCACACGTGTCCCTAAACGTGGCCGGAACATTTTATGCCTCTCGCGTCCCGCGAGAGGTTTCTCTTAGTCTGTTGCGGCCCGCGACGGGCATAAAATCATTATTTTATTTGTTTTTCAATTAAAACAATGTTACGCATGTTTGGTTTTTCGCTTACGGAGTGTTTAAGGACATTTTTTAGGGTTGTTATATCAGCACACCGCCCAAACCATTGGTGTGGTGAGGGGGGCATCAGATCTTCATGGGGGTGGGTGGTGATGGTGGTGACGTGGCGGATCATGGTTGGTTATTGATTTAGTTTAATATTTTTGTTGGTTAGCTTTTTTTAAATGCCCCCTTTAAATCTCGTTTCACCCAGTGCTTTTTTTGGGTTTGCCCCCTTTTCTGACGTGACAGCCACGTTTCACTCCACAACGGGTGGCATGGTACGCTTGTGGTGAGTAAAAAATGGTTTATGAATACGCATATAAATAATAAATAAAGTCTTTTGTTTATTGTCTTCGGGTAATTCCATTTAATAAAAAAGGATTAAACATTTTTAGCTGATAATTCTTTTGTTTATGGTACGTAAGGTTTTTGGGTTTCGAAGATTTAGATCCTAACAAGATTAAGCTACTATATAAAAGGGTAAACAATCTTTTAACTAAATGTGTTCCGGATCTAACATAATTAGTTTGTTGATGATAAGTGGGAGTCTTTTAAGGATATTATGTCCCTGGTCATAAGTAATAAGCGAGGAGCCTTAAGAATGCGAAACATCCACGCACACACACATCATGGGCAATGGGCGTAATCTGACGCGTTTGGAGTAGTTTAAACAAACTAATTCTGGTTTCGATAAAATTATTAAACTAAACATCGTGTATTGAAAACTTTCACAACAATTTACTTTTCGGTCTAATTTTGATTACTTACTGAGTTGTTTTATCTTTTGTTTTGAGCATACAATTAAGATGGTACCTTAGTTGGAAACACTCCTTTTGTAACAACCCAAGTCTTCTGGTCAATAAAATCCAAAAAGTCCCGAATAAACCCGTAATCAAAACCCCAAGTGCGTAGAAAACTTAGATGTTAAGAAAACTTGCGATCGGTGAACCAACCCGCACAAAAGTACCCTTATTAGACTCACAATTAAAAACCGAACTATTTAGGATTGAGACCCGAGCATACGCGATAAGTATCAGCACAAAAATCGAGAAAAATGCACGATTGGACGAAAAAGGCGGCGAGGGACACGTGTCACGACGTCGCGCCACGTGTCAGACCTCTGCTGGACACGTGGCAACCTAGGCCAGACTAACCCTCCAGGCGACACGTGCAAGAGACCCTGTCTCCTTCCGTGACGCTCCTGGGAATCCCAGGTGGGCTATATAAAGGCTAGTCTGGGTGTATTCTCGTGTATTAAACCCTAAGCACTAAAACGATACCCTGTCCGATTGATCTGAAACCAACCAACGGATGCCAAAGTGCTGCCTGAATAAGGTTATACTTTGTTAACTACGTTGAGGTTTTGATCTTGTGATTATTGTTAAAGTTTGAGTTGGGTTTATATATTAATACGGATTACATTCTGTGAAAATAGGGGTTAGAATCATAAGGCTTAGAACCAGGACTATAGACTTACAAGAAGCTTAAGGCTTGATAACTACAAGATAGCAAGGTGAGTTCCTCTGAACCGTTTCTAAAACAGGATGTGTTGTTCTATCTGAGTGGTAATAACCATGGAATCAATTATTTATAGCATCTGTGATATTTTGCAATGATTAATAGGATGATTGTATGTATCTGATTTAGCTAGTAGAGTTTGTATACATAGCCTAGTTATGTGAACATATTGTGCTTACTTTGTTCTTATCTGTTTGCCATGATTATATTTGATTGATGTTATAGTTGATAAATGCATGTTTTGAATAAAATCATTTATGTTCATGAACACAACATAACACACGCATCTATTTCTAGCGATAAGAGTTCGTTCTTGCTACCAGTTCAAAGTGCGTTTTTAGTTGCTAGTACACACAGACAGCTTCAAAAGGTGTACCCTAACGAGTTCTCTAAGGGGAGACTCATAATTTGTGACAACTGTCAAAATTCCAGGTATCCGTACAACAATTAAACCATGATTAGTGATTAATGACTGTGCTGAATTACACTTAATGACTTGAATTGCCTTCTGATTATTGCTATGATACATACATGTGCATCACATATTGCTTAATGTCATATCATTATTGCATGAGAACCTTATTGACTCAAATGATGCACGAAACACAGTTAACACCGTTATCAGACAAATCAGAAAAATGCTGACAGAGTTTAGTACATAGACAGACATTGTATTGAGACACAGAATGAGCCAAAAACCAAGTATTACACTAGTGTAGTGTGTAGGAAAGTAAGGATCATAAAACTGCCTTCCTAGAGATAGTTTAAGTGCCGGAAAGTGACTGAAACTCACTAAAAGTGCTGAATTCAGCAAAAATCAGCAATTTTCAGCATTTAAACACACTAATATCATGCAGAAATATGGTTAAAAGGTCCTGAATGCTTTCCTAAGTGTCGGGAATTAAAACTGTCACAAAAGGTAACATAAAGCTCACTAAACTGCATAGTTTAGCACCTTAACGAACCGGTAACCAACCGAACAACCGGACACTACCTGAAACACCAAATTTTCACTTGAAGCATTGTTTTAACATTACCAAGCTAGTTATGGTCCCTGAACATCATAACACATCATATAAAAACTAGTAACCATATAACCTAACTAATACTTGAAATCTAACCATGAACTAACTTTCTAGTTTAAGCCTAAGCCTATACCCCCGCCCCCCACCTAGTTCACGGCCCAAACTAGGGCCCATATTGGATTTTATTTAGTTATTTTATTGGATTATGTTGGTTCTTTTTAAACACAAAAACCACTAGACATTTCTTATGAGGAGTATTATAAGTTTAACCAAAGGAACCATAACTTTCATTTTCATCACACAACACCAACACTCTTCTTCTCCTTCCCTCATCTCCTTTATCGGCCGAACATAACCACCCACACACCACCATCATTCAACCTTCATCCATCCAATCCATACACACACAAAGGTGTTAGAAGGTGCACAAGGAAGCTTGGAGCTTTCGGAAGTTAAAGAACCTTCACCATTTGCTTTTATCCACTTCATTTCTTCCATTGATTATCCCTAGCCTTGAGCTAGTAGTAAGAACAGTATACTCTTCATTTTACATCATATTTTGTTGGTTAAAAGAAGATACATGTTGTTAATCATGATGAACACTAAGAATCAAGAACATGAAACATGAACATAAGCTTAAAAATCTTAAGAAATCATGTTGTTTAGTGTTGAATGTGCTACTTGATGATTGATTGTTTATGTTAATGATATAGATCATCGTGTGATCTTGCTAGATAATGATTAAAAACATAATCTAGCAAGATGAGAGGATGTAAATATTAAAGATCAATAGATCATCCTCACATAAGTCATGAACTTGAAAGTATGAAATGTTTTTCTTGTAAAGTGATGATCAAAATAAGTATAAAGTCTTGTAAATCTACGATTTCAAGAATGATTTTTCAAGAAATCAAGTTAAAAATACAAAGTTTACTTAATCTTGGTTCTTAAATAAATAAACCACATTCTTTTGTGGTTAATAAAGTGTAGGAACACATATGTAACAAGAAAAATCCAAGAAGAAACATTTTTATAAAATGTAATTACAAGTTGTAAAGAACTAATTCTTTCAAAAATGATGTTTTTAAAGAAACAACCACACTTTAAAGGGTAACAAGAATTACTAAATACACTAGTAAGTTACTACATATTTTTATAAATTTTCAAGTTCATAAAGTAATAGTTTATGCTTGATTTTGGCAAAATTGGTAAGTGTAGATTGATTTGTGGTTGATTGTATTGATTTACAAAAGAAAATGATATGCCTTGAAGGCATGGAAACCTCCATTTATAGGGGAAACTATGGCAAAATTTTTCTAAAAGTTAAACACTTAGAAAAAATATTTTTTAAACAAATACTTACAAGTATATTTCAAACCATGAATTTTCATATAAAGTTTGCCATAAATTTTGTTACAAAAATTATAAACATTGGAGGTTGGTTTTTATAAATAAAAGTGTCTAGATATGTATTTAGGATATATTTAGAAGTCACCGTGTGTGTGATTATTTGTATATTATGTGTATTAGTTATATTATTTTAAGACTTGAAATAATATAATTCATCAAAATACCAAAAATTACAATCTAAAATATTACCAAAATCCCAAGAATATGAATATACAAATTATACCCAAAATATGAGAGGAACCGAACAAAGGAATATAACTTACAAAATATTCCGGAAATTTTATTCATAAGTATATTTTTGGTAAATAATATTTTGGACACCAAGAGAACAAAAATATGATTTTTACAATTTTCCAAAAAAATATCATTTTTGGAAAAAATATATATTTTTCTTGGAATTATTAGAAGATGTATTATTTTTGGAAAAAATATATATTCTCAAACAAACATGAAATACATTATTTTTTAGAGAAAATGTATTTTCTTAAATAAACTTGAAATATATTATTTTTGAGTGAGAAACAAGTTTATATATATTTTCTATGTTAGACTTGGAAATATATTATTTTTGAGACTTATATAAGATTTGTAAATATTTTTGCCAATGGAAAAATTATGAATAATTTTTCTAAGTAATATTACTTAAAATACATATTTTGGAAATATATATTGATGTACTTTTACTAGAACATTATTCCAGGAAAATTAATACAAAAATTAAGTATAAGGATACTTAATAAACACAATAAAAATATGTATTCTCGTACGTATAAAAACACTCTGGAATACGACACCAATACATGGCAAAAATATACAAGTATAAGAATACGAATACAAATACACCCATCCTTGGAAAGGATATTCACGTATAAGTACATAAAGGGGTGAAGTTAAAATATATTATTTTTAACAATTATTCCAAAATTTAACAAGTATAATTTAAGTTAAAATATTTATTATTTTAACAAATAATTATATAACTTGGAATAATATTGAAGACACAATGAAATGTAACTCAAAGACACTAATTAATACTAAGTCAAGGCACGACCCGCTCGTCTAATAGACCGTAGTACGTTGTAGGTAGTCGGGTACACCAGGAGAAGCTTTGAGTTACAGTTGGTTTCGAAGAACGCAAAGCAGTGAGTTCATGTCCCCCTTTTCTTTTAACTGTTTTCAGTTTTATAACTTCGGGGGTGAAATACATGTTACAATTGATACAATGATTACAAATGGTATGGTTAGCTAAGGAAAATACTGTTAGATCATGTGAATGGGTAGGCGTTATCTTGAGACCATTAATCCTTGTTAAGGACCGAGGGGCATGAGTGATAGATCTATTTGGGTGTTGCGAGCCCCACCCATGGGTCCGCGAGTTGACCGCATGTGGTGACTATGTCGTTCCAGCTGGGAGGCGTGGTACGAAATACGCAAAGGATTGAGCCTTCCTACACCGTTGCACACATATTAATGACCTTGCAAATCATTAATTGATCTGTTCCTTGTTGCTTTCATACCAGGGATTTTACAATTACATACTTACTTATGATGATTACAAAGTTTATTCGAGCTCACACACAAAACACATGAACTCGCTCAACTTTTGTTGATGTTTTCAAACTACATGTATTTCAGGAAATTAAATGTGGATCTGGCGGGCGTTTGGATGTTTCAAGTAATGTTGGGAATAAGAGATGTCATCCGGAGTCTAAGGGTTTGGATAGTGTGTCTTATCCTGGATAAGACACATCTTCCAAAGCCTGGTTTTATTTAATGTCTTTTGTCGAGTCCTTGTGGAACTCTAAAACAAGTTGCATGGTTTGTATTTGGATTTGAAGTTTGTGTTGGTTTTCAAGACAATGTTGTTTGTGATGTTTTAAACTATTTTAATGGATGAACGTCTTTAGTTTAACATATAGATGTTTGTTATGGTTGAATGCAATGATATTAAGCAAGTCACACATAATCACGCTTCCGCAAAAGTCAGGGTGTGACATAATTTGTCTGTCTTAAGGGACTTATGTTGCTAACGAATCCCCAGCCACCATCTTGTCTTCCTCATTCTTGTTTTGGTTTAATTTATTTCGATTGTAACCACTAATGTAACCTTATTTCATTTCCAATTAATATTGCAATTTTGATTTGAGTAAACTACATTGTCCTGGATGCACTTCAAGCTCTAAACATCAACATTGATTCAACCTTTTGTCTCACGTATGAAGAATACTTAGAATCGATTGATCATCTCTTTTCGGCGTGTAAGTTTGCTTAAAAAATATAGGTTTCTATCGCTTCTTGGCATCGTATCTCCCCTATTTTTGCCTTTGGTTTTCTTGACATCCTCAGGTTGTATGAAACTATTAGGACTTCCATAAAAGGTAGAAAGGTCCTTCAAGTGATTTTTCTTTTGACTTGTTGGGTGAGTTGGAGAGCCCAAAACAATCTTATTTTCAACCTTAAGAAATCGGTGGTGAGCGCTATCATGGAAGAAATCAAATCTTTCGGTTATTTTTGATCGAAAACTGGGCAAACATTGTTGGTTTGGACAAGCCTTCTTGGGGCCGATTCGATTTTTTTTTTTTTGTAAACATAGTTGTATGTTTATGTTTTCAGTTTTCTCGTTATAGTTTCTTATTCCTCTAACATCTTGCTAGTTCGTTTGTTTCTAATGAAGTGTCGCATTTCAAAAAAAAAATATGTTATTTTGAAGTTTGTGCTCCTTGGTTTCAATAATTACATGGAGTATCTTTATTTGAAAAGTTGTCATGCTTCGTGTCCTTCCCACTAACCAATGTTAACCTTTAGATAGTGTTTGATATGTAGGAATTAAAGTCAGAATGAAATTAACTATTGCAAGGGAATAAAAAAAAATGTGTTTCATTGGTTAAGGTAATGAAATAATTCATTATATAGGACATTTCATTCCATCTAAGAACCTTAAATTTATTCCACCTACCCCTTGTTTTTTCACTCCATTTCCTCTCTCAGCCTTCATCACCACCATCTGCCACCCACAGTCGGTGCCGCCACCGCCGACCACCCCCGCCACCCATCGTCGTTGCCACCTGCCACCACTAGCCACCTTCCCACCACCCCTTATCGCCGCTGCTATCCGTCGCCGCCACGCGCCACCGCTGACAGCCATCTTCCCTACCGACCACTGGCGCCAGCCGCCTCCATTCATTGATGCTGCCGCCACCGCCGACACCCCACCACCTCCACCACCCGTCGCCGATTTTATTTCTTCAGCTTTTTTTGCGTACCAAACAACACAAAGTAATGATTTATTTCATTCTCGCATGGTAACCAAACAAGATCAGGGAATGATAATGATCCATTTTATTCCTATATCCACTTCATTCACTTTTCAATTCTATTACCCTATACCAAATAAACCTTACTATTAGGGGACCCAGGGCGCCCCGTTGTGAGCCCTTGTTCACGCGTTTTCCATAGTGAAACACCACCGCCACTCTTTGTTTCCACGCGTGAAACTGAGCACGCGTGCTCATCATAACGCGTTAAAAATCAAATTTTTGGAACCTACCAACAAGCCGATGACTAGAAATTGCGAGTTAGGGTTCCTCGTGGTCCTTTGACTTCGATGATTTTGGCTTTCACTTTGATTTCGATGCCGTTTGGTATGTCCATTGTCTTTGATCGTCTTCATTGTTGTAAACGATTGGTGAGGAACTAGGGTTTTGGAGTTGCAGATTTCACGAGTGAAAGAAACCCTAGGGACAATATTTATATGCGCACATTACCACTGAAAATGAAGATGGGATTTAAGTATGGGCCAATATGTTTGTGAGTTGAAGAAGTAAAAAGCCCATTTGAAGGTGCACAAAATAACTAGTTTTACTAGCGAAAGAAAAATAAACCGGTTTTGGTTAATTATGAGCAGGGGTACAAAACTAGTAGTCGAACCGAACCTATTTAAACTTGTTTTATTGTTAATTTATAATTTAAAAATAAAAAACCATCACTAGTGATGGACATTTCCACTAAAATCCATCACTAGTGATGGAATAAAGCTCGATAACGTGACAAAACTTAATTGAATATTGTTAGTGATTGAATTCAATCACTAATGAAGCGCCCTTACCCCTTAGTTTTAAATAAATCAATTTTGCCCTTACAACTAAAAAACAATATGTGTTCATGATTACTCTCTTTTCTTTTTCTTTTATATATTTTTTCTACGTTATCTTTTTCACTTTTATTAATATGACTTTTGCTATTTAATTTTTTTAAATTGCTTTTTAATTTTTTAACGTTTTTTATTACTACCTCCGTCCCACTAAAAGTGTCCTATTTTGAATTTTTAAAGTATTTATTTATAAACTTTGACTTTAATTATATATTTTTGTGTTATATAAAATTTGATGAAAATTAACCTGATAAAAATACTTGTAAAACACACTCAAATCATATAACTTTCATCAAGTATTATCTAATACAAACAAAATTATTTAAGGTCAAAGTTTATAAATAAAGATTTTGAAAATTCAAAAAAGGACACTTTTAATAGGACGAAGGGAGTATTAGTTTATCAACTTATTTATTTTATAAAAATAGAACTTTTTATATTATATTTCGGAGGGTGCTCAGTGCTCTTACAAAAACAACCTATCACAAACAACAGTCTATATTCGCGGCCTGTTGATTTTGAAATTAATTCAAGAAAGCTTGCCTTCTATAAACAAACTCTATTTCAACTTACGAGTTAAGTTATTGTACAAAGACTCCTAATTGTAAAAAGTGTAAGAAGGTTTTATAGAGTGACAATTTCAACTTACGAGTTAAGTTATTCTACAAACACTCCTAATTATAAAAAATGTAAAAACCTTTATCTTTTTATGTTTCATCTTACTTCAACAAAGTATTTCTAAGAATGTGTATTCAACAATGAAATATTACAATCATGTTTTGTTTGGTCATAACATACACGAAACGACGTTGTTTTCTTTAACGAATCTCGTGCGTTGCATGTGCGTATCTATAATATGTTTATGCTTACATGTCCTGTCCTTATTAAGTCGACTGGAAAGCATAACATATATTCGACCATGCAATAATTTAATAATAATAATAATAATAATAATAATAATAATAATAATAATAATAATAATAATAATAATAATAAAATGATTTGTTAGATGAATTTATTATATCCACATTAAAGTTGTTTGTTTAATTATATAACTCAGTTTTATGATTGTCTTTTTTATTTATTGTTATGCATTAATTAATCTACTTTTAAAATGTAATTCTCTTAAAGATTCTCTAAAATCTACTACGATCTTGAAGGTATTGGATACACAAGAATCTAGCTGAGCTCAAGCCCGACTAAATTAATCTTGACTCATGAGCGCACCCTTTTCAACTTAACAAACCATGAGTTCAAGCTCGGCCAGTTTGTTAGTTACTCACTATTTAGTTACTTTATGCAAATTATAACTATATATTATTTATTTTTTATAGTAAGCAAGTAGATATATTATATAAATATATAATGAAAAATATGTTTGTTTAATCTCACGAGCTTAATGAAACTCGATTTATAAAAGCAGAGGCTCAAATCTTATGCTCGAGTTGTTTAATATTTACTAAATTCGAGCTGGTTAAGCTTGGTAAATTTCAAATTTTAAAAAGCTGGTTTCAAGTAGGTTATGACTAGCTCGATTGAGTTCGTAAAATAATAAATTTTATATTTGGAAAAACGGAGAGTTTTATAAAAATTGTCGTATTTCCTTTCACGCATACAACTTTTTTCTCTCTTTTTCTCTGAGTTCTTCTCTTTTTATGGTTCTGTCTTTAAATAATGATCTGATTTAAACATAACATAAAAACTGATTACTTGTTAAACAGTCATATTTTTTTTTTCTTATTTCTAATCTCTATATTTATTTCAATGTTATTTACAAATGAAATATATCCACATATTCCAACTTTAGGATTTATGTATTAAAAAGAAATTCATGGAAAATGATGGTTATTTTAGTAGCACATGTGTGGGGAACCGCAATTGTCGCTAACTAAAACATGAGCATGTGAACACAGTTATGTTTGCATCTCCGTGATGGCAACCCCCAACAGCTCTCTTTTTATTCCCTTAGTCAAAAGATACTAAAAGTAATATAATAACAGTAGCACCACATTTCGTATACAACCCGTAAAAATCATTTAAAAAGTATCAGTATCATTCAATCAAATATAGAGAAATAATAAAATAATAACCCAAACGATATTAATTATATTGAATTCCCTATAATTATACTAACAAGCTATTAATTCTTTAATTGGATCTTCTTTTGTTTTAAATTTGCTGAAATAATTCTTTATAAGACCATGCGTAGTGGGCGTTATTTTTCTCAAAATTTGCCACCAAACATGCCTAATCACGCCCCCTCCCCACCCCCGGGCATTATTGGGCGTTATTGATCAATTTTTCCCCCTAGGCGTTTTTTAAATAAAGCTTTGTCCAAATTTCAACCACCAATCACATTTAATCTTCATTTTTCTTGGCCAATAGCTTTTTTTGTTGGGTTTTTTATTTTTATTTAATTCTCTACACCCTTTTAACATAATGCCCACATCCTCACTACACCCATTTTAGAAAAACACCCAATAATGCCCCTTGCTGACTGTACTGCCATATGGCGGAAAACGCCCAAGGGTAGGGACATTATTCACCCTTACCACTACGCATGGTCTAAAGAAAGTGCTGATATTATTCACATATGTGTTAAAATCAATTATCTTGATTAATTTTTATATGCTAATATAATTAAAAAGTGCTATTTTTATGTACGTATTGTTTTAGTATGTGCTAATTTAACCCTTTTTTAATGCTACGATATGTTCTCACAATTTATAGAATAAATATGGTTTATACCGTAACCAACCTCATAATAACATACTACATAAAATTTATTACATAAATATTTTATTTTTTGTATCATTATACTTATTCTGTTTATATGTAAATAATATCCAATATAATACATAATATTTTATTATTCTTAACTTACGTATGTTTTTCTCTTCATTCTTTGTACTGTTGTAGTCGTACCACTTGGACGACAATATTTATCTTCAAATTTTATTTTAGTATTATTCACCTAGGAAACATTGTTTACAGAATTATAGATTTCTGTTAGTTTATTTTACTTTTCACATATTTAAGTGTTATTCTTATGTGACGTCTTCCATTATTATTATTATTTTTTGTTTTGGTTTCAGACTGGTTATGTATTCTTACTTTGACTATAGATGAGTGGTATTAGATGGATGATATAAAATGAATTATAGTGTTAGTTTGATATATTATATGATCATTATAATATATTACTCTGTATATTGTTCTATAAGTATTGAACTTATTACGAAGGAGGTTTTCATTATATAACATTTTATTCATTAATAATAATCGTTTCAGGTTCAGTAGTTTATTGTTTTGTACGTTTATTTTATTTTTATCTCTATAATATGCAGCATTAATAATAAACAAATATTGAGATGCAACTTTAAAACAAGAAAAAAAAAACATCTTTTATAAATATGAAAAAGCTTATTTTTTATTAAAACAAGAAAAAAAACATCTTTTATAAATATGAAAAAGCTTATTTTTTATATATAGTTTTGAGGGGCCTTCAACGTAAATGTAGTCATTTTATCTTTAACATTTCTTTTGACTTTTGTTGCTTTTTAACAAAAGAGATGATTTCATTGAAAGAACAATTCAAAAAGGCTTAGAGATATAATATCTACATCATTTGTATTGAAAACATGATTTTCCAAGGGGAAATATATATATATATATATATATATATATATATATATATATGGAACCGCTAAAATAAAAACCAGCTCCAGTTGTAAGAGCCATGAGAACTACACCGTATGGGGCGAGTTAGACCAAATTTTTTTTTTTCATAAACGTAGATGCGTGTATTATAAACACATTTGTAAAAAAAATTCAAAAAAAAAATGTCGTGAGTGTAGTTTTGAGCACCACAAGTTTGTGTTTACGGGTACCGTAAATTTAAAAAAATAAATAAATAAATAAAATAAAATTTACGGTACCCGTAAAAACAAACTTGTGTTGCTCAAAACTACACACACGATATTTTTTTTGAATTTTTTTTTACAAATGTGTTTATAATACACGCATCTACGTTTATGAAAAAAAATTTGGTCCAACTCGTCCCGGATCAAAAAGTTCTCATGGTTCTTACAACTGGAGTGATTTTCATTTTAGCGGTCCCTCTCTCTCTCTCTCTATATATATATATATATATATATATATATATATAGGGTCAGGATTTAGAGAAAACGGTGAAAAGTGTGAGAACGCTTATGAATCGTCCGATCAAAACAATCTATGGACTAGATTGGTGCGGTGACTTTTTCGTAAATAACACGAATTCTATTGAGTGGACGCACTTCATTAAGGGTAAAAAGGTCTTTATACTTCTATACCAAAAAGCCAAAGTAATGAATAAAACGCCATTACTGGCCAAAACGCATCCCTATATAAACAAAACATTCTCATACATAAGAACATAGCTCCCACAACCTGAAAACGCCATATTTTCTACTATATAAATTCATCTTACAACGCCAAAAAATCCAAAACATCAAACACACCTACTCAAAAAACGCCATATTTTACTATATACCAATCATCTTAGAAAACGCCAAATCTATCAAATATCAAAAAATTCCAAAAAATGGACGTTTCTTTCAGATACACTATTTCCTCAGTAAAACGCCAAAAATGCCAAAAATCGTTTCTTGTATATTCAATATTGTTCTACGCGAAGTTTCGGAGAATGCATTCTTTCCTAAGGTGCTGTGACTCAAATAACATTTTGCTGAATGAGATGGACAAAACTTCAAGAAAAAGATACTGGTGTCAGATTATGTCAGTTTTTGTGTTTTGTTATTGATGAATAATATAATGGCATGAATAGACGAATGACACTGATGAGTGGTTTGAAGATACATATTCAAACAAAAACTCATGTCATATTGTCTTTCCAAACGGCCACAAAAACACAAGCATGACAAAGCCAACCACCAGTGAAAATGTTTCAAAGAAGAAAGAGACTGATGACAGTGAAGATTTGGAAGATGAATTGTTTCTAATTTCAGTTTTTTAATTTTCCTTTTCTGTTGTTTGTTATGTATTTTTCGACTAAGAATAAAAAAGTTTAATAAAGAGCCAAAAAGTCATACAGATTGGGAAACGCCATAATGCAGTAAAACGCCAAAAACTCTTAACCTATAATAAAAGTAATTTGGAGAAGTATTATTAAAAGCTAAAAATGGAAAAAAAACGCCAAAAACTACTTAAAGCCATTAAAAAACGCCAAAGTTGGAAGATGGAATGTCTATGACCATAAAAGCTCATAAAAAGCTGAACAAAAACAGTAAAGAATACACACAGTACTGAAAAGATGGCTACTTTATTAATATCATTTATTATAAATAAAAATCCCGCCTAAACTACGCGCCAAAAACATCCTATAAGAGAGACGTCTCTGCACAATCAACTGATCACACCACCAAAAATAAACGCCATCTTTCCAAGAAACCATTCACTTTAAAACGCCAAAAAAGATACTTAAAAAAGCCACAGATGCGGAACCTCATTTCTTCTATATTGAGTATTGTTCTGAATGAAGTTTCACTGAATGGATTCTACTCTGAGGTGGGTATAGCTATAAGCTTTTGCTGAATGAGATGGACAAATATTCATGAAAAACGAAGTAAAAGACACTTTTACCCCTTAATGAAGACGAGCGTTATGTAGGAAAATAAGGATCTACATAAGGTATTCAAAACAGGTTCAAAACGCCAAAAAGATTAAAGTAGAAGAGGCTGATGACAGTGAAGATCTGGAAGAGAAATTAGATTATAATTTTTATTTTTATTTTTTCAATTTCTATTGTTTGTTATCTAATTCTCTGATTTTATTATCTAATTCTCTACTTACAAAAAAAATTTAATATAAAACGCCAAAAACACCAAAATGCCTGATAGTGTGAAAACTGAGAGAACGGATGCTAGCAAAGCACGATGTTGCTATAAAACGCCAAACAAGGTATTACTGAAAAATCAACACTAATTTACAGATGAAATTGAACGAAACAGTAATTGCTAAACAGTAAAATGAAAAGACGGTAACATTAATACCAAACATTTATTATATTAAAAGCCACTACATGGAAAACTGAATTTATTTATGTTTTCAAAACGCCATAATTGTCTGTCACATTATAGACATGTATCCTACTTGATATAATAAACATCAAGAAAATTACTGATGTTTTTTACATCATATACATGCATCCTGATTTAAAAACAATAAAAACGCCAAAACATTATCACACCCTGACTTTTGCGGAAGCGTGATTATGTGTGACTTGCTTAATATCATTGCATTCAATCATAACAACAACTATAAGATAAAACCAAAGATGATCATCCATTAAATAAATTTAAAAACATCATCACAAACATCATTGTTTGAAACATAGACATCAAATTCGAATTTACAAACCATACGAATTGTTTAGAGTTCCATAAGGACTCATCAAAAGACTCTAAATAAAACCAGGCTTTGGAAGATGTGTCTCGTCCAGGATAAGACACACTAACCAAACCCTAAGACAACGGATGACATCCTTTATTCTTAATGCAACTTGAAACATCCAAACGCCCGCCAGATCCACTTTTAATTCCCTGAAATACATGTAGTTTGAAAACATCAACAAAAGTTGAGCTAGTTCATGTGTTTGCTTGTGTGTATGAATAAATGTATGTTTTGTAAATCCCGGTATGAAAGCAAAGCAAGGTAACATATCAATTAATGGTTTACAAGGCCATTAACATGCGTGCAACGACGTAGGAAGGCTCAAACCTAGCAGATTTTGTACCGGGCCTCCGGCTGTAAGACATAGTCACCTCATGGGCCAATCCCCGGTCCACATGGGTGTGGGCTCGCTACACCCAAATAGATCTATCACTCATGTCCCTCAGTCCTAACACGAGGATTCATGGTCTTAGGAGTGCGCCTACCATTCACATGATCTACTGTGCATTCCATAGCTAACAATACCAATTGTAATTGTTTGTAAACATTTTGTAACATGTACTTCACCCCCGAAGTTATAAAACAAAACAGTTAAGAGAAAAGGGGGGCATGAACTCACAGTCTTGCGTTCTTCGTAAACACCGTAACTCAAAGCTTCGCCTGGCGTACACGACTACCTACAACGTACTAAGGCCTATTAGACGAGCGGGTCATGCCTTGACTTAGTATGGATTAGTGTCTTTATTATTATTCCAAGTTATATAATTATTTGTTAAAATAATAAATATTTTAACTTAAATTATATTTACTAAATTTTGGAATAATAATATATTTTGACTTGATACTATTCAAGTATTTATACATGTATTTCCTTCCCAAGGATGGGTGTATTTGTATGTGTATTCTCATACTTGTATATTTTTGCCATGTGTTGGGGTCGTATTCCGGAGTGTATTTATACGTACGAAAATACGTATTTTCTTGTAGTTATTAAGTATTCTTATACTTAATTTCGTATTAATTTTTCCAAAATATTATCTTTAATAAAAGTTCACCAATATATATTTCTAAAATATATATTTTGAGGAATATTACTTAGAAAAATAATTCATAATTTTTCCTTTGGCAAAAATATTTGTATTTTCATATAAGTTCCAAAAATAATATATTTTCAAGTCTAACTTGGAAAATATATATAAATCCATTTTCCTTCCAAAAATTATATATTTCTTTTTTACTTAAGAAAATACTTTTTCTCCCAAAAATAATGTATTTCGTGTTTGTTCGAGAAAATTTATATTTCTTAAAAAATAATATACCTTCTAAAATTTTCAAGAAAATATATATTTTCACTTGCCAAAAATATTATATTTTCTTTTTGTCAAAAATATGATATAGTCTTGTAATAATTGCAAAAATCATATTTTTGTTTCCTTGGTGTCCAAAATATTATCTACCAAAAATATACTTGTGAAAAAATTTTCCGGAATATTTTTGTGAGTTATATTCCTTTGTTTGGTTTCACCAATATTTTATGTATTCTTTGTATATTTATTCCTTGGAATTTTGGTAATATTTTGGATTGTAATTTTTGGTATTTTGATGAGTTATATTATTTCAAGTCCTAAAATAATATAACTAATACACATAATATACAAATAATCACACACATGGTGACTTCTAAATATATATTTTCCTAAATACATATTTAGTCACTTTTATTTATAAAAACCAACCTCCAAAATATATTTTTTTGTAACAAAATTTATGGCAAACTTTATGTTAAAAATTCATGGTTTGAAATACTCTTGTAAATATTTGTTTAGAAATATTTTTCTAAGTGTTTAATTTTTAGAAAAATTTTGCCATAGTTTCCCCTAAAATAGAGGTTTCCATACCTTCAAGGTATATCATTTTCTTTTTGTAAATCAACACAATCAATTCACCATCAACAATAAACAATCTACACTTACCAATTTTGCCAAAATCAAGCATAAACTACCACTTCATGAACTTGAAAATTTGTAAAAATTTGTAGTAACTTACTAGTGTATTTAGTAAGTCTTGTTACCCTTTAAAGTGTGGTTGGTTCTTTAAAAACTTCATTTTTAAAGAATTTAGATCTTAACAACTTACAATCTTATTTTCTAAAAATATTTCTTCATGGATTTTTCTTGTTACATAAGTGTTTCTACACTTATTTAACCCTTAAAAATGGGGTTTATTTATGTAAGAACCAAGATTAAATAAAACTTGTATTTTTAACTTGGTTTCTTGAAAAATCATCCATGAAATCTTTAGATTTACAAGTCTTTAAGCTTACTTTGTTCATCACTTAACAAGAAAACAATTTATTCATTCAAGTTCATGACTTTTGTGTGGATGATCCATTAATCTTTAACACTTTCATCCTCTCATCTTGCTAGATTATGTTTTTAATCATGATCTAGCAAGATCATATGATGATCAACATCATTTTCACAAGCAAATAATGATCAACAAGTATAACAACACATAAACATTAAGATTTCTTATGTATTCAAGCTTATGTTCATGTTTCAACTTCAAGTTTCTTAGTGTTCTTCAAGATTATCATTATGTATCTTCCTTTAACCACTAAGATAAGACGTAAAATGGAGTGTATGATGTCCTTACCACTAGCTCAAGGCTAGGGATGATCAAGGGAAGAAAATAGATGGATAATAGCAAATGAAGAAGGTCCTTGAACTTCTACAAGCTCCTAGCTCCTTTGTGCACCTTCTATCACACTTGTATATGCTTGGAATGGATGAAACTTGATTGAAAAATGGTGATGATGGTGGTGTTTGGTTCGGTCGAGAGCAAGCAAGAGGGAGGAGAGAAAGATGAAATGTTGATGTGTGTTGAGAATGATAAGTTAGGATCTTATGGTTAATACTTATAAACTTCCAACATTCCAAAGTCTAATGGTTTATGTGTTTCAAAAGGTTTAGACAAGATCACTTAAACAATTCAAATAAAATCAAGGAGTGGGGGCCACTCCATAACCGTAAGGTGTGTGTGTGGGGGGGGGGGGTGTTTAGTTGGGTGGTAATGGTAAGTTAAGGAAACTAGTTAGATTTCAAGTGTATGTTTAGGTGTTTTAGTTAATATGATGTTATATAGTGTGTTATGATGTTCAGGGATCATAACTAGCTTGGTAATGTTAAAACAGTGCTTCTAGTGAAAATTTGGTGTTTCGGGTAGTGTCTGGTTGTTCAGTTGGTTACCGGTTCGTTAAGGTGCTAAACTATGCAGTTTAGTGTGCTTTATGCTATCTTTTGTGACAGTTTTGATTCCCGACACTTAGGAAAGCATTCAGGACCATTTAATCATATTTCTGCTTGATATAAGAGGGTTTAAATGCTGAAAATTGCTGATTTTTGCTGATTTTTCTACAGAATTCTGCAGTTTATATGAGTTTTAGACACTTTCCGGTACTTAAACTATCACTAGGAAGGCAATTTTATGATCCTTACTTTCCTACACACTATACTAGTGTAATACTTGGTTTCTGGCTCATCCTGTGTCTCAACACATTGTCTGTCTATGTACTGAACTCCGTCAGCATATTTCTGATTTGTCTGAAATATGTGCTAACTGTGTTTCGTGCATCATTTGAGTCAAATAAGCTTTCATGCAATAATGGTATGACATTAAGCAATATGTGATGCACATGTATGTATATGGCAATAATCAGAAAGCAATTAAAGTCATTAATTGTAATTCAGCACAGTCATTAAGCACTAATCCTGGTTTAATAGTTGTACGGATACCTGACATTTTGACAGTTGTCACAAACATACTTAAAACGCCAAAATGTTTACTATGATCCTGATCTACAAACAATAAAACGCCGCGTATTTATTAAACGCCAAAAAAATGGAAACGGGATGTGACACGCGTTTGAAAAAAAATATGAAAGGACAAAAAAGCCCCTCCACCCTTCTCTGTGCCGCGTGACACGTGTTGGGCCAGGATGCGTTCTCACCGTTCTCACACTTTTGAGTGTTTTCTCCTGATCCCGTTTCTCTCTCTCTCTACATATATATATATATATATATATATATATAGGACAAAGATCCGTTAGGAACCACCCCTTATTGCGAGAACCGCGAGAACCAGTGTGAACACAAACAGTAATTCCTAAAAAAAATCTAAAAAACACCCAAAAAATTTTTTTTTTATTTTTTTACTATTTTTTTTGAAAAAATCGCTATATTTTGTTTATAAAAAAAATAAAAAAAAAATTTTCAAAAAAAATAAAAAAAAATTTTTTCGATTAACAGTTATCCATGCACATGTGCATATGTGTCGTTTCTTTGTCAAATTACGTAATTCATTACAAATAATAGTCAATTGCACTTTCATTTACACTACTACGTGTAATACACTATCTTTTACATTACCAATGTTAGAAATGCACATGTGCATCTATATGTATCAATAAGAAATAAGGTGTTTTGGTACACTACTTTCTCTTTCATCTATCATTCCATCCATAATACACAAGCATGCACATGTGCATTTCTGTCATTTCTTTGACAAATTCCGTAATTCATTACATATATTAGACAATTGCACTTTCATTTACACTACCATATGTAATACACTACTTTTTACATTACCAATATTAGAAATGCACATGTGCATTATATGTATCAACATGAAATAAGGTGTTTTGGTACACCACTTTGAATACACTTTCCCTTTCATCTATCATACCATCCATAATACACTACCATTACCTCCTACCATCCATAATACAATACCATTACCTCCTACCATCCATAATACAATACCATTAACAATATTTTCACTTTATTACATGTATATAAACACCATTTATACCATCCAATCAACATATTACATAAAAAATTGACAACTATAACCAAACCATCAACCACTAGATATAACTAACCAAAAAACATGTATATGGGTCTACTTCTCCATTCAAAATCACAAACTTTTTGTACCAAAACACGTTATATCATGGTTATACCTAATTATGCACATGTGCATTTTGAATATTGGTAATGTAAAAAGTAGTGTATTACTAATGGTATTGTAAATTAAAGTGCAATTGTCTATTCCTGATAATGTATTACCGAATTTGTTGAAGTAATGATACATATGCACATGTGCATGGATAACTGTTACTCGAAAAAAAAAAGTTTTTTTTTTTTTTTTTTTTTTTTATGGAACGAAATATAGCGATTTTTTGTTAAAAAATATTAAAAAAAATAAAAAAAAATTTTTGAGTGCTTTTTTGATTTTTTTTAGATTTTATTTTGTGTTCACATTGGTTCTCGCGGTTCTCGCAATAAGGGTGGTTCTCGCATGAACCTTACCCTATATATATATATATATATATATATATATATATATATATATATATATATATATATATAGGGGACCGCTAAAATGAAAACCACCTCCAGTTGTAAGAACCATGAGAACTTTTTGATCCGGGGCGAGTTGGAACAAAATTTTTTTCATAAACGTAGATGCGTGTATTATAAACACATTTGTAAAAAAAATTCAAAAAAATGTCGTGAGTGTAGTTTTGAGCACCACAAGTTTGTTTTTACGGGTACCGTAAATTTTAAATTTAAACGGCAAAAAGTGTGAGAACGGTGAGAACGCATCCTGGCCCAACACATGGCGCGGGCTGTCACACCCCAACCGATGGCGGGATCATCGGGGCGCGGCACTGAGCGAAACAGATTGTCCAGAAGTTTCCATAACAATTATCATTACTATTCAATTTAAAATAATACGTCCCATACCGTATCTCAAACAGTAAACAAATTATTACAGACAAAATCCAGGCAAATATTTCCGTTCCGACAACTCAGATTTTAAATACAACAATTGTTTATTTGCTTCTAGAGACCCATAATTTAATTACTACAGACAACTATTTGTTGGGCTCTAGAGCTTTATTCTAGCCTCACTTTCCTAGCAGATAAGCATCTTAAACACCTGTCACATACGTTAAAATAAAAGTCAATACACATAGTGTAAAGGTGAGCATACAAGTTTGATAATAGCATATAGAGTTCAAAATAGTTTACGCATAACCAGCACGTACACAGAGGAAAACGAAACATGTTAATTATCAACATGGATCTATCGATACCAATGACAGCGGGTTGACTGCCCGAGGCAGTTCGCAATACATGATTACCACCGTAATCCATGCAAGTAATTGTCCTTAACAACATCCGTGTGAACGGGTGCTGAGTCCAAACTATAGTACCATCGTCGTTAAGGCAGGTAGACAACATTCCACGTGTAAACATACCAACAAGCATTCATTTAGTCACGTAATACATGCGGTAATGGTTAGCGTTTAAAGTAATTGAGTAGTGTGTTCGATTGTGATTTAGAATAAGTAACGTATGTAACACCCAAAAGTGCGAAAGCAAAAAGGGTTCGAGTATACTCACAGCGGTTGATGGATTGAAGGGAGCGCTTGAGAGTAGGGTTAGCCTGAATAGTTTGATAGCATAATGATAAGCAACGCGTAAAACGGAAACAAGTGTTGGAGGGTCGGACAACTGATCGATCAGACGGTAGTCCGATCGGATGGCTGACCGTTCGGTTGACAGTCCGTTCGGACAACTGTCCGGTCGGTCGGTAGGACGATCGGATGGCTGTTCGAGTGGATTGTTTCTTCCTTAGAGTAAGATGTGTTTGTGTATGATGATTTGACTTTTGAAGTTTTCATTGTAGCATTTGAAAACATTGAAGTATCTTTACCTTTCAGGTCGGTCGACCGGACGGTCGTTCGATCGGCCGGCAACCCGATCGGCTAAGTACTTCAGCAAAACAAGTTCTCAGCAGGGTGTTACCTGATCGGACGGCTGTTCGATCGGGTGGCACTCCTAGTGCGTCGAACATGTTGAAAAATCGGTTAAGTGTTGAAGTGTAGTATCTCATGATCTGAAGAGTAATCCAATCGGACGGTAGTCCGACCGAACAGCAGTTCGTTCAATACTCAACTTCAAAACACTAAATTGATTAAGTGTGGGACCATGTGTTAGCCGATCGGCTGGCTAGTCGATTGGCTGACTGTCCGATCGGCTGGCTGTCCGTTCGGACATCAGTCCAATCGGTCAGCACCCTGACCTGATCAGCCTATTCGTCTAACACTTGGTTGTTCTGATTGTTTGTCGTTTTATCGAGGTATTTTGAGAACGAGTCAAACAACAGAAAACTCGTCTTTACTTGGTTCTCCTGATCGGACATGAATCACCCAAACCCGGTTAGTGAACTGTTCGGGACGGTTGTTTAACGTTTAACCCAAAATCGGTGAACCTCGTGGATAGAATCCGGATCTTGAACCGCACAACTATTAGGATGATTAGTAAGTCGGCACAAGCTCCGTCTCTATCGGTTTGAATGCATTGAGTGTAAAAGAGTTGAAAGAAAGTTGGAAAACCATCCTTCAATCCTTTTCACCGTGTATATGTTTAGATCTATGAAAGATCTTTATTTGTTTATGTGGAAATCGGCTAGATCCAAGTTATTCTTGGTGGATTGAGGCCAAAACATGAAGTTCTTCAAGAACCCATGATGATATCATCCTAGAACACTTGAATCTTGATGATTTCACGGTTAAAAGTTAAGATTTGAAAGATAGAAAGGTGTAGGAGTGCGTGTAGATCAAGAAAGTACAAGATTCAGGATGAAATCTTACCGGAATCGAGAGAAATCTGAGAAAGAGTGGGCTGAGCGTGCTGGTCGGACAGAGGTTTCCAGAAGTAGAAAGTTTGACAATGACAGGGGTATTTATAGGATGCCAAAAGAGGTAAAGGCTGGCTGATCGGCCAGGCAGCTCGATCGGACAGCCTGTCCGATCGGACAACAGTCCGATCGGCTGGCTGTTCGATCGGCTGGTAGCCTGATTGTTCAGCTGCCTGATTCGAGTGTTCGGTGCGACGATTTTTGATATTTCGATTTCGATTGCGACCGATGAGGATGCGATGGAGTTTTCTATTCAAATTACTTTTAATCCCGACTACTTTATCAACACACAAGTATCCTTATTTCGTATTCGGTTTGCGTTTGCGATTGAGTTTGATTGAGATTCGATTGATTACCACACATAACATAAATAAACATGCACAAGTAACACGTAAGGCACACACACACGTGTAACAGTAAACCAAAATGCGAATTTCGAGTTGCGGGCGTGATGTTGATTAGATTAGTTCGATGATTGATTAATTGACTTTATCGCATTGTTGCTTCCTATTATTCACAGTCGTAATGCATTTCGTATTGAGAAATATACTTTGATTACTTCGATTCTAGCTAAATACTCCACATAATACAACTAATGTAGAAACATAAACAGACTAACTACAGTTAAAGAAGTCAAACAGGGATTGAGCAAGGAGAGACAGATTGCTGTTAGCGATCTTTTCCTCCTTTGACTTCAATCCTGACTTTGACTTTGACTTTCGAAACACTGGGGTGTTACAGCCTCCCCTTGTTTAGGGAATTTCGTCCCGAAATTAGGCCGAAGCCGTAACAAACAAATGTGGGTACTTAGCCTTCATGTCACTTTCGAGTTCCCAAGTGAACTCTACGCCTCGTTTGCCTTCCCATCGGACTTTCACAATAGGAATGCGCGAGCGTCTGAGTTGCTTGGTTTGGCGGTCCATGATTTCGACAGGCTTCTCCACGAAGTGTAGCGTTTCGTTTATTTGGAGGTCGTTGAGAGGTACAATTAAATCATGTTCAGCCAGGCATTTTCGGAGGTTCAACACGTGGAAAGTCGGGTGGACGTTACTAAGTTCCTCCGGTAGTTCGAGTCTGTAGGCGAATTTTCTGATTCTTTCCAGAATCTTAAAAGGTCCAACATATCGAGGCGCTAGTTTCCCTTTCTTGCCGAATCTGACCACACCCTCCCAAGGTGATACCTTTAGGAGTACGTAGTCGCCAACGTCAAATTCCAGGGGCTTGCGTCGTCTATCGGTGTAACTTTTCTGTCTACTTCGAGCTTTCAACAAGTTGTCTCGAATCTGGAGGACTTTGTCAGTCGTTTCTTATAGTAGCTCAGGACCGGTTAATTGCGAGTGACCGATCTCTTGCCACACAATAGGCGATCGACATTTTCTTCCATACAAAGCCTCGAATGGTGCCATTTGGATGCTGGTATAATAACTGTTGTTGTACGAGAATTCGACTAACGGTAGGTATTTGTCCCAATTACCACTGAAGTCTATGACACATGAACGGAGCATGTCTTCAAGAGTACAGATCGTTCTTTCAGTCTGGCCGTCGGTTTGAGGATGGAATGCAGTACTCAAGTTAAGCATAGTACCAAGAGCAGCTTGAAACGTTTCCCACAATCGCGAGGTAAACCGAGCATCACGGTCAGAGATGATGTCACGAGGCGTCCCATGATTACAAATGATCTCGTCAGTGTAGATTCGGGCTAATCGTTCTACCTTGTAGTCTTCCCGTATTGGCAAAAAGTGGGCTGATTTGATTAAACGATCAACAACCCAAATGCTGTCGTGACCTGATAACGTGGGCGGAAGCTTTGTTATGAAGTCCATAGCTATACTCTCCCACTTCCACGTAGGGATTGGGGGTTGCTCGAGTAAGCCAGAGGGCCTTTGATGTTCAGCCTTGACCCTTGCACAAGTCAGGCACTTCCCAACGTAGAGAGCGATGTCTCTTTTCATTCCCGGCCACCAGTGCTTGTAACGAAGATCCTGGTACATTTTATCGGCACCGGGATGAATAGAATACCGGGATTTATGGGCTTCGTCCATCAAAATCTTTCGCAATTCAGTCCGCTTAGGGATCCAAATTCGGTCCAGAAAATAGAAGATCCCATTCGATTTGCTTACAGGATGAGCTCTATCGTGGTAGATTCTCTCCTTCTTCAAGGTGCATTCATTAAAACAGGCATGCTAGGCTTCGCGGATAAGGGTTTCGAGATCGTATTGGGCTCAGGTATCGCGGATGCTGAGCAAATAACTCCGTCTGCTGAGTGCGTTGGCAACGACGTTTGCTTTGCCTGGGTGATAACGAATCTCACAGTCGTAATCGTTGAGAAGTTCTACCCATCGGCGTTGACGCATATTAAGTTCCTTCAGATTAAAGATATGTTGTAGACTCCTATGATCGGTGAAGATCGTACACTTTGTACCATATAGGTAGTGTCGCCAAATCTTTAACGCAAAAACAACTGCGCCTAGCTCGAGATCGTGGGTTGTATAGTTCTTCTCGTGGATCTTGAGTTGTCGAGAAGCGTAAGCTATAACCTTGTCTCGTTGCATGAGAACACAACCAAGACCAAGGTTGGAAGCATCACAATAGACAATGAAACCGTCGTTCCCATTGGGCAATGTGAGAATAGGAGCATTGCAAAGCTTATGCTTGAGGGTTTGGAAAGCAGATTCTTGTTCAGTTCCCCAAACAAAAGACCTGTCTTTATGCGTAAGAGCGGTAAGCGGCACAACGATCTTTGAGAATCCTTCGATAAAGCATCGATAATAGCCCGCTAATCCAACAAAAGAACGGACTTCAGACGGGTTCTTAGGCGTAATCCAACTCTTAACTGCTTCAATCTTCGCAGGATCGACATGTATACCTTGACTATTAACGATGTGACCCAGAAACTGAACCTCTTCTAGCCAGAATTCACACTTGGAGAACTTGGCATAGAGTTGATTCCCTTGGAGTAGCTCGAGAACCAAACGTAGATGTCGCACGTGCTCGGTCTTCGATTTGGAATAGATCAAGACATCGTCGATGAACACAATGACGAAACGGTCTAGAAATGGCTTACACACGCGATTCATCAGATCCATGAAAACCGCGGGTGCGTTGGTTAAACCAAAAGGCATAACAACGAACTCGTAGTGGCCGTAGCGAGTGCGAAAGGCAGTTTTGGGTATATCTTCTTCCTGCATGCGTAGCTGATGATAGCCTGAGCATAGATCGATCTTCGAGAAACACGTAGCACATTGCAGTTGATCAACAAATCGTCGATACGGGGCAGGGGATAGCGGTTCTTGATGGTTAACTTATTCAGCTCCCTATAGTCAATGCACATCCGAACGACCCATCCTTCTTTTTAATGAAAAGGATTGGTGCGCCCCAAGGAGAGGTGCTCTGGCGAATAAAGCCTTTTTCAAGTAATTCCTGGAGTTGGTTCGAGAGTTCACGCATTTCGGACGGTGCGAGTCGGTAAGGAGCTTTGGCAACAGGGTTGGCTCCAGGAATGAGGTCGATACGGAAGTCAATATCACGACTTGGAGGTTGTCCAGGAAGATCATCAGGGAACACCTGAGGAAATTCACAAACCACAGGAACGTTTTTGACTTCTGTCTTCCTTTTCTTTTCCTTCTCCGCTACTACAATGTTGGCCAAGAAAGCTCTGTATTCCTTGCGGAGATACTTGCTAGCTTGGACGCATGACATGAGCTTGAGACCTTTCGACGCAGTTTCGTCGTACACACATAATAATCACCATTCGCGAGCGAGAATCGAATCATCTTGTCGAAGCACACAACTTCAGCATGGTTTTCACGAAGAAAGTCCATGCCTACTATGACGTCAAAACTTCCGAGTTGCGTCGGAATAAGGTCGATTGGAAAGATGTGATTGTTGAGCTCGAGGGTACAATCACGAAGAATAGAATTAACGGCGACAGTTCTTCTGGTAGTGACTTCAACACCGAATGACGAGGGTAGATAAGAGCGCTTACGACTAAGGAGCTTCTCGAATTCAAACGACACAAAACAGTTATCGGCTCCAGTATCAAGCAAACATGACGCATAAATACCATTCATAAGGAACGTACCATTAACCACGTTATTGTCAGCCTGGGCTTGACGAGCGTTGATGTTGAAGGTTCTGGCGCGTGCTACTTGTTGCTGTTGTTGAGGCTGTTGCTGCTGCTGTTGGGGCTCTTGCTTCACAACCCTGTTCGGGCACATATTTGCAAAGTGGTTTGGATCACCACATGCAAAGCAGACTCGAGCATTGATCGCGGGTGCCTGAGCGGCTTGTTGGCCTTGCGGGGCTGGGAGTAGAGCTTGATGAGCAGCGGCAGGAGCTGCGGTGTTGCGGGGACCATAGCGACAGCTGGTAGTGAAATGACCGTACAAATTGCAATGAGCATAGAAACGACAGGCGAGACCCACCGGATGATGATACGAGCATGTTGGGCAAAGCGGGTGGGGACCTGTGTATGCGCGCTTTACTGGCGGCGCATGAGTAACTGGTGCTGGTCTATGATGAGACTGTTGCTGAGCCGGTATGGCTTGCAGAGGAGCAGCAGTGGTAGTGACCGCACAGTTCTTGTTGCTGGAGTTGCTGTTGTTGTGCTTCTTCTTGCGATGTGATGACTTGGACGGTTGAGCAGCGGCGGTTTCGGTGGTCGGTGCAGTGGTAGCTTGGTGTAGGGACTTGGAGGGCTTATCCCAGAAACCAGCTTTTACTTGCTTGTCGTTGATTTCAGCGGCAAGCAAGTAAGTCTCTTCAATCGATGAGGTCTTCGCGGCGTGAACAAAATCGGCAACACAATCGGGTAGAGCTCGAATGTACTTCTTGATTGCTATCTCTGGCGTCTTGACTTGGTCGGGACAGATAATGCTGAGCTGCTTAAAGCGAGCAGTCAGGGCAGCGTTGTCTCCATCCTTCTGCTTAATGTTCCAAAACTCGTCCTCCAGCTTTTGGCGTTCATGGGGAGGGCAGAATTCGTCCATCATAATGGCTTTCAGCTCTTCCCAAGTCAGCTCATAAGCTGCATCATTCCCACGTTTGTTTCGTTCGGCCGTCCACCAGTCTAGAGCTCGTGACTGGAAGACGCCGGCCGTGTTTAGGGTACGGAGATTTTCTGGACAGCCGCTTTGGCGCAGAGTGACTTCGACGGAATCGAACCATTGAAACATAGCTGTAGGGCCATCTTCTCCGGTGAATTCCATTAGTCTGCATGCCTTGAATTGTTTGAAGCTGAAAACAGTTTTGGCAGCATCTTTGGGTGCTTCAGTTCTCGACTCCTCAGATGATTTGCTGACGTTCTTATACACTTCACTCACAGCCATAGCTACTTGCTTGGCGATGATAGCATCAAGATGTTTATCTCTCTTTTCTTGGCGAGTAAGTGGGGTTCGGTGTCCAGATGACGACATTGTCTGCAACAGACATCCTCGTAGGTCTCAGACACATCATAATCGAATCTCACCTCACACGTCTACTACTTACTAAAGCTTAGGAACACGTTGATGCATGTATCACATAAACACAGAGGCACATAATCACATATTCACGTAGTCACAGAAGCACATAAGCACGTAAGCACGTAGGGCACAGAAACACAGAAGCACATACGCATTAAATCACAGAGGCAGTCGGAATACAGAAACCTATCATTCAAAGCTCGCGAGTCGTTTGAATATAGCGATCGCGTATAATATATCGAGTAGTATAGTATAAGGGTATAGCATAATGTCGTCCAGATTGTAGCGACCTGTTAGAGTATTGAGATAGAAGAGCAATGCGGGTTGTGTGTGTCGATCGAAGTGAGAGCAAAAATCGAATAGATATCAAAACACAAGAACAGTTAAACACATATAAACACATAAAATCAACGAGTCATCAGAGTCAACAGTTGCGGGCTCATAATCGAAACATGTAAAAATCGAGAAATAGATTGTCTGCGTCTATTAGACATTGACTATCCAAAGCGATTCGACTATTCTCAAGGATCTGTCGTACACATTTTTGACCTCCAGAATAGGGCCTCTGCCTTGATTCTTGGGCATCCGGCACGCATCCCGTTAGTCATATGTGAGTTCAGGTCGTTGGAGTTCGTCGAGACTTTGGTGAGAGTTTTGGCAAAATCACGGACAAGCCGTCAAGGTTAGGGTTTCACCCCTAGCTTGACAACTTTCCCTTGATTTTAGTAAAATAGGGGAGATTATTCATCAAAATATGGATTTCACTCCTGGTTTGGTATAATTTTCCCCGTTAAACAAGCGTTCGTAATTGAAAAAGAATAATGAAGAGATCATTGATAAGTTGATAGAATCTGTTCCAAGTGAAGACGGCTGGTCATACTATGTCATGATTCTCAAAAATACCAATGATATGAGCAAGGTGAGTAGTGAAAATACGAGTTGATCAAGCAATTTAGTCGAGAATTTGCGGCTTTCACACCTAGCCTTGACTAAATCACTTGTCTTCATTGAAAACTCGAGTGTAGTGATATTGTAGCATAGGCAAGAATACCGAAGAATAGTAATAAGCTCATACATAGTCCCTAATGGACATGCACGAGTCGGTCTATTTGGTCCTAACTATAGTCTAGGTCTCTAAGACGTCGACCCGAACTAGGTCGAGTCTGCCTAATTCCCTATAGTTATGGCTCTGATACCAATCTGTCACACCCCAACCGATGGCGGAATCATCGGGGCGCGGCACTGAGCGAAACAGATTGTCCAGAAGTTTCCATAACAATTATCATTACTATTCAATTAAAATAATACGTCCCATACCGTATCTCAAACAGTAAACAAATTATTACAGACAAAATCCAGGCAAATATTTCCGTTCCGACAACTCAGATTTTAAATACAGCAATTGTTTATCTGCTTCTAGAGACCCATAATTTAACTACTACAGACAACTATTTGTTGGGCTCTAGAGCTTTATTCTAGCCTCGCTTTCCTAGCAGATAAGCATCTTAAACGCCTGTCGCATACGTTAAAATAAAAGTCAATATACATAGTGTAAAGGTGAGCATACAAGTTTGATAATAGCATATAGAGTTCGAAATAGTTTACGCATAACCAGCACATACACAGAGGAAAATGAAGCATGTTAATTATCGACATGGATCTATCGATACCAATGACTGCGGGTTAACTGCCCGAGGCAGTTCGCAATACATGATTACCACCGTAATCCAAGCAAGTAATTGTCCTTAACAACACCCGTGTGAACGGGTGCTGAGTCCAAACTATAGTACTATCATCGTTAAGGCAGGTAGACAACATTCCACGTGTAAACATAACAACAAGCATTCATTTAGTCACGTAATACATGCGATAACGTTTAGCGTTTAAAGTATTGCGTAGTGTGTTCGATTGTGATTTAGAATAAGTAACGTATGTAACACCCAAAAGTGCGAAAGCAAAAAGGGTTCGAGTATACTCACAGCGGTTGATGGATTGAAGGGAACGCTTGAGAGTAGGGTTAGCCTTAATAGTTTGATAGCATAACGATAAGCAACGCGTAAAACGGAAACAAGTGTTGGAGGGTCGGACAGTTGGTCGATCGGACGGTAGTCCGATCGGACGGCTGACCGTTCGGTTGACAGTCCATTCGGACAGCTGTCCGGTCGGTCGGTAGGCCGATTGGATGGCTGTTCGAGTGGATTGTTTCTTCCTTAGAGTAAGATGTGTTTGTGTATGATGGTTTGACTTTTGAAGTTTTCGTTGTAGCATTTGAAAACATTGAAGTATCTTTACCTTTCAGGTCGGTCGATCGGACGGTCATTCGATCGGCCGGCAACCTGATCGGCTAAGTACTTCAGCAAAACAAGTTCTCAGCAGGGTGTTACCTAATCGGACGACTGTTCGATCGGTTGGCACTCCTAGTGCGTCGAACATGTTGAAAAATCGGTTAAGTGTTGAAGTGTAGTATCTCATGATCCGAAGAGTAATCCAATCGGACAGCAGTTCGTTCAATACTCAACTTCAAAAGACTAAATTGATTAAGTGTGGGACCATGTGTTAGCCGATCGCCTGGCCAGTCGATCGGCTGACTGTCCAATCGGCTGGCTGTCTGTTCGGATAGCAGTCTGATCGGTCAGCACCCTGACCTGATCAGCCTATTCGTCTAACACTTGGTTGTTCTGTTTGTTTATCGTTTTATCGAGGTATTTTGAGAATGAGTCAAACAACAGAAAACTCGTCTTTACTTGGTTCTCCTGATCGGACAGGAATCACCCAAACCCGGTCAGTGAACTGTTTGGGATGGTTGTTTAACGTTTAACCCGAAATCGGTGAACCTCGTGGATAGAATCCGGATCTTGAACCGCACAACTATTAGGATGATTAGTAAGTCGGCACAAGCTCCGTCTCTATCGGTTTGAAGGCATTGAGTGTAAAAGAGTTGAAAGAAAGTTGGAAAACCATCCTTCAATCCTTTTCACCGTGTATATGTTTTGATCTATGAAAGATCTTTATTTGTTTATGTGGAAATCGGCGAGATCCAAATTATTCTTGGTGGATTGAGGCCAAAACATGAAGTTCTTCAAGAACCCATGATGACATCATCCTAGAACACTTGAATCTTGATGATTTCACGGTTAAAAGTTAAGATTTGAAAGATAGAAAGGTGTAGGAGTGCGTGTAGATCAAGAAAGTACAAGATTTAGGACGAAATCTTACCGGAATCGAGAGAAATCTGAGAAAGAGTGGGTATTTATAGGATGACAGGGGTATTTATAGAAGTAGAAAGTTTGACAATGACAGGGGTATTTATAGGATGCCAAAAGAGGTAAAGGCTGGCCGATCGGCCAGGCAGCTCGATCGGACAGCCTGTCCGATCGGACAGCCTGTCCGATCGGACAGCAGTCCGATCGGCTAGCTATTCGATCGGCTGGTAGCCTGATCGTTCAGCTGCCTGATTCGAGTGTTCGCTACGACGATTTTTGATATTTTGATTTCGATTGCGACCGATGAGGATGCGATGGAGTTTTCTATTCAAATTACTTTTAATCCCAACTACTATATCAACACACAAGTATCCTTATTTCGTATTCGGTTTGCGATTACGATTCGATTGCGATGAGTTCGATTGCGATTCGATTGATTACCACACATAACATAAATAAACATGCACAAGTAACACGTAAGGCACACACACACGTGTAACAGTAAACCAAAATGCGAATTTCGAGTTGCGGGGGCGATGTTGATTAGATTAGTTCGATGATTGATTAATTGACTTTATAGCATTGTTACTTCCTACTATTCACAGTCGTAATGCGGTTCGTATTGAGAAATATACTTCAATTACTTCGATTCTAGCTAAACACTCCACATAATACAACTAACGTAGAAACATAAACAGACTAACTACAGTCAAAGAAGTCAAACAGGGATTGAGCAAGGAGAGACATATTGCTATTAGCGATCTTTTCCTCCTTTGACTTCAATCTTGACTTTGACTTTGACTTTCGAAACACTGGGGTGTTACACGGGGCATGATCAGGGTCGGAGGGGTTTTTTTTGTCTTTTTAGTATTCTTCTCCTTTCCGGATTTTCGCGTTTGACATGCTGCATTATTTTTTGCGTGCAAGATAATTTTGGAGTTATCTAGAATTATTAATTATTTGGCATTTTACTGTTTTTCTCAGATTTCTTCTCGTTGAATTAATTCTTTTTGTGTCATATAGTTAACTTTTTTGGCGTTATGGCTTTTTCCATGTCATTTTTTTGGCGTTTTGTATCTTTTTGTTAATAATTGATTACTATAGATTAATATTTTATATAATTACAATAATACGAAATCAAAATAAACTAATAGTCTTCCGTAGGTGGGATTACATCAGAGATGTACCCATCGCTTTGTTAATCACTTTCTTCAGATTCTTCATCATCAAATTTCATATTTGCGTATAACGCCATTAGCTCGTCTCTTCTTTGTTGCAGCCTATTCTTGAATATCACTGCATCCTTGGATTTTGGATCATTTAAAGGTGCTAAATCACAGACTTGTTCAATGATAGATAGCAACCCTGTGTTCAGCATTTCTTCCATTGGCCTCGAATATTGCACCCTGATTTTATAGGTCACTTCAAGCGTTCCTTCTTCCTCATGCATCACCCAACTGCTAAGTTTTGGTATAGAAGTATCGTCAATATCATCATCATCATCTTCTGCCGGAAATTTTCTCTTTAGTCTTTTTATTACAGTTCTGGTTCTTTCACAATCGTTGTCCATTGGAACCCCAAGGGCCAGGATATCCTTCTGAACCTTTTCATTCATTCCAAGCATGGCTTTGATTGTCCTTACCTTTACCCTTCTCCTATTAGAGAACTTTATGATGAATCGTTTCTCTTTCCTTTCAAACCTCCATGCAATAACCTTAGCCATTTTTAAAGTTTTTGGCGTTTTGGACAATATGTGGCGTTTTAGTCAATTTTTTTGGCGTGTTTGAGCTCTTGTTCTCATGGTCTTCTTTTATATTGACTTTTTTCCCGCACATGACAGGTAATTATGGCGTTTTGAAAAAGATAAATAAATTTAATTCCCCAAGAATTTCGCTTTTAATATAATAAATGTTGGTAATTATGTTTTCCGTCGTTTCATTTTACTGTTTTTTGCAGTTTACCGTGTTTTGTTTTCAGACTCAACTGTTTTTATGGTGTAACACGTCAAATCTTGACGACTGTAATTATGGCGTTTTGTTTTCCAATGGCGGTTAGATAACGATTGGACTTTTTTGTTTTATATTCTTTGCACATTGTTTCACGCTTTTTTCAATAATAGTAGTTGTTCAAAGTAATTTTATTATAGTTTGGTAGTTTTTTGGGGGCGTTTTTATGGCATGATGGCGTTTTACAAGCATTTGCTCATTTTGGCGTTTTATTATATTTTTCATTATAGTATTAATATTCTTTTGTTGTTTATTAACTGAAATTACAAAACAAACAACAGATAAAGAAAATTAAAAAAAAAACAAAGTAGAAACAATTTATGATTTAAATCTTCAGTGTCATCAGTCTTTTTTTTTCACTTGAAACTACAAGAACTGTGACAAATAAATGGCGTTTTGGGTTTGGCGTTGTTTATTTTCTTTGTTCATGTGTTGAAGTGTCTTTGTGGATGTTGGAGATGTAGATCAACCCTTTGTGGGTGGATGTTATCTGCCCGTCGTCTTCATCATAATCATCGAGGCCAAACAAGCATTTACACTGGTATAGGTCTCTTCTTATCATCCAAACCTTCTTCAAGAATAAAGATGACAGTATGACATATGGGTGTCATCAGTCCTTCTTTTTTGAATTTTGTCCATCTCATGCAGCAAAATCTTACTACACCCACGTAACAAATCATTCAGCGAAACTTCATGCAGAACATTACTGAGTATCAAAGAAAAGATGTTTTGCCATCGTTGTATTTTTTGGCGTTTTACATTGAGTCGTATTTTTTTTAGCAACCAATGTGTTTTTTGTGTGTTTTTTTTGGTGTAATAAACGGAAGGTGGTGAGACGTTTCTATTTACAGAATTTTTTTTGGCGCGTAGTTTAGGCGGGGTATTATTTTTATAACAAAAAATGTAATTAACATTTATCCGGATGTAAGGTTTGGCGTTATATATTATGGCGTTTCATATTTTGTGGCGTTTTTTGTAGCCAGGGAGCTTAAATAAAAACACAGAAAAAAGTACGCAGTGATAAAATTGGCGTTTTGTATTTATTTGGCGTTTTATTTTTCAATGTCGTTTTATGTGAAAAATGGTGTTTTACCTTTTTTACCCTTAATGAAGCGCGTCCACGTAATAAAATTGATGTTATTTACGAAAATGCCACCGCGTCAATCTAGTCCACAGATTGTTTTGATCGGACGATCAATAAGCGTTCTCACCGTTTTCACACTTTCTACCGTTTTCTCTAAATCCTGACCCTATATATATATATATATATATATATATATATATATATATATATAGGATGGGGTTTTAGAGTGAACACTAGTGTATTTGCGAACTGAGTGAACAAATACTGGCCATTGATCTACACACGTGTATGGCCAGGATCTCATCATCAAATCGTAAAATACACTAGTGTATTTCAACATCAAATCATGGCCATTGATCTATACACGTGTATGGCAAGGATTAGTTCACTCAGTTCGCAAGCTACACTAGTGTTCACTCTTGAACCTAATCCTATATATATAGGGTCAGGATTTAGAGAGAACAATCAAAAGTGTGAGAACGATTTTGGTAGTGACATGTGGCATTTATGTTAAATTACACTAAGGGGTAATATTGTCAAAAAAAACTCACTCACACGAACTGGGTGTTCAAATAAAACGCCATAAAAGCACCCAATTCAGAAAAACGCCATGAAAATACCCAGTTAAAACGCCATAAAACACTCAAAAGCTATTTTTGAGCTATAATTTACAACAGCTCAAAAAAACCATTTTTTTGAACGCCATAAAACACTCAAAAGATATTTTTTAGGCTATAATTTACAACAGCCCAAAAAAACCATTTATTGAACACCATAAAACACTCAAAAGCTATTTTTTTGAGCTATAATTTACAACAGCTCAAAAAAAAAAAACATTTTTTAACGCCATAAAACACTCAAAAGCTATTTTTTGAGCTATAATTTACAACAGCTCAAAAAAACCATTTTTTAACGCCATAAAACAATCAAAAAGCTATTTTTTTGAGCTATAATTTACAATAGCTCAAAAAATCATTTTTTTGAACGCTATAAAACACTGAGATACCCAGTTAAAATGCAATAAAACATTCAAAATCTATTTTTTTGAGCTATAATTTACAACAGCTCAAAAAAAAACATTTTTTGAACGGCATAAAACACTGAAAAGCTATTTTTTTGAGCTATAATTAACAACAACTTAAAAAACCATTTTTTAGCCATATAGCTCAAAAAATGTGCGTGTAAGTTTATTTGTGCTGATTTTTGGGCGGTTTATGTGTCTAACCGCCTAAATTAATATTTTTTGAGCTCAGAAAAATCATAATTTGTACTAGTGTAAAAACGCCATAAAACACCCAGTTCAGAAAAACGCCATGAAAAAACTCAGTTGAAAACGCCATAAAACACTCAATTCATAAAAAAGCCATGAAAATACCTAGTTAAAACGCCATTAAAACACCTAGTTCAGAAAAACGCCATGAAAATTCCTAGTTTAAAATGCCATAAAACACCCAGTTCAGAAAAACGCCATAAAACCCCGTTAATTTTTTTCGAAAAGTATATCAATAGTATACTCGTTAGAATGATAAAAAAACGCTGAGTTTTATAGTCTTTTTTTTTGAAAAATAATCACGTATAAAAAAGTTATTGTCGTTTAAATATGATGGGGGAAAATGGCATGTGATTAGCATGTGCACCTTTGTTTGGATCTTCCTATTTTACCCCTTCTGGTAGTTCCATGGCCCCTATTATTTACAAAAATGCTACCGCATCAATCTCAGCCACAAACCACTAAGATCTTGTGGCTGAGAATCGTTCTCACCGTTCTCATACTTTGAGGCATTCTCTTCTGATCCCGTTCCTATATATATATATATATATATATATATATATATAGGATTAGGTTCAAACGTGAACAAAATCCCAAGCGTGAACTGCGTGAACTGATCTGGGCCCTTGATTTTTATGATCTTTAGATTAAAATGAGGGGCATGATAGTAAATATGTGGTTAATTGTTTTTATTTAATTAAAGGAAAAAGGGTAACTGTAATTTACATGTTAAATTATTCCATAAATCACGTTCAATCTCATAAATCAATATTCTTGAAGATCCAATTTTCTCTCTCACCTTCCAAGGATCGTTTCAAAGAACACTGCTATCTCCCTCGATCTCTTCTCCAGCAACCACAGCCACCGTGGCCTATATCTGAAAACCCTCCCCTGCTTCCTCTTACTTTCTGCAAATTGTTTACATTGATGACGATAGGTGACGATAGGGATGGTGCGGGCAGTGATGACGGCGGCAGCAATAGTGGTGGCCGTCGGAGACGTTGACCGATGATAGCAACGCTGTGCTCGGACTCACGTCAGTGGGTTATTTACATTGATGACGATGGGTGACGATAGGGATGGTGCGGGCAGTGATGACGGCGACGGCAATAGTGGTGGCCGTCGGAGACGTTGACCGATGACAGTAACGCTGGGCTCGGACTCACGTCAGTGGGTTTCGGGTGCAGATTCAAGGATTCGGGTTCGCGACAGGAGGATGGGTTTTAGTGGCACAACTTCGATTCGGATTCCGATTTGTTTGGTTTGTTTCGGTTTGTGCGGTTCAGTCTCTGTTCAGTTCAGATCTAGGGTTTCATATCTCAAAACTATGTGTTTCGTTTACTCGATTTGAATTTCAGTATGATTAATGTTGAGATTGTGGTTTTTTTGTAGGGTTTGCGAGTGGAAATGGTGACGCCACTTGAGGGGTTTCTGACTGACGAACAGAGGGAGGTGTTGAAAACGGTAACTGGGAGCTGGTAGGTTTTGTCATCGTCGCCCAAGTCACCGTTGTGGTTGATTTCTGAACATGAAATTCAGGTACTAGAAGCATGTTGGCTACACCATATTCTGATTTTGCTCTGCTTCAAAGCGATGTACACATGTGTATTTCTGATTTTGCTTGTTTTTAAGTCAGTGTACACATGTGTATTCTGATTTTTGCTCTGGTTTTAAGGCGCTGTACACATGTGTATTCTGATTTTGCTCTGTTTTTAAGGCGCTGTACACATATGTATTTCTGGTTTTGCTATGTTTTTAATGCGACGTACACATGTGTATAGCGTCTGTTTTTGTGATATCTCATATTTGTTTTGTGTATTGAATGTGTGAAGTTGTTGATGTACACTTGTGACTTACGCAAAGTACTAATTGCTGAGTTTTTTGTGTTATTATAGGAGACGTCGTAAACGAGGAAAGTGGAGATGGAAGGTCGATAAGGATGATTCACGTATGAGGTCGATAAAGATGATTCACGTATGTTTATTTGCTTGGTCGATAAGGATGATTCAGCATACAACGCGGTGAATAGTTGTAAAAGACTATGTCTTTTTTATTTTTCCAATTATGTTGCGTTTATTGTTTTCACGAAAATGAAACTTGTAATTGTATGTTTGTTTTGGTTTGGCAAACATTATGGAAATTGTTATTTGCTTAATATAAAAGAGTTGTACAGGTTTTGTTTATATGTATGTATTATGTAGCTACTTACACATATGTACCATGCTGAGTACACATGTGTACTGTTCAATTCATATCCAGGTACACATGTGTATACCATTGAAATATGAAGGTTATGCGGATCTTAAAAATCATAATCCGAATTCAGGTGGTAAAATCTGAAAATAAAAATGAAATAAAAGATATTGTGGATAATGATTTTAAAATAGGAAAGATGTAACTTAATTCAATTACTAAAATAATGATTTAAATCTAATTTATATATAATTATAATCATACCCTTAACAACTAAAAAGGAAATCAATGGTCCAGATTAGTTCACGCAGTTCACGCATGGGATTAGGTTCACGCTGGAACCCTACCCTATATATATATATATATATATATATATATATATATATATATATATATATATAGGGGATGGTTCAAATGAAAACCATTTTTATCGCGAAAACTTGAAAACTAACTAAAAAAAGCCTAAAAAACACACCAAATTTTATTTTATAAAAAAATCGCAGGTTTTTTTATATAATTTTTTTTTTCAAAAAAAAAAATTTTGTGTATTACACATGTGTATGTGTACCACACATGTGCACTACAATTTTTTTTTTGAATTTTTTTTATATACTAAAAGTGGCGAAAATTGGTGTGCAAAAAAATTGGTATGTTTTTTGGCTTTTTTAGTTAGTTTTCGAGTTTTCGCGTTAACTAGTGGTTTTCATTTGAACCTTCCCTTATATATATATATATATATAGGGTTGAGTTCATTTCAGAACTTTAAATAACTACAGAACTTTCAGAACTCCTAATAAACAATCATTTTATATATAAGCTTTTGTATTTAGGATCTTTTTATCATCTATTATATGTATTTCTTTGATTACATACATGTTAAAAGTCGTTTACATATGTTTAATTACCAAAATTATATATATGTGTCATAACTAATTACATATATGTAAAAAAAAACTAGTTTACATATGTGGAATAATAAAATTACATATAAAAAATGATAAAATTACTCTTAACATGTATGTAATCGTAAAAATACATATAATAAATGATAAAATTATCCTAAACATAAAAATATATAAATAAAAAGATTGTTTATTAGGAGTTCTGCGAGTTCTGTAAATATTTATGGTTCTGAAATGATCCTGGCCCTATATATATATATATATATATATATATATATATATATATATATATATATATATATAGTGAAAGTGTAAAATACAATATCCCTTAACATACAATACGTACGATATACTGAAATCGCATGTTGGTTTTTTGTTACAATTTCGCACTTGATAATTTTGATGAAATCGCATGTTGATTTTTTTTTAACAATTTCGCATGTGGTAATTTTGATGAAATCGCATGTTAAAAAACCAACAAGCGAAATTATTACAAAAAACCAACATGCGATTTCAATGTGGGATAAAGATCTGACGGCTGAGATGAGCGCGTACATATTGTACGTTAACCTAATGTAACACCCCAAAAACGGGTTTGGTAATCAAACCACGTTAATAGTAATGACGGGTAAAATACCGTTAGTGGTAAAAATTAACCCGGTAAATATTAGGAGTGAAATAAATAAACTTGATATTAATTAACAGGAGGATAAATACTTTGAGAAAACAAAGTATGTAAAAGGCCCGAATTAACGGGACTTAAAACAAAACGGGTTATGACTTCCCGAACCCATCAAGTTAACTAGGAATAATTAACCTAGTTAATATGAGGGAATGTTTTTTTTTTGAACGGCAAATTTGGATCACTGACGGACCACTGACGGACCACTGGAGTATCATCGTGCCACCAGCAGAACCACCCGATCATATCCATCTCCACTAGGCAATAATGCCTACACACCAATTCAGGAGGAAACCCAATAAATTTGGGAAAAACCCCCTTTGTGAGAATCGAACCCATGACCTAATGATCATAAGCGTTATCCCACCACCAAGATACCACTAGGCTATAATGCCAGGGGTAATAAGAGGGAATGTTACTAGAAATAAGTAGGTTGTGGCCTACTTAATATCAAAACAAAACATGAGGGACTAAAGGTGGGTAAATAGGAAAATGTTTTAATTAAAACATTTATAAAAGAAAAATTAAAACACACATACCAGTGTGTGTTCTAGTTCGATCGACCAGGGGAGAAACAAAAGGGGTCTAACCCTAATTTCAACAAAAGCATTGAAGGTCAAAACTAGCCCGAATAAGGTGCATGAACACGTATAAACGATCACCAAGTCAAGAGGATTGTAAGGTATGTCAAATTTTGTAATTTGGTGATGTTTTGAAATCTATGATGAAGACTCATAATCAAAATTTGGAAATGGATGTTGAATGTATGGGTGATATTGTGTTGAATTCAGGCTTAGAAGCAAAACCCTAGTTGAAAACTAGAAGAATTAGTGATAAAACTAAGGATTTGATGATTACTCTTGTATGTGCTAAGTGGGTTTTGACTAAATAAGGAAGATGATGATATGTTTATGCTAGAAATCATCATATTCGATAGTTGATGCGAGATACTTAAACAAATTCAAAGTTTGAGTATTTGATCATACATAATTGAGATGGGTTTTTGGAACGTTGTAATGAAAATGGTAAATTTTTCATGAATATGAATGTTTGAAACCATGATATCAATTAGTTGAATATAGAACTTGATTTGGATAGATAACCGAATGAATACCTAATGACATGATGAAACGGGTTTCACCTATAGATGGAACCCGTAGAATTTGCGTAATGAAAGAACGAGTTTTATATAATTAGATGATTAGATGATTAGATGATGTATGTAAACTATGTTGATGAATGTAGTTAAATTAGTTACCTAAAAAAAATAGCGACTACTGAGTAGTCGAATAAATGCTTAAGTGAGTTCGTTGAACTCAATTGTGTATTTCGTACATTAAAAAGGAACAATTGACTTCTGAAAGTCAAACTGACCATTAATAAGATTGAATGATAAATTTGATAGAAAATAAGTAAGGTGGAATAGTCGTGATTGTTAATGACTAATCTGACCACCTTGTAAATGATGACGATAGTTTGACGCTTAACGAGCTACATGGAGGCTTGGGAAAGAAGCGGGTCAAACGGATTGAGTACGCAGAAAAGTGTATAACCGGATGCAAGGTAAGTAACTGCTTACACCCTTTTTATTTTATAGAATACTTAGTATGTGAATTGAAAATGAATAGAGAAAAATTCGTAATTGAATTTTGATGTTCCGACGTGAATAATATGAGTCGGAACAAGTGAAAGTGATGAAAACCATGATGGTTGTAGAAAAAAATGGGTAAAATAGTAAATTAGTCACGAGTTTGACATGATATTTGACCAGAAGTTGGTTTACAACATAAAGAATGTTTATTAATTTTTAGAGATTTTTATAAAGTTGTTTGACGAGATTTTTGCGGATGTTTTGTCAATAAATTAGTTGTTGACAGCAACAGTTCCGATACTTGCAGAAATTATTTCGAGGTCTTAACCATCGAGTTTTGACACGATAATTGACCAGAAGTTAGTTTACAACATAAAGGATGTTTAGTAATTTTTATAGTTTTTTATAAAGTTGTTTGACGAGGTTTTCGCGGATGTTTTGTCAATAAATTAGTTGTTGACAGCAACAATCCCGCTACTTGCACAAATTATTTCGAGGTCTTAACCATCGAGTTTTGACATGATAATTGACCAGAAGTTGGTTTACAACATAAAGGATGTTTAGTAACTTCTATAGATTTTTATAAAGTTGTTTGACGAGGTTTTCGCGGATGTTTTGTCAATAAATTAGTTGTTGACAGCAACAGTTCCGCTACTTGCAGAAATTATTTCGAGGTCTTAATCATCGAGTTTTGACATGATAATTGACCAGAAGTTGGTTTACAACATAAAGGATGTTTAATAATTTTTATAAAGTTGGTTGACGAGGTTTTCGCGGACGTTTTGTCAATAAATTAGTTGTTGACAGCAACAGTTCCGCTACTTGCAGAAACTATTTCGACGTCTTAACCATCGAGCTTTGACACGATAATTGACTAGAAGTTGGTTTACAACATAAATTATGTTTAGTACTTTTTATAGATTTTTATAAAGTTGTTTGACGAGGTTTTCGCGGATGTTTTTCAATAAATTAGTTGTTGACAGCAACAGTTCCGCTACCATCGAGTTTTGACACGATATTTGATCAGAAGTTGGTTTATAACATAAAGGATGCTTAGTAATTTTTATAGATTTTTTTAAAGTTGTTCGACGAGATTTTTGCGGATGTTTTGTCAATAAATTAGTTGTTGACAGCAACAGTTCCGTTACTTGCAGAAATTATTTCGATGTCTTAACTATGGAGTTTTGACATGATATTTGGCCAGAAGTTGTTTAATAACATAAATAATGTTTGGTAAGTTTTATACATTTTAGACATAAGTCTTTTGTGAGTCAAATGCCTAAAATGGGTCATTAGCGTAAAGTGACTAAACGAAGGGTAAATTTGGGATTTCGAGTTTTCTTAAGTTAAAACCACCACAAAACTAGTTGTGGTATAAGTAGGTATTTAAATTTGGAAATGCGAGGTGTGAAAAGAGAAGAGCGGATTTAATGCTTAGACGCACAAAAATCCTCTAAACGGGTCAAAACGGATTACGCGCATAACTTAGATATTGGCCGCGTAATTCACAAAAGTTATGAATCTAAAATAAAGATTTTGAGTTAAATACTTCGGTATATGATTTATGATTAAGTAGAAACAAGTTTGGTGGTTTTAAATACAAATGGGGCAAAATGTTGATTTTGAATAAATAAGCCGAATGCTTAAAAATCCAGAATTTTATTAGTTTGAATGTTGGATTTAAACTCCATGCGATTTAGAATCAAATTTCGAGCGTATAGGAAAAAGAATCAGGTAAAACGGATAAGTAGATAAAAAGTTATGACACTTTAAAGATCGTTTTACGGTTAAAACCATGGCTGGAAAAATGCAGGTTTCAGCAACAAAACTGCTGGAAAATCATTTCTCCCGCGGCACGCGACAGGGAGCAGTAAGTAATCCTGGCGCGACACGCGAGGGCGCTCGCGGCACGCGAAAGATCAAGCGGAGTTTGTCGCGTGGCGCGACAGACTAAATTTCGAAATTTTATTTTGTTTTTGATTGTTCGATACTAGAACTTGATTATACTATTATTTAAGATATCAAAACTAACTTTTAAGTCGGTTTTGATCACAGGTGAATATCAGGAGTACCGGATGAAGATCAAGCGATGAGAAAGAACCGAACACATGAAGAAGAAGCTTCCGCATGTTGTTTCGTCGAATTTTTAAACGACAAACTAAACTACATTATGTTGTTCTACACTTTAAATTGTAAAAGTTTTAAATAAACCCGTATTTTGTAATGTATATGTGCTCATAATAACATGTTTATTTTCGTAAATTATACGTAAATCGTAAAATAATAGCAAGGGTGTTACACCTAACGCTATATATATATAGGGCCGCTAAAATGAAAACCACCCTAGTTAAGAGAACCACGAAAACCACTTTCTAAGCATTAAATCTTCAAGATGGATGGATGAGATTAAAACTAATAAAAACTATTATAAATTTTTTTTGTCTTATTATGTTTTTAATATTTTATTGTTAAAGAGTATTTAAGTAAATTTGTTTTTTTGTCTTATTATATATATTATTTTTTATTACCTTTTTTGTCCTATTGCGTTAATTATTTTTAATAAAAATCAGATTTTTTTATTAAATAATATTTTGAAATCAGATTTTTTGATAATTTTTTTTTCAATATTTGTTTAAAAAAACATTTTTAAGAGCCCTTTTTTTACGCCACGGTTTTTACGCGCGTTTTTTTACGGCCCGTTTTACGCTCCGTTTTTCGCGCCTTTTTGCGACCGTTTTTTACACGCCGTTTTTTACGTTTTACTTTAAAAAGTTTTTACATAAAAGTTTACGTTTTACGTTTTGCGTTGAAAAGTTTACGTTTGCGTTAAAAAGTTTACGTTTTACGTTTTACATAAAAGTTTACGTTTTACGTTAAAAAGTTTTACGTTTTACATTGTACATTTTTACAATTTACATAAAAAAGTTTTACGTATTACGTTTTTACACGAAAATGTTTTACATTTTACGTTTAACAACTGTAAGTTTTACGTTTTACGTAAAATTTTTAAAGTTTTACGTTTTACGTTAAAATTTTTACGTTTTACGTTTTAAGTTTTATGTTTTAATTTTTACGTTTTACGTTTTACAATTTGCGTAAGTCTTACGTTTTACGTTAAATTTTAAAGGTTTACGTTTTATGTAAAATTTTTAAAGTTTACGTTTTACGTTAAAATTTTACGGTTTTAAACTTTTTTATGAGAAAATTTTTTACGAGTTTAAACTTTTTACAAAAAAAACAATTTTTTTACAAAAAAACAATTTTTTTACGGTTTAAAGTTTTTTACAGAAAACAAAAATTTTTTTAACAAGAAAACAAATTTATTTCTTACAAAAAACAATTTTTTATGCCGAACATCATTTTACGCCCGCGACCCCGATTTCGGGTTTACCAAAAACATTTTTTTACAAACATTTTTTACGGGTTGTAAAAAAAAAATTTTACGAAAAAAATTTGACGGTTTTAAACTTTTTTTTTACATAAAACGAACGCACCCGAATATCACGACTTAGTAGGTGTCTCAGATAAGTTGAACTTATCATCACCGACTGAAAAAAAAAACCCAACAACAAAAAATCAAAACTATGTCTGGATCTTGAAAAAAAAACAGGGTCTGGCTCAAACTTTCCAATAATCAAAGGCTGCAAAGTGGGGTTGTAGGTTTAAAAAACATACCCTCCACCATTCTCGCCGCGCCATCGTCATCAAAATATACGTATTTTTTGCACCATCGCCGCCCAATCCAACAGATCAAAACCCACATAATTGCAGTTATCACAAAAATACCATAGAATCAAGAATACAAATCAACAGAATCAAGACACACAAATCAACCCCCATCTCCCTTCACTCGAAACCCCCAAATCGCTTAAACGACCATAAAACCCCCACCGCCACCAACCCCAACTTCGCCGCCACCAACACCCCGTTGCCCACCTCTGCCAAAACACCACCGCCAGCAGCATATTAACCACCAAATGACATCACCACAACAACATACCTCAAACCGTCATCACAAAAAATCCCCAAAAAAGCTCAAATAAAAAGACAGAGAGAATCAGATCTTTGTGATAAAGAGAGAGAGAGAGAGAGAGAGAGAGAGAGAGAGAGAATGAGAGAGAGAGAGAGAGAGAAAACATGTCTTTAGTGATGGACGCGGTGGCGGAGGGGTAGTTGTGGGTGCCGGAGACGGCATAGAGGAAGGGAGGCCGGAGATTTCATCTCAGAACAGAGTTACAACTTACAAACACAACAGTCATTATTAACTGATATAACTGTAATTCAGATTATTATCATAACTTATAAAGATTCCAACTTTCCAAGAACATCATAAATAAAAAGATCAAGAAAGCCCCCATAATTGTTCAAAATTCCTCTTTTAAAGATCATGTTGTACCATTTGTAGGATCGGTTTTGACACCGTTCGATTGCGTAACGAACGTTCGACGTGCGGAATCCGTGAGCGTGCGTGACCGAACACACAAGAACGTACTAATGACGTGATTCTATTGATATGATGTCGTGTACAAAGCCGTGAATCACGTAGAGAGACTTTCTCTCTCTAGACTTTCTCTCTCTAGAATAAATCTCTAGATCTCCAAAATGAGCCAAAAGTCTTAAACTTTACAACTAAATGATCTATTTATGGGCACAAGGCATATAATGAGAAATCTCATTATTTACAAAATTGCCACCTTGCCTTTCTACCTAGATATAACACTAAAAGCTTAGAATTCTTCGGTTTCTGCTACGGACTAGATTGACGGAGGCAATAGACAGATAATGCACTAACAGACTCCCCCTTGGATATTGCTGTAGTCAATCTCGTAGCGTCTTGTCTTTCTCTCTCTCGAACAGAATCTCCGTGGATCTGTCTTCGAGCTTCCGTTGCTCCCCCTCTCGGTAGACTCTTTCTTCAGGCTCCCCCTTTCGTCAAGCTTCCGTGCTTTTGGGATCGACACCTGGATTTCCGTATACAAGCTCCTCAAAATATTTATCTGGTTTTTTTTTAATCCACGCTTCCTCTTGCGTTGAGCTCGTCTTCAGACTCTCCCTTAGACTCAGCTGTTGGGATCGTAATCTGGCTTTCATCGTTTCACAAGTTCAGGATCAATTCCTGGCTTTGTTCTGCATCTGCTCAGGACTTGAAACCTGGTTAACCTGCACATCCTCTACCTCAACATAAGTTTCACAAATTTATAATAGTTAGATTTAAGAAACTTACAGGTAGAAATCATTAATTCATCAACCTGTATAGTTACATCAAGTTCAAATAAATGACCTTGATTAACTAAGCATACAACTTTTATAAACATTTGTTTATGACATTCAAAGTTTTCAACATATTCTCCCAATCCTGTCCATCATGTTTAGCACTCGAATTTTGAATATCAGCTCTTCAACATCAGTTGTCGAAAATCTTTTTGACTTTTCAAAATTTTAGGCTAAAACACTCTGAAAATCTTTTTGGATTTTTGTTTTTGAATGAAATACAGTAAACAAATATATACAGATAATATTTTTGTGAGTTTGTGTAAGAGGATCATATCAGTTCATGAGACAAATCACTAGCACCGTTAAGCTTTAATCATTTTAAGTTCTAAACGATTCACGTAGATTGACGATATAGTTGTCCTATTAAATTTTCACACAATTTTCAATCTATTCAGGATACGATTTTGATGTTTTAGGAACTTAACTCATTCATGTGTCCCAGCTCTTGAATATACTCCCGTATCTAGAATCTCAATATTCAGCCTTACAGGTGAGTATACTACAATGATATCTGTACATAAATTAGGTATGCGAGGACTGAGGGATCTCAGGTCGATACTTCCGTATGCGCAGAGAGATATCAGTTTCAACTTTTCAGTATGTCTGTCACACCCCAAATTTCCACGTGTCACCGGTGGGCCCGGTGGGGGAGTATCGTGACGTAGTTGATATCATCATAGTCAAACAACACAAATTATAATGCACAGCGGAAGCAAAAGAAATAGATTTATTTCAACCGTCAAATGTAATATTAAAGTATTACAAGTAGTCGAAATAGATCCACAGGCGGATCGGAATAAAAGAGAAAAATTGTTCAACAGATAAATGCATCCCAAAGCTTGCGAGACTCTATGATGCTAAGGAGAGACCAGCCTATTACGTATAGCACCTGCACTTAATCTTTTTTTTTTTGGGAAAATACGTCAGTTTACACTGGTAAATACAATTTAACTGACTCATTTTGAAAAGGTTTTAAAAATTGATTTAAATGCTCAAGACACAAAACATTTTATAACTTGGGAATAATTAATCAAAGTTAAACTTGTAAAAGATTTACATGTTTGTTGTGCGTTCAGTCGCCCGAGTCGTGTCGGGTTTAAGGTTAATTGACACACCACTTAGTACAAGTCCGCGGCGGGAAGCCAACGTTTATACCTTAATAATGGACATAATACCAGGTGTACGCCTACACCCGGGTGTCAAGGTCGTGGCCAAAAATGATGCCAAGGATATCCGGGACATGGTCAATAAGCTCCCAAAGGCGTAAAAACAAACAAAACCAAGTTTTCAAACGGGTCACATTGATAATACCCAACTACTAATGAGTTGGGGTCAATTGCCCGACCAAGCGGTATTTTATATACCGTACCCCCAAGCCCGTATAGGGAAAATAAGTTAAAAGTATTTACCTGAGCAAGTATAAACCACAAAAGCAACAATGCAAGTGTCTTTTACTGGGCTTCTATTCTGGAACGAAGGTTTATAATAACCTATTAGAATCCTAACGGGTCTTTTAACATAGCCTAAGCTTAGACCGGTTAGTTTCGAAGAATAAATATGGTTTAATCGCGAGGAATGCGAAAACCGGGAAGGAATGTGATTTGGACCCTACAAGCTTGGATACTTGTATAATATGGGTAAACCAAACACATTCTGAATTTAGAGACTAAGATGATACGATTTGTCCCGTTTTGGCTAATATGCGTGAACTAGTCACATAAGCCGATCCGAATGCGAAAGTGCGTAACGGGTAATCATATAAGTCATATGCAAGTTTCCTGAGATTATATGTACCAATTATGTTGTAATATCAGTAAGGTATGTCCAATTATGCCCCAAATGATTTTAAACACCAATTACGCCTCAAAAGGGCATTTTGGTAATTTTACATAAGCTAAAAAGATAAAAACGGGCAATCTGAGTTTTCATCTCTAGTTTACTGTTAAAATATGAAATTCTACTAAATATATCAGTAGGTATTAGACCTTTTATATAAAAACTAGTTTTGACATATATTATGTCGTAAAAATGCCTAAAAAGGCGATTTGGGGTCATTTCCGGGTTTTAAAAGAAAGGCTGATATTTTTATAATTCCAGAAGGCTCAAAATATTATATTTAGCATAATAAATCAGTAGGAAAAAGTTTGGGGTCAAAAGGTTTTGTAAAACTCATTCTATGGCCGAGAAGGGCCAAACCGGCATAAGCCGAATTATACTTAAAACCTCAAGTTATGCTCAGCCTAAAAATAAATAAAAATCTTTAAAATTCCCAAAATATTATTACATAACAGTGGGTATAAGGTTTTGGTATAAAAAATAAGTTTAAATAGGCTATGCGTTAATTACGCTAATTATTTACTAAGAAAGCTTCTAATTATGCTAATGAGCATAACTCTTATTCTATACTTCAAACTGATGTCAAATTTTGGGGACAAGTTTATAATTCAGTAACTAAGGTGTCTACCCTTATACATTTTCAAAAATCATGATTTTTGGACATTTAGGCATAACGGTCAACATATGGGCATTTAACGGAAACATGCATACGAACAAGATATCTAATGAACCACGTTGTATAACCACAGGAGGATATACTAACATGTTATTAGGTCCAAAAGAAGCTCTAAGGCAATCTTAATCTTAACTAAAACGGGTTAGAACTGAAAGTCATAGAGAAAGTCAAACTATGCGACTTTCGGTTCCGAACCGGGTCTAAACAGAAAATTGTCGAGTTGAACATGTTGGAACATGTTCTTATACTTATTACCAAGTTATATTAATGTTCAAACAGGTTACATGCAACCTACATTGCTAATTATGCATTAATTTGAAATTAAGCATTCTGTTGACTTTTTATGATTAACTTTGACTCGACAATTGACATGCTTAGAGTGGGAATCTGGAAACACCCTTTTAAGGATTTGTTACCCACTTAATTACCTTCCTAAAGGTACCTTTAATTCGTGATTTGACAGAGCACATTATGATTAATCACGAAGTCAAACCTTAATTACGACGGTTTGACTTTTACTTAATTAACTAAGTTAGAATGGATTAAAGGAGGTTAAGGACACTTACAAGAGTCCTAAGAAGGATTATGGAGCCTAAGAAAATGGGTTGCTGACCAGGGAAGCTCCAGAGAGTCTTGAACCAATGTTCCAAGTGAGCAAGTGCCAAATGATCACACTCAAGTCCCTTATATAGTGAACTAGGAGCCTTAGGATTTTGCCAAGATAGTCTAGGGTAGTTAGGAGATGATCCCAGGTGTCCCTAAAGGCCTAAAAACTGCCTAGCAAGCCCATAGATTCGAAATGTTACATTTTAAGTCGGTTAAACAGGTTAAACATGCAGCTGTCCAAAAGCTGCTGCCAGCGACGGTCTTACGGACCGTAAGCTTGAGGCCTTACGGTCCGTAAGGACCTCTTGCGGACCGTAAGCTAAAGTGGTTACGGTCCGTAACCGACCTTACTGAAACAGGTTCAGGTGCCCTCCTTACGGACCGTAAGCCTAAGGCTTTGCGGTCCGTAACCGATGGCCAGAGGACAAAAACTTGTGAACTTTTAAGTCTTGACCATGCATTCAACTAACTCCGAAACATGCCTTCTCTTTTCAGTTTGTGGGACCTCTTGCACAGCCATTGCATGGAAGGAAGGCTCTTACATGTCCCCCTTTTCATATTGGATTCTTGTGGGAGTGATTTGACGGAAAGACCAAGGAATAATTAACTATATTAATTCTTATTTACAAGAATTTCATTTAGATTAGAAGTAGTAACAACCTATAATTCCAAAGTCCTTGATAAAGATGCAACTTTATTTATTTGAGTGCAACCGGTTATCATATGAGATGATCATTAATTGATTTAAGGATCTTGGGATTTATAAAAAAAATTTGGGTCGCTCAGAGGTGATTTAATAACGTGTCACCCTTGGGTCGTTCAGAGGTATTTTAAATAACATGACGCCCTTTTTATTGGAAATCCTACCACACATCCTTTTTATTTAATTCGGTTTCTCTGACACGTCAGTCACACATGACACGTGTCTTTATTCTAATGGACAGGAATTTTCGAGGTGTTACATCCTCACCCCCTTAAAAGAAATCTCGACCTCGAGATTTACTGAACAATTGAGGGTATTTTTCTTGCATCGTGGATTCTAACTCCCACGTATAATCAGGACCTCTGCGGCCCTCCCATTTGACCTTGACAATGGGAACATACTTCCTTCGAAGCTTCTTTACCTGTCGGTCCTCAATCGACACAGGTTTTTCTATAAACTTTAAGCTTTCGTCTATATGCACATCTGTATGCGGTATGACTAGCGATTCATCAGCTAGACATTTCTTCAGATTGCAGATGTGGAACACGTTATGAATACACTAAGCTCCTCTGGTAAGTTTAACTTGTAAGCCACCAATCCTACACATTCGATGATCTCGAATGGTCCGATATATCTCGGGCTTAACTTACCTTTCTTGGCAAATCTCATTACCCCTTTCCATGGTGATACTTTGAGCAAAACTTTATCGCCAACCTCAAACTTGAGGGATTTTCGCTTACCATCAGCATAGCTCTTTTGCCTATCACGGGCAACTTTTAGGTGTTCAGTAATCTGGGTAATCTTGTCCGTTGTCTCCAGGACTAATTCTGGTCCTGATAACTGGACGTCTCCTACCTCTGCCCAACAAATGGGTGTTCTGCACTTTCTACCATATAATGCCTCAAAAGGCGCAGCCTTAATGCTGGTGTGGTAGCTATTATTGTAGGAAAATTCGATCAGAGGTAGGTGCCTATCCCAACTTTCTCCTAGGTCAATCACGCATGCCCGAAGCATGTCCTCCAAGGTTTGAATAGTACGCTCACTTTGCCCATCCGTCTGAGGATGATAAGCTGTACTAAAATTCAATTGCGTACCCAGGGACTTTTGGAAACTCTCCCAGAAATGAGATGTGTATCTGGTATCCCTATCTGAGATAATAGATACCGGTACGCCATGCAGGGATACAATCTTATCCACGTACAGTTGGGCTAGCATGTCGGAACTGAAAGTTTCTCTAATAGGTAGGAAATGTGCTGACTTGGTCAGTCGATCAACTATCACCCAAATAGTGTCATTTCCTTTCTGCGTCTTGGGCAACTTGGTGATGAAATCCATTGTTACCATTTCCCATTTCCAAGTGGGAATCTCAGGCTGTTGTAGTAAACCTGACGGTTTCTGATGCTCGGCCTTAACTTGAGCGCACGTCAGACATTTAGCCACATGGGTGGCTATAGACTTTTTCAAGCCTATCCACCAATAATTTGCCTTTACTGTCACACCCCCAAAATACCACATGCGGAAACCCCCGCGAGGCGTGTGACATACTAGGATCTTAGCCATCAATCACATTGAACTCATAGGTATATGTAAATAAAACTTTCAATTATTATCAATAAGTGTTATAACGTTACAATATTTCACAGTTTACAGCGGAAGCAAAATTCATTAGTTAAGAGTTTATAAACCACATGTAAAAACCCTTAGTCTTGTGTTGCGTTTCCATGTAACTCGACCCATGACCACTCCAGCTTCCCAGACAGCAAGTTCCAGTCAGTATGCACCTAAAGACCTGCAAAGCATGTAACAACGAGTCAACAACAAAGTTGAGCGAGTTCACAGTTGGTGTTCATTGTTAAGTTGTTTCAAAAACCAGAAGTTTGTTTGTACGTTGTAAGTTAATCCGTTTACCCTGTTTCCCAAACATATCCATAGTTGGTGGGGGCTTCCCCATGTTAACCTCTAGACCCGTTTACCATATCGACCACTGACTAAAGTAAGTTGGTGCCCTGACGTCAATGTCTATCATCATTGACTAGTGCCCAGATCCATTAGTTCACGCCCGTCCTCTGCGGCACGGTGTGAGGCTTGTCAAACCTAAATAGCGCTATCTAACTAATGACCCGCTCGCCATTGGCCCGGCGATTAAGTCGATATAAAAAGGAGGGACTTCATGATAGAGAGTTTTGGTCTAGTATCCGTGTTGTCACCCTTCAATAAAGAGGGTGTGTACGTAATCCCCAAACCAGGAGACTACGCAGGTTCCGATTAAGTCCTTAGTACGTGTTGTCACCCTTCAATAAAGAGGGTGTGTACGTGTTCCAAACCAGGAGATCACGCAGTTTCAGTTCAAATCCTTTACCCATTCCCAACCCCTGGGAATCCCATGCCTTGTAGAAAGTGTGAACTCACCTTGGTTTGCTCGGTATGACTAATTTCTTGTTTATCAATTGATCACACACGTCCTAACATGGTTATCGACAACAATCAATCTCAGGTGCACATAATTCACATATTTCATGTACAATTAATTCATGCATTCCTCGTTCACATAATACACAATTATTGTATATGTAGCACACACATATAATTCAAGTCACAACAGTTGATCCATCAACCCATTATCATCAAGTAGTCACTTAGCAGGTATTCGGTTCATAAGTAGGTTCATATCATAATTTCATGTTTACATGACACATAACCCTCAATCCTTCAATATAAGAATATGTAAAATATTAATCAAGTTAATATTTCACCTAAGAGCTTATGCAGTCTACTACTACCCTTCGGCCCAGATTCTCAATTTTGTAAACCCAACCCAATATTAATACTAACTTACAAACTAGAGTTGTAACAGTCCACTAAGACTTCGACCCAGCTTCAATTTATAAACCCATCCTACTGTTAATTGAGAGCACTTAGGTTACAAGCATCTCAACTTTTACGTGCAAAGATATTAATTTCCCAAACAATCTATCAGTTTACCGAATAATAAAAGTCTGTTACTAACAAGTCTGATTGAAATCATAGTCACCACCATACATCGACTTTTCATGCTCCAAATCAATATAGCATATACAGACTACAACAGTTGTCGGCCATACATGTCAAAATCCAATTATTACATTGCATGTGAAGTATAATAGTGGCAGCCCATTATAACTTATCAATAAATGGTCCATTTAAAATTGCATGTGAATTGTCAGTGGTCATGTGGTAAATCTTTGTTTGGCTCAATCAAGATCAAGTTTGGATTGAAATTTGTGTTTGGTGACTTGTTCGGTCCCATAGATTGCATGTGTTAATCATAAATATCAAGACAACAATCATGAACATCCTATACTGAATTCAAAACACACAGTGTTATATATTTCTAGCATTAAGTAACCGATTTGTGACTTGGTTTACTAGATTAATCACAATGAATCTGATCATGATTGTGACCCTATAATTTAACCATTTAACCGCACCCGAGATCTTTATCACATGCTCACTATACGGCTTTCAAAATATTCAAGTAACCCTAATCATTCTACAAAACATATAAACACCACTAACAATCAGTTAACACATGTATTGTATACTTAGACACTCATCGTACCAATAATCATAACATCACCTAGCATCGTTCTAATCATACCAGGACACAAGATCAACATACATGTATAATTCGTTAAATCAAGATTACGTATAAACAAGATCATTAAATAGAGATTATCATAAGCGTCAATCATCCACTAGTACACAAAACAATATCACACAAATACGAAAATCAACAAGTCGGAACCACTAACCAGAAACTTTGACTGATCAAGATGCTATTTCGAACCGGGGGGGGGGGGGGGGGGTCTACCACTGCCATGTGCGATTAGAGGAGTCTAGGGTTTGAATATGTGTTGTGTTATCAAGTTACGTAGCTACATGTGTGTATACATATTCTAATTTAAAGGCCGGCCCCCAAACAATGACCCACTTGGGCTTTATTCGGCCCAACATGTGCAACTATTCTATCTGGCCCAAATGAGGGTATGTGTTTGTTAACCAAAATTGTGATGTAAGCGGCCCAAATATATTCGGCCCAAATACAAAGAGTACAAATCTAATATTAACAGGTTTTTATACTAGCACAAGACGTTCAGCACAAAGAAGCGGAATGAATAATGAGAAATTAGGATCACAAGATTAAACGATACTGGCATTGGAAGTTCGGGTTGTCACATTTACATCCTGGTACATCTTATCTGCTCCAGGATGGACGGGATATCTGGAACTGTGGGCTTCCTTAAGGATGACGTCTCGAAGTCCTCCATAAACAGGAACCCATATTCTTCCATTTAGTCTCAGGATTCCGTCTTTACCATAGGATAACTGCTCTTCAGTTACTCCTAGCTTTTCATTGGGGTAGTTAGCTTCTAATACTGCCTCTTTTTGTGCGGCTAACAACCTTTCATTTAGACTGTTCCTGACCTCAATGCTTTTGGCATTGATCCTGATTGGTTTTACCCTCTCTTTTCTGCTCAAGGCATCTGCGACTACATTAGCCTTGCCTGGATGGTATCTGATTTCACAATCGTAATCGTTCAGAGTTTCCATCCAACGTCGCTGTCTCATGTTCAATTCTTTCTGGTTGAACAGGTGTTGGAGGCTTTTGTGATCGGAATAGATCACACATTTGGTACCATATAAATAGTGTCTCCACAACTTTAGTGCAAATACAACGGCACCCAACTCCAGGTCATGGGTGGTGTAATTCTTTTCGTGCACTTTTAATTGTCGTGAAGCGTAGGCAACAACCTTGCCTTTCTGCATTAACACACAACCCATCCCGGTGTGTGATGCATCACAGTAGACTACAAATTCATCAATTCCATCAGGTAAGGTCAACACGGGAGCGTTACTCAATTTCTGCTTCAAAGTGTCGAATGACTCTTGCTGCTTAGGTCCCCAATTGAACTTGCTATTCTTGCGAGTCAGCAAAGTTAGGGGTGCTGCAATTCTTGAGAAATTCTCGATGAATCTCCTGTAGTAGCCTGCTAAACTTAGGAAACTGCGGATTTCCGTAGGTGTCTTTGGCTCTTGCCAATTCATGACAGCTTCAACTTTAGCGGGATCCACTTGAATACCACGCTCACTGACCACATGTCCAAGAAATTGGACTTCTCTCAGCCAAAACTCACATTTGGAAAACATCGCATATAGCTTTTCTTGATGAAGCAGCTTCAGAATACAACGGAGGTGCTTCTCGTGGTCAGCTTGATTCTTGGAATAAATGAGAATGTCGTCGATGAAGACGATGACAAATTTGTCCAAATATGGCTTACAGACGCGATTCATGAGATCCATGAATGCGGCAGGCGCGTTAGTGAGCCCGAAAGGCATCACTAGGAACTCGTAGTGACCATAACGAGTCCTAAACGCAGTCTTGTGCACATCTTCATCCTTAACCTTCAACTGATGATATCCCGACCTCAGGTCGATCTTGGAGAAGTAGCTTGCCCCTTGAAGTTGATCAAACAAATCGTCGATCCTGGGCAAAGGATACCTATTCTTGATAGTAACCTTGTTAAGTTCTCGGTAATCGATACATAATCGCATCGAACCGTCTTTCTTTTTGACAAATAAGATCGGCGCTCCCCAAGGAGACGAACTAGGTCTAATGAAACCCTTGCCTAGCAAATCGTCCAGCTGCGTTCTTAATTCCTTCATCTCCGTAGGTGCTAGTCTATAAGGTGCTCTAGCGATAGGTGCAGCTCCAGGAATGATATCGATCCTGAATTCCACTTGCCTGTCTGGCAGCAAACCAGGCAGTTCTTCTGGAAAAACTTCAGGGTACTCCGAGATAACGGGAATGTCCTCAATCTTGGGCTTCTGTTCATCAACGGTCACTTGTGCCATATAGATAACACAACCATTCTTCAAACATTTGGATGCTTTGAGCATAGTCACTTGCTCAGGCAATCCATGATGTGTATCTCCCTGAATGGTGAGAGGCTCACCAGTTGGAGTCTTGATTACTACTTGCTTCCTATTGCATACAATCTGGGCTTGGTTATGCGATAACCAATCCATGCCCAATACTACATCGAAACCGGCTAACTTAAAGGGTAGCAGGGAAAGAGGAAAAGAGTGGTTCCTAATGGATATAGCACATCCATCTAATATGGTTGAGACGGTTTCTAAAGTTCCATCTGCCAATTCTACCTCATAATTTGCACTTAAGGCTTTAACAGGCAATCCTAATAGCTCACAGAATTTACTATCCACAAAAGATTTATCTGCTCCAGAATCAAACAATACTCTTGCGTAAACGTCATTAATGAGAAACGTACCAGTTATGACGTTATCGTTTTGGATGGCCTCCTGCACATTCATCTGGAAGACCCTGGCATTGGTCTTCTTCCCATCTTCAGTCTTCTTGACATTCTTTGGGCAGTTGGTCTTGATGTGCCCCTTTTCATTGCAACTGTAACAAGTTGCATCTTTCAACTTCTTGCACTCAAGAGTTCTGTGCTCAGAAGACTTACATATCCCACACATCTTGGGTTGGGATTTCTGTTCGAACCTGCACCTCCCAAAATGGTGCTTCCTACAAATCTTGCACTTGGGCCTATCGCCCGACTGTTGCTCGCTCCTCCTGGCCTCAGATCCCTTCTTACTGTCACGGTTTCCCCTATGTTTCTTGCTTGATCGACGTGAATTATCATCTTCACGTTTCCTCTTGTCAGAATCCGCATTCTTCAAGGTTCTTAGTCTCACTGCATCTTGAGTGAGGGATAGAGATAAATCGGTTACAGATCTGAATGTGATAGGTCTAGAGGCCTTCACACTAGCCTTAATTTCTGGGGCTAAACCCCCAATAAAACGCGCGATTCTCTTGGGTTCAGGGGTTACCAGGTAAGGAACCATTCTGGACAAGGTGTTGAAACTGGTGAGGTATGCCTGGCAGTCTAGGTTTTTCATAACCAGAGATAGGAATTCAGATTCTATTCGTTCAACCTCATGCTGAGGGCAGTAGTTATCCTTGACAAGAGCAACAAATTGCTTCCAAGACATATTGTACAAGGCAACCTTTCCAGAAGCCTGGATCAACGCTCCCCACCAAGCTAGAGCCTCCCCCTTGAAAGACTGGGATGCAAACTTAACCATATCCCTCTCAGCACAACCACTAATGTCTACTACTGTCTCTATCTCGTCAAGCCATGTCATACAGTCTACAACCCTTTTTTCTCCAGTAAACTCTCGAGGTTTACAAGATACAAAATATTTATACGTGCAACCCTTAGCACGTGGGGCTTCATCAAACACGATCTTCTTGGGGGTGAACACTGTTTTCATTCGAGGAGTGTCGGTCATCATCTTTCTTAGATTTGGGTGGAGTAGGTGGTGGTTTGTTGTGAGCTTCAGAATGATTCTTCGGTTTAGCCTGTGGTGTAGGTAAAGTTCTACTACGGGTCTCACTGTACTGTCGTTCTAAGGCTTTTGCAACCACATCATTCACAATTGCTTTTAACTCAGCACCAGTTACTAAGAATTTTGCATCATCACGGTTTCCTACCGGATGGCTATTGACTTCCTCTGATCCATCCATGTAGCTTCAATTGCTACATATAAATGATGGTCAAGGTTTTAACTCAAAGGCTCTTATAGTATTTTATGTTTTTATTAACCAAGGTTTTAAATTGCCATTTTAGGTTAATTCGTTAAAACATTAGGATTTTACTATCATCCTATGATACTTTATTATTGGCACATAAGGCCTAGTCACAAGGACAGTTAAAATAAATAATTAAGATTTGATAGTATCTAGGTGTGTTAGGTTGAATCATAGTTCATTTCCATTTAATAACAGGGAGTCATAAGCTACCACTGTCCTTAGTCACGAAGGACATTTAATTATTGCTCACAGGCACTTCACTTCAAAGAGGTGGTTAAATAATTAAGGGAATTTAAAATTAACCCTTTATGAGAGATGGCCTGTGTGACTTTACTGATTCACAGTTTGCCAAAATCATTAACATACTAACAAATGTTAATAATTGGAATCTATTGTGTGGGTTGTACCATCTTGGCCAGGTTTGCAATAACACAAAGGCTAGGTTTTACCTCCAAGATTCTCTAATAATCAACGCAGAACAGTCCTAAATTGAGATGTTAATTTATGGATCTTAACCTAATTATGGAACTACCATCTTGGCCTTGTTTTGTAACCAAAAGGCTAGGTCTTGGTTCTCTTTAGATTTTACCAAATTTAATATAATGGCAGATCTTTTTAAATTTTCATTAATTTTTTTCATATTTCATGCAGATAATTAATCAAAATGAAAACTTAATTAAACTATCCCATAAATTGTCTTAAACAAGTACAACATTTGCCCAAACGGGACTTCTACAAAAACAAATGCCCATGCAGGGGCGAATTCAAGAACAAGCCCACGCAGGGGTTAACTAACCAAACATGCTCACGCAGGAGCAGAGTACAAAATAACAAGCTCACGCAGGAGCTGAATACTGAAGCAAAAAGTCCACGCAGGGACTGAATTACAACTAAATAAAAATAACAAGGATCTTCAATAGTCCCTCCTTTTGGACTTTCCCTTGATCAGATCTGATAGTCCTTTGAAGAATCCTCTGTTGTGTCTGCGCTCAGTCTGAATTTCCCGTTCACAACGGTCTAGTCTCTCAAGGACTTCTTGCTGGCGTTCTGGAGGAATTATCTGTGGCTGTGGCGGCTGGTACACCGGTGGAGGAGGTGGCGGATGCTGGTACCCAAAAGTCGGGTAGCCAGTAGTCCATAGGCCACCATGAGGCCCCTCTGGGTGACTAGCGTTGTAATCCCATGCTTCCTGATATGGATCCACACTAGCGTAATTGTAGTTGTAGTGGGTATGCGCCGGCTGCTCGAAGGGGTTATACGCCGCTGAACCGGCGTAAGCAGGGATTGGGTTATCGAAACCCAACGGTGGTGCCACAGGTACTGAGTTGATTTCTGGAATGGGGCTTGATGGATCCCCCAATTGTGGTTCTTCTTCTTCCTCCTGAAGTGGCGGATAATGGCTGCCACTTGATGGTTGGGGTGTGCTGATACGGACACCCCCTCGCACGGACATCCGTGCGTTCGACCTTCTCCGCCTCGGCGGCTCCGGAGGCGGTTGCTGCTCTACTGGCGGTGGCGGTGGTGGCGTGACTGCCCTGAATCGTGAACCCTCGGATGGATCCTGTTGAGGTTGCTGCTGCTGCTGATGCTGCTGGTGGGACGACGAGTGCTCGGACGGGGTGAAATACCAGTCAATGTTTCGGAACCTCTCCTCGTAGCTATCTGGGCCGCGATAAGGCGATCCGTGGAAAGATGATCCGTCAGATATCTCTATCGGGTGGTTGGGCGTCCCCGTAGCAGGCTCCATAGGGTCAGTATCCTCGTCCATATCGTTATCCCCAGAGAAGTGGTCTTCCGGTCCAAGTGGGTTAAAACCCACGGGTTCTGGAAAAACGTTGGCCGGATTGAACCGGCTCTGGAAGGTTGGGGTTGGGTCACCAAAGGAGTGGTGAGAGTTGGATCTCTGCAGAGGTATAAAGGCTGGTGGTTGGTCGTTGGGCTCATTCTCCGATTGGGGCCCAAAGGAGTGTTGGTAAGAAGGTGAAGAGCTGAGGGAAACTGACCGTCTCCCGGGTTCAACATTGAGTCTCCATGGCTCTTGTGGGCTGGTGCTCATAGTAATGGATGGGGTTCGCCGGTGCGAAGGCCCAGCTTCGTGATCATGACCTGTCACGGGTCCCTTGCCTCTACCGCGAAGGAATCTTGGTGGCATGATGACCTGCATACAATATTTAGATAACAACAACAATATAATTATAAAAGACTCAAAATAAAACAAAATAGAGTTTGTCCTATGTTCGATGTCTAGACTCGGAACTCGAAGAATGTGCAATTTGTGCACTGAGATTAAACACAAAAGGCTAGTGTTTAATTCACTCAGTGTTGGCTCTGATACCAACCTGTCACACCCCAAATTTCCACGTGTCACCGGTGGGCCCGGTGGGGGAGTATCGTGACGCAGTTGATATCATCATAGTCAAACAACACAAATTATAATGCACAGCGGAAGCAAAAGAAATAGATTTATTTCAACCATCAAATGTAATATTAAAGTATTACAAGTAGTCGAAATAGATCCACAGGCGGATCGGAATAAAAGAGAAAAATTGTTCAACAGATAAATGCATCCCAAAGCTTGCGAGACTCTATGATGCTAAGGAGAGACCAGCCTATTACGTATAGCACCTGCACTTAATCTTTTTTTTTGGGGAAAATACGTCAGTTTACACTGGTAAATACAATTTAACTGACTCATTTTGAAAAGGTTTTAAAAATTGATTTAAATGCTCAAGGCACAAAACATTTTATAACTTGGGAATAATTAATCAAAGTTAAACTTGTAAAAGATTTACATGTTTGTTGTGCGTTCAGTCGCCCGAGTTGTGTCGGGTTTAAGGTTAATTGACACACCACTTAGTACAAGTCCGCGGCGGGAAGCCAACGTTTATACCTTAATAATGGACATAATACCGGGTGTACGCCTACACCCGGGTGTCAAGGTCGTGGCCAAAAATGATGCCAAGGATATCTGGGACATGGTCAATAAGCTCCCAAAGGCGTAAAAACAAACAAAACCAAGTTTTCAAACGGGTCACATTGATAATACCCAACTACTAATGAGTTGGGGTCAATTGCCCGACCAAGCGGTATTTTATATACCGTACCCCCAAGCCCGTATAGGGAAAATAAGTTAAAAGTATTTACCTGAGCAAGTATAAACCACAAAAGCAACAATGCAAGTGTCTTTTACTGGGCTCCTATTCTGGAACGAAGGTTTATAATAACCTATTAGAATCCTAACGGGTCTTTTAACATAGCCTAAGCTTAGACCGGTTAGTTTCGAAGAATAAATATGGTTTAATCGCGAGGAATGCGAAAACCGGGAAGGAATGTGATTTGGACCCTACAAGCTTGGATACTTGTATAATATGGGTAAACCAAAGACATTCTGAATTTAGAGACTAAGATGATACGATTTGTCCCGTTTTGGCTAATATGCGTGAACTAGTCACATAAGCCGATCCGAACGCGAAAGTGCGTAACGGGTAATCATATAAGTCATATGCAAGTTTCCTGAGATTATATGTACCAATTATGTTGTAATATCAGTAAGGTATGTCCAATTATGCCCCAAATGATTTTAAACACCAATTACGCCTCATAAGGGCATTTTGGTAATTTTACATAAGCTAAAAAGATAAAAACGGGCAATCTGAGTTTTCATCTCTAGTTTACTGTTAAAATATGAAATTCTACTAAATATATCAGTAGGTATTAGACCTTTTATATAAAAACTAGTTTTGACATATATTATGTCGTAAAAATGCCTAAAAAGGCGATTTGGGGCCATTTCCGGGTTTTAAAAGAAAGGCTGATATTTTTATAATTCCAGAAGGCTCAAAATATTATATTTAGCATAATAAATCAGTAGGAAAAAGTTTGGGGTCAAAAGGTTTTGTAAAACTCATTCTATGGCCGAGAAGGGCCAAACCGGCATAAGCCGAATTATACTTAAAACCTAAAGTTATGCTCAGCCTAAAAATAAATAAAAATCTTTAAAATTCCCAAAATATTATTACATAATAGTGGGTATAAGGTTTTGGTATAAAATCTAAGTTTAAATAGGCTATGCGTTAATTACGCTAATTATTTACTAAGAAAGCTTCTAATTATGCTAATGAGCATAACTCTTATTCTAGACTTCAAACTGATGTCAAATTTTGGGGACAAGTTTATAATTCAGTAACTAAGGTGTCTACCCTTATACATTTTCAAAAATCATGATTTTTGGACATTTGGGCATAACGGTCAACATATGGGCATTTAACGGAAACATGCATACGAACAAGATATCTAATGAACCACGTTGTATAACCACAGGAGGATATACTAACATGTTATTAGGTCCAAAAGAAGCTCTAAGGCAATCTTAATCGTAACTAAAACGGGTCAGAACTGAAAGTCATAGCGAAAGTCAAACTATGCGACTTTCGGTTCCGAACCGGGTCTAAACAGAAAATTGTCGAGTTGAACATGTTGGAACATGTTCTTATACTTATTACCAAGTTATATTAATGTTCAAACAGGTTACATGCAACCTACATTGCTAATTATGCATTAATTTGAAATTAAGCATTCTGTTGACTTTTTATGATTAACTTTGACTCGACAATTGACATGCTTAGAGTGGGAATCTGGAAACACCCTTTTAAGGATTTGTTACCCACTTAATTACCTTCCTAAAGGTACCTTTAATTCGTGATTTGACAGAGCACATTATGATTAATCACGAAGTCAAACCTTAATTACGACGGTTTGACTTTTACTTAATTAACTAAGTTAGAATGGATTAAAGGAGGTTAAGGACACTTACAAGAGTCCTAAGAAGGATTATGGAGCCTAAGAAAATGGGTTGCTGACCAGGGAAGCTCCAGAGAGTCTTGAACCAATGTTCCAAGTGAGCAAGTGCCAAATGATCACACTCAAGTCCCTTATATAGTGAACTAGGAGCCTTAGGATTTTGCCAAGATAGTCTAGGGTAGTTAGGAGATGATCCCAGGTGTCCCTAAAGGCCTAAAAACTGCCTAGCAAGCCCATAGATTCGAAATGTTACATTTTAAGTCGGTCAAACAGGTTAAACATGCAGCTGTCCAAAAGCTGCTGCCAGCGACGGTCTTACGGACCGTAAGCTTGAGGCCTTACGGTCCGTAAGGACCTCTTGCGGACCGTAAGCTAAAGTGGTTACGGTCCGTAACCGACCTTACTGAAACAGGTTCAGGTGCCCTCCTTACGGACCGTAAGCCTAAGGCTTTGCGGTCCGTAACCGATGGCCAGAGGACAAAAACTTGTGAACTTTTAAGTCTTGACCATGCATTCAACTAACTCCGAAACATGCCTTCTCTTTTCAGTTTGTGGGACCTCTTGCACAGCCATTGCATGGAAGGAAGGCTCTTACATGTCCCCTTTTTCATATTGGATTCTTGTGGGAGTGATTTGACGGAAAGACCAAGGAATAATTAACTATATTAATTCTTATTTACAAGAATTTCATTTAGATTAGAAGTAGTAACAACCTATAATTCCAAAGTCCTTGATAAAGATGCAACTTTATTTATTTGAGTGCAACCGGTTATCATATGAGATGATCATTAATTGATTTAAGGATCTTGGGATTTATAAAAAAAATTTGGGTCGCTCAGAGGTGATTTAATAACGTGTCGCCCTTGGGTCGTTCAGAGGTATTTTAAATAACATGACGCCCTTTTTATTGGAAATCCTACCACACATCCTTTTTATTTAATCCGGTTTCTCTGACACGTCAGTCACACATGACACGTGTCTTTATTCTAATGGACAGGAATTTTCGAGGTGTTACAATGTCCCCTTTAGAGGATCTTTTAGCTACAACAGCAGCGACTATCAATTTTTATTGTTTCATCTGCAATCTGAGGGTTTATGCTATGTTTCAAGCATTTGAGGCAAAGTATTATCCAAGGACTAGGTCAGAACTTCCATTCAGCAGAAGTCCCGGAATAATACCCCAGACATCATTGAGTATAAAAACCTAGTATATCAGAATATGAGACCTTTCAAACGAGATTTCAGGGGTTACCTATATATCCAAGTAGTGTTCCCCATGAATTTCACAAGTTTGAAATTTTAGGTTTATATCCTGAATAAATCTACTAAATGTGTGAAAACCTATCGACACATCATCAGTGAGACCGTTTATCACATTTGACATTACATTTCTTTAGCGTGCTGTGATAGTCCACTGATGTAATATCATTTCCTCTTTTCTCAACAAAACTCATTTTTGCTTTTTCAATGTTTTTGGTATTTTCAAATTTTCAAATTTTTTTAAAATTTTTCTCCCCCTAAAATCAAAATATGTTTCAATTTTGATTTTCAAGGGAAATTTGAAAACAAACTGTACAAATAAAATGACAAACTGATATCTAATCACTTCAATTCGCCATTCATTTGGCATAAACAATCAGAACTCCCCCTGACAACAAACTATTTTCCCATTTAGATTTCAAAACACTTAAGTTTGTTTTAATCAAAATGGTTTTTTCGGAAAATTAGTTTTGTGTGTCATTTCACAAATTCGGGGTTCTTTCATCACATTGTTTTCCTTTAATCACTTGTCGGAAAGATAAATCAAGTACAATTTAATGTCCTTGATTAGTCTTCTGTAATTCGAAATATCACAGTTACCAACCTGTGAATTTCTCAAGAAAGATGCCGATACCTGTTCCACACTTACCAACCTGGGAACTCCGGCAAGTCAGGGTTTTTCATTTGAAAAGATCCACCCAAGCCTGACCAGCCTTGGGTTTGACAGTTTTGACCTCAACAAATGGCTCTTCTGGTTTTGACGAACCAGAATCATTGCCTGAATGTGGCTTGTCTGACTTTGATGAGTCAGATTCATCGCTGATATGTGGCTCCTTTGTTTCCGAAGAAACAAATTCCTTGCCAGGAACTTTTTCTTTCTTAACACTGCATTCTGTCCTCAGATTTGCATCTGATGAACTCAGTTTGCTTGATTTGTCAGTCTTTGATGAGCAAACGGGATTATCAGAACTCTTTTCTGATTTTCTTGTTGTATCCGAGGACAAAATCCTTTCCAAATACTCTCTCGCCTTCTTTCTTTTCTTCCTCAGTCTATCTTTTTGCCCCTGAGAAAGTTTTACTTTTGTTTCCTGAACTTTAGGTTCTTGAACCTTCTGTTCTTTGGGCTTGACGTTGATTGGTTTCTTTGCCATTCTTTGAAATTCAACCCTTGATCTTCCCATCGATCTCCTCGGGCAATCTCTGGCAATATGTCCTCTGATATGACAATTATAACACCTTCTCGTTTCAAATCTCTGGCTTTGGCAGTTAACAACAATGTGTCCTTGATAGCCACAAGAGTAACACACTCTGTTATCATACCTCTCATCTCTTTCATATCGTACACCATTTTCATACTACACACTTGGATCATAGCATTGAGTTGCCTTGTGGTAGTCATTTCTCTTCTTATATCCTTGATTTGGCATTTGAGCACTGTGGTCAGACCTGCACCACTGATTACCAACTATTTTTGAGTTTTGATTTTTAAATCTTTATGATTTTTATTATGATTGGATGATTGATCTGATGAGCTTTTATTTTCTTTTTGAAAATTTTTCGATTTTTTATCTTTTTGTTTCTGTTCCACACTCTTCTTTAAAGGTTTTTGCGTTGAGCATTCACCTTTCTCAGTAGAATGTAAAACAATATTTTTAAACATTTCATTTAATTTCAAAAATGTTTTTCTTTTTTCCTCTTTTTCTTTTTCATCATCAGATTTGTCATCACAATCTTCAATTTTGACTTTGTCAAAATTTGTAACCTTGCCACTTATTGGAACATAATTGATCGGTTTTGGACAGGGAAAATTCAAACTATCTGATGCAGTCACAAAACCTTTCAATTTCTTTTCAAGTTCATCAATCTTGTTTCTTGAATTCTCAGCTTCTTTTTCAAGCTGAGAGATTCTTTCAAGATAGAACTTGATTGAATTTTCATTTTCAATTTTAAGATTTTCAAGAACAGATTTTTCATTTTCCAAAACTTTTAACTGTTCTTGAAATCTTGTTTCATTTTCTTTCAGATTTTTGTTTTCCAGTTCTATCCAGAAATCTTCATCTTCTGAAGATTTTCTTTTGCTTTCAAAATCTTTTTCTTTTTCTTTCAAAATTTTGTTTTCTGATGTCAAACTGTTTAAATCATTTAACAGTTTATCATTTTCAGATTTCAGTTTTTCACAGTTCAAGCGTAACTCCAGAATCTGTTCATCATCAGCTTTCTTCTCGATCTTCAAAGTATTGTTTTCCAATGTCAAACTCTCCACATCCTTCAAGAGTTTTACACTGTCTGCTTCTGATTTTTCACAATTCGAACATTTTCCATTCATCTTTTTCTCTTCTTCTTCTTTCTCTTTCTTTTCTTCCTCTTTCATTTTCTCAGTTGGAGTTCCCCACCGTTTATTCTGCCAATACTCATCCTCTTCTTTGTACTCCTTGATTATGGCTTCGATATTAAGTGTTTTGTCATCAATCACAATGTTTCCATATGGATCAAGATAACACTCCCTGTTCGGATCCCATCTTTTTGCTCTTCTCGCTTCCGAGTAGATACCAGAAAGTCTAATGATTTTGTTTTCAGCAATCATTTTTCTGTATCTATACTTCTGCTCTTCAGTACGATTGTCTTTCCACGGAATAGGTTCATCTTTCGCCATGAACTTATATTTGTGAATTACCTTGTAAATTGCCTCGTGTCACCTGCAAACAAACAATCTATCAGTTCAAATAGACTGAATTCGTAACAGTGTGTGACGATGAAATCAATCTAAGACTCGTGTTAAAAATTTGCCGATAAATGTTGTTCGGATGAAATCTCTAAATGAATGGGCTTGATCAATATTCTCTGTTCAGTTCACACACATGGCCTGTCAACAACAATGTACTGAGCCCGCTGATACAAATACTTGAACTATATTTCTGTTGAAAGTCTGGTTGGGCTTATCAATTGGGCTTTTAGAATGATTTGAGCCGAATTATTTCTGAATGGATCTATAACAGATTTTATGTGATATCACAAATTGACTTTAATGTCTTAATTGAGCAGATATGAATCACAATGGCTGATGCACTCTAATACCCAACACAATGTAATTTGACTTCACAATACTTGTAACATGGTCGACAGTCACATGCAGTCTTGATATCAACGAATGTATTAGGCCGTGTAATATGGACTTCAAACAGTGATCGACAATATTTAACATCTCAAGCAAACAATATGTCCGACAAAATTATCTTTCAACACTCTTTGATTGGACCTTTCAATTTAGACAAACCAATTTATCACCGACTTTATTTCACGTTAAATCACAATAATTGTGATTGGGCCGACAACATTATGTAACCAACTCACAGTCACTTTAGTTTATACTTTGTGATTGGACCGTAAACGAATGAAGTTACATGAGCCAGACACCTTTTAATTCAACACACTTTTATTGGACCTTCAACTAGTGGGCGGCAAATCAAACACCCCACTAAACCGACACTTCAATTGAAACAAACATATAATTGGGCCGAACAAAAAATTTGATCATATGTGCATATCAGCTGATTGGGCCGAGATAACATGCAAGCTGATTGGGCCGAGATAACATGCAATCTGACTTTACATGCAATCTGTAACATGCATATCAGCTGATTGGGCAATACTGACATTTTGTATTGATTGGGCCGTAAATGACAGACACTTACTATGCAATTAATTCACAACTCATGCAATCTGATTTTACTTTCAAACTAACCGACAATTACTCTGAATACAATTCTGATAGGACCACAAAAAAAAATCCACATTCAAACTTGAAATGGTGTCCGACAACACTTCATGAGATAACCTTTAGTTAATTCTGATTTGACCAACCCTTGCACTATACCGACAACTACAATTCATGCTACAATCTGATTGTTTTAATTTGATTGGTCCGATGAATATTAAACACGTGAACTGATAACCACTTTCAAACGGGATGTCGTGTTTCAAACGGTTGGAACCTTTCAAACGGGAGCACACCTTCAAACGATATTTCAAACGGAAACTTCCATTTCAAACGATAGTTCAAACGAAAACCTTGTTTCAAACGATAATTCAGTTTTTCAAACGGAATGGTGCTTGTTCAAACGGAATGACCAACCAATTTCAAACGATATGTCAGATTCAAACGGACTCTCACTGTTTCAAACGAACTCGGACCTAAAAACTCGAATTTCTCCTAAACGGCTAGGAGTTTGAATCTGAAATTTGGTAGGGTTGTAAATCAGATGTTTTCGCACAACATATCAAAAATTCATCCAATTCGGTCCGTAAAATCCCGTTCAATTTGACGTTTTTCAGTGAAAACCGTGATAAGAATGAAAAAGATGAAGAAATCTATGAAATTCAGATCTGAAATCGATGTAATCAGGTACAAATCTATGTGTTTGATCAGCGCAATCGAGCTCCTGCTCTGATACCACTTGTAGGATCGGTTTTGACACCGTTCGATTGCGTAACGAACGTTCGACGTGCGGAATCCGTGAACGTGCGTGACCGAACACACAAGAACGTACTAATGACGTGATTCTATTGATATGATGTCGTGTACAAAGCCGTGAATCACGTAGAGAGACTTTCTCTCTCTAGACTTTCTCTCTCTAGAATAAATCTCTAAATCTCCAAAATGAGCCAAAAGTCTTAAACTTTACAACTAAATGATCTATTTATAGGCACAAGGGATATAATGAGAAATCTCATTATTTACAAAATTGCCACCTTTCCTTTCTACCTAGATATAACACTAAAAGCTTAGAATTCTTCGGTTTCTGCTACGGACTAGATTGACGGAGGCAATAGACAGATAATGCACTAACACCATTGATGCGTGTCGTGTGTTATAGGTTTTTTATATATATTTTTAGCTCTTTTTACACTTTAGTCAAGTTTTAAATTTATAAAACATGATATTTTACTAACACCAAACACACATATGGGCAAGTGCACCCATCGTGAGCGTAGTATAGTGTTGATAAGATACCGAGGTCGTCCAAGGACACAAGAGCTTTTAGTACCGGTTTATCCTCAAAGTCTAATCAAATCGAAATTTTAGAAAAAAGGTTTTAAACTAGAAAATAAAAACTAAAAATGCTGAAAAATAAAAATAAAACAGATAGACAAGATGAATCACTTGGATCCGACTCGCCTTTAGTGTAACCTTTGATTATTTCCGCACTTTTGTACTTTTTAAGAGATTGTTTTAGTTATAGTAGTAGGCCCCTCTTTTGAAGGTGACGTTACCCTCAACCCAGCAGTTTGAGTCAGCAAGGATACAATCCTAAAGGGTTGGATTATTGAAAGATAATTAATTGAGTTATTAATGCGTAATGTGGTAGGCCCCTCTTTTGAAGGTGACGTTACCCTCGGCTAAGTAGTTTGAGTCAGCAGGGATACAATCCTAAATAGCCGGGTTAAAGTTTTAATAGTAGTTTACATATGAGGGGGTCAAGGAGTTTTGACCCCCGCCATCCAATACCAGTGGGTATTGAAGGAGGTCCTACTAAACTTGACCCAGGTCCTTGCAGGATCTATACACTGAACAAGGCAAGACTCTTACCAAACCATTCCCTTAACCCCCGACCAGGTAGCCAACATATCTCCATATAGACCGTGGAGATATGAATGGTGAAAATCTTTTATTTCATATAGACAGTAAAATAATGCCAAGACACCACGGACAAATGATAAGGAAGATTCACCTTCAACATAACCAAATAAAAAGTGCGAAAAGATTAAAAATAAAAAGTATTACACTAAATGCTTGTCTTCACCAAGTGATGTAAGAGACTTAGGCAAACATGGCCTTTGATTGTCAAGAACTCTTACGATCAATCTTGGATCCTGAGACTACTCACACACTCTATGATGGATGATGGATGATGGTGGTGGATGTGGGTTGTGATGGTGGTGGTGGATGGGTGAAGTCTGAGAGAGGTGGTTTGCCAAGTGATGGTTTGCAAGTGAGCCAAGAACCCCTATTTATAGCCTGCACAGAAGCCCGGACACGGCCCCGTGTCCATTGGGCACGGCCCCGTGTCCACCCATCTTCTCTTTCTTCATTAAATGCAGTTTGTCTGCATTAGTTGACCACGCCCCCGTGTCCGCTGGGCACGACCCCGTGTGCAGAAGCGTATCTGTACTATCAAGATTTGCCTAGATTCTGCGAATCTTAGCGTTGACAACGGCCCCGTGTCCGCTGGGCACGCCCCCGTGGTGGGTGATAGAAGCTTCTACAACTTTGTCTTTTCTTTAGAAACTTGGGCACGCCCCCGTGCTCATTGAGCACGAGGCGTGTTCAGCCTTCTGTTCTCTTTTTTTTTTTTTTTTGCTTGGGAGGATGCTGTCGAGGGGTCGGGCATGGCACGTTTATTCCTTTTCTTGTATTATTGTTAGATTTAGCTGCATTTTTGCTTCTTTTGTCCAATTAAGCTCTTTTAACCTTGAAAATACAAAAGGAAGACAAAAACACACTTTTTCCAACATTAGTACTAAAAAAGGGTTAGTTTTATGCCACATTTGATGTAATTTATATGTTGCATTTTGCACACATCAAATACCCCCACACTTGAATCTTTGCTTGTCCTCAAGCAAAACTCTTTATAATGTGGCTTACTTGTAAGATTAAATATATTTATTTTATATTTAATCTAGTAGCCATTATAATCATTTACATTATGTGGATCAAAATATATAACAATCCTATTAAATAATTAGTTGGTAATTGTTGATGGGCCTAATTACCCTTATTAACTAATTAGGGTTTCCTCCAGGGTGCATATATAAGGAGAATAATGTGGAGGTTAAAGGGTTAGACAATTTCACAAACCCTAATAGCACATAGCATCAATCTCGCCTCCCTCTCCATAACCGATTCCCATGTCGGTTTCTTATCATCACCATCATTAGATTGCACCCTAAGGAGGAACCAGACCAAGATGACAATCATGTCAAAACTTATTGCTGTGTCTCCATCTGGATTCTCTGTTGGCCTGTACTGCTGCAATCAGGTATGTTTTCATGTTTTCCATTATGCCTAAAACAGAACTGACCAACATGTGGTATCAGAGCATATGTTAATTAATCAGTTCTGTTTTTATCCATTATTCTGGGATAGAAATCTGGAAAACGGAGTTTGAAAACTTAATAAACCATAACAGTAGGTTTCGAGTTCTTTGAATGTCACCGAAAACACGTTTTCGATAAACTGAATTGGTTAATAATGTGAGTCGAAATCGAATAGGTTAATTTTATGTCCGAAATCTGTTTTAGAAGCCTTAAAATTCAGGTTTCGGGTTCCAGAATCATGTTTTTATTTTTAGGGTTCCTCATGTTTTCTTAGGAAAATTCGAATTCCTTTATGTTTTGGAATATAATTTGGATTTTTGAGTGTTATTTCCCTGTTTGATCCAATTTAATCTGTTAAGTTCATTCGAAAACTGTTAAAAGATATACAGTTATAATTTTCGAAATATTATGATAAAATTAGATCATCACTTAAACATGAAACCATATCTCAAAATCCCTAACAATTCGAATTTTCGGTTACGTTTTCACATTAATAGCTGTAACAGAAGTTTCGAGATAAGTTTTAACCACCCGAGACAAAGGTCTCGACTCGAGACCACAAGAACTCGACTCGAAATCATAAGTGTTCTCAAATGTTTACAACTCGAGACAACGATTTTGACTCGAGATCATAAGGTCTCGACTCGAGACCACTGAGGTTTCGACTAAGGGCTTAAATCTGTACAACTCGAGACAAAGGTCTCGGCTCGAGACCATAAAGGTCACAACTCGAGACCATGGTTGTGACTCGAGACCTCATAAGGAGTAGAGATCTCATAATTCACAGCAGTCGAGACCATGATTACGACTCGAGACACTGAGGTTGCGACTCGAGACCATTAATGAGTCGAGACCTCATAATGTTATAAGTTGAGTCGAGACTTGACTCGAGATCTCACTCGAGACCTCATAACTGACTCGAGATCTCACTCGAAACTTCATTATTTTAGGCTGTTTAATGTGAACTAAGATTTAGCTCGGGGCTCCGCCCCGAACCCCGTGGTTTGCTATTAAATGATTGGTTTTTGTAATTACTTAGTTAATTAATGAGGATCAAATAATGTTTTACAAAACTAAAATGGCTTAACTTGAATGAGCTTCTGATGTATCACTTCTGGCCAAAGCTGATTTGATGCATCTACTTATCGTTCAAGTATTACGAAAGCTATGTTAAGTGTGCATCATAAACATGAATGTCTTAATATCTGGCCAAAGCTGATTTAATTCCTTCATAGATGGCATACTTAACAAGTGCATAACTAAAGTGATTGTCTCAATTTCTGGCCAAAGCTGATTTGTTACAACCACTTTGCACACATGCTTAAATGATTACACTTCTGGCCAAAGCTGTTTTGTCTTCGTTTAAGTAGAACTTTAAGTAGTCTATTATTTTGATGTTAGTAATAGACATATCACAACCTCTTCACATAATGATCCTTATATTGATGATCCTCAATTAATTTTTGTGATCATTTTGTCTGCCTTATTCTTAGTACCCATAATTTTACTCACGATAATTTTCTTCTATAAATCTATATCTCATCCACCTAATTCCTAAATCTAATATGTTTTGCTTAAAGTTTCTATAAGAATTAGCTCTTAAATTAAATCCTTGATTGTCTCTTAAGACACGATGATCCTATTGCTCTCTTCTGATAAAGCACTACAGAAGAAAAGTAGAGCATGATGAATAGGACAAATCGAACATGATGTCTCTTATGATAATCAAGAATAAGTGATGTCACTAAAAGGTTATTCCAGATTAAGTCTTTCCTAAGACTAATCCATAATTGTAGAATAATCACTAGAACTCCTAAGATGCATGCCTTCATTTAAAATTATAAATTATAAAGCTAAGTGGTTTATGTCAATACATAACAATGTACAATACCATGACCCATAAAGTTAAGGGCTTACATGGAAATAAGTATATATTTCCAGTACATTACATACTAAGATTTTCACTTGTACAATTTGATGCCTTATAAATCAACTATAACACTCAAAAATACCAAACTATAACGAGTGTGTTGATAAGCAGCATATGTACATAGAAATAAATGTTTGAAACTGGAAAATAAGATGTTATTCACCTTACAACCACTAAAACCTTAAGAGAGGATTGTTCTAAGGTCCATAGACAAATTACAAGTGCTAATCCCAACGTTAAGGTTCTTCAAGGGAAAATCTCACTGCATAATTATGTCATTAGACTAGGCATAAGCAATGAGACTATCCATTATTCTAAAGAACAGTTGGATAAATTAATTAGATAGTAACTTACTAATGATATTTAAGTCTGATAATTCTTTAATATTCCTATTAACACATGATTAGTTGACTCTAGTTTTAAACGTTTCCTTACCAGAAGTCAACAAATAACTAACATGAGAGTTAGTGACAAAATTAATTGTTAAGGCTATAAGAACCATAATAAGCAGTCTTCTAACAACGTCTTTTGATACCTTATATATTCTGAAGATTAATTAGAATATAGTATCATGATTAATCAATGTTATGAAGGTTGTGAGGTTTGCATAGTCAACATAAAGTCACACTTATCTTAAACTCTCCTCTTATTTGTTCTAAATATCTGGATAGAAACATTACTAAGATGAAACTAGATGATACCTTACTTTTTCACAACTTTTGTCATCATGCAAATGAGAATTTGACAAAAGGAAAATGAGACTTATAAATTTCATCCATTAGAACCAAAATTCATGAGAAATCATAACATGGTTAATGAGGATGATTTTTTCATCTAATCTCATTTTAAGTGATTTTAAATCATGACGTTAAAGCCCTAAAATATGACTTGGCTTAAGGAATAAGCATGGGTCCATCATAAGTCATTCATTGTCGTTCGTGGAACTTATTCCAAATGGAATATTCAGACATAATTCATTTATCATTTAACAGACTATCAACTTGTATCTAAATTTTGTCACATATGGCCCACTGTCTTAGAAGGACTCTATTCATATATGTACCTAATAAGATTTCTATTAAATATGTCCCTAAATTTTCTTATGATATCAGGACATTAAAAGAAATCAAATAAAGACTAACGTATATGTGATAGGTTCCCACGTCACGTAGCTCATTGAAACTTCTCTTGTAGCATTCTAGAGATATTAAAGATCAGTGGGAGCATTAAGTGTCTTAATAATAACTTGCAATAGTTGCAAGAGGTGGGGGAGTGAAAATTTTACATTACCTAAATTTGCACCTCTTGTACAAGACACCGCTCCATCATGACACTGTTCCATCAATACTTGTCTCCTTAAAATCTAATGCTACTCTTACAAAAGGTTCATTGTTGCTTAATTGTGGGCACACTTAGATTTCTTACCTAAACTAACATAATCCTCAACAAGAGAAATCACAACGACTAACGTCATTAATTTGTTTTCTCTATTAGAATTTGTTGGTCGTTAAATATTGACCCTAAGCATGCTGAGTTCCTAAAGATTTCTAAGGTCAGTAGGAGCAGTCAAAGTCCTTATCATGACTTGCAAGGAATACAAGAGGCGGGGGGAAGAGTGTCATTAAATTTCACTCCGAATTTAACTTCGATTACACCTCTTGTACACCATACTGCACCAACTCTTACAAACTTAGAATGAAAATGATAGCAAGATAACCAAGAGCTAATCCATAAAACTGAAACTTCTAATGAACCCAATAATCAACTCAGGAGGTCATCTAGGTTTAAAAGCCTACTAACTTTGATGATTACATAACCTCCCTAAAGAAGTTGAAATGGATTTTTGGAAATGTTTAATGATCCTATCTCTTAAAATCAAGCCATTAGCGTAAATCAATCATCTGAATGGAATAAAACAGTTTTCTAGTAAAACTGATTTTATGTGTTCGTGTAACGTTTGGGATTTGATTGAATTACCTAAGAGTGTTCATAACTAAACCAAATCCTGATATAAGCGTTAAGACACTAAGAAGCATGATTGATTGTCAAAGGTTATACTTAGGAAGAGATAAATTATCAAAGATTTCTTTGAGGATCATCACTGTTCTAGTAGCTTATAATGGTTTAAAGCTACATTAGATGAACATTTAAAACAATTTTTCCTAACAAATGGCTGACACATTTGCATGTTCATTAGATAACAACCTAAAGTTTCAAACTGAAGGCTAAAGAACACTTTATTTGTAAGCCAATAATATCCATGTATGGGTTAATGCAAACATCATAATGTGATGAAAAGCTAACATAATTATTTTCATCAAGAATCAAGTGGATTAATGAACCTACCTCAAAATGAGTGGGAGCAACTAAGATAAACTTGCCTATATATATGATATTCTTTTGACAAGTATATGTTACATAAGTCAAAGCATTGTTAACACAAACTTTGATATAATAGATCTCAGAGATGTCTCTTATGTAATAGATATCATAACGTACCGAGATAGACCCAATGGGACATTAGTTTCGTTCCATAAGTTTAACATTAAATGGGTCCTTACGTATGTAACAAAATACTGCTCTCCTTTAGAGGATAATAGGATAAATGAAATTATTTCCTTATGCTTCATTAATTGGAAGCCTTATGTAAGTTTAAGTCTATACTCGTTTAGATATTACTCACATTGCAACACACTAGATATGTCTAGATTAATGTGTAGCATCTAATGGAGTACTACAATATCTTTAAAAGAAACGAGAGACTACAATTTAAAGAAGAAGTGAGAATTAAAACCGGTTTATTACTCTAACTTTGTGATATTCAAAGATTACAAAATGTAATTTCGGGTATATCTTTATGTCAGCAGACAAAACCTATCTCATGGAGGAGTCATAATGGACTGATATCAACAACCTAAGTTATAACGACATAATATAATCACTAAATGTTGTTGAAAATTTATCAGTGGACTCATAAGTTTATTAACTCCATATAATTAATGTTTTGAAGAATTAGTGTGATAAAGTCAGCTACCATGACTCCTTGAACAGTAACAGTTCAAGAGGTGCTGCATTAAATTCCGATACGCAATTAATTATTCGTTTATGAACGAATTGAGGAAACTAAGTTTTGTATCGAATACATTCATGATATGCTTAAGGATCCTATAGCTAAAGGGCTATTACCCATAAGTCTTATTAGGAGAGCTCATAGACGGGTATTAATTAATGGCCGTGAGCAATTGCATATCGTACTATGAATGACTAAGTATTAGTTAATTTTCCTCATCAGTTTGATTTTGTATGTCTCTAAGAATCTGTCAAGCCGGCATAATGGCATATAGACAAATAAAGTTACAAATCAAACAAAGGGCTTATGCGTATTTTGATCATAACGATTAGGTTTTAAATTAAGGCTATAATATGATTAATGGGGGTCCTGAGTCGCATAATGATTCAACGGCTGTATTTCTCTGCTATAGTACTTGTTTAAGGCTAAAATGAGTGTTAACTCCTGATCAGGCTTATCTAACACTCATAATAAATGATTACTCGGCTAAGTGGGAGAATGTAAGATTAAATATATTTATTTTATATTTAATCTAGTAGCCATTATAATCATTTACATTATATGGATCAAAATATATAACAATCCTATTAAATAATTAGTTGGTAATTGTTGATGGGCCTAATTATCCTTATTAACTAATTAGGGTTTCCTCCTGGGTGCATATATAAGGAGAATAATGTGGAGGTTAAAGGGTTTGACAATTTCACAAACCCTAATAGCACATAACATCAATCTCGCCTCCCTCTCCATAACCGATTCCCTTGTCGGTTTCTTATCATCACCATCATTAGATTGCACCCTAAGGAGGAACCAGACCAAGATGACAATCATGTCAAAACTTATTGCTGTGTCTCCATCTGGATTCTCTGTTGGCCTGTACTGCTGCAATCAGGTATGTTTTCATGTTTTCCATTATGCCTAAAACAGAACTGACCAACATTACACTCCCAATGGAATGGGCAGAAGAGAAGGTTTTTGGGCTTGTCATAGAGTGTCGGGATTCCAAGATTCTTTATTAGGTTTTATTTTTATTTTATTTACAATCCTATTCGTCATGATTTATTTAGAACATTACATAAGATAAATTACCTATTAGGGCATAACATGCCTTTTTAAAATTCCATTTATATACAAGTTCACATACATCACGGGGAATCACTCAACACTCGGCCGAAGATGTATTTTTTTTGTGAAACACTCAAGAGCGGCATGGAACTTACTTCTACCATAAGCTTGCCAAGCAATCAATCCTCCTTCTTTTTAACTATACACCTTTGTAAATATCAAGAGGACTTTTGGGGGAAGGGTTAGGCTTGGGTTAAAGGTAGGTGGTTGGGTTAGTGGTTAGTAGAAAAGGGCGAAAGGCGTAAAAAGCATCGGTTTTCGTAGGACTTTTTATTTTTATGACTTTTTTTATTCTAATGAAGCAATTTTTCAAACAAAGTTCTTTTTGATAAACTTGTTTGTTTATTTATTTTGGCTTCATCATCATCATTTTTTTAATAAGGAATGTCACATGAAAAACCGAGCTATTTACTAAAATAAACGGTTTAAAATAAAAAAATGGTTTTGGTGGGTAAAAGGGTGTTTGTTTTGTGGGTTAAGAAATGAAAAGGTTTAGGCTCAAAGGGGTTAACTAGGGGGATTTTGGGTAGGTGGTAAAAAAAAAGAAAATTAATGGTGTTGAAATAAAAATGGTTAGTCCTAATGCCTCCATCATTTACTTACTTGGGTTTAAGTTGGTAAGGACCTGGAATGTATCGTCATGGAAAGTTCTAGAGTTGTAAGAACCAAGCGGATATTCACACAAGAAACGAAAAATAAGCATTTAGTTTAAAGATGTGTATTTGTATGCTCAATAAAGGCTCAAAACTCACTTTTTGTGGGAATGGGTTTTTATGTGATCAAGTATATATAATCAAATTTTAACTAGATTTGTCATGCCGTTTCGTAATTTTCTTATGTTGGTTCTTTTTATCACGACGCTATCGGTTGTAAATTTGTAAAAATATAACCTTTTTAGAACTTGAAATTCCCAAATTAAACCAAGACAAGTAAAAAAAATGAAAAGTTTTTTGAAAAAAATTTGGGGTGTTTAGCAGTTCCAATAGAGTTTTGTGTAAGGCTTGTAATTAGGACTTGCAAAATTCAAGGTTTTAGCATCCCCCCACACTTAAATTACACATTGTCCTCAATGTGTCCCAAAAATAAGTTTTTAGGTTGACTGAATGTGTAAAAGTGTGTTTAAAAACAAATTTTTATGTTACTGGGCATCTGGACACGGGCACGTGTTGGATGAACACGGCCCCGTGGTCAGTTTGCTAGTAACGGGAACTTACAGAAGGTGGACACGGGGGCGTGTCGGCTGGGCATGACCCCGTGTCTAGCAAAAATCTGCATAATTTAGACAAACAGAAGGTCTGGGGCTATGGGCACGGGGGCGTGTTGGCTGAACACGACCCCGTGTGGACAGACTGCAAAGGTGTAAAACAGGTTTCTGGCTTTGGTTTTCTTGTCCCGGCTTTAGTAGCACTAGTGTTTAGTGCTCTAAGCCTCGTATGTACCTGTTTAACTAATAAATACCACACCAATCATAACAACCATCCTAAATTACCAAAGTTAATAATCCACATCACAAGTTAAAAGAAAAAGAAAAAGAAATGCAGAAATAAAAAAGAGTTAAAGAAAGTAAATTGTTCAACAAACGGCACGCAGGCCGGAAATTGTTCATGAGATAAGGGGGTTAACCTGTGTGACCTCCAACCGTGGGATGTTACCTCCTACTCCTCCCGCTTAATCCATGTCCTCGTCTTCATCATCATCACCTCCTCCGTGGCTCGCCATATACTCCCGGATGTTTCCAATGTCATCCTGTATGTCAGAGATGTTTCTCTCTTTTGCTTCGACCCGGGTGTATGTGGTTCTAGCCATGTTGTAGGTGTTCCTGGTACACATGAGGTTTTCCTGCAATAAATCATGTAAGCTTTGAAAGTTAGGAAAACCGCCTCCTTGTGAGGAGGATTGACCCGGATCACCATGGTGCTGGTAATGGTACTGAGGAGGAGGAGGATGGTTGGGTGGAGCGTGTAAGACAAGTGCTTCTTGCGGGTTCCATGCATGCCCTTGAACCGTATGAAATCTGACCGTCCCATCATCTGCGTCATAAATCAAGTTCATGGAGCGGCAAATGACCATGTCCACTCTCCCCGACCATGGGCTCTTTTGGAAAGACCTTGGCATCCTATCAACAAAATGTTTGAAAAGGCGGTAAATCCACCCTCCAAAGAAGATAGGTGTCGGTGGAGTAGCGAGCTGGTTCCAGTGCATTTTCGGAGCAGGAGATATGGAACATCAAGGTTGACCCGGTTGTGGATGCAATGAAGGACTAGTAGATACCGCAAACCTACAACACCGTTGCTGTCGTGCCTCTGATTAAGAGAGTAGGTGAGGATCCTGTGGATGTAGCAGTAAAGAGGGTCTCTCAAATGGGTACTCTTAGTTCGGCTTGGGTTGTAGTGGCCTTCTCCTATTTGAGCCCAAGCAGCTTAGCGGTTACTTTCCTTGATCTCGCGAAGACTGCCGGTGTTTTCCTCATCCCCAGCCTCTTCCTTCGAGTACAACCCCACCAAAGCCCCAAATTGAGCAATTGAGATCCGATATGTGGTTCCTCCACAGCGAAACTCCACCCCTTCATTGTCAAATGGCTCAGCTTTTGTGTTGAAAACGAGCGTGATGTAGAATTCCATGTTGTATTCATGCACAGAGTGAAGCCGAGTGCAAAGGGCGGCTCGTAGCGGGCCTGTGACAATAGTGTTGAATCGGTCCAGTTGGTTCACTGCCTCAAGAGTGTTTGTGCATACTTGTCTGGGGTTCTCGTCGGGCCTAGTCCTTAACACATCATAACGAGCTTGAGCCGCCAACTCATTAGCATTGAATCGAGTGAATTTCTTGGCCATTTGAAAGAAAACACCAAACAATTAGCAATAAACAGTGAAAAATTCGGAGAAAACTGAAAACAGTAGACTGAACACGCCCCATGTTGGACTGAATTTGGCTGGACATGCCCCCGTGCTCAGCGAGCACGACCCCGTGTTCAGACGTCTGTTAACCAAAATACCCATTTTCGACCCGGTCCCGAAAACTTGAAAATTTTTGGTCCTGTAGGGGCGGTTTTCCCCGAAAATAAAACCCCAAGTGCTTTTTTCTCAAAATAAACCGTTTACCCCTTCAATTTTATCTTTTTCGGTTAAAAAAAAGGGTTTGGTGTTTTTGTGAGAAATCGGGCAAATCTACAAACAATACAAGTTGGTTTACTTCCTATAACATGAATCTAAACTAATGCTAACAGATCTAAGCAAAAATTTGAGGTTCGATCCGGTTGAAGTTCAAGAACCCTAGATTTTTCCCCAAATTTTTGATGTTAAACTACATGCAAGTGCTTAATCTAACTACTAATGATGATAGAATCATACCTTGATGTTATTAGAAGTAGGGGAGACGTCGAAATCTTGCAGAAAAATCGCCTGAACCAGAGAGTTTTTGGGGAAACGGGGCGTGTGGAATGAAGAAACTGTTTTGAAAAGGGGGTTTTATCCCGACAATTGCGCGGACACGACCCCGTGGGCGGACAAAAAAAACCCTTTTTTAAGTGCTCGTGTGAGTGCCCTATTTCCCAAAAACTTGGTTAGAAGACTTACCGATTTAGATGTCAACCCGCTTGTTCGTAACTTACCAGGTATGATGTCGATGCTTTCATTCTTCGACCGTTTGAAGCGAGATTTCTTCCTCCTCATCCTCAATGAATCCTTGATAGAGCTTCAGCCGTTGGCCATTGACTTTGAATGGAATTCCATTCCGATATTTAATTTCTACTGCACCGTGTGGGAAAAAATATGGGTGATGGAAAAAGGTCCTGACCACCTAGACTTTAGTTTACCAGGAAATAATCGAAGTTGTGAATTAAACAATAGAAATTGATCTCCTACTCGAAATTCATTAGGTGTAATGTGTTTATCATGCAAATTTTTCATTCTTTCCTTATAAATTTCGAAGTTAGAATGTCACACCCCCAAAATCCACCATGTGGAGTACGACCGCTTGGAGGCGTGACATGACCAGGATCGAGCCACCAATCATACTGAACAACGTATTTAAGTAAATAAAGCCAACCACATTACGATTGGTGACCAAAAGCTAGTTAACCAAGTTTTAATTTAAACAGCGGAAGCATAAACGTAAAGTCCAAAACATAAGTCCATAGTTTATAAGTTAAAGTTCAAAACGCAAGTTTAATAAGTTCGTAAGGATTTAAATATTAAGCACGGAACATAACAGTCCGCACACCACAACGACTCCTTCCTCGTGCAAGCTCCAAGCATTTAGCGACCTGTAAGGCATGTAACAACGAGTCAACAACAAAGTTGAGTGAGTTCACGTTTGGTTGTTTAGTTTTAAGTTGTTTTCTGAAAACGTGGTTTGTCTTTCGTTGGCGTAATTTCCGTGGGGGTTACCCCGTAGTTGAAAGCATGATTAACCAGTTCATTTTTTATTACCCAAACCATATCCATGATTAGTGGGGGCTTCCCCATGTGAACTGCTAGACCGTATGATATCGACTACTACGCAAGTAAGTTGTGCCCTACATCAGTGTCTATCATCACTGATGGTTTGCCATAGTCCATTAGTACACGTCCGTCCGACTGGCACGGTGTGAGGTTTGTTAAACCTAATAGCGCTATTAACTAATGACCCGCTCGCCATTGGCCTCGGCGATTAAGTCGATATAAAATGAGGGACTTATGATAGAGTTTTGTCTAGTAAGTTTTAAGGTTGTTGTCCTACCCAAGGAGGACGAACGTGCGTAGTTCTCCCAAAGAGAATACGCAGGATTAATATTGGCATCCTACCCGAGGAGGATGGCCGTACATATCCTACCTAAGTAAGATATGTAGATTCCATTTTAATTCTTTACCCCATTCCCAAACCACCGGGAATCCCATGCCTTAGAAAGTGTGTGAACTCACCTTGATTTGCTCGGTTAGATTCTCAAATATAGCTAACAGTCGAGGTTGGTCAATCACGTCCTAATATAATTACCAGTTAATCATTTAGTGGTTTTCAAATAGAGCACAAAGTTCCTGCACGTATCTATCACATAACATGCATTACTTTAACGGTTTATGCCCATATAAACTCCCCATCTATTCCCGTTCACAAATAAACATACGATATTGCACATAACACTTTTATTGACACGTAACATGTTAGATCATTCAGAGATAGCATGCTCGACATTTAGACACGCAAATTACTACTTATGTCATTTCAACTTAAATATCCAAAACTGGGCTGTTTTCGAGCATTTTAATAAAATAATTATCTTATTTTAAAAATTCCCAACTTTTTACAGAGGGTGCTAAACGATCCAAATATTATTGTGTAAAAATCTCGGGATCTAGTTCATTGCCAACATTTTATAAAAAAATCATTTTCCGGACTGCACTCAGATTTATCTTTTTCTGACTGTAGTCCATGGAATAATTCATTAAAAATTCATTGTAAGTCGGATTGACGAAATTCCAGTGGGACAATTACTACGACATCAGTGTCCATCTACAGTACCAAATTCATGATCCAACTCTACACAGAACTCAAGTTATGACAGAAAACAGAATGCATATTTTCAGCAGTAAAAATGCAGCTCTAGCTGCTGTTACAAAATGACACTTTAAAAATAGTAAACGAAGTCCAAAAATTACGATTCCAGTGCCATTAGAACCGTATTTCATAATACATAAATCTAGACTTCAGAAACTAGATTTTTCGTTAAGTTACGGTCTGGTTACAGCCAACTGAAGTTGGCTGTAAAAACCAACCAGCTTTCTGTTTCAGCTTTTAATCTTCTAACTTGTGTTCGATTGATTCCGTTAACATGTTTAGTGATTACAACAACATCAAACATCAATATTAACCAGAAAATCATCAGAAAAATCAACAAGAATCATAACAACATCATTCTAACATCATTTCATTACTAGACTAGTTTATGTTCAAGACTTGTTTAAGGTTCTTTAGAGTTTCATGGATTCTCATCATCAAACAACTATTAACCACTTAAATAACATGAAAAATGAACGGATCTAAGTTCTTACCACTAGCTCAAGGCTAGGGGAGTTCGAGTGTAGAAAAGTGGTGGTTAAAAGCGAATAGAGAAGGTCCTTCCACTTCTGAACGCACCAAGCTTCGTTGTGCACCTTCTAACACCTATGGATGCTTGTGGAATGTATGAGAAATGATTTGAAGGTGGTGGTATGGTGATGGTTGCTGGCTGCCGTAGGTGATGGAGGAGGAGGGAGAGCTTTTGTTGGTGGTGAGTGTTGATGAAAGAGATTGGTTATCTCTTGAACATTTTTATAGACCAAGTTTACTATTGCCCAACATATAATGTGCTCCCCATTGTCCAACAAATAGCAATTAAACTATTTAAAAGAAAGCAAGGGGGTGTCCTACCCCTTGCAACCGTTAAAGAGAGAGGGGGGTATGGGGTTGGGTGGTGATGATATAGTTATGACTTAGTTGCAATCTAAAGGTTCTAGTTAGTATATTAAGTGTGTTAACTAATATAAGGGGTGTTAGGGTGTTCCGGGTAAAGTCCGGTTGTTCGGTTCGGTGTTGTTCCGTTAAAGTGCTTAATTAATCCGTAAAGTGTCCTACATATATATTTTTGTAACGTTTTTAATTTTCAACACTCAGGAAAGCATACCGGACTATTTGGTAACTTTTCTGTATACTACTAGTGTGTTAACAAGCGCATGTAAATATAACACAGTAATCAGAGAGCAGTTAAGTAATTCCACACAGTCGTCAAGCACTTTAATTATCATTAATAAATCGTACGGAATACATGGAATTTTGAGGGTTGTCACATAGAATATGCATAATTCCTTAGTTCGTCTAATTCATTTAATTGGCAAATCGATTTTTACCGGCAAATTCTAAATCCAAGTTTACATTTTTAATTACCCAGTAGGCTTCGTGTGCAATTTCTACTGGCAAATGACAACTTTTTCCATAGACGAGCTTGTATGGGGCTGTACCTATTGTTGTTTTATAAGCAGTTCGAAAAGCCCATAAAGCATCATCTAATTTATCGGCCCATTCCTTTTTATTTAACCTTACGGTTTTTTCAAGTATTCCTTTTAAACCTCTATTAGTCACTTCGGCTTGTCCGTTTGTTTGAGGGCAGGGGCGGACCCACGTTAAGCGGAACGGGGTCCCCGGACCCCAATCTTTTTTTAAAAAGTATTAGAAGTGGTATATAAATTTTTTTATGGACCCCATAAAATAATTTAGTTGGACCCCATAACAATGATAGTGAGTCTGGTGCAATGGTAAAACCTCTTGTTTAAACACAAAAATCCCGGGTTCGAAACCTATTTGTTCCGTTTTTTGTGTTTTTTATTTTTTTTTTATTTTTTTATTCTGGGTATTTTAATACCCTTTCAAAAGAATCAGATCACACACGCACGCGAGTAGCGACTCTCTGTTTTCTCTCCTTCGCACCATAATCAAGAAACCCTCACCTTCTATGCTTCCGGCCTCCTTCTCCTCCGCCTCCGGCGCCGGCCTCCCTCTCCTCCGCCTCCAGCGCTGGCCTCCCTCCTTCCTCTGCCTCCAGCTATCCGCCTCCACTGGTAAGTTCAATTTTGGTATATATCTAGTCTTTTAAGGTTTGCTAATTTTGCTATGAATCTTTGTATATACCTTCAATTAGGGAACAAAGTAGTTGATGTATTTCTGTAATATTGAAATCTGTATTCGATGTTATAAAGGTTTGTATTAGGTTACTATAAAGATTATCCGATGCTGGATAGTTTTAGTTAAAGATGATAGTGATGAAGATGGTGTTTCTAGGGCTTTAATGTAGTGGTTACCGTATGAGAATTAAGTTAATTGTGTTGAACGATGGAGTCATATTTGGTATTGCAAAATAAATAAACTAGAACCTGTGCTGCCATAAAAAAAAGAAAAAAAATTAACGAATACAATAAATTGTTTTAACCATTACCAGTGTTGCTTGCATACAGCCTATATAGTATATGAATGAACATTGTTTTTTAAGTTTAACCGCATAAATAAGATATAGTTAGATTGATTATGTTAAAGGTACGATATAGTCAGGTTAACATCTAATCTCATTTTAAATCATTTACTTGGAACAAGTTTTATCATCCACACATAAGGTAATTTTAATTAGTCACTGACCCGACCCAAACAGCGACGACCTCAAAATTTTAACACAATTAATATACGATTCATGTTTTGCCTTATGTTCGACCCGACCCAAATGACGACGACCCGAAAATTTTAACTTTTGTTTGTCAAAAATTTGAACACCGAAAAAGTGGACCCCATTGAAAAAAAAATCCTGGGTCCGCCACTGTTTGAGGGTGATATGCCGTTGAGACCCGGTGATAGACCCCATATCTTGTTAGAATTTTTTCAAGTTGATGGTTACAAAAATGGGTACCTCTATCACTTATTAATGCTTTAGGTGTTCCAAAACGAGAGAATAATTTTTTCAGAAATCTTACCACGACTCTTCCATCATTCGTTGGAAGTGCCTTGACCTTGACCCATTTAGACAAGTAATCTACTGCCACAAGTATATATTTGTTTCCTTTTGACGGTGGGAAAGGTCCCATAAAGTTGAGTCCCCACACATCAAAAATTTCACAAACAAGAATGCCATTTTGTGGCATTTCGTTTTTGGAAGAAATATTATCTGTTCTTTGGCAAGCGTCACATGTCTTGACAAGACTTTGGGTGTCTTTGTAAATGGTTGGCCAATAAAATCCTGAATCAAATACCTTTCGTGCGGTACAAGCGGCACCATGATGTCCTCCGTATGGACCTTCATGACAATGGCGTAGAATTCTTCTTGCTTCACTACCATGTACGCATCGGCGGATGAGTTGATCGGCACACATTTTGAAAAGATAAGGATCTTCCCAAAAATAATGCTTCACATCGGCAAAGAATATCTTTATTTGATGACATGGCCATCCTTTCGCGACTATACCGCTAGCAAGGTAGTTAGCATAGTCGGCGTACCATGGTTCTTCTCGGTATTCCACCATTTCCAAGGACTCCGTTGGAAATTTTTCGTTGATTTGCTCATCACTGGTTGCCTCCAAAGCTAGGTCTTCTAAGCGCGAAAGATGATCTGCTGCGGTGTTTTCTGCTCCTCTTTTGTCTTTGATTTCAATGTCAAATTCTTGGAGGAGTAGAATCCACTGAATCAAACGCGGTTTAGCATCCTGTTTCTTGAAAAGATATCGAATGGCTTCATGATCTGTATAGACTATTGTTTTAGAAAGAACAAGATAAGAACGAAATTTATCAAAAGCAAATACCACGGCTAGTAACTCTTTGTCTGTTATTGTGTAATTTTCTTGTGCCTCGTTAAGTGTTTTACTAGCATAATAAATTGGGTGAAAATGCTTATCTTTTCTTTGTCCCAAGATGGCTCCAACTGCAAAGTCACTTGCATCACACATGATTTCAAAAGGTAATTTCCAATCGGGTGCTATCATGATAGGTGCATTGACTAGCATTTCTTTGAGTTTTAGAAATGCTTGATTGCATTCCTTGTCAAAGATGAAAGGGGCATCTTTTTCAAGTGATTTTGTCAGAGGCCTTGAGATTTTAGAAAAGTCCTTGATAAATCGTCTATAGAATTCGGCATGCCCTAGGAAACTTCTGATAGCTCTAACGGAGGATGGGGATGGTAATCGAGAAATCGTGTCTATTTTTGCTCGATCAACCTCCATTCCTTCGCTTGAGATTTTGTGACCGAGTACTATTCCCTCCGTTACCATAAAATGGCATTTTTCCCAATTAAGGGTGAGGTTAGTTTCCTCACATCGGGATAGCATTCGTTCAAGGTTATCGAGGCATTGGTCGTATGAATCTCCAAAGATAGAAAAGTCGTCCATGAAGACTTCCATTGTCTTTTCTATCATGTCATGGAAGATGGCCACCATGCAACATTGAAAGGTTGCGGGGGCATTACATAGACCGAACGGCATGCGTCGATAAGCAAAAGTTCCATAGGGACATGTAAATGTTGTCTTTTCTTGGTCTTCGGGTGCTATCGTATTTTGAAAGTAACCTGAAAAACCATCCAAGAAACAATGAAATTTATGACCGGGTAATCTTTCTAACATTTGATCAATGAAGGGTAAAGGAAAGTGGTCTTTCCTTGTTGCTTCATTTAATCGCCTATAATCTATACATACCCTCCATCCTGTGACGGTTCTCGTTGGTATTAATTCATTTTTTTCGTTAGTTATTACCGTCATACCTCCTTTCTTTGGAACTACTTGGACGGGACTTACCCAAGGACTATCGGAAATTGGGTAGATAAGTCCGGCGTCAAGTAATTTGATGACTTCGTTTTTAACCACTTCTTGGACATTTGGATTTACTCTACGTTGTGGTTGTATTACCGATTTATAGTCATCATTCATTAAAATTTTGTGCGTACACATGGAAGGACTTATTCCTTTAATATCTACAAGCTTCCAAGCGATCGCATTTTTGTGTTTTTTTCAAAAGTTTAATTAATTTTTCCTTTTCTAAACCACTTAATTTTGACGAAATAATTACAAGTAATTTACCATCTTTGTCTAGAAAAGCATATTCCAAACCTTTCGGAAGTTCTTTGAGCTCAAGAGGTGGGTCTTTAGGAAACTCCTTATTTTGTTACTCATTTTGATCAAGAACTTTAAAAGTTTGTTCTATGGCGACCTCTTCTTCAACAAAGTGGTCAATTTCTTTTCTTGTATCGGGTGGTTCATCTTCATCTTCAATTAGGGGGTCATTATTGCCGAATGGATATTTCATTGAACGCTCAAGATCGACACTCCTTTTAAATGTCCCTAATTGAATAGATAGATTGTTGTACTTCCGGTTTTCAAAGCTTCGTGGGTTTTTACAAAAGGTCGTCCCAACACTAGAGGAGCGTCATCAAGGATGACAAAGTCGGTTGGGATTACCATTTGATTTGTTTGGACCAAGACATCCTCAACTATACCGATTGATTTTATTACTTTCCGATTGGATAGAAAAATGGGTATTTGAAGTGGAGAAAAATCACTAATACTTAATTTTTCGAAAATGTAGTTCGGCATTATATTAACACAAAGATCTTTATCAATTGTGACATTACTAATAAAGGAGTTTTGAAAAAAAACATGGAACCGGTGTAATGTTGATTTCAAATGGGTCTTCTTTTATTAGCGAAGTTTGATCATTTGTTAAGTTAATGCTTACCGTTTCGTCAATTTTAGTGTTAGTGTTTAACTCTTTTAAAAACTTAGCATGAGTGGGTACTAAACAATGATTTTCGAAAGAAGGTGACAAGAGATTATTTTTTTTCAAAATTAGACTCTTCTTGAATTTTAACATTGTCGGACTCACCTTTCTCGTTGTTTAACTCATGTGTCGGTTTTTCACTTACTTGTTATTCCATTTTTACATTTTCAACTATCTCTTTTTTGTTACGGGTTAGTTCTTCCTTTGTGCGGGAATCCTCTTCCCTTGCGCGGGATTCTTTTATGCAATGTTCGATAGTTTTAATGTGTTCTATTATCTTATCGGCTATGTGGGTGATAGAGTAAGGATCAGGATCCTCAAAGCTTGAATCCGGATGTTCGATCCATAATACCCATATGAAGTAGATGGTTCACACCATTGTTCTTCATTGTAAGTATATGATGGATAAGGGTCGTAATTTTGTTCTTCATAATACTCATATGAGGTGGGTTGTTCACGCCATGGTTCCTCATAATAAGCATATGAAGGTGGTGGCTCATATCTTGGTTCCTCAAAGTATGAGTATGAATGCTCATACCTTGGTTCATCAAAATATGAGTATGAGGGAGAAGGTTCATACCTTGGGTCTTCATAGGGTGTGTATGAAGTTGATGGCTCGTACTTGGGCTCCGCATAGTAGGTGTATGAAGTGGATGGTTGAAATAAGTCACAATATTGAACTGAGTGCGGGTCACCACAAATGGTGCAATAATCTTCCCTATAATCATCCTCCTCATAGGTGTAGTTGTAGCCTCCTGAGTATTGATCCATAAGAATCACTCAGCAGACCACAACAGAGTCTCGAGACCAGAAGACAAAAATAAAAACGGAAATAGAGGTTGGACACGGCCCCGTGTTCAGTGGACACGGCCCGTGTTCAGGATCTGTATCTGAGCGTTTGAATTAAAGTGACTGGTTTTGTGCAGCACGGGGGCGTGTTCAGTGAGCACGTCCCCGTGTTCAGACTCTGGATCTGGGTGTTTTATGAAAAAAATGCAGCACAGTCCCGTGTTCAGTGAACACGGCCCCGTGTTCAGGCTACTGCAAATGCAAAAACTAACTAATATGCAGAAAAATTTGCGCGCGTTTTAAAAAGGTTTTGAAAAACTGATTAGGCCGTCAATTTTAAGCTTTCTTAAAATCCTTGTGTCCTCGGCAACGGCGCCAAAAACTTGATGCGTGTCGTGTGTTATAGGTTTTTATATATATATTTTTAGCCCTTTTTACACTTTAGTCAAGTTTTAATTTATAAAACACGATATTTTACTAACACCAAACACACATATGGGCAAGTGCACCCATCGTGAGCGTAGTATAGTGTTGGTAAGATACCGAGGTCGTCCAAGGACACAAGAGCTTTTAGTACCGGTTTATTCTCAACGTCTAATCAAATCGAAATTTTAGAAAAAATGTTTTAAGCTAGAAAATAAAAACTAAAAATGCTGAAAAATAAAAATAAAACAGATAGACAAGATGAATCACTTGGATTTGACTCGCCTTTAGTGTAACCTTTGATTATTTCCGCACTTTTGCCCTTTTCAAGAGATTATCTTAGTTATAGTAGTAGGCCCCTCTTTTGAAGGTGACGTTACCCTCAACTCAGTAGTTTGAGTCAGCAAGGATACAATTCTAAAGGGTTGGATTATTGAAAGATAATTAATTAAGTTATTAATGCGTAATGTGGTAGGCCCCTCTTTTGAAGGTGACGTTACCCTCGGCTAAGTAGTTTGAGTCAGCAGGGATACAATCCTAAATAGCCGGGTTAAAGTTTTAATAGTAGTTTACATATGAGGGGGTCAAGGAGTTCGGACCCCCGCCATCCAATACCAGTGGGTATTGAAGGAGGTCCAACTAAACTTGACCCAGGTCCTTGCAGGATCTATACACTGAACAAGGCAAGACTCTTACCAAACCATTCCCTTAACCCCCGACCAGGTAGCCAACATATCTCCATATAGACCGTGGAGATATGAATGGTGAAAATCTTTTATTTTATATAGACAGTAAAATAATGCCATGACACCACGGACAAATGATAAGGAAGATTCACCTTCAACATAAGAAACTAGTTATTAAAGTCATTAATACATAACCAAATAAAAAGCGCGAAAAGATTAAAAATAAAAAGTATTACACTAAATGTTGGTCTTCACCAAATGATGTAAGAGACTTAGGCAAACATGGCCTTTGATTGTCAAGAACTCTTACGATCAATCTTGGATCCCGAGACTACTCACACACTCTCTGATGGATGATGGATGATGGTGGTGGACGTGGGTTGTGATGGTGGTGGGTGGGTGGGTGAAGTGTGAGAGAAGTGGTTTGCCAAGGGATGGTTTGCAAGTGAGCCAAGCACCCCTATTTATAGCCTACACAGAAGCCCGGACACGGCCCCGTGTCCATTGGGCACGGCCCCGTGTCCACCCATCTTCTCTTTCTTCATTAAATGCAGTTTGTCTGCATTAGTTGACCACGCCCCCGTGTCCGCTGGGCACGACCCAGTGTGCAGAAGCGTATCTGTACTATCAAGATTTGCCTAGATTCTGCGAATCTTAGTGTTGACCATGGCCCCGTGTCCGCTGGGCACGCCCCCGTGGTGGGTGATAGAAGCTTCTACAACTTTGTCTTTTCTGCAGACACTTGGGCATGCCCCCGTGCTCATTGAGCACGGGGCGTGTTCAGCCTTCTGTTCTCTTGTTTTTGCTTGGGAGGATGCTGTCGAGGGGTCGGGCATACCACGTTTATTCCTTTTCTTGTATTAGTGTTAGATTTAGCTACATTTTTGCTTCTTTTGTCCAATTAAGCTCTTTTAACCCTGAAAATACAAAAGGAAGACAAAAACACACTTTTTCCAACATTAGTACTAAAAAGGGTTAGTTTTATGCCACATTTGATGTAATTTATATGTTGCATTTTGCGCACATCAACCATCACCTTCAAAAACACAAATCTTAGGACGTTAATTCCATTAATAACTCCAAATCACTCTACTTAATTTTACCCACATAATTTTGACCAAGAAAAGTCAACATGAAACAAAAACGGGTTTCAGACAGATCGAAATAGAAAATTGAATGATCGTAAATGAAAACCCACAATCAGAATCATATCAACCGATCGAAGCAACTGGAAATCGTTACAGTTTAATGATATGATGATAGAAACAGATCAAAGTCACATGAATGGATACAAAACCCTAATTTCGATTGAGAACAAAACAAAGAAGATGAAGAGATCTATGTACCAGAGACATTGTTGATTGAGTTTGAAGAAATTTTGAGAAAGATAATTGGATTGAATAAGTGGTGGAACGATTTTGAGAGAGAGAGATTAGGGGATTCAAAATTTGGGATGTGTGTTATGTAAGTCTCTGTGAGACTTTAAAAGCAACAAACAAGACAGAGAGATTGGACAGTTTGAGCAAATGACTAAAATAACCTTTAGGGTATAAAATAATAGTGTATATGTGGCAGTGTCTGATTGATGGAGAGTGGTTCTTGTGGTTTTCACAACTGAAGGTGGTTTCTATTTTAGCGGTCCGCTATATATATATATATAGGAGAAGGATCCGTTAGTAACCACCCTTTATTGCGAGAACCGCGAGAACCAATGTGAACACAACCAAAAATACCTAAAAATAGCTAAAAAAACACACAATTTTTTTTAATATTTTTTTATAAAAAATCGTTGGATTTCGTTACAAAAAAAAAAAAAAAAAAAAAAAAATTGGCTACTAAAAGTAGCAATTTTAACGTAAAAAATATTTTAAAAAAATTGTGTGTTTTTTTTATTTTTTTAGATGTTTTTAGGTTTTTTGGGGGTTTAGTTTTTAGCATTTTAGCTTGGGTGGGGGTTTAGTTTCTTTTTTTTTTTTTTTGGGGGGGGGGGGGGGGGTTTAGGTTTTGGGGGGGGGGGGTGGGTGGGAGTGGGGGGAGGGGTTAGGTTTTTTTAGGTTTTTTTGGGGGTTTAGTTTTTAGCATTTAGCTTGGGAGGGGGGTGGTTAGGTTTTTTTTTTTTTTTTTTTGGGGGGGGGGGTAGTTTTTTTTTTAGGTTTTTTTAGATATTTTTGGTTGTGTTCACATTGGTTCTCGCGGTTTTCGCAATAAAGGTGGTTCTCGCATGAACCTTACCCTATATATATATATATATGGTCAGGATTTAGAGAAAACGGTGAAAAGTGTGAGAACGGTGAGAACGCTTATGGGTCGTCCGATCAAAACAATCCATGTAATAGATTGCGCGGTGGTGTTTTCGTAAATAACATCAATTATATTATGTGGGGCGCTTCATTAAGGGTAAAAGGGTCTTTTACCGCTCATATTCAAAATGCCATCAAATGATAAACGCCATTAAAAAATAATAAAACGCCATTAAAAACAAAAAGCCAAAAATTAGTCATAAAACGCGTTGTATATTACAGGAAGATGAAACAACACAGAAACTAAATTTCAGTTATTAACATTTATTCGAAGAAAATTCCCTCCTAACTTACGCGCCAAAAACATCATTATATAAACGAGGTAAAACATAGCTTCCATAATCACTTCAATCTATCCAATTCTGCAAAAAACATCTTTAACCAAAAAACGCCAACTTAAACAAAACGCCCAAAATGGCAACAATCGTTTCTTGGAGATACACTCTGGGGATCAGGCGATACTTCCTCCTTTTTGACAACAGAAGGTGGGTGTATGTTAAGACGGTCAGGGCAATTCTGAAGATGGAAGAAGTATTGGAATTGATCGTATGCCTTTTTTTCCTCTAATTGATTGCCTTCCCTTTCTCCATCATTCACGGCTCCTTAATCTTAGCCTTTCCTTTTCTTTGGTTTTCTTCATTGTATTTAACCAAATGGTTGTGGCTGTATCAGTCGAACAAAATCAATAAAACCCATGAATGCTTTTAATTACCATTTTATAAGAAGAGATACAGAGGGCAATCTTATCCCTTGGCATCGCTCTAGACAACGAATGCTATGAAACACATATGCTTATGAAAGCATTAACCAGGAAATTTGGACCAATCAAAGCAGATGTGAAGCCGGACCCTGTCATGACATCATGGCGTTTTGATGGTGAAACAGATATGGTGACCGTTACATACGACAGCGGATAGCAGGAAGTCTACTGGCTAGAAAACATCATGACAAAGCAGCGTCTGGGTTTCATGGAAGAATTGCATAACGCCACTTGTACCAACACATAAATAGACTCAAAATTGGAGTTAATGCAAGACATGTTCAAGTGGAGACTTCAAAATCTTCAGGAACAAGAAGCTGATGAAGGTGAAGGTGATGACATGGATGAAGATCCAGATGAAGACTCCGAGGACGAAGAAGATGACGCAAGTGATGGTTACTTTTCGGATAAAGTACCTTCTGACGAAGGCTTTTAATTTTTTTCCTCTTTTTTTTTCTTCTGTGTAACCTTCTTTTTTTTAAGATAATTAAATGATATATTTCTCTCTTTATTAGCAAAACGCCAAAAATATACTAAAAATGGTTACTCCTTACAACACACCAAAAATAACAAAAAATATTTTTCCTGCTTAATATTTTATTTACTCCGGTATTGTATTTTGTCATCTTGGTCTGCATAACGCCATTTAAAAAAACGCCAAACTTAGAAGATGGGACGTCTATAACCCGTAAAACTGATAAAAGCTGATCAACAAAGTAAATACAAAAACAGTAACTGAAAATACAATTACTTTATTACTATCATTTATTACAATAAAAAAGTCCTGCCTAAACTACATGCCAAAAAACTCCTATAAGATAGGGGTTTATACACAATGAAAATTGATCACACCCAGAAAACATAAATGCCATATCCTCTAGAAACAACTCACTTTAAAACGCCACAGATGGCAAAACTTTCACTGAAATGGATTCTTCTTCTGAGGGGGTTATCTCAATAATATTTTGCTGAAAGAGATGGACAAATATTCAAGAAAAAGAGACTGATGACAGTGATATGCCATCATGTGAGCTTTGTTCTTGATGAATATCGGCATGGAATGAAGAGATCAATACAAGTGTAAAATGCTATTTTGGACTCCATTATTATAAATAGCATCAAGCAAGAGTTGATCTTCAATGACATGCCACCAAACAAGAATATCACACCAAAACGCAGGATGCCGCTAAGCAGCTTCTTCTGAAAAAGACGGGGTTTATGTAGGAAAGTTGGCATCTAGCTAAAGTATAAAAAAAAGGTTCAAAACGCCAAAAAAAATTCAAGAAGATAGAGGCTGATGACAGTGAAGATTCGGAAGAGAAATTATATTACCATTTTTTATATTTTTATTTTCATTTTATATTGTTTTAATATCAAGTTATATGTTGTTTTGTTATCTAATTCTTTATAAATAAAATACATTATTATATAAAACGCCAAAAACTACAAACACCAAAACGCTAGAAGTATGAAAACTAGGAGAACGGGTGCTGGCAAAGCACCTTGTAAAATGTATTAAACGCCAAAAAAGTAACTAAACGCCAAAAAAAAAATTGGTCTTATTGTAATCTTATGCAAATATTAATGAATCGTATTGTATTATTATACAAAACATCACAAAACGCCAAAAAAAAATTAACCAGAAAACGCTATAACGCCAAAAAATAATCTACGTGACACAAAAACAATTAATTCAACGCCAAAAAGTTTAATAAATACAATTAACGCCAAAAAAAACTTAGACGCCATAAAATATTATACCGCGTCGGGAAAATAAACGAAGATTGAATGTTTGCTGGTGGTTTTTGCTGGTGCTTTTTTGAATGTTTTTTAATCTCGGTGCTTTTGAATGTTTGAATATGGTGCTTTTGAATGTTTGAATCTGTTGAATCCGGTGCTTTTTGAATGTTTTGAATCAGGTGCTTTTTGGTAGATTTCGAACAGTGAACTATGTGGGTTTTGATCCGTTTGGATTTGGGCGGTGATGATGCAAAAAAAAGAAAACGTATATTTTTTATGACGATGGCGTGGTAAGGTTGGTGGATGGTAGATTTTTGAACCTGCAACCCCACTTTGCAGCCTCTGATTATCGGAAAAAATCTGAGCCAAATCCCGTTTTTTTCAAGAATCCAAACATTGTTTGATTTTTGTTGTTGATTTTTTATTTTTTTCCCCAGTCGATGATGATAACAATCTATCTGAGACACCTACTGAGTTGCGATTTCTGGGTGCGTTTGTTTTGTGTAAAAAAAGTTTTTGAAAAAAAAAAGCTAAAACCGTAAACTTTTTAACGTAAAACGTAAATTTTTTAACGTAAAACGTAAAAGTTAAAACCATAAACTTTTTAACGTAAAACGTAAAACGTAAAGTTTTTAACGTAAAACGTAAAAAGTTTAACGTAAAACGTAAAAAGTTTAACGTAAAACGTAAAACGTAAAACGTAAAAAGTTTAACGTAAAACGTAAAAATTTTAACGTCAAACATAAAAATTTTAACGTAAAACGTAAAAAGTTTTATGTAAAACGTAAAAACGTAAAAATTTTAATAAAAAATCTGAATTTAAAAATGTTTTTAATAAAAAAATTATGTTTAAAAAATAAAAACTAATATAATAATACAAAAAAGTAATAAAAAACAATAAAGACAAAAAAGAGTAATTTACTAAACTACCCTTTTGGATTAAAATATTAAAGACATAATAAGACAAAAAAATACTTAATATTATTTTTAAATACTTTTAATCTTACAACTGGAGGTGGTTTTCATTTTAGTGGTTCCCTATATATATATATATATAGGGATGAGCTCTATAGAAAACTCTATCTTTTTAAGAAAACTATGGAAACCCAATGTCATCCATTGATTATCTTTCATCACACTTGATCAAGGGCTCTCTTAATTTTGGTAAGAATTATATTTAAAAGAAATCTTATAATACACATTAGTACAACTGGAAGGGCATTTTTGGTAGAAGAAAAACACTTTTTGGCATTGGAAATGACAAAACCCACTTGTGTAGTACTAGTATCATCATCTCTCTCCTCTTTCTTCTAGTCAAATCTTTCAATACACTATTATCTCTCTCTTCTTTCTTCATCATGTGAAAGAGAAAAGCTTCATGGTCTTCAATGATGATCCTTCTATGGTGATCTTCATTTGAAGATAATTTCAGCATCATGTGGTCTGAAAAAATCACAAAGACACACGCACGAGTGTGTGTGTGAGAAGAACGATGACAAGATGAATGTTTTTAGAAAGAGAAAGTTGATGTTTTAGATAGAGAAACAACAATCTTTATCACAAAGACACACGCACGAGTGTGTGCGTGAGAAGAAGGTTTGAAGATCTTCTTCGTGTTCATCGGACGGGTATAGATCCGGTAAGTGTTTTTGAAATATCATTTCACACTTGATTTTTTGTTGAAATGGTTGTTAATATGTTTTTGTGTGCTGAAAGTGTTTTAGTAATGGTTAATGGGGTATCCATAGTTAATGTTCATGTATTTTAATTAAATCAAAAACTTTAGGATGAGATTTTAAACGGGTTTTTTTTGTTGGTTTGGTTGCTTGTTAGGGGCTTTTGATCTTAACGGTAGCTGTTTTTTTGTTGGTTTGTGTTGCTTGTTTGGGTTTTTGATCTGAACAGTAAGTGTTGTTTTGTTTGGTTGCTTGATTCACAGACTCAGTCCCATAACATGTGTTAAGCCCCCTGTTAGAATGTTATATAACGTGTGTTGATTTACAGAAACAAACCCATAAAGATATTCAATTGACAAGCTGGATGGATGTACGTGAAGTTAATGCGTGTTCTAGTAATGGTTAATGTTCATGTATTTTAAATAAATCCAAAACTTTAGGATGAGATTTTGAACGAGTTTTTTTGTTGGTTTGGTTGCTTGTTTGGGGCTTTTGATCTTAACAATAATTGTTTTTTTGTTGGGTTGCTTGATTTACAGAGACAGACCCATAACATGTGTTAAGCACATGTTAGAATGATATATAACGTGTGTTGATTTACAGAAACAGATCCATAAAAGATATTGAATTGACAAGCTGGATGGATGAAGGCGACATTAATGCGGGGACATTGAATAAGTCACATCCTTTGGGAAAGAAGTCTTCGTTCATTTATAACATGTGTTGGTGGTTCATGCTGTAACAGAACACCATGATGTAACCTGACATGTGTTCATGTATAACATGTGCTAAGCCCCTGTTAGAATGATATATAACGTGTGTTAACCTTTTGTTAATTAAAAAAAACAAGTAATATCTATTTTATTTTTGTTGATGTTTAAAATATCCGATAATGTGGATACTGAGCGTAAAACTTGTACAAGTAATAAATGTACAAGTTAGTATGTAACGTGTAATATGAAACGAGCCATTTATGGTAACACATGTACCGGTAATTTTGGAATATATAATATGAAACGGGTCATTTGTTTTGTACATTTTGGAATGTATAACATGTGTTAAGCCACTGTTATAATCTTTTTGTAACCTGACATGTATTCATGTATAAGCTAGTGGTTTACAAAACACCATGATGTGTAAATACTGATCTAACATGTTAATATCGTAATCTTGTTGTAACCCACTTGTATACATATGATAACATGTAAGCATCCATTATAACCCGACTTGTATTCATGTATATGAAAGTGGTTTGCAAAACACCATGATGTGCATGTACTGATCGTAACACGTGTACAAGTTAATAATTTAATATGGAACACACAAGTTAATAGTGTAACACCGTATACTTGGGATAACATGTGTTAAGCCTCTGTTATAATCTTGGTTTAACCCAACGTGGTGTTATGTATAAGCTAGGGGTTTCCAAAACACCATGATTTGTATATACATACTGTAACATGTGTTACGCGCCTGACATGTATAATGTGTGTTAAGCCTCTATTATAACGTGTGTTAAGACTTCCAGAATGGATGAATAAACTCCAATAGTAACTTAATAACAACATAGTATACCTGATATAACGTGTGTTAAGCCTCTTTTGTAACGTGTGTTAAGACTTCCAGAATGTGTTAAGTCCATACCGTTTTAACATCATGTACTAGACAAAATAATAAGACTCTCACATTACATATTACTAGTAAACGAAAATACATAGCACTAAGAAAAATGGTGGGCCGTTTACTATACCCATAACGGTATAACTGATATAACGTGTGTCAAGGCTCTATTACAACGTGTGTTAAGACTTTTAGCAAGTTACACATAACATGTGTTAGAGATTAATGTACTGGTAAACTTGTAAAAAGCTACATTGCCTATAAGCAAGTTACACAAAAATGGATGCATAGAGCCCAAAAGCAACACAAATATGTTGAGGTCGACTTCAGGGCAGAAGTTCGGAAGGCCAGAACATTTTTAACAACACGTCCTAGACAAAATAATAAGAGTCTCACATTACATATTACTAGTAAACGAAAACACAGATAACTAAGAAGCGGTGGAGCTTCCATTGACGGTCTGTCTTTGCTGTTTATATGCTACCTTTGCTGACTCATCTCTTGCATAAACTCCATTAACCTATTCCAACAAGCTGGTCATTAACATATATAACAAAGGGTCGTTACATATGTAGCTGTAAAAAATGTAACATGTGTAGCTACGGGTTGTAGTAACAGGATATGCCATCTAGTAGAATCACCACCTGGTAAGGATGAAAAAAAAGACAAACATTTTATTGAAAATAACATCACCGAAAATCAAAGAACTCATAAAAAAAACTCAAAAGTAATGAATCTAACATCAAATCTGCTTCAAACCCATATGTTTGAAACACATATAGATCTGAAACAACTAAGAAGACCGGATTTTTGAAGAAAGAAATTGGGCACACAAAAATTTCTTCTTGGTCTTGATTTAAAATTTTGAAATAAACAAACGAAGCTCTGAATTTAAATCTATCAAATATCATAAAAAGTATAAATCTAAACAAATTACATAAATAACAAAAGTAAGATCTTTAAACGTGTTTCTCTCACACACATTTGTGCGTGTGTTCTGGGTGTCCAGATGAACAAGATGAATATTGTTGTTTCTCTCTCCAAAACATCAGTTTTCTCTCTCTAAAAACAGAATTAAAGATGTGATGAGAGCAACACCTTACTTTCTTTTCTTGAAGAGCTTCGATAATTGCTTCGATCCTCAGATTTGGTGGCTTCAATAGAAAGGAATGAGTATAAGATCTACATCTAGGTCTTTGATAAATGGTTTGTTCAAATCTGATAAAATTGAAAAAAAAAGTGTTCTTGATGTTTTTTAGAGAGAGAAAGATGAAGGAGTTGGTAAGAGGGTGGGGTGAAGTACAAAACTTATGATGGTGAATGAAATGACTTACAGTCATGTATTGGGGTGTGTGTATGAAATGATACAACATGTGTAAAAAGACAATCCTACCCTCCAAAGCTCTAAAATCATATGTTGATGTGGAGCAATCTAGACCACACAATAGGGTTTGCAAAGTTTTCTAAAAATCTAATGTTTCCTATGGAGCATTACCCTATATATATATAGGGTGGGGTTCTAGAGTGAACACTAGTGTATTTGCGAACTGAGTGAACAAATCCTGGCCATTGATCTGCACACGTGTATGGCCAGGATCTCATCATCAAATCGTAAAATACACTAGTGTATTTCAACATCAAATCCTGGCCATTGATCTACACACGTGTATGACCAGGATTAGTTCACTCAGTTCACAAGCTACACTAGTGTTCACTTTTGAACCTAATCCTATATATATATATATATATATATATATATATATATATATATATATATATATATATATATATATATATATATATATATATATATTAGAGTAAAGTGTCATTTCCATCCCCGTGGTTTAAACTCATTCTCACGTACAGACCCTATTTGAAAAATACAGTCATTCCAGTCCATGTGGTTGTCAATTGGAATCATCATGTCCCTGAGAGCATTTGTTATTTGTCAACTGATATTGACCGGGGGCATGGATGTCTTTTACCGTATAATTTCAAGGGCAATATGGTCATTTCGCTCTTTACAACTCTTAAAGGAGGTTACATCCACTTCAAAACCCCAAATTCCACCATTCACTCCTTCCATCCTCTCCAACACATCATAACTCTATAAATTCCTTGTTAACGTTTTGAGCTGAAGCATGATAACAGCTAGAGTCATATAGATAATGGGTGGGTGGAGATGGTGGCTATGAAGGTGAACTACAACAACAATGATGAGTTAACTAGTGAAGGAAGGCAACAATGGCGGCTCATGATGGCTCCATTAGTGGAGTGCACACCTCCAAGCCTCGCCTGTCATTTTAGAGACCCCTTATGATAAAATTGTTCCATTCAAGAACATAACAAAAGGGTTGAAATCAAACATAAATCCATCATCTATTGTTGAAGCATAATTTACATAGCATAATACATAGAAAAGATTTATTAATCACCCAACAAGCACAGTTAATACTTAGTAATACTAATAAAAGTTGAACAGAATAAGGATTGAATCATAATTTTTGATATTATATAACAAACATTTGTAACTGAAGTTTACATCTACTCTAAATCAACTGAAAAAACCCAACAATTCCTATTTGGAATTATGCAAAAGACTATTTAATCTTCATCAATCATTCAGTTACTCAACTTATCCAAGAATGCGAACGTAATTGGGTATCAAAGTTTTACAAATCAAATTAAAAACCATTAAAGAATCAACTTGACCATCCAATTAGACAAACAACTTACTCAGACTTTTAAGAATGTGTAAAGAATCTGATCATTATCAAAGATTTTGTGTGTTTTAGGGTTAGGGGAATAGGGATAGAGATGAAAGGGCTTGTGTGTTGCAGACAATTATAAAGGAGATGATAGTTTTCAATTACGATTTTCATCCCTAAACGGTATTATGGTCATTTAACCATCTCAATAACGTTCAACTAATGGATGTTTCCAATATCAATGTTATTGATTGCAATTGACAACCACGGGGACTGGAATGACTTTTTTTTCAAATAGGGTCTGTATTTGAGAATGAGTGTAAACCACGAGGAAGAAAATTATACTTTAATCTTTTCTTTTTTATTAAAAACCCGATAGCATTTCACATTTGTTATAAAATAAGATAAATATGTGTTGATATCCAAATCGTAATCTCCAATTCTCCATCTTCTCGTTATCTTATACAAAGTTATATCTCTGATTCTCTTATGAATTCTCTCTTTTTCTGTAGCCTCCTTGTTATATAAACTCTTTTCCCCAATAGCATAGAGATCTCTCTTGTCATGATGTGTTACTGGAGTTTGACAATAATCCGTTTAAATATACCATAGTTCCACGTTAACATGTGTGAGTCTGGTATCCATATATCAAAAGAAGAATTGAATCGAACACGACAATGTCTTTTTATCTATCCTTAGGAGGTGGGATGTGGGTCGGGGAACCACCTCGGGGAGGTGATGCGGCTAGTGACCCCGACGGGGAACACCGCCCCCTCTCTTTGGTGTCAACGGGGGATATTCCTCCGATCTCCCCGATGAAAAAAATCCCACATTTCAAAATTCTATCCGTTGTATAATGGCTACATAATTAAAAAAAATATTTTTGTTATTTAAAACCTATATAAAGCCACACTTTTATACCAAAAAACTTCATTATCTCAAATCATTCCTACTTCTAAAAAAAATTGTTCTTTCTCAAATGCCAAGACGGGTATGGACCGACGAGGAAGAATTCGCTTTAGTTACGAATTGGGTGAATAAATCCATCACCCCTTCTTGTGTTGTCATGAATCAATCATGATGGACTAATTTGTTTAACGAATTCCGTCAACAAATGGGGGAAACTGATCGCAACTTACACTCAGTTCATTCAAAATGGAGGCTATTGAACCGACGTGTTACAATATTTGAGCAACTCTACATACACGCGGGGGAGGCTATGGATGAGGCCCTTCACGTGTATCAAAGGACACAAGGTCATGAATTTAACCACGTTGCTTCGTGGCAAAATGATATGAGCTAATCCACGCTTGCAAATGGTATGAATTGTTCCACGTCGTTGAGGATTAGGTATTTCTTATGTCGTTTATTGATGTAGTGTTTTTAATTTTTATGCATTTTTGTTTTTTATTATGTACTTTTTTATTTAAAATTAATGAATCAATATTTTTATTTTTTAGTTTTAATAAAATCAATGTAAATATAAAATGGAAAAAGAAAAAAATGGAAGGGGGAAGAAGGAAGAATGATGAACCATACCCCATAGCCTTAAGACGTGAAAAAAAAAAGAAGAAGACCTAATATATAAAATATATATTAATGTTTTTAAAGCAATCTAAACTACTCCTAAATGCTTGTATACATTTACAATGCAGGATTTGAACACTCTACCTCATGGATAAAAGGGGAGTCACCATACTACCAGTGGTGCACAAAAAATCTGAACTCATAAAAAAAAACCTGAATTCGGGTTTTTAAAAAACTCGGGTATTCCATACCCAAACCCGTACCTACCTGTAGGGTACACACCAGGTATGCATAGTGATCTGAAAACCTGGAACCGGTTATTTCCTAACCCGAATAAAACCCAATACCCGGTTGTATGCATGCCCGATACCCGGTTATTCCTATACCTTGTACCTAGCTTTGTTCCTATACCTGGACCGGGTTTTCAAATGTCTGCACCGGGTTTTCTAATACCCGGTTATGATGCACTTTTCTAATATGTAATCTTGTAATATATCTAAGTTTCTAACATATATATGAAATTTTATGTTATTAATTTTAAAGTTTCTATACGAAAAATGGAGTTGGAAACAAATAAAAAATTCTATAAAAACACACAACTACGAAACCGGGTTTTCCTATGCCAGCATTGGGTTTCCCAATACCTGTACAGAGTATTAGAACACCCGGACCTGAAAATAGGGTATTTTTATACCCGGGTATAGGGTACCCGGACCCGAACTCTACTCGAAACGGGTTACATCAGGTATGGTTTTTTTGACCAATACCTAAATCTGAACCTGATCCGGGTATTGCCAATACCTGAAAACCCATTAAAAAATTCGATTATGTGCACCTCTATGTATTACTAGGATTTGATGAACCTTTTAGGACAGAAGGCCTAAATAACTAGAGAAGAATGTTACTCTTTGATTTATTGTAGGATTACCGGTAGGTCCTTTATAAAGAAGAATAATATAATTATGGTGGTAATATTTTTTTTGCTTGTAATATTCTATAAGTTATTGCTTGTAAAAAACAGTTACAAGTTAAATAGATCGATACTACTACCTCGGTCCCATTAAAAGTGTCATGTTTTGAATTTTCAAAGTCTTTATTTATAAACTTTGACCTTAAATAATTTTGTTTGTGTTAGATAATACTTGATGAAAGTTATATGATTTAAGTGTGTTTTACAAGTGTTTTTATTGGGTTAATTTTCATCAAGTTTTATATAACACAAAAAATATATAATTAAAGTCAAAGTTTATAAATTAAGACTTTGAAAATTCAAAATATGACACTTTTAATGGGACGGAGGGAGTATATATTTTGCCTATGATATGTGTCACACTTTATTGTCAATGTTTTATGTGATTGTTTAGTTTTGGTTCAAGAAATGATAGGGATGTTTACGACTAATCTCACAATAGAGAAGACAATCTTTTAATGATTATATCCAAAGTAATACTTAATAATTAATTCATTCCAGAATTTTTCGGTCTCATTATGGCTATATTCATTAGAGGATATGCTATTCATTTATTTAATTAATTAATTTTCATAATTTAAAGGATTTAATTTATAAAGATAATGCGTTAGTTTAGTTGAATAAGACCAATTACCCATGGCATTATATTCTAGTGGTATTGGGGGTGGGATAAGGCTTATGACCATTAGGTCATGGGTTCGATTTCCACAAAGGGGGTTTTCCTAGATTTATTGGGTTTCCTTCTGAATTGGTGTTTAGGCATTATTGCATAGTGGAGATGGATATGATCGGGTGGTTCCGCTGGTGGCACGATGATACTCCAGTGGTCCGTCAGTGATCCAAATTTGCCGTTAAAAAAAATAATAAGACCAATTATAATTGAGTTGACGATAAAATCTATGATTCTAATAAATAAGTCAATTATAATTCAGTTGACGATAAAAACTATGATTCTAATAAATAAATCCCTACCAATGTGAATGGTGTGTTCAATTGAATTCATTAGGTTAACATAATACATGCAATTCTTAAAAATGGAATATTTGTTACATGACTTTCACAATCAAGGTCAATGAACCTCAATTAAATAAGTGAACACAAAGACCTACAGGTGAGATTAAAGAACCTCGTAATGACTTTGACAATTGAAGTCAATTTCACTATGATCAAAGACTTTGATCTTTACAAATAAAAGGTGAGGGGTTATAATTTAAAGGGAAATTGCCCTGTAATAATCTCACCTAAATTTTATTGGCCCATAATAATCACACCTCAGAATATTACCTCTACCAGTCCCACCTTTCACCTATTTTCCTATAATGGTCCCCGTTAAAAAAACTTAACGGGGTTAAGTTTTTTTTCCAAATTACAAACAAATTTTTAGGGCTTTTAATTAGAACGACGATACGAGTCAATTGATGTAAAACTTACCTCGAAACGGTGCTCCCAACAATGAAAACGACGCTTCAATTCGGGTGTTTAAATTTCCAATTAACCAAAATCAAGTCACTTGGAGCACCATTTCGAAGTAAGTTTTATATCAATGGACTCGTATCATCGTTCTGATCGAAAGCCCTAAAGAATCTGTTTGTAATTTGGAAAAAAGCTTAACTCCGTTAAGTTTTTTTAACGAGGGACCATTGTAGGAAAAATAGGTGAAATGTGGGACTGGTGGGAGGAATATTCTGAGGTGGGATTATTAATGGCCAATAAGGTCTATGTGAGATTATTACAGGCCAATTCCCCGAATTTAAAAGCGTGAGTTAAAAACTATGGTAATGTTCGTTTCATAGAATGAAATGGAATATGGATGGAATTGGAATGTAAATTACATTTCTTATGTTGTTCGTTTCAACAAAAGAAGGAATTGAAATTAAACAATAACATAAGAAACGAAAGCTACATTCCAATTCCATGAATTTCATCATGTACTATTAATGTATGTCGAATTAACACCCGTTTATATGCCAGACCATATTGAAAGTGATTATGGTACATTGTATGCAAAAACGAGGAAGAGAAACTGTTGTTGGAAAACAAAACGGTAATTTGCATATCATTGTGCTGGTTGCCAAGGGTTATCTTGTAACCATCGTAGCCTTATGTTGGACCAGCGTAAGTATACGCTGGAAAGTAAAATCCTTGATGTTCTACGCAACGTTTACGCTACTTTAGAGCCATCGTAAACCTACGTTGCTTGCACTAACAGTTTCATTGAGATAATTGTCCGATTGTTGACAAATATACCCATTAACCACCATCTTAAACCTTGCGCTGGCTCACCCCAATGATGTTTCAACCCCTATATAAGGAACATGATATTGTATGTTTTAACTAACGAAGTCGAAACTATAAATCTTCTTCACAAAAAAAAAAAAATAGGAATATTGGATTTTAATATTCCCAACTATTCGCCGTTGGCCGCCAACAGTCTCAACTTTAAAAATAACCACTGGCAGTCCTAACTTTTAACATATTGGCCTCCAATGGATCCTGACTAACAGAACTCTAACGGCGTTAGTCTCCGGTCGCCGATAAAACATTTTTTGGCCGGAAAACTCATTTTTGGCCGGAAAACACAACATTTTTGTCCCGGACCTCTTTGTAACCTTATTATGGACCTTTGGGAACCTTTTTCTAGTAAAAGCCCCAATTATTAAAGTCGCCGGAAAACTTCTTTTTTGCCGGAAAACTCAACATTTCGTCCGGAAAACTCGACATTTTCGTCCCAAACCTCTTTGTAACTATAGATCGGACCTTTAGAAACCTTTTTCTGGACAAAAATGGTTTTCCCCCGACCGGAGACTAACGGCGTTAGGGTTCTGTTAGTCAGGGTCCATTGGTGGCCAATATGTCAATAGTTGGGACTGACAGTTGTTATTTTTTAAGTTGAAACTGTTGGCGGCTAACGACGAATAGTTGAGATTATTAAAATCCAATATTTCCAAAAAAATATCACCTCGTTCATGCATAACACTATTCAGGGCCGGCCCTGAGCATGTGCCGGGTGGGCGACGGCTCAGGGCCAAAAACATCGAAGGGCCCGTAATTATTTTATATATATTATATTATATATATAATTAAAACCCTTTAGCTATTACAAGCCAGTAACTGCAGTCCACTGGTTGCTTGCCCACCTTTTAACTCGCTGGTCTTGGGTTCTAGACTCCCTGTCACAGTTTTTTACAATTTTATTCGGCCTTTCTTTTAAATGCTGCAACGTGCCTCTCTGTATCTACAAGACCACAACCCTTTCATATTTCATCTACAAAACCACAACCCTTTCAATAAGCTTTCATATTTCATCTACAAAATAGCATTGATATATCTTCACTTAATTTTTTTTTCTAAACAATCAAATTCTTTTATTGTTTTAATATTATTATATTAATTATAAAGATTTTTAATTTTTCTCTTAACTTCTAAAATAATTTTTTTTACAAATTATTTTCTCTTAACTTCTAAAATAATTTTTTTACAAATTATTCAGGCTGACCTGAATCTGTTTGGTTTGTTATAGTGTTCATAATAGAGTTTGATCGAATTGTTGAGTGACGCAACAACGGCAGTGAATTTTTGTTTTACTAGAGCGGGTAGGGCCCAGTTTGTTTAATCTTGCCCAGGGCCTAAAATTTTTTTAACGTTTTTGGAGACGGCCCTGACACTATTAATTACGTATACACACAAAATACTTTGTAACACTTTAAACCGAAAGTGATTCACGCGATTCATCAAGCTATCTAGTACAGTATAGCTTAAACACGTAGCATATATTCATGAACCATTTTTCTATCACCTTTTTTTACCATAGCTATCCGAAAGTGATTCCAACAACCTTATTTATTCACAATAGCTAAATTGTGGTCACGTATCAAAACATGATTTATCATATGAAATTGTAGTGGTTTGATTTTTTTTTTTTTTTTTCATATTTACCTTGCACAGAATATATTGATATTAGAAAGATGCGAAGACCTCATCGATATCGTTAAACTTTTGTCAAGAGTTGCAAAAGTATATTAACGTTTGACATCGAAAAGTCACTTCACTTCCGAAACACTAAGTTATTGCTCAAATCTAGAATACATAGAAGGAGTTTCATGTATAAGGGTGTAAGGGGCACCTTCGGTGACCCCATTCGGTGACCCAAGTCACCTTAGGGGAACACCGCCGCCATCACTTAGGTGAGGCAATTAGGGGAGCAAGATCGGTGAGAACTCACCGCATGAAGAGGAGAGAGAGATGGTGGGCCAGCCTCATTTTCAACCAATCAAAACATTTCTTTTTTTCTTTTTTTTTAATAAAAAAACAAGGAGAGTTAAGAGGGGAGTGGCGCCATCAAATTGAGGGTGTTAGGGGAGTTTAAGAGGGGAGTTGACGTGGCACACGAGGATTGGTTGAGCGTAAGAGCGGGGACTCCCCTCTTAGGGGAGTGCCTCTTACACCCTAAGTTTTGTTTTGTTGGGCTTGGCTAGTTGCTTGCTAGCGAGGCGTGTGTTCTATAAAAATTTGCCGTTAAAAAAAAATGATTAAATCCTTAGGAGTCGTTTACAGTCTTGTGACGTGACACACTTAAATTACAACCGGTGTCCTTTACGTTTATATCAAATTACAACCGGTGTCCTTTAACTAAAAAATTACAGGCTCTGTCCTTTATGTTATCAGTTTTTCGCACGTTATATCCTTTAGCCCTAACCTAGTTAAGTTTTTTGGTTAAGTCTTACCATGCGCCTTTCACGTGAGGCAACATGATCTTTTCATCTCAATTTAACATGAATCTCGATTTTCCGCTTGAATCTCATAACATCTGATTGTTCATATTCATCTCAAAAACCATCGACACGGTCTATGTCTCTCAAAAAATTGATAAAAAACCGACATAAAAAAGGAACATGAAGCAAACCTTGCAATGAGGGAGTTCTAGATACGACAAGCAGTACTAGAACAAAACATCGATGAAATTTATGGTAAGCTTCCAACATCATCGTAGCTTTATCTATTAATCCTATCGTAGTTTTTATAAGAAGTTGTTTGCACATGAGCCACCCATTAATGGTCAGTTCTTTTGATTGGTTTGATAAGAAAATAAAGATTAATTCCAAAATATTGTTCCATTTTCAACAGGTAATGAAGAGATAAGGCTTCTTATTATTTAAATATTTTACTTTGATTTTATAATTCCAATTCCAAACCGTGTATTATATTTTTTGTTTGGATTAACTGGAAAAAAGGAGCAATCGACTTGAAAAAATAGAGGTGATAATAGAGATTTATTTATTTCGTTTTTTAATATAAAATTGAGATGAAAAGACCACGTTTCCCTCAAGTGAGAGGCGCATGGTAAGACTTAACCCAAAAAATTAACTAGGTTAGGTCTAAAGGACATAATAACGTGTTAAAAACCGGTAACATGCTAATATAGCTATTGCTGCTACTTTCTAAATATTGTATGAAAAAAATATTAAATTTACATGATGATGTATGAAAATTAAACATATGATTCTCATAACTTTGTATCTTTTAAATTTGTCTAAGGGGTTTACCCTGTATCTACTAAATTCATGATGTTATTTGTTTGCAGGTTTATTTTTAACCACTAGAATTAGTCTTGTTTATCAAATGCTTTACGCTGGTGGATCTTTTCATTTGCCACAAAGCGCAAGTCATTAAAAAGTTAGATGGTTGTGACTTTTAAAAAAAGGAGAAAGCAATACCAAACACCCTCAATATGGATTCTCTTGTTTGTTACATTGTTAGTGTAACCCGTTCACCGGACGGGTATTAAACTAGTTTCTTTAGTTAAAGGACACCGGTTGTAATTTGATGCAAACTTAAAAGACAACGGTTGTAATTTACTCTAAAAATTTTATGCAATATAGTGAAACTGATATCTCCGAACATAAAATACTACTTTTCGTATGGTAACTTGTTCGATTAATAACTTTATTTAAAAGAATGAATAGGTTAGGTAAAAAAAGTAAAAAAAAGATGAAATATGAGTAAAGAATATATTAAAAGTAGAGTAAGGTTAGCGGGTCTTAACATACAAATAAGTTTTAACATGAGGAGATAAATTTTTTCTTTTATTTTTTCTTGAATTTTTTTCTTAATCTTATCAAGCATGTATTTTAGTCTCAAAATTTAGAAAAACAAATCATGTATTTACACTAGTAGAGTAATATAATCACTCGAGTAATTATAATCGCTCTGGAGTAATTATACATAATTACTTTACTAGAGTATTTTTTTTTTTTAATTTTGCAATTAAACATTGTTTAAGTAACTGAAGAAAAAAAGCTTTCTTATTTCTCATTTCTCATGTTAAGATCCATTTGTATTTGATCTTTGCACATTAAAATCAATAACAAAAGTATGCATACATAAATTCTGAACGCGTTATCATTGTTTTTAATTCGAAAAATGTTATGAAACATAAAAGGTCAAATTTCGTTTTGCTACATAACAAAGTCACATGTAGACTTTTTAAGTCACTCTACATTTGATTGTGTATTAAATATTGATTATGTTTATTAGTCTACAATACTTGGGTTATGCGAAACCAATTGTTGTTATAAATAAATAACATGAATATAGAATAATGAGAATAAAATTGTAAAAAAATTAATAAGTGTTATATTAGTCCAACATTATAACAGTTATTTAAAAAAGCAAACGATTATATTGAAAGTCTACATTTTTTAAGAAAAAGAATTGATAAAAGATAACTTTAAGAGCACCCCTTTTTGGACATATTTGTTCCTAGTTGCGTTTGCATATCTTATGATGGATCTTCATCATTATCAAATTTTACTGTTTGAATTATATGTCCACCTTTTAAAAGTTATTTTTTTAATATAACTATTTTTCTTTGACAAGATGAAATACTTCAATTTTAAGAGTTTAACTTTTTTTGGGGTGTTAAATTCTATCAAATCTTATATTCATTTCTGCCTACATTTAGAGAACTTGCAAATTACTTCTATTTTGAGTTGCAAATTTAGAGAGTTTGAAATAACGATTTAAGCTTTTAAATCCATGTATGATATGATATAAGGATTGTGTCTATTTGAATCGAAGACCTACAACGTTGTTTCCTACAATGTATTTATGATGGTCTACGCTCTCAATGCTCAGCTGACAATTTTTTTTTTTTTGAATGGCTAATGTTACTCTTCCAAAACTTTTATATTTACAAATAATCGCCCTTGTCTCGAACTGAACCCAGGATCTCCCACTAAGAGACAAAAACCTCTACCAATTGATAACTGGGAAATTGTTGTGCAAAGTTTTTATTGACAAATTTTCTAGAAGCTTTTATGTTTTGTTCTTTAACTCCTAAGCATCCACTCAACATCACTATAATTTTTGGAATTGATGTTGTCTGGGTGAACTAAAGTTAAAAGTTAGGAACCGACGGTGAATCGGTTGTTGCCAATCTCGTGATTGTAAGTCTTTTGTTTCTATATTTGGATCATGAGCTACTTTATACTATGTTAATTAATGAGTGTAAGGGGCTATTTGACAACTTTTGAATATCAGTAAGAATTCTGAATCATTAAGTGCTGAATCAGTAAGATGTCTGAACCATTAAGAGCCAGTAAAATGCTTAACCGTTCAGAGACAAATGTCTGACCAATTCAGATTAGAGGTCTTAACAACTCAGACTCTGTATAATTCTTAATCATTCAAAGGCAAATTTTTGAACCATTCAGACATTTGCTCGCGAAACAAACAGTTTGAACTGTTAAGTGCTAAACCAGTAAAATGTCCGAACCATTAAGAGTTTCATTAAAAGGTAAACAAACAGCCCCTAACTTGTAACCCGCAACCCCAATATATTATGTATCTTTTGAGATTCAAACTTGACATTTTGTTCTAGTTTTAAACTGTTTATTAAAACCGATTATTCCACTATTTTTTTTATTTAACGGATATTAATAATCTATTTTTTTATTTAACGGATATTATTTTCTAGAGTGGGAGAGGCGTTCTCACGTACTATGAAACAGGTAGTGTTACCCGACCGGTAACACCAGCGTCACTCCATTGGGTACCCGTAGAAAGATGAGAAAGAGAGAGATGCAGAGAGAAGATGTGAGAGAGAGATGCGTTGGGTAGTCACCGATACGTAACACCGACACCTCTCCAATCAGACACCAAGTTGTGGTGTTTCTCACTCCTACCCCCCTTTACTACAAGACTTCAATGATTACAAAGTAAATTGAGCGATCTTGTTGCAAAATAAGACGTTTTCTATTTTCTACTTTTTAATCAATTCGATCAAAACCAACATTTGTTAAGAAAAACTCAAAATCAAACAAGACCAAACCGTTACTTTGGTTTGGTTTCATTTTGGAACGAACTAATCATTTTGGAACGAACTAAAGGTACATTTAGGTTGAACGGTATGGGGAAGTCCCCGGCATGGTGAGGCCCGTCCACACCGTCCCCTCCCGGCCCGTCGCCAACGCTGCCCCATATCCCCCCTTTTCCTTATCCAACACACACATAAAAATACATACATCTTGTATATATAAAGGGGCTCATCACCCAAGCCCTATTTCCCCACACCCGATGACATGGCCGCCCATGTGACGGATCATCCCCAAATGACTGCCCTCCTCCACACCTAATAGCCTTACGGCATGAGTTACTCATCACCCAAGCCCTATTTCCCCACACCCGATGACATGGCCGCCCATGTGACGGATCATCCCCAAATGACTGCCCTCCTCCACACCTAATAGCCTTACGGCATGAGTTAACATGTACCGACTTTAAAACCAAAGTAAAATATCTTTTTTAGTAGAAAAGAAAACCTAATTTTACACAATAAGAAAACTATTATGGCTACATAAAATTATAACATATTATTGGTTTTGTTATATTACAGGGATTATATCTTATATGAGGGACTCCGTCTGAGTTCATACAAAACAGTTTGAAAAAATAAAATCTTTGGTTTGAATAAGTAAAGATCACCCGCAAAACCAAGTACATGATCAGATAAGCCGGTCTCTCCTGTCTAAACAGAAACGTGAACACCCCTACGTACTCGCTACTAAAATCTAGTAACAGAGTTCTACCAACGACTTTCCTTATCAAAGTTTGTTGATCTCTCACGAGCTCAGCATGCGCGTTCTGTTTAACCTATAGGTTTCAAACACAGAAAAACACAACATATTTTTTATATAACCACTCATTTCAAAGAAAATTATATTATCACATACAGACTAAAGAGAAATCAGTAAAGTGTTAATGTAAACTTGTGAAGTGGTTTTGAAAAAAATCCAAAGAGCTTAAGTTACTAAACAGATACAAAAGTAAACTTATTATATAAATCTACCTACAAGAGACACCAGGAAACATCCAACAGAACATATGCTTTCTTCAACCTGCGACTTCTAACTTCTATAAATATGTACAATAAGAAGTCTTCTGCGTAATTCAACGAAACAAGTTAAAAATAAAAGTAATGATATTTAGATATTACAAAGTCAATGCGGGGTGGTGCACTTACTCAGAACACGTGCTAGACGGGAGTTCATCCTTCTTCATCCTCGTTTTTATCAACTTTCACCTCCACTGGATGCACTGGAGATGTACCTGCAGTTACAACGTTGAGTTATAATGGCAAATACAATATGAAAAAAAAGATGAATTTCCGACTTGAATAGACCTACACTATCTCTGCTTAAAAAACATCTTGTGTCCACCAAGCCCCCCAAAACCACAGTGTGGTAGAATAAAACCGATTGCTGGTGATCAAGCAAGGATAACAAATCAATTGCGATGACAAACAGTAAAAGAACTGGTCTTGGTTTTAAAAAAGCGTGAGACGCTCCGAGGCATTTAGGTCTCAAAAAATGAGGAACAAGGAGTGCGCATCGCATACGCCAAGCGCTGCTCCATGTACAGCCAAACATGCTTTATTTACAGCCAGAAGTTGTGTCTCTCTCATCTGTTTTACATACCAACCATTCTATCATATAAACCTTTCATAGTTTCTTCATACTTTGGTTGTTATTACATATTATATTAGCCTCCTACGAACCCAAAATTTGACCCAAAAGTACATGAGGTGCTCCTCAAGCCCCTGATTTATTTTCCTAAACACCTCGCGCCTCAAACGCGCCTTTTAAAACCAAGCATAGTTGTTAATGGCGAATAGCGATAAGGTACCTATATGCTACATAGCGAATAAAAATAAATAGCGGACGACTATTTTATAAATAGCGATACACTAGAAAAAAAATTTAAAAAAATGTATATGCATATTATATAAAAATACCCCGGTATATGTGCTATTTTACATGTATATTTAACAAAAACCTAAAATCCAGCTATTTTATACCTATATTTAATTCCTATTTATATTAAAAAAATAAAAATAAAGGTGTCGCTATTCTCGCTATCCATCGCTACAACCCTAATAGCGACACTATACCTATACACTACATAGCGCGCTATAGTGGTCGCTACGATCGCTATTGATATCTATAAAACCAAGAAACTAATACCATTATACCTTATTGATACAACTCAATTTCCAGACTACTTAACTCCAATGCCAGTTATGCATACACTACTGACTCAAAAGACTCATGTACTTACCTCAATACAAACCGAAAAATATCCATACAAACTACAAAAAGGTTTTAAAAATCGAAAAATTCTGCAGAATACCAAAAAAAGACATAATTCTGTGCATCTATATAACCAACACAACTATTTTAGTTATATAAAATTGCAAAATTTTATAATAAATCTGTCACAATCCAAACTGCCACAAACAAATTAAATACCTTGAATAAAATAAGCAGACGAAGGCCAACCACGAGATGAACTAAGCGACATAGATTCATCTTCGGTCAACGGAATGGTCAAACCCTTGAAAACTTGTAACAAAGCGTCAGATTGAGGTCGGTGACGACGAGGAGGGACCCAATACGAAGAACCTGGAACAAACGGAAGCCAATCAGGAGCAGATTGCCTGACGATTATGTTGTGAATAACATCTTCGAGCTTTCGTAACCCTAAAACCTCCACATCTCCGTCCGATTCAACCTCCACTTCGATCAGTTGCGATTCTCCTGATCGGCTCGAGAATCGATTCGGCTGATGTATCGCTAGTTTTAATGAATTTGATGAAAATGATGTTGATCGAATTAGGGTTTGTGACAGGAAACGAGCCATTGGTTTTTGATAATTTGGGGGAAAGAAAACCTGTGTTGTTTCTAGAAAAGCGATATTTATGTCACAAATTCTAGAACGACTTATACCGTCGGGTATGATTGGGCTTGGGTTGGGGCATTTGTTGACACGTGGAATGGGAGCCTCTCGCCTGGTTACGTGTCCGCAGGATATGGCGGGGCGTTGGTTGGGCTTGGGTTGGGTGCACCCCGTGGCAGAATGTTAAAAATAATTACAAAAAAATTTATAAAAATCACACAACATTTAAAAAAAAAAACCTACAACTTCATTAAAATTTTAAAAATTACATAATCCTAAAAATTACAAAAAAACCTAGAGCGTTAAATAAATTTCAAAAAGGTCGATCTTGTCGAACGCCTTTCGCTCCTTGCCTCGAAACTCTATGTTCGCCACCGCCACCCGGTCCTCGTGGCTTAACTCGCCACCCGGAACGGCTTCGTAGTAAGCCTTGAAACGTTCGAGCTTGGGCCGTAGCTCGCGCCATTTATGTTGGCACGCGTTCAAGTTGTGGCGGTCGTTACTGACGTTTTGTCGGTAGGTTGCGAAAACTTCCGGCCAATATTTTGTTTGGCCCGGTGGCCGGCCCTTGATAGCGTCAACGACGCTTGTGACGAGAGCGAGTTCTTATTCGTTTGTCCAGGATGCCATAGCGGGTTCGTGGGATGTTGGGGTTGGGGTGACCGGCTGGGGTAGCGGGTTCGTGGGATGTTTGGGATGGACCACATGGTTGGGTTTGGGATGGACCACATGGTGGGGTTTGGGGTTATTTATAGGGGATGTTGGGGTTGGGGTGACCGGTTGGGGTAACCGCTTGGCCAAGCCAAACGGTTTGAATTTAAAATTCAAACTTTTCATATGTTCCGCTATGACATGGCGGGGTCAGCGAATGAAACCAAGCCAGCTAGGATGTCAAGACCGCCCCACGCCCGGCTTGAAAGCCAAGCCCCAAGGGTCACGCCCCAACCAAGCCCACCCGGGGTGGTGGCTTGGGCGTTTTCCCCCAACCCACGCCAAAACTCCCGCCCCATACCCCACGGTCTTAGTAAAATCTTATTCTAACATACGGGTCGTATAATTTTATACGATCTGTATAGGATAAAGTCAACTGATAAAGGCTGTGTCAATTGACTTTATTCTATATGGGTTGTATAACCTTATACGGCTCGTATACACCATGTAAAAAAAATTTGGTCGTATACAATGTATACGATATTTTTATACGGGCCGTATAATGTTATACTGCCCGTATACATCAGGTTCCACCAATTTCTCTTGCCCGTATACATTTGGCCGTAAAACATTATATTGCTCGTATACAATTGTATACGGCTTGTATAAGGTTATACACTTATACTCCTCGTATACATGTAAAAAAAAAAGATTCCACTGCATATTTCTGTGCAAAAGCATTCTATACGGGCCTTATAAGGTTATACGGCTCGTATGCACTAAGGATGTGAAAATAAGATTATAGGGGTGTGTGTATAGAATCACCCTTTATTAACTCTATTTTTTACTCTGTGTTTCTTCCACAAGTTTGGCTTCCAAAGTCAACCAAACTACTTCCAGTTACAAAAATGAATACTAAATTAACAGTATTTGCACCAACTTATATAAACAGTGACGTAACTGGTATTATAAACGATTAATTTACTGATTAAACTAAAAACTGAAAAAAACCCAATAAGTGAATATGGTCAAGAACATTATAGTTGGAAATTAGACGCAGATGATAGGGGAAACTTTAATTATTACCTTCGGAGCCAACTAAGAAAGGATTCCCAGACCGTATATTGTGAATATCTAAGAACCTTGGACCGACCCCTTTGACTTCTACGGTTCTAAAGGTTCGTTTCACGGTCCTAGCAGGTAGGGACCGTATATCCCAGAAGTGCATGTTGGAGCTGATTAGAGAAAGAAAGTATGGAGCGGAGGAAAATGAAGGTCATGAAGAGGGCTGATGGCTTTCACCAATTAGTCCATGCCATATGTGTTGGGTTCGTAGGCTTTAGGGTAGCCGGCCCTAGTTAGGGTTAGCCGGCCCTAGTTATTAGGCCCACTTAGTTAACTTGTTGACCAAGTAGGAAACCCTAATCTTGTTCTATAAATACCTATGATGTAATTGTAATCTGTATCATTCTGAAAACAGTTGTGAGCATCTAATAAAGTGAAACCCTAGTTGCAACCCGTGGACGTAGGTCACCTTGACCGAACCACGTAAATTCTCGTGTTCTTTATTTTCTGCTAGTGTGTGTGTGTATTTGTTCCGCTTCCGCTCGAGCCTACTCTGATCCGATACCCCTAACAAGTGGTATCAGAGCCAAAGGTTCAGTAAAATACACGGTTCACACGGTTATCGCAGGAGAAGGAGAGAGCTGGACGAGAGATCTTGATCTGCTATTGTTGCCGTCGCCGCTGACTTGTTTACGACCCGTACCTATTCTCTGGTTACGACTCGTAAGGTCTAGGGTTTGCGCCGTAGGGTTTGCTGTTGCAGATCTGGTGGTTTTGGGGTGTTTGGTGATTAGGGTTTCGGTTCTTGAACCCTGGTTATTCGCTAATTTTACGCTCGGGTTTGCAAGAGAAGTCGCTGGTTCGGGTACTTCGGGTTTCTGTTTTATTGAAAGTTACTCGGGTTTCGGTTGTTTGGTTCCTTGTGGTTTTTTCTGGTTTTTCTCGTTTGCTATGGCTGAAGACGGGAAGTTCCGAATCGAGAAGTTCAACAGTACTGATTTTGCTTGGTGGAGAATGCAAATAGAGGCGTTGCTTGGTGAATGCGATTTGGATGTGGTACTGGAAGAAAAACCTGCTGGAATAGATAAAGCTGCCGAGGCAATTTGGAACTCAAAGGACAAAAAGGCAAGAGGTAAAATTACATTGGCTTTGACGAGGAGCGTTGCATTTAATATCATGAAAGAAACAACTGCTCGTGATATGTTAGCAGGTCTGTCAAATATGTATGAGAAGCCGTCTGCCGGTAATAGGGTATTCTTGATGAGGGAACTATTTAATATGAGGATGAACAAGGGCAGCTCAGTTGTTGATCACATTAACGAAGTTAATTCAATTTTGTCCAGGTTAGCAACTGTGGGCATGAAGTTGGATGATGACACTTAGGCTGTGGTTTTGTTATCTTCCTTACCTGATAGCTGGTCAGGATTTGTGACAACGGTTACTGAAACTGCTGGAACTGGAAATTTGAAGTTTGATCGGGTCCGGGATAGTGTTTTGGGTGAAGACATTCGCCGGAGGAACACTAGTGGAGGATCTACTTCTGGTATGCTCAGTGTTAGCAGGGGAAGAGGTAAAAACAGAAGCAGTGGGAGTCGTGGGAAAAGCTTGTCTAAAGCCGGGAAGAATGTGAGGTGCTGGAACTGTGGTGAAAAGGGGCATGTTAAAAACGAGTGTCCTGATCCTAAGAAAGAGGGTGGTAGCCAGCATGTAAATAGTGTTGTGTCAGATGAATCTGATGGTGACGTACTAGTTTGCTGTGAAGAGTCTATAGATTCTTGGGCTATGGATTCTGGTTCTTCGTTTCACGCCATGCACAGCGGGGAGATGATGGTGAATCTGAAAAAAGGAGATTTTGGAAAGGTACGATTAACTAACGTTCATGTTTTTAATGTTACGGGTATGGGAGATGTCAATCTGAAGACTCCACTTGGCACTACATGGAACTTAAAGAACGTCAGGGTAATTCCAGGTTTAACGAAGAAACTTATTTCTGTTAGTCAACTGGATAAACAGGGACTAGATGTTAAGTTTGGTGGTGGGAAGTGGAAGGTGATTGATGGAAATCTTGTTGTTGCCTGTGGGAGGAGACGAGGATCGTTGTATCTAGTTGAGATACCTGCTAAGGGAGTAGCCGTCCCTCTACAACATAAAGTCTGGTTCACTGAATCTAGTAAGCGGAAGAGGGTTCAATTTGCGAACTTGAATCCTGGTGCTTTGGTGTAACAACTCTCCTTAAAATTAATAATTAGAGTGATAATTAGTCAATAAGGAAACCCTAATTGAGACACCCAAGTAATTTCGCACTAACCCTAAAATTTTCGGAACAATTGGAATCAGGATCAGGGCCCCTAAAACTCAGGGGGGGTTAAACCCTAATCGATATTATCCTTATTATTCGTTGTCTAAGTTGAATTTAACAAAACTGTCAACTCACCCAAGCTACTGGACACGAAACCTACCCTACCCTAAATTGGAATCCCAGGCGATACGCGGGAGGTTCCCCGAATTCTGCCGCGACACGCGGAAGATGCCAATTTTCAGTATAAATAGAGGGCCTTGGGACTTGAATCTGGGAGTTGAAACGACGTAAAATAGTTGTCTGTACGTCGAGTTAAGGTTGTTTTACTACAATTAAACACCCACACTGCTTTCGAATTGCTGCCGCAAAACAGGGTAATCACTCGATCGCTATTACGATTCATTTTCCGAGATCAATATATCCAAAGAATGTTTAAGTGCCGCCCACATTAGGGTTATACTTTGTCGTTCGTCGTTAATTCGATGAATGAGTTTAAGTATCGCACTTTGTAGTTCATTGTGAGGATTTGATCTTGTGAGTTATCGTAACTGCTGTATTGATCACTAACCCTGTTTGGTGTGCATTATTGTTGAAATTAGGTTAGCAGGGCTAAATCATATTCTATCCATATTAAATCTGCAATGTGAGTCATTCTCTTTTTATCAACTGTTTTACAATACTCCAAATTATTTTCAGAATTATAATTACAGTGATTAAGTTGATGTAATCACCAAATTACAGCCAGTATGTGGGGTATTGTGCACATTACTACAGTTTAAATCATTTTAGGTGGGTGAACCTAATTTAATTGATTTACGTCATTCATTGGGGCAGCCAATGGTGATATGACCACTGTCACAGATCCGGTCGAGTGACAAATACTGTGGGTAGTTGGTTGATATCAGAAACATGCGTAAAAGATCTTAACACTGTGAATTATAATAAATGTGTCTTTTCAGTAAAATGAATGATTCACTCAGTATTTCCCGCTGACAAAACCTTTTTCAAACATGTTTCAGGTGATCTACTGTAAATCAGGAAAAGTGCCGAGGAGCATTTCAAGCTTAAAATAGTGGCTCAATATAAAATAAAGAAATATGTTTAATAATAAAGATTTATCAGAAAAATCTTATTATTGTAAATTATCGGGGTTTTATCCCGAATTGTGAAATGAAATAATCGGGAAAAGTTTTTAGCTTTACAACGATCCTGATGTTAAAATTCCGCTGCTAAAATCACATAAATAAATATCACGGGATTTCTGTCCCGCGGCTCCTGAAACGGGTCAAACCGGGTCGGGGGCCGTGACAGAAATAAGGTGGTATCAGAGCCACTGAGTTAAGCTAATTAAGTATTTAACAGATACTTAATTTTTCCTGATTACTGTTATGTGATTATGTGTTTTTAATTGACTATTTGTTAGTTACAGTATGGGTAAGCAAAAGTTACAAGATATCTATCTTAAATTAGATAGGTCAGTCTACGAAGAGGGAAGTTCATCCAAAACTAAATTTTCAAAGCTCCCTACAATTCCTGAAGAAGGAATATTTGTGCGTAAAGCACAGTATGAAAACCCACTTTCTCCTAGAAAAAAGGAGTATGATTATTAAGAAAAGTAAGGAGCAAATCCGAGAAAAGAGGATTAAAAAGGAAACCCAGGAGATAATTAATAAATCACCGTGGGAAGATAAGTTAGATGAAAAATGGACAAATTTGTATATGCTAGCTACTGTAGCGGAAAATGCAAATCTTTAAAGTACTCTAAATCTAGTACTAGCACTTCTCAGTAAATAAATAAATAAATCTGAGTGTGTTCTTTTCTGTCATTTGTACAAATAGTGTGCAATAAAACTTCGATATTTATTTGTTAAACTTTGTTCCAAAGTTTTAACTTAGTATTTTTGTGCATTTTGCATATATGCTACACAGCATGAGCGAGATATCTGAAGCTTTTCAGAACCTCAATCTGTACCCGGTGAATATAGAAGTTTCCCAAGAGTTTAGTGGATACTTTGCTGATGTGAACCAACCTGTAGAATTCCATACTCCACCCTTGACAAAGCCAAAATGAAAGAAAAAGAAGAATTATGTATGGGGTAGTCGTATTCGTAGGAAAAAGCCAGTTCCGAAACTTCCTAAAATAAACAACCCTTTAGAAAAAGGAAAGGAAATTATAATTAAGGAGAGTTCTAAACAGCAAGAGATGGAAACTGAAGTTAAGAAAGATTCTAGGCAAATGGAAATACAGTTTGAGGAATATTCTAAAGAAATAGAAATGGAAATAGGACAAGTTTCTAGACCAACTCACATAGAAATCGGAGAGAGCTCCAATCAAAACCAAAACCAGGGAATAACTTTTCAGGATAAAATAGATTTTCTATTGGCAAACTGTGAAACTATTCAGCCTGTCAATACGAATGTTTTTACCTATCCTAGTGAAAATCCACTCCCTATGAATTTTGCACCAGCAATCCCAGACCCAATAGTCCACGCTCAACCTGTATAAATGGAAGAATGGTGGACGAATGATTGGCAATTTCAAAATATTGTCAACGACCCTTATTCCTTCTTTCCGCAATTCGATCCAGAACCCCTACCTAATCCACCAATAAGCACTGAGAATATGGCTGAACTTCGCCATTTCGGTGAAGAGTTGATGGATGCAGGGAATAGAATCAGGGAGATAGGGGGACAGATTGCTTGGAAGTATGATGAAAGGGAAATGCGTTTTTAGAACAACAAATGGTGAGGGATAGGAAGATGGTAAAACTATAGTTGTGTAATAGTATAGTAAATAGTGAAATCAGTCTGTAACATAACTCCAAATAAAACTTTGTAAAATATCTATGTGTAGTGATGCATACTATAACGGATATGAAATGGAATAGAGAAATCGATAGGTTTGACTTTATGTGCATTATGAATTTTCTGAGTGTTTGTATATAAATTGCTATTTATCAAGATACTAATTAATATATATTATCAGATGGCTAATAATGGTAATGAACCGGTAAATGAAGCTAATCAGTCAGAGCAACATCTAGGGGATCAATATATGACTAGACAAGATATTGAAAATATTGTTGCTCAAGGGATAGCCAATGCTATTCCAGCATTTGTTGCTGCTGTAAAAAGTCCAATCGAACCGCAACATATCATTCCTAGTAAACGTACTACTGAAGATAACTTCAGTAATAGTATAAACGGTGGCCATAATCATGTTAATCATGATAATGAATCCCAGCACACGCCGCTCCCTAAGAAACAGAAAGCTACAACACCTGGTTGCACTTTCAAAGAATTCCTTGCTTGTAAACCCACTGAATTTGCAGGCAATGAAGGGGCAACTGCATCGCTGCGTTGGTTTGAGAAAACCGAAGCAGTAATTGCAATAAGTAAGTGTGCCAAAGATGATTAGGTCATGTACGCATCAAATCTGTTTAAAGAAGGAGCACTGGAATGGTGGAACACTGTGTTACAAGCTAAAGGAAGAAATAGGGCTTATGCTATGACTTGGGAAGAATTCAAGAATTTGGTAGAAAGAAAATTCTGTCCTGAGTATGAAAAGGAACAAATGGCAAATAAGTTCCTAACTCATCGGATGTTAGGTGTGGATTGTCGTGGTTATACTTCGATATTCTTCGAATATGCTAGAGTGGTACCTAACCTGGCTTCGCCAGAACCGGTACTCATTTCTCGCTATATTTGGGGATTAATTAGCGAAATTCGAAATATCGTTAAGGCTGCGAGACCTCGCACTATTGACGATGCAGTAGAATTAGCTAACACCCTAACTGATGAACTGATACGCACAAGGGATGAAGATAGGAAAAAGGAACTAGCTCAGAAAATTACCCAAGGATTTAGGATGGGTAATAGTAGTAATTTCAAGAAGAAAGGAACAGGGCAATCTTCAACTGTGCCGTTCTGCAAAATTTGCAGGAAGAACCATTTTGGAAAATGTAATAGAATTTGCAATTTTTGCAAAACAACAGGACATCGTGAAGAAAACTGCAGGAAGAAATCCATAATTTGTTACAATTGTGGAGAAGCCGGACATTTCAAAACAGAATGTCCTAAGTTAGTCAAACCCGTAGACAACAAACTCAAAGCGACCGAAGGAGCTACTAAGAAGAATGCCAGAGCATTCCAGCTAACTACTCAAGAAGCAGAGCTCATCCCGGATGTGATAGCCGGTACGTTTTTGGTTCACAACGTTTATGCAAAAGTATTATTTGACTCTGGTGCAAACCAAAGTTTTATAAATACTTCATTCTGTCAAGCTCTTAAGTTACCCTTAACTACCGTTAGACAGATTTTTATAGTCGAAACTGCAGATGGGAATTCAGTAAAAATCAATCAGGTTTTGCAAGAAGTAGAAATAGAACTCTTAGGTCATAAATTTACTGCAAACCTATTTCCTATGAAATTAGCTGAGTTTGATGTTGTGTTAGGAATGGATTGGTTAATAGCCAACCATGCTCAAATCATTTGTGATAGAAACTCTATAGAAATTCAAACACCTACTGGAGAGGTAATTAAGATTTCAGGAGATAAACCTCGGAAGCCACTGAAGTTCATATCAGTAATGAAAGTTGCTAATTATGAACGGAAACAGGGAATAGTATATATGATTTCAGTAATCATTTGTACTAAAGGAAAAGAACTTAAGGAAATTCCTGTAGTCTCAGAATACCCAGATATTTTTCCAGAAGATTTACCTGGACTACCACCAGATAGAGAGGTGGAATTTAGGATTCATCTAATTCCAGGAACTACACCGATAGCCAAGGCACCCTATCGATTAGCTCCTACTGAAATGCTAGAATTGAAAAAGCAATTAGATGAATTACTAAGCAAAGGATTTATACAACCTAGTTCATCCCCTTGGGGTGCACCAGTGTTGTTTGTGAAAAAGAAAGATGGATCAATGAGAATGTGTATCGATTATAGAGAGCTGAATAAGGTTACAATTAAGAATCGATACCCATTACCTAGGATTGATGATCTCTTTGATCAATTACAAGGCGCTAAATATTTTTCTAAGATAGACTTGCGCTCCGGATATCATCAATTAAAGGTTCAAGAGGAAGACATACCTAAAACTGCTTTTAGGACTAGGTATGGACATTATGAGTTTACAGTCATGCCCTTTGGATTAACAAATGCACCTGCAGCATTTATGGACATGATGAACAGGATCTGTAAACCATATTTGGATAAATTTGTAATTGTTTTCATAGATGATATACTTATTTATTCAAAAAGTCAGATCGAACATTGCCAGCACTTGCATGCACTCTTAACTTTGTTAAGAAAAGAAAAGTTGTACGCTAAATTCTCAAAATGTGAATTTTGGCTACAAGAAGTGCAATTCTTAGGACACATGGTGAATCACGAAGGTATTCACGTAGATCCTGCTAAGATAGAAGCAATTACCAATTGGAAGGTTCCGCAAACTGCAATGGAAATTAGAAGTTTTATAGGTTTGGCCGGTTATTATAGACGGTTTATTAAGGATTTTTCCAAAATAGCTGTGCCATTAACTAAGCTAACCTGTAAAGCCACTAAGTTTGAGTGGGGACATAAACAAGAAGAAGCCTTCAGAATTCTAAAGCAAAAATTAACCAATGCTCCAATCTTAGCCTTACCAGAAGGAACATAAGATTTTGAGGTATATTGTGATGCTTCAAAATTAGGATACGGATGTGTGTTGATGCAACGCAAAAAGGTAATTGCGTATGCTTCCAGACAATTGAAGAAGCACGAAGAAAACTATACGACTCATGATTTAGAATTAGGAGCTATAGTTTTTGCCCTTAAGATATGGAGACATTATCTGTATGGAAGTAAGTTTACTGTTTATACAGATCATAAGAGTTTAAGGTATATATTTGGGCAAAAAGAGTTAAACATGAGGCAAAGAAGATGGATGGAAATCCTGAGTGATTACGACTGTGATATTCAATATCACGAAGGAAAGGCAAACGTAGTCGCAGACGCCTTAAGTCGTAAGTATCATGAGAAGCAAAGGCGAGTCCGTGCTCTTAGAATAAATCTGCAAGTAGATTTAATGGAACAATTGAAAGAAATTTAGGAAACAGCAATCAAGGACGATGCTGAAGGAATGAAAGGTTACCTAAAAGAATTGGAACAAGGAAATGATGGAATTTGGAAATTCCACAAAAGCAGAATTTGGGTACCTAAACAAGGAAATTTAAGATCAAAGATTTTAGAGGAAGCTCATAAATCTAGGTATACTATACACCCAGGAAACAATAAGATGTACCAAGATTTAAGAAAGAATTTTTGGTGGATAGGAATGAAAAAGGATATAGCCGAATACGTATCTAAGTGTCTAACCTGTTCGCAAGTTAAAGCCGAACATCAGAAACCTTCAGGTCTACTACAACAGTTAGAAATGCCTATATGGAAATGGGAACTTATAACAATGGACTTTGTTACTAAGTTACCCAAAACCAGAAAAGGTAATGATGCTATTTGGGTAATTGTGGATCGATTAACCAAATCCGCTCATTTTCTACCAATAAAAGAAACCTTTAGCATGGAAAGATTAGCCAAGTTGTACGTAGATGAAATAGTATCCTTACATGGAGTTCCACTCTCCATTGTATCGGATAGAGATAGTCGTTTCACTTCCCGTTTCTGGACAAGTTTCCAAGAATCAATGGGAACCCGACTCAATTTAAGTACTGCATATCATCCACAGACCGACGGACAAAGTGAAAGGACGATCCAAACTCTAGAAGATATGCTCCGAGCATGTGTAATTGACTTTGGAGGTAATTGGGATAATCATTTACCATTAATTGAATTCTCCTATGACAATAGTTATCACTCAAGCATTGAAGCCGCTCCATTCGAAGCACTGTATGGACGCAAGTGCAGAACTCCCGTATGTTGGGCAGAAATAGGAGAAAATTAATTATCAGGTCCAGAAATCGTGCAAGAAACCACAGACAAGATAACACAAATCAAGGAAAGATTGAAAACAGCCAGAGATCGCCAGAAGAGCTATGCAGACAATCGTCGCAAGCCACTTGAATTCCAGATAGGAGATAAAGTACTATTGAAGGTATCTCCTTGGAAAGGAGTAGTACGATTTGGTAAGAAAGGAAAACTGAGTCCCAGATATGTTGGACCATTTCCAGTGATCCAACGAATAGGGCCAGTTGCTTATCGTTTACAACTACCAGAAGAACTAGCTGGAATACATGATGTATTTCATATATCCAATCTCAAGAAATGTCTATCAGACGAATCCCTTGTAGTACCTCTTCAAGATGTGGAGGTAAATGAAAAGCTGAAATTCATAGAGAAACCCTTACAAATAGAAGATAAGAAAATCAAGTTTCTCAAACACAAACAACTCGTACTGGTGAAAGTCAAATGGAATTCAAAGAGAGGACCGGAATACACTTGGGAACTGGAATCAGAAATGAAGCGTAAGTACCCTCATCTGTTTCAATGAATCTCGAGGACGAGATTTTTCCTAAGGTGGGGAGGATGTAACAACTCTCTTTAAAATTAATAATTAGAATGATAATTAGTCAATAAGGAAACCCTAATTGAGACACCCAAGTAATTTCGCACTAACCCTAAAATTTTCGGAACAATTGGAATCAGGATCAGGGCCCCTAAAACTCAGGGGGGGTTAAACCCTAATCGATATTATCCTTATTATTCGTTGTCTAAGTTGAATTTAACAAAACTGTCAACTCACCCAAGCTACTGGACACGAAACCTACCCTACCCTAAATTGGAATCCCAGGCGATACGCGGGAGGTTCCCCGAATTCTGCCGCGACACGCGGAAGATGCCAATTTTCAGTATAAATAGAGGGCCTTGGGACTTGAATCTGGGAGTTGAAACGACGTAAAATAGTTGTCTGTACGTCGAGTTAAGGTTGTTTTACTACAATTAAACACCCACACTGCTTTCGAATTGCTGCCGCAAAACAGGGTAATCACTCGATCGCTATTACGATTCATTTTCCGAGATCAATATATCCAAAGAATGTTTAAGTGCCGCCCACATTAGGGTTATACTTTGTCGTTCGTCGTTAATTCGATGAATGAGTTTAAGTATCGCACTTTGTAGTTCATTGTGAGGATTTGATCTTGTGAGTTATCGTAACTGCTGTATTGATCACTAACCCTGTTTGGTGTGCATTATTGTTGAAATTAGGTTAGCAGGGCTAAATCATATTCTATCCATATTAAATCTGCAATGTGAGTCATTCTCTTTTTATCAACTGTTTTACAATACTCCAAATTATTTTCAGAATTATAATTACAGTGATTAAGTTGATGTAATCACCAAATTACAGCCAGTATGTGGGGTATTGTGCACATTACTACAGTTTAAATCATTTTAGGTGGGCGAACCTAATTTAATTGATTTACGTCATTCATTGGGGCAGCCAATGGTGATATGACCACTGTCACAGATCCGGTCGAGTGACAAATACTGTGGGTAGTTGGTTGATATCAGAAACATGCGTAAAAGATCTTAACACTGTGAATTATAATAAATGTGTCTTTTCAGTAAAATGAATGATTCACTCAGTATTTCCCGCTGACAAAACCTTTTTCAAACATGTTTCAGGTGATCTACTGTAAATCAGGAAAAGTGCCGAGGAGCATTTCAAGCTTAAAATAGTGGCTCAATATAAAATAAAGAAATATGTTTAATAATAAAGATTTATCAGAAAAATCTTATTATTGTAAATTATCGGGGTTTTATCCCGAATTGTGAAATGAAATAATCGGGAAAAGTTTTTAGCTTTACAACGATCCTGATGTTAAAATTCCGCTGCTAAAATCACATAAATAAATATCACGGGATTTCTGTCCCGCGGCTCCTGAAACGGGTCAAACCGGGTCGGGGGCCGTGACATTTGGGGATGTTAGTTGAATCTGGTCGGGGGTCTAAGTTTAAGTAAGTCAGGGGATTTGGTGATAGTGGGAGCATGGGTCGTGTTCCGGGTACAATCACAAAGAACCGTTGGGTTTTGAAGACGAAGATTCCGACTAAAGAAAAAAGCTCTCCTGGAAATAGTTTGCAAAATGTGGAGAGTGGTATTAATTCTCGGTGTATCTCTGGAGCTGGTGGAGCGTGCAAGCCGATTGAGATAGAGAATGGGTCTGATAAGACTGTTGGGTTGGAGCTTGTGGGAGCTTCAACTGGTCTCTCAGTTACTTGATGAGAGGTGTGGTTGCAACTAGGTGGCTTGGATGTGACTGAAGTCTTAGCTTGTTCTTGGAACTGGAGGCTGGGAAGACTTGAACGTAAAGATTACTGAAGTTACTGGTGATGGGTTTCTTGGATGCACTTTGTGGACTATGCAAAGCCTCCGAGTGGGAGATTGTTGGGTTCTTAGGCTTTAGGGTAGCCGGCCCTAGTTAGGGTTAGCCGGCCCTAGTTATTAGGCCCACTTAGTTAACTTGTTGACCAAGTAGGAAACCCTAATCTTGTTCTATAAATACCTATGATGTAATTGTAATCTGTATCATTCTGAAAACAGTTGTGAGCATCTAATAAAGTGAAACCCTAGTTGCAACCCGTGGACGTAGGTCACCTTGACCGAACCACGTAAATTCTCGTGTTCTTTATTTTCTGCTAGTGTGTGTGTATTTGTTCCGCTTCCGCTCGAGCCTACTCTGATCCGATACCCCTAACAATATGACCCAAGCTTATACATTGATTTATTTAAAAAATATTTTTGTTATATATATATATATATATTGAGAGAGAAATATTATTTCCGTTAAAAGTGTTTTTTAACTTTTAATTAAGAGTGAATTGCAAGTTTTGTCCTTTATCTTTAGGCCATTTTGCAAGTTTTGTCCTTTATGTTTAAATTTGACGAGTTTTGTCTTTTATGTTTAAAAATCAAGCACGTTTTACCCTTTGGGCCTTAAAAATCAAGCACGTTTTGTCCTTTATGTTTAAAAATCAAGCACGTTTTGTCCTTTATGTTTAAAAAATCAAGCACGTTTTGTCCTTAAAAATCAAGCACATTTTGCCCCAAAGGGCAAAACGTGCTTGATTTTCAAACATAAAGGACAAAACTCGTCAAATTTAAACATAAAGGACAAAACTTGCAAAATGGCCTAAAGATAAAGGACAAAACTTGCAATTCACTCTTTAATTAATTAATTCTTTAAGTATTTACTTTTTTTAACAACGCTTTTTATTAAAACAAACAAGCCCATGAACCACTACAATTACAACCAATATTATACATTGAAAAATTTCCATCTATGCCAGTATAAAGATCTCATCTTTGAACGGTTCTTAACCCAAAGAAAACTATAACTTTTAACTTCTCCACATATCCTCTCAATATTGATAGGAACATTGTTGAAAATCCAGTTATTTCGGGCTTTCCATAAACTCCAACATGCCACCACGATAATGGATTTGATACATCTTTAAGTATTTACTAATACTACATTTTGTAAACTCTCTTCGCTTACTTTTCCTTGAACAATACCATTTTTTTCTTGTTGTTTTATTATTGTAATTAGTTTAAAACATATTTTGTTTTTTTTTTCTCATTTAAGATATAATGTTCGACAACTTCTATTATTATCCACCTATTGATATAAATTTCTATAGAAACCCGAGTTATGATTAGTAATATACAAATACTCGAAGCATGATGGTATATTTTGTTCTCCTTTAACATTTTATTGTCTTTTCCAATACAATGCAAAAAAAAATGAGTGTTGATCACCAAATGTTTTTGAGGGATCAAGTTGGTCACTAAATATAGGGTTTTTAGTATAATTTGGTTCGTATGGCTTGTTGAATGCAATCTCAATTTCAACTTAAGTTTTTCTTTTTTAATTGCTTGACTTAAACTTTGTTATGAAATAATTAATTGCTTGACTTAAACTTTGTTATGAAATAAAACATTGTCACACACAACTATTTTATTATTGAGACCATAACTATACCTTAGCTCCACTCGTTTTATCTTGTGCCCTTATACCACATATCTAGTGTTCAAATCTAGTCCCTAATAGGGAAGCTTATTATTTTTATTGTTCTTACTGTCTAGCAAAAAACAAACCTAGTTAAAAACATTAAGGGGGCATATGCAATAAAGTACTTAAGCGATCAAGTGTTGAAGGCTAATCACATGCATAGGTAAGAACCATTGCATCAACTCTCTTTTAGTTCATCAATACGTTTTTACATTTAAGCAAATGCTTAGTTAATAATAAAATTATTACTAATGATTTTAGAATAGATAACAAAATTGATATTCAAAACTGTAATAACCCTTGGTAAAACCAACACCCTCATAATAGTTCTGACACCCTAGTATATCCTAAAAATGCCCTAATATGTCTTATATTACACCCCGTATGTGAAAACCGAGCCCAAAATAGATTATAATATATAAAATAAAAATAAAATAAGTTTATTCAAGTTGAGGCGGGCCGCATAGACCCACCCCAACCTTTTACGCGGGCAGTATGAAGGTGTAACCGGATTCCTTTGATTTCTTTAGTTTAGGCGGGTCGCGTAAAGGTTATTGTTAGTTGATGCGGGCCGCGAATGTCCCAAATGGTGGCGCAGCCCGGTGATGACACGTGTCATCATCGTGGCGGGTCTACGAGCTGACCCAGCTAAGCTACTCGGTTGACCAAGGTTGACGCGGGCCGCGTAAACCTTGGCCTGTTCTTTACGCGGGCCGCGTGGAGACCAGATTTCAGCACTGTATAAGAAGGCCATCGGGTTTCGTTTTCGACGTTCACAATTTCAATTCTCAAATCACAATTTCTGTAGGGAGTTATTATAGCCGGGTATTATACCCCTTAAATAGCGAGGTTCTGCTACGATGTAAGTATTATAACCCCTGGAGACGTATTAGATACGCTGCCCGATTGATCTAGGGTTCCGTAACGGCTGTCGTGGTTCTGCCCGACGTAGTCGTTGGAATGCCGTCTCGGGGAGGGTATTACTAATGTTAAAATGGGTTATTATACTAACACACGTACATTTGTGTAATTTATAGATTATTCCTAGGAAATCACTACTGAAAACCCTAAGACAGCAATGTGAGTGATCCTTCTTTTTATGAACTCATTTTTGTGAGTTGATCCACTTTTTGTAAACCTTTTTGTTACTGTTTTTACAAAACCTCACTTAATTAATATATACAAAGCAGTTATTGAGTATTTGTAAAGAATACAATTATAGTGGGTATGTTGAGGTTTTGTATACAAAATTGGTTACTGGCGTGGTAACATCCCATAAGTTGAGTATGACCGTACCACTGATGTTAATTGTGATGTCTTGGAAACAAATGTAATTGCGGATGTGCCCTCATTACTGCAAATTGGTTTTTACTTAAACATGATTAAACTGGGATTCACTCACCAGTATTTCCCACTGACAAAATGTTTTTAAAACGCGTTTCAGGTAACAAAATGTGAAAGCCAAATAGAAGCCAGCTGGACAGCACTGAAGGCTTGGAAAAGTGGCAATAAAGTTACCTAAAAAGAAATAGATGTTTTTCTTAAATAAAATAGGGTATATCTCTATGAAATTATATGTACTGAAAACTTGGGTTTTACCCATGTATTTAATGTTATAAAAGGTGGTGGTTTACTCTGATTCAATATTTCCTAACTACGGTCCTGATGAAAATTTCCGCTGCCAAATTGAATAAATAAACGTGATACCACCGAAACTGGCTCACGGCCGCCCGTTCCCGGGAACTAGGGATCGGGGGTTGTGACAGAAGGTGGTATCAGAGCTATGCCACTGATTCAGCCACAGAAGTGTTCCGCTGACATCAAAATTCAAAGTGTTAGGAAATAAATTACGAAAATACGTGTATAATTGTATTTTCTTGTTATGTGTTATCTGACTATTTGTTAGTTTACAGTATGAGCAACCAAGGACCATCTGACGCATATCGTCAATTGTCTGGTTCGCCTAGGAGCGAAGGCACCTCCTCTTCTCAGCCTGCCCTCTCAGGGTATTCTGCTGATACGGAAGAAGGAATCTTTGTGTTTAAGGCTCAATCTGAAGAGCCATTTCCTCAGAAAAAGAGGGGATGGTTCAGTAGGGGAGCACACGAGCGTAGGAAACGTATGAAAAAGTTACAGGAACAGCGAGTGTTAGCCGCAGCAAAAAGAGAAACTGATGCCTATAACCAGGATATGCTCAATAGGGGTATAGCTAATATCCATATTTTAGCAACCACTGCTGCTGACCCAAACCTGGAGCAAATGCTAGCACCCCAACCACAACCACAAATTCCTGACCAACCCATGGAAGTAGAAAACCCTGGAAATCAAGTAGAAATGCATGATTTTAACCCGGAGGAGATACCTAGGGTACCTGCACCAAATCCCCTAGACCCAAATTATAACCCCTGGCGGGATGAAATTAGGGACTATGTGCAACAAAACCCAATACAGGAAAATGTGCCAATGCCCAACCTAGGAGCCTACCCAGGGTTAGATCCTCAAGATCCCTACAATATTAGTGATGCATATGTTAGGGAGATTTTGGAAAATCCCTACCCATACCAGGCCCCTATCCCTCCGTACCAGGAACCTGCACCCCAGATTCCAAACCCAGTCCTAGAACCTGCACCCCCAATGAGTGCAGAAAATGTCCAAGAACTTAGGACTTTCGGTGAGGAAATTTAAGAAAACAGTGAGAGAATGCGACAGGTGGGAGAGCGTCTCGTATGGAAATACGATGAGCGCAATATGGATTTTTGGATGAATCCATATCCCTGAACCGATGGTGGAGACGGTAGTAATAATAATATTAATAATATAATAATATATGTGTGTATGTGTTAAAAAAAAACTACGGATGCCTACTACTAGTAATTTTATTTCAGTCGGTATTGTAATTTTATTTCAGTATTAGTGTGTAATAGATGCATAATATACGAATAGAGTAAAAGTCGCAATGCTCGACGCTTTTGACCAAAAAGTGTGTGACATGTGATTGGCTATATTCAAATATTATTGGTGATATTAATATTTGGTAAATGTTTAAAATTCAGATGGCCGACGAGGGAAATCAAGATAATCTGAATAACGATAACCAAAGTAACATTAATGTGGTTAATGAGAATCCGGACAACAATAACAATGGAAACCAAATGGATAATAGTGCCGTTCAACACATAGTGGCACAAGGAATTATAGATGCAATGCCATTTATTATTCAAACAGTTCAAGAAGCGAATAATAAAAGTAAGCATAGCAGTAAATGACCAAGTGAACCGGAACACAGCGTGAACAATGGACCCATACTTCATGTGCCCATTCCCAAAAGAAGAAGAACCATGCCATATGGTTGTTCTTACAAAGAATTCTGGTCCTGTAAACCAATAGAATTCTCGGGCAATGAAGGACCCATTGCAGCTCTACGATGGATAGAGAAAACTGAAGCTGTTCTGAAAATAAGCAAGTGCGCTGAAGAAGATAGGATAATGTTTGCTTCTAATTTATTTAAGAATGCAGCTCTAGAATGGTGGAACACTATCCTCCAGTTAAGAGGAAGTGATAGGATATATAACATGGAATGGGAGAATTTCAAAAATATGGTAGAAAGGAAGTTCTGCCCTCCCAATGAAAAGGAACAGATAGCAAACAAATTTCTGAACCTTAGAATGACCGGAGTAGATAGTAAGGGGTACACTACTACATTCTTTGAATATGCTAGGATAGTGCAAACCCTTGCATCACCTGAACCAGTGTTAATCTCCCGTTATATCTAGGGATTAATTGGAGAAATTAGACATGTAGTCAAGGCAGCTAGACCTCAAACCATAGAAGAAGCTGTAGAACTAGCCAATACCTTGACAGATGAATTAATCCGTACTAGAGAAGAAGATCAGAGGAGAAACCTAACCCAAAGGCTTACTCAAGAATTCCGTTCGGGGAATTCCAACCGTAGGAATGTAGGTTCTACCTCTGCACCATACTGCAGAAACTGCAGAAAGAAGCATTCTGGAAAATGCTCTATTTACTGTAATTTTTGCAAGGCCCCAGGACACAAGGAAGAGAATTGCAAGAAGAAATCCAGTAATGGAATGTGTTTCAATTGTGGAGAAAAAGGTCACATCAGGACAAATTGTCCGAAATTGGCTCCAGCTGCAAACAACAAGAATCCTAAAAATGCTAGAGCATTTGTTCTAACTGCAGATGAAGCTAGGCTGATTCCGGACGTCATTGCTGGTACGTTTTTAGTTAATGATATTTTTGCTAAAGTATTATTTGACTCTGGTGCAAACCAAAGTTTTATTAATACTTCATTTTGCAAACTCCTAAATCAATCATTAACTAAATTACCACAAGAATGTCTGGTAGAGACAGCTAATGGAGAAACCGTTAGGATTTTTGAAATTTTGCAGGAAGCATGAATAGAAATTTTTAATCAAAAATTTATTGCAAATCTTTACCCAATGAATCTGGCTGGATTCGATGTTGTGTTAGGAATGGATTGGTTAATAGCCAATAAAGCCAATATATTATGTGATCAAAAGTCAATTCAGGTAAATTAACCAAGAGGTGAAAAGATCACAATTAAAGGAGATAAACCATCTAGATCCACTAAATTCATCTCTGTGATGAAAACTGCAAGCTATATAAGGAAAGGATCTATAGTGTATTTGATTTCTATAATCACTAACACTAAAGGAAAAGAATTAAACGACATTCCAGTAGTGTCCCAGTTTTCAGATATCTTTCTAGAAGAATTGCCAGGACTACCGCCAGACAGGGAAGTTGAATTCAGAATCCACCTGCTACCAGGGACAGCACCGATTGCCAAAGCACCTTACCGTTTGGCACCCGCCGAAATGCAAGAACTAAAGAAACAATTAGACGAATTATTGGAGAAAGGATTCATACAACCAAGTTCATCGCCATGGGGAGCACCGATATTATTTGTTAAAAAGAAGGACGGATCAATGCGTATGTGCATTGACTACCGTGAATTGAACAAAGTCACGATTAAGAATCGGTATCCATTACCGAGGATCGATGATTTGTTTGATCAACTTCAAGGAGCTCGATTTTTCTCTAAAATCGATTTAAGATCAGGATATCATCAATTAAAGGTACAGGAAGAGGATATTCCTAAAACCGCATTTAGAACGAGGTATGGTAATTATGAATTTACTGTCATGCCATTTGGTTTAACCAATGCCCCAGTCGCATTTATGGACATGATGAACCGAATATGTAAGCCATATTTGGATAAATTCATAATTGTCTTCATAGATGATATTCTAATTTACTCTAAAAGTAAGGAAGAACATGCAAAGCACTTGCGCTTACTTTTAAGTTTATTGAGAAAGGAAAAGCTTTATGCTAAGTTTTCGAAATGTGAATTTTGGTTAGAACAGGTGCAATTCCTTGGACATTTAGTTAACCATGAAGGAATTCATGTAGATCCAACAAAGATCGAGGCAATTACCAGATGGAAAACCCCTGAGTCACCAACTGAGGTTAGAAGTTTCTTAGGATTGGCCGGTTATTATAGAAGATTTATTCGAGATTTTTCTAGAATAGCCATTCCTTTAACTAAGTTAACCTGTAAATCTGTTAAATTTGAATGGGGACCAAAACAAGAAGAAGCCTTAGAATCCTTAAGCAAAGATTAACCCATACACCCATACTAGCGTTACCAGAAGGAACTGAAGATTTTGTAGTCTTTTGTGACGCTTCTAAGTTAGGTTATGGATGTGTATTAATGCAACGTCAAAAGGTTATAGCTTATGCATCTAGACAGCTTAAGAATCATGAAGAAAATTATTCAACCCATGATTTGGAACTAGGAGCTATAATTTTTGCCCTTAAGATTTGGAGACATTATCTTTATGGCAGTAAGTTTACCGTTTTTACAGATCAAAAAAGTTTAAGGTATGTTTTTGGGCAAAATGAGTTGAATATGAGACAAAGACGTTGGATGGAATTACTTAGTGATTATGATTGTGATATCCAGTATTATGCAGGAAAAGCAAATGTAGTGGCAGATGCTTTAAGTCGAAAGTATCACGAAAAGCCAAAAAGGGTACGTTCTCTTAAATTAAATCTACAAGTAGATTTAAATAATCAGATTAGAGAAGCACAAGAATCAGTAATCAAGGAAGATACTGAAAAATTAAAAGGAATGATTAAGGAATTAGAACAAGGAACAGATGGAATTTGGAGATTCCATAAAAAGAGAATGTGGATACCTAAAATAGGAAATTTACGTGACCGTATATTAGAAGAAGCTCATAAGTCTAAATATACGATGCATCTAGGAAGTGATAAAATGTACCAGGATTTAAGGAAAAATTTCTGGTGGATAGGAATGAAAAAGGATGTAGCAGTATATGTTTCTAAATGTTTAACTTGCTCACAAGTTAAAGCTGAACATCAGAAACCCTCAGGTTTATTACAGCAATTAGAAATGCCAGTTTGGAAATGGGAATTGATAACAATGGATTTTGTTACCAAATTACCCAAAACAAGAAAAGGTAATGATACAATCTGGGTGATTGTAGATAGGCTAACCAAATCAGCTCATTCCTTACCAATGAAGGAAACCATTAGTATGGAACAATTAGCTAAATTGTATGTAAATGAAATCGTTTCTTTACATGGCATTCCTTTATCAATTGTTTCTGATAGAGATAGCCGATTTACCTCTCATTTTTGGTCAAGTTTCCAAAAGGCAATGGGAACCAAGTTGAACCTAAGCACAGCTTATCATCCTCAAACAGACGGGCAAAGTGAAAGGACAATCCAGACAATGGAAGACATGCTTAGAGCTTGTGTAATTGATTTCGGAGGTAATTGGGATGATCACTTACCTTTAATAGAATTTTCTTATAATAACAGTTATTACACAAGTATCAATGCTGCACCATTCGAAGCACTTTATGGACGAAAGTGCAGAACCCCAGTCTGTTGGGCAGAAATTGGAGAAAAGCAATTATCTGGACCTGAGATAGTACAAGAAACAACTGACAAAATCATTCAAGTCAAGGAACGACTGAAAGCAGCACGTGATCGACAAAAGAGCTACGCTGACAACAGACGTAAACCATTGGAATTTCAAGTAGGAGATAAGGTATTGTTAAAAGTCTCTCCTTGGAAAGGAGTGGTAAGATTCATCAAGAGAGGAAAGCTTAGTCCAGGTATATTGGACCTTTTAAGATTATTAAAAGAATAGGACCTGTAGCCTATCAACTACAACTGCCAGAGGAAATGGCAGGAATACATGATGTATTTCATGTATCTAATCTCAAAAAGTGTCTAGCCGATGAAAAACTCGTAGTACCTCTTCAAGATATAGAAGTAAATGAACAACTTAAATTTGTAGAGAGACCTCTACAGATTGAAGATAGGAAAATTAAGAATCTCAAGCATAAGAGATTAGTTCTGGTCAAAGTGAAGTGGGACTCCAAAAGAGGACCTGAATACACATGGGAGCTTGAATCAGAAATGCAAAAGAAATATCCACACTTGTTCAGTAGATCTCGAGGACGAGCTCTATAGGTCCCTCTCGGAGGTTGAGGTTAAACCTTATCCTTGTTATGTGAAACACACTAGCAAGTGCGGAATCCAAGCTAGAGTGCAAACCGAGATGAAACAAGCGCAAACACAAGACACACAATATTCACCGATTAACACCACTTGTATTAATACGTATGAAGGTTTCGGTTACAAGCTCAATGTTTACAAATCTGTTTTGCAAACTCTCAAAGTGTGTGTGTGTGTTCACAGAAGTGTCTCCCAAGTGTCTGCCTTATCTCTCGTGTCTCACTTATGAGTGTCTGACTAAAATGAACACACTACATGGGTTTATATATACCCATAACAGATACACTGGTCGAAGGATCAGAATGACTGCTCGAAAGATGATCTGTCGATCATATAGCTATCGAAAGATCCACATATACCTCGAAGGATGGTATATCCTTCGAGGTCCAACTGCATCCATCGAAGGTTATCCTTCGAACTCATCAAAGGATATAAACAATCCTTCGATGACATCCTTCGACACAACAAACTTACAAACTATGTGTTAACTGTTTGGCCAAGTCAAACCAGGAGGATGGTTGACTTGGTCAAACTTACATCAAACACACATAATAAGAAACCTAAGACGTAACCCAGACTAACAAAAGACATCGTTTTGTATCATGACGAAATACAGACAAAGTACAGACATAAGTGCACCAACAAACTCCCCCTTGGCTGTAGCTTTGTCTCGATTTTCGTGTCTTCAAGTCTCTGACGTCCTTTCAAGTCTTCAATGTCGGAGGATCTTCAAAGTCTTCACGTCTTGAGAGCAGAAAGTGTATCAACAAACTCCCTGTTTCATGTAGGAAGTGTGTTGACAAACTCCCCCTTAACATAAGCTCCCCCTTGAGTTATGCTTGTGAATGACTTGATCTTTATAGCTTGAGATCCTTGTGGTGTTGATGATGGTCAGCGACAACTCGATCATTTTCATCTTTTGAGAGCCTTCACGTCGTGTCTTCATTCCGAAGCTTGTCATCGACTATGTTCTCCTTGCCTTTAGAATCTGCACATGCAAGAAATCTAAACGCGTAATGAGAACAACTGCTTGGAATATAGTTAGCATAAACAAATGACACACGTATGACCATGTCTCAATCAAACACCGTCCGACAGTTTGAAAGTTTAATAAATTTGTCAGTTTTAGATTTAACTTCCAAAAACTTGCAAATTTCGACCGTTTATGAAGATTTAGTCAATTCGGTTTTCGTTCAGGTTTCAGGAAACGAAGACTCGAGATCCAACATCGTACGATCGAAAATAAAATAAAAATAAAATCTTTTTGGTATTTTTGAATATTTCAAATGTAAAGACTGAAAGCAGTAAATAAATATATACAGACATTCTTTTTGCAAGTTTCGAGGGTAAGAGAATCATATCAGTGTACGGTCATGCCAAAACGCTCTTGTTGTTCAGTAAGTTCACATTAAGATAAGCATCCTATAACAATTATCGGTATTGTTGTCCACTTAAGCTCAACTTATCAGATGTAATCATGGCGAGGGGATACGTTAAGGTATGATTTATACTTACCGACCGGTGTTCATCCACATCACGATACATTCCCGTATCAAGGTATGCACGAGGGTTCATCTTACCGGTGAGTATACCGATTATCATCTGTTTGACCGTATATGATGTGAGATTCTCACTTATTTTGATTTGAAAACAAGCCCTATGTGATAGAATCACTTATTGATGAGGAACTTGATTTTCATATGCATGAGGGCACAGGAGCAAGTCCGTGAACAGGTCAGTACTTTCGTACAGCAGAGAGACGAACTTGACTCCCGGATAAATGTGATATTTTATCACTTATTTGTTTGGACATGTGATTGTTTATCACTTATTGAGGTCGAATGCAGTATGAGATATGTACACGTATGTATAGTATCATGGAAGATCTAGACTTGCGTCCCCGTTATTTTTCGGTAAAAGATACAACCATGATACCCAGATGATAAGCAGCATAAAGACCGAATATTTCAGAACCTCTGCAATCTCTCAAACGAAATTTCGGTACTAAGACCATATGCCAATGAATGGTTCCCACCTGGTCTTCAGTCGATTTAAGATTTATATCACCCTGCACACTTTAAAATGATTGTGAGCCTACCGATACATCTTATATAGAGCTGCTTATCGTTTTTCATTTAAGGTTTAAAGAGGTTTAGATAGACCACTGATGTACTATCATTTTCTCTTTTGCTCGACAGGAAACTCATTTTTGTTTTTCTACTGTTTTTGTGTTTTTGAAATTTTTCGATGTTTTTGGATTTTCAGATTTTGGATTTACTCCCCCTAAAATCAACAAACTAAGATAAATATAAAACACAAAGACATATACAAAAATGATTTTCCGATGTTGGTTTTACTCTTGCTTGACCTTAATGCCGTTTACCAATAATAAAAAGTCAAATCTTGATTTGTCAAATGCTTTGGTAAAAAGGTTGGCACGTTGGTCATCGGTGTGAACCATGACAACATTGACGAGTTTCATAAAGAAACAATCACGTGTGAGGTGATATTCGAGATCAACGTGTCAGGCCAAAGAGTGCTGTACGAGACGATATAATTCATATAGCAGCTTAAAAATCAACAAGTATAGGAGAGATTAGAAATTTAAAAACCGTATCCTGCAACTGCTTCGTGCATTGCAAGGAATCTGAGCACTCTCCCAAACTGGATATCCACTGGGTGTGGACTTCAAAGTCGATTTTGTAGCTATTGAGAAATCTCTTGACAGCAACTAGATCATAAACCTCCGGGTCCGGCTGGTCTTCCATATTCCACCAGCGAAGGTCTTTGTCTTTCTCTTTCAGAAGTAGTGTGTGGTTGTTCAATCCACGCCAAGACATTTGCACATCTGGTGTAGTTCGTTCAACAAACACATTTTCTTCAATCATACCGCGAGGAAATGTACACTACACGTCCATTTTGTTGATTTTGAACTTCGGACGTTCTGCAGGTGCGTACATTTCATTGGAATCTTTCCTGAGGACCCGATCAAAAACCATAACAACCAAATTTTGGCACGTTCTTCATTTGGTCGAATTTTGCAACTTCATTCAGCCACATTCTTTCATCAGACATTCTTGTCTTCTTTTCTTTTTCCCTTTCTCCACCAATGGCAACAACATTCTCCTAGTTTGTAACAATATTTCGGAGCTTTATGTCGCCAATCTTGTGCATGGACGCTCCACTATCAACAATCCTAAGACTATCAATAGTTCCTCCTGGAACATCCTGCACACTCATTCAGAGATTAGTTGGAGAGGGGGACCCAAGCCTTTGTGGACTTGGGTCGTCCTTGATCATCAAGGAAGGTGATCTCAATCACTTGATGATTAGGAAAAAGAACTTGTGGTGCTCCCCCTGATTGAATTACCTGCTTTGGCTTCCAAGCTGTTTGTCGTTTACCAGTATTTGAATTTATTGTTTTAGCATTTACTGGTTTTACAGTTTCAGGTTTTGCCTGTACAGGTTTTTCTTCTTTGACCTCTGATTTTAAGGCCTTTTCAATTACCTTTTGATTCTTTTGCTTTAGCTTCTTTTCCCTTTCTTTCAAGACACGTGGGTCCTGTTTCGGGGAAACTGGTCGTTTTTGGTAATTGATTTCTTGGGGAGCACTCGTTTTTGACTTCAGGTTTTGCAGGTATGGGCAATATCTTACAATATGCCCAACTGTGCCACATTCAAAACATATTCTCCGCTCTAAAAACCTCGGAAAAACATGTTGATGACCAGACGAAGAACCAGACAATGAACTTTGTGATCTAGACGTACTAGGACCTAAATCACATCCGTTGGTGTGTTGGGTGTAATTATTTTGATCATTTCGTTTTAAAATTCTAACTTGTTTTACAAAATCAACGTTAGATCTAACTTGTTTTACAAAATGTTTCAAGTTTGTCTGAACCAGTGGATCCAACAAAGTTCATTTTTGGTTCTTGTTTCTTAACAGGAGCTCTTTTGTTTTGCACCTTTTGTTGTTGAACCTTAGGTTGCTCAGCCCTTGATTGTTGAATTTTAGGTTGTGCAGCCTTAGGTTGAGTAGCCTTAGACTGTTCAACTTTAGTTTGTTGAACCTTTGGTTGTTCAGTCTTAGGCTGCTGAACTTTAGGTGCTTGAACATTCTTGTTCTGAGCCTTCTTTCCCTGTACCTTACCCTTTCCGGAGTTGACTTGTTGTTTTCGCTCAATTGGTAGTTTTTGGTTTCCGTATTGTTTTCTAATTTGTTCACATGGAATTGGATCACATTGAGTGACGGTAACTTTGCCACTTTTGTTCCCCAAAAACTTATCAGTACATCCTTCAAAAATTTGCTCAATTAAATCTTGATTTACATTTTTAATTGGAAAATCTTTGTTAGAGTAGATTTTGCTATCTCCTTTGAGCGTATACAACAAGTTATTCCCTTCAGAGCTAACTACAAGGGATTCCATTGCTTTTGACATTTCAGTCTTACTCGGTTTCACTGGTGGATCACACAGGATGTGATTCTCGATTGGAATATCTGTTGTAACCGAGTTAGACTGTTGTTTCACAATTTCTTCAGATTCATCGTCCGAAGAATCAGCATCCTCAACAATGGGAGGACTCTGTTCCTTAACACACGATGAATCTGTCTCATTCTCAGATTCTGATTGACTCGAGGATGATGTACCAGTTGTGAACCCGAGGCCTGCTGCAAAGTCATCTAGACCGAGTGGCACAGTAGGTTCAAAACAGGGCATATCCTCGTCATCAGGCAATTTGGAGTAATTGTGATTCATAGGGGGAGGACATGAGTTGAATCCAATACATTTTGTATCCCCCTTTTTCTTTTGAACAACAATGATGTGATCCAATACATAGCGGGAATTGGAATAGCTTTCCAATTTCTGCTTGATTGTCTCACATTCACATCGAGCTGTTGCTAACTCTACCATTTGCTTTTCAATTGTGTCAATAAGATTATTGTTGGCATGTTGTTTTCGCAAAACAGCCTTTTGTAATTCTGAAACATCATGTCTTAATGACGCAATTGTTTCTTTAAATTCCTTTTCATTTCTGGTTAAAAACAAGTTAGCTTCGGTTGCTTTAGAAAGATCTACAATCAATTCTTGATTGTGTTTCTGTGTGATTTCAAACTGACTTTCCTTTTCTGCATATTCTAAACACTTAGCACATTCAATAGGAACAGAAATAGAGTCAGAATTAGTATCACAAACCTGAGAAGTCTGACCTTCTACGTGAGCCATAAAGGCTGTATGAAAAGAAAACGATCCATCTTCAGAGAAAAACTTAGCAAGCTTCTCGGAAGTTCCAACAGATTTCTGGCAGAGAATAGATCTCCTCTTGCATAATGCTTCAGCTTCAGCCAAAAGCTCATCAACTTCCAAATCCAAAGCATCACTTGACAAATTACCAGCATCAAGTGATTCCCCATTCATGCTCCCACTATAACCCGAACTATCTTCATCTTCTGAAGATTCACCAGCAGACATGGGTTCTACTACCTTCTCAATCACTTTAGCATAACATGCTGCTCCACCATTTCCTCCTTCTCCAAGCTGAAGGTTCCAGTTGCAGATTTCATCAGCTTGAACAACCAATCCTCTGTGGGAATTAGTGTTTGTGGATCCAGATGCATTTCCTCCAACGGGAACTATTGATCTGACAGAATTGTTATTCGATTGTTGTTGTGGCTGTCCTTGATTCCTGAAGGGATTCTGATTTCCTTTCTTAGGTGGCTTCTGACACTCCCGCTTGAAGTGACCCTTTTCACCACAATTGAAGCAAGTGACAGCATTCTTGTCAAAACCATACTTGGTGTTGTTGTTACTTTCCAAGTTGGTTCTCCCCGTCCTTTCCATAAACTCCTTTGCTCTTCGAATTGCACTAGCAAGAGCCCATTTGATATCCATCATTTCAAACTCTTCTTTATCCACTTGCTGATAATCTTCATTGGTTAGATTGATATTCCCAATCTGACCTGCAACTAATCCACAATAAGCACTAACCAAGGTATTCAACATCTCCATATGCTCCTTGGCTATTTCGACAGTGACTTTGGAAAAGTTGGAAGTGTCTAATCTGACTGTGTTTGGATTGGAAGTGGCTTGAAAGTTTGAAGAACTTCCATAAAACCCTTGCTGTTGCGGTTGCACATACTGTTGTTGAGAAGAAGAATCTGGTCTTGAATACATCTTCGTGTATGCTGAAGGATCAAACTGATTAGTTGTGGAAGGTCCGGTGTTTGAGATGAAAGCTGTTTGAAGCTTCGCGTGTTGAGAGGCTGGTTTTTCTCCACTGATACCTCCTGCAATCCCAAAGTACATCTCTGGATTTTGAGGAGTTAGTGTTCTTTTTGCCTTAAGTTTTTCTTCCACATCCTTGTTCTCCAATTTTTGGATTAACTCATAAACGGTGATTGTATCTAGAACACCATTTTCTTTGAGAATTTCAAGAAAACTGCTCCACTTTGCTGGTAAGCTATCAGCGAATCTCTGCACCATTTCTCGTGGAGTGGCAGTGACTTTAAAGGCAAACATCTCGCTCAACAAGTGATGGAACCTTGTAGATAACTCTGCCAAAGTCTCATTCTCCATACACGTGAATCCTTCAAACTCTTTCTTCAGTAATTCTTGCTTGATCTTTCTAGATTGAGCATTTCCTTCACATTGTAACGTGAGCATATCCCACAAGCTTTTAGTGGTCGTGCAGTAAACAAACTGGTGGTAAATGTCTCTGTGAAGAGCTTGTGTGAGAATCATGAATGCTTTCTTTTCTAACTCATATTTCTTCTTATCATCATTAGACATAGTGCTGTAAGTTTCTGGATTAGATCCTGCAACTTCCAACTCATTTTCAAATGGAGTGAAGAAACACATCCATAGATCTTGACCTTGCCCCTGGACATAAGTTCTCAGCCTTTCTTTCCACCATCCCCAATCATTGATGTGATTTAGCTTTGGCGGTTTTGTGCTTGTACCAGTTTCAATGTCGTTCTGCATCATTGCTTGAATGCTGCTGCTTTGATTTGTGACCAATGCCCATTGATTTGCAGTTATCATTGCAGCTTGAGGTGGGGCAATAGCTCGCATCCATGCAGTTTTGTCAAAATCTGACGCAGATTGCGTAGCTGATGATTGTGGAGTCAAAGTTGTTGTAGTCCACGCGGTTGGATCCCACTGACCGTTTGTTCCCATTTTATGAAAATTAATATATTAAGTGAAAATTGATTTAAAATTTGAAAAATTAATTTTCACAAACTATGTTAAAAACTTGAATGATAACAAACAGCCGAAAGATCCTTGATCGAAAGACCTGAAAACACAAACTGTTAAACTTAAACAGATAAGGGTCGAAAGATAGTACTTGTTCGAAGGATCAACGGTGTTCGAAAGATCACTGTTGAATTTCGAACAAAGATTTCGAAAGATTCTCCAATCGAAGGATCCTTATCTTTCGAATATATCCTTCGAACAGATTCCTAGGATCGAAGGATATGTCACAAACTTCGAAGGATGTTTGAAAGATGTTTATCTATCGAACTTCCTTTGATCGAAAGATGAACTTTCGACTTCGAAGGATATCCTTCAATCTCTTCTGACACAGTTGACAGAAAGATGACAGGTTGGTGAAAAAGGTGATGGGTTGGTAGTCAACTTTCGGCAGAAAGGTATGGTCAGACCCTACTTTCTACCAATTCAGATTTGACAAATAAAATATTCCTTAAAAGGAAAGTTTTATCCAGAAAATCCGGTCACCGGAGCAAGCCGGAGTTTGGCCGGAAATCACCAAATTTCTTAAAAACAAGTTTTAAGTTACCCAACCCGTCCTTGAACACACCCGGTTAGTTTAGAACACGTTTTTACGTCTAGAAATGCGAGAAAACACTAAAAACGGGTGCTAAACCAAGTGTTCACACACTCCAAAGTCTTGTAAAAACTCGGTTTTAACAAGGAAAAGAGCCTTAGCTCTGATACCACTTGTAGGTCCCTCTCGGAGGTTGAGGTTAAACCTTATCCTTGTTATGTGAAACACACTAGCAAGTGCGGAATCCAAGCTAGAGTGCAAACCGAGATGAAACAAGCGCAAACACAAGACACACAATATTCACCGATTAACACCACTTGTATTAATACGTATGAAGGGTTCGGTTACAAGCTCAATGTTTACAAATCTGTTTTGCAAACTCTCAAAGTGTGTGTGTGTGTTCACAGAAGTGTCTCCCAAGTGTCTGCCTTATCTCTCGTGTCTCACTTATGAGTGTCTGACTAAAATGAACACACTACATGGGTTTATATATACCCATAACAGATACACTGGTCGAAGGATCAGAATGACTGCTCGAAAGATGATCTGTCGATCATATAGCTATCGAAAGATCCACATATACCTCGAAGGATGGTATATCCTTCGAGGTCCAACTGCATCCATCGAAGGTTATCCTTCGAACTCATCGAAGGATATAAACAATCCTTCGATGACATCCTTCGACACAACAAACTTACAAACTATGTGTTAACTGTTTGGCCAAGTCAAACCAGGAGGATGGTTGACTTGGTCAAACTTACATCAAACACACATAATAAGAAACCTAAGACGTAATCCAGACTAACAAAAGACATCGTTTTGTATCATGACGAAATACAGACAAAGTACAGACATAAGTGCACCAACAAGCTCTAAAACAAGGTGGGGAGGATGTAATAACCCTCGGTAAAACCAACACCCTCATAATAGTTCTGACACCCTAGTATATCCTAAAAATGCCCCAACGTGTCTTATATTACACCCCGTATGTGAAAACCGAGCCCAAAATAGATTATAATATATAAAATAAAAATAAAATAAGTTTATTCAAGTTGAGGCGGGCCGCATAGACCCACCCCAACCTTTTACGCGGGCCGTATGAAGGTGTAATCGGATTCCTTTGATTTCTTTAGTTTAGGCGGGCCGCGTAAAGGTTATTGTTAGTTGATGCGGGCCGCGAGTGTCCCAAATGGTGGCGCAGCCCGGTGATGACACGTGTCATCATCGTGGCGGGTCTACGAGCTGACCCAGCTAAGCTACTCGGTTGACCAAGGTTGACGCGGGCCGCGTAAACCTTGGCCTGTTCTTTACGCGGGCCGCGTGGAGACTAGATTTCAGCACTATATAAGAAGGCCATCGGGTTTCGTTTTCGACGTTCACAATTTCAATTCTCAAATCACAATTTCTGTAGGGAGTTATTATAGCCGGGTATTATACCCCTTAAATAGCGAGGTTCTGCTACGATGTAAATATTATAACCCCTGGAGACGTATTAGATACGCTGCCCGATTGATCTAGGGTTCCGTAACGGCTGTCGTGGTTCTGCCCGACGTAGTCGTTGGAATGCCGTCTCGGGGAGGGTATTACTAATGTTAAAATGGGTTATTATACTAACACACGTGCATTTGTGTAATTTATAGATTATTCCCAGGAAATCACTACTGAAAACCCTAAGACAACAATGTGAGTGATCCTTCTTTTTATGAACTCATTTTTGTGAGTTGATCCACTTTTTGTAAACCTTTTTATTACTGTTTTTACCAAACCTCACTTAATTAATATATACAAAGCAGTTATTGAGTATTTGTAAAGAATACAATTATAGTGGGTATGTTGGGGTTTTGTATACAAAATTGGTTACTGGCGTGGTAACATCCCATAAGTTGAGTATGACCGTACCACTGATGTTAATTGTGATGTCTTGGAAACAAATGTAATTGCGGATGTGCCCTCATTACTGAAAATTGGTTTTTACTTAAACTTGATTAAACTGGGATTCACTCACCAGTATTTCCCACTGACAAAATGTTTTTAAAACGCGTTTCAGGTAACAAAATGTGAAAGCCAAATAGAAGCCAGCTGGACAGCACTGAAGGCTTGGAAAAGTGGCAATAAAGTTACCTAAAAAGAAATAGATGTTTTTCTTAAATAAAATAGGGTATATCCCTATGAAATTATATGTACTGAAAACTTGGGTTTTACCCATGTATTTAATGTTATAAAATGTGGTGGTTTACTCTGATTCAATATTTCCTAACTACGGTCCTGTTGAAAATTTCCGCTGCGAAATTGAATAAATAAACGTGATACCACCGAAACTGGCTCACGGCCGCCCGTTCCCGGGAACTAGGGATCGGGGGTTGTGATAAAAACCCAACAACTAAAATGAACGAATGCTAAAATCATGGAATTGTAAAATGGAATTACTGATCTGACGAGGTCGGTTAGTACTTACGGTGTTTTTATTAAAAAGTTATTTCCCTTATGGCTCAAACAAAAATACCTACTAGTTTACCCTAATCATACCCATAACTCTTTTTTGGTATTCTGATTCGTTTCAAGGAGGTACCACCACGCGATCGGGGACCCACCCGCATTCACCTGTATAAGCGTACTTTCTTTATTTAAATTCATATTCACAAAATAATTTAGGATGATAAGAGGTTAAGACTAAAGAAAATTCTTTAACCTAACAATCTTTTACTACACTTAGTGAAACAAAGAAAAATGAGACAACTATTACCATTCTAACTCTTTAACACTTTTAGTTTGTTTGGTAATAATCTTCTCTTATCTCATTCCTCATAATTGGTTTACATTATACAGAATACAAATAATCCTATAATCTTGGCTTATCACATTAATTATTATGCTAATTACAATAATGGCAAGTATACATTCCATATATACTAATAGTCCCCCGCAGTCGAAGCGGGAGGTTCCCGGATATTGAGACTGGATCGAAAGTCGTCAAAGAGAACCTTTGGCAAACCTTTGGTGAATATGTCGGCTATTGATATCGGGATGGAACGTGCATAACTCGAACTTGACCTTTGGCTATCTTTTCACGAACAAAATGAATGTTCATTTCTATATGCTTTGTTCTTTGATGTTGGACTGGGAATTGGCCAAGTATATTGTGCTAACATTGTCACATTTTACCAAGGCTGCTTGTTTTGGTGCGTGGTGTAATTCGAGTAGGAGATTGCAGATCCAAGCATACTTATGAGACAACATTTGCAACACCCGATACTTTGCTTCGACACTGGAACGGGACAAGGTCGATTGTCGTTTCGAAGACCAAGATTAAAGGATTTTGCCCATGTAAACACAATATCCCAAGGTCGACCGTCATGTGTCGGGGTAACCACCCCTGTCGGTATCTATGTAGGCAACTAGGGAGGTAGTTGAAGATCGATGAAGGTGAAAAACAAAATTCAAGGTGCCTTTGATGTACCATAAAATTCTTTTCAAGGCATTCATGTGAGTAGTCATGGGCGAATGCATACGAAGACAAATCAGTTGGACGACGTAGGAGATGTCGAGACGTGTAAAAGTTAAGTATTGAAGAGCTCCTGCAAGACTTCGATATTCCATGATGTTTTCCAAAGGAGTGCTCGTGTTCCGACTTAACTTTTGTTGAGTATCAATCCGTGTTGCTGCTGGATTACAGTCCGATAGACCTGTTTTTCAAGGATTTCCTTGGCATAGTTTTCTTGAGAAAGAAACAAAGAGTTGTCACGTCTAGTAACCAAGATGCCAAGAAAATATGTAAGTGGTCCAAGGTCTGTCATGGCAAAATCATTGGAAAGTAATGCCATAAAACGGTTTCGTAAGGTGTCTGGCGATGTGATAAAAGGATATCATCCACGTATAACAAAATAAAAGCCATGTGAGAACCTTCTTTCAAGATGAATAAAGAGTGATCTCATTGACTATATCGAAACCATTGTAGAGATATAGTCAGCGAAGCATGGGTACCACGCTCGTGGTGCTTGTTTAAGTCTATTAAGGACTTTTTAAGAAGGCATATGTGGTTCGGATATTGCGGATCACGAAAACCCATTGGTTGGTGCATGAAAATGGTCTCATTTAAGTGGCCATGAAAAAACGCATTTTTGACGTCGAGTTAGTGAATGGGCCATGAATTGGAAAAGGCTATAGATAGTACCGTCCCGATCGTTGCCGGTTTGACAACCGGGCTAAAAGTCTCCCCACAAACAGCTCCAATTTGTTGAGATCGCCCATCACATATAAGACGTCCTTTATACCTTTCAAGTGTTTTGCCCGCCTTCTTTTTATGTCTAAAAATCCACATGCTTCAGACTATGTTCATGTTGAGCCATTTAGGTACTAATTCCCACGTCCCGTTATTAATAAGGGATCGAAATTCATCAAGCATGACATTTTTCTAGTCGGGATTGGAAAGGGCTTCAGATGGAGATTTAGGAAGAGGAGATATTAAGGTAGAGGTAAATGTATTTAGGTTGAAGTGTTGTTTTGGTTTGATAATACCAAACATCAATCAGGTTATGATGGTTCTCGGGTTTGGCGAATCGATGGGTGGAGGGACGAAGTTGGGTGGGCTGGTTAATGGGCTGGTATCGGGTCTGGAAGATGGGCCGGTATGTGAGGATGAGTTAGTAGAAGGAGTGGTGTAAGGAGATGTAGTTGGGCCAGCGGATGAAGTGGGAGCTAGTCCGGGTGAAGGAATGTAGTTGGGCCAAAGGGAGGGTGTTGAGGCTGAAGGTGATGGAGCGTCCGTAACAGAGGGAGTGGTTACGGGTGGGGTGGTATGAAATGGGGTAGGTGCGAGTGGTTCTTGGGATTGAAACTGTGAATTCGGTTGAGGCCCAAGAAGAGGATGTAGGTCATTAGTTAAAAAAAATCATAAGATGATTTGGATGGTGAGGGTGTAGGAAAAGGGAATGTGTGTTCATAAAAAATGACATCGCAAGAGATATCAATTTGGTTTGTTTTAAGGTTGTAGCACTTGTAGCCCCGGTGATTGGATAGATATCCAAGGAAAACACACAGGGTTGACCTATCTGCTAACTCGTGAATGGTTAAGGATGGTAGAAGAGGGTAGCAAAGGCACCCGAAAGTGCGCAAGTGGTCATAAGTGGGGTGTCGTTGATAAAGAGAGATGGTGGGTGTAGAATTATTTAATACTTTAGTGGGTAAAATATTTAGTAGATACGTGGCATGTTCAAGGGCATGATGCCAAAAGGTGTGAGGAAGAGATGATTGGGAGAGAAAGGCACACATTATATTGCTGATGGACTGGATTTACGTTCGGATTTTCCATTTTGTGAGGATGTATAAGGGCATGAAAACCAAAATGTCACGCCATTAGTGGCACAAAAATTGTGGGCATTACAATATTGTCGCCCATTGTGCATTGGAAAATGAATGTGTGAAATTGGGTAGAAATAAGTTTGTGAAATTCTAGGAATTTAAAAAAGGCTTGGGATTTGGATGCCAAGGCACATGTCCATAAAAAGTTAGTTTTGTCATCCAAAAATAAAATAAAATATAATAACGACACCCAGTAGAGGAGAGAATCGAGGAGGTCCACAAATTGCTATGTACTCTATCAAATGGTAAATAAGTGCAAGAGGTCCACCGTATGCTTCATTCAAACCAGTGAGAAGTTGGCCACCGGTATCCATGTACGAAGCGTGGTCCGGTGGATGCAAAGAGAGAGTGTTGAAAGGTTGATCCAATTCCGTTGGTGTGTAGCTAGCTTCGGAGGCGGAATATGCTTGTTATTATTATGGACGTGGGCCTAAAATACCCTGTTGTAGATTTGCTATAGTGGGCTGATTTGGTGGTGCAGCCTATTAGTAGGCCTGGTTGGTGTTGGACTAAGGAGATGAAGGGCGACTTAAGTAGCTTGAGGGAGGGGCTGTCCACGGGTAGGTAGTCCACGGTGGAGATTGGGATGAGTTCCAGGAGGGGTTTTGGCTTCTGCCGCGGCCTCGACCTCTACTACGGCCTCGGTTGGACATGGGAGGGTTGTTATGAGGTGAGGGATTAGGGTTGTTGGTGGTATTGTTTGGTGGATGAGAAGTATGGAGTGCGGTGTCATTAGAAAGACGGTTTTCCTTGGTTCTTTCTTCAAGAATTAATTGAGAATGTGCTTCATAAAAGGTGTGAAAAGATTTGGTGTTTTGCAAAATGGACACCACACCTGTAACAACTCCAAAATTTTTATTTATAAATTTTAAATTAAAGTATAGAAAACTTATGTTATTAAACGTATAGATCATGGGTAAGTTGACCGATAAAAATATGAGGTATTTTGGCAAACATAGGAACCGTTTAATAGTTATAATAATAAAAATACGTTATTATTAACCTTACTCTGTTTTTAATGAAACTTAGGCCAAAATGTAGATAAAACTATTCTTGTTCTAATGACATATTTATAATTTTATAAAGCGTCATATTTTAGAAGTTATAAGCGCCAAATAAGTAAAGCAGTTAAGTTAATTATAATATATATATTAAATAAAATAATAATATAATAATATTTCAAAAGCTAACATATCTAAATTTGAAATGCATTTGTAGGATCGTGTAGTGTAGATCCCCGTAACCGTATGGATCGTAACAGAATCGTCGATACCTAGAGTGCGGAATCCCCTAGATCAGATTCACAGAAAACGAGTAGAAACAGAATCAAGAACATGATGCACTTTCAATCCGGTCTTCTATTGATTATCCAACACGATGTTTACAATCAATTCAAGACCCACTAGAAATCTCTCGACCACTCTCTGTAGATTTCTCTCTATGTCTTTCCACTAGCTCTGATGTCTACCCTAAACCCTAATGCAAAGACTTGTTTATATAGGACAAGGTTTGCACATGGGCTTTGGTCTGGGCCAGACCATTCTCCAAGCCCATAACACTAATTAACTCCCTAACCAATAATGCTAAGCCCTATACAAAATATCCAAAGACTAAATAAACAAACTATTAAGCTGTTGTCACAAAACATGCACCAACAAACACCCCATTGACAATAGCTTCATAGTGTAACCTTGTCTTCAAACATCTTGCAGTCTTTTGGTCTTTGGATAGCGTCAGCTAGACAGTTTCTGACATCAACAAACTCCCCCTTAGCTGATGCTTCCAATCTCCAATACTTTCATTCGTTGTAGATCAGCGCGCCAGCAATCTTTGGTTCAGCAAGTATCTTCAACTTTTCCATATCTCTCTTTCTCTCAGCAATGTAGTAGAAGGATCCTACCATGCATCTTCACACACCTTTACTTCACTCTCAATCTGCACTTTACTTGTATTCTGCACTTCATTTTGATAACTGCATCAATCTGTTTAGAAACACAAGAAAGTATCTCGAAAAACCATTAGTCTTTTTCACATTTAGAGATAAACCAATAGTTTATCTTATCATGCAAAAACAACTACTTGTCAGTTCAAAATGGGAGTTCTTTTAAAAAGAAATCTTTTTGATATTTTTGATATTTTTCAAAAGAAATTAAACAAACTAAACTAAACTCAAAAATATTTACAATACTAAACTCAAAAATATTTACAATACTTCTTTTTGTGAGAATCATGTGCAAGAAGATCATATCAGCAAAATCAAACTGTTTTCACACTATTAGATAATTCTTTATATAATTTTTAGTGAAAAGCAGTTCAGGACGATTACCAGTATGTTTGTCCACTTAAACAAAATGCATGAACATTTCAAGTACCATTACCATATGATACGTTAAGGTAATATTATATCTGATATATTTAGTGTGTCCCACTTTAGGATATACCCCCGCGATCAAGGTATGCACAAAGATTCATCGTAGTAGGTGAGTATACTGAATTCATCCGTTTTGTTTTTCAACGTTTAGATATATGGTGAACAGGTCAGTACTTCCGTACAGCAAAGAGACCAAATTATCTAACGAGGGCTAAGACAAATACCATTTTTTGGTACGAATTATGCATTTTGCACTTTTTGAATGACTCTCTATGAGAGCTTCTTCATTTTCAGGGTTTTGGCATTTTTAGCTCTTTTAAGATATCCTGGTTGTGCCTAGGTCAGCATGTATCTGGATGCAGCAGAAGGACAACCCTGATATCCCCAGATGAAATAACAGTATAAAGACCCAAAACTTCAGATTTTGGCAATCTATCAACGCAAGATTTAAGGTCATAAAACCATACACCACTGATGTGTTCCCCACTCATACTCAGTGCATTTAGGTTTATATCACATTGGTAAGTTGATTATTTCATGCTTTTGCCTACTGGTACATCATATGATGAAGCTGCTATCACACTTAAGCAATTTAATTCAGTTTGAGTGTGACAGTCTAACTTGCCGATTAGGGGTGTTCAAGAAAATCCGAATCCGAATCCGAATTATCCGAAATTCCGAATCCGAATTATCCGAAAATTCGGATATCCGAAATTTCGGATATCCGAAATTCGGATATCCGAATTTTCGGATTCGGATTCGGATAGTAATATGAAAAAAATTCGGATATTTCGGATATCCGAATCCGAAATGTTTGTATTATTTTTTTCATTATTAATTATATTTTAAATATATTTATAACAACCTGGTTCATTGAAAACCCTAAATCTTCAAAACATATTCTTCCGTGAAGTTCAGCCGCCACACCCCTGTGTTCAATTCCTCAACAGTTCAACTGCTACTCATCTGGATCTATGTCTACTTCTGAGTTTCGCACCTTTTTCGATTGCTCTTCCATGATTTTAACATGTAATCGTTCATCTGCTCAACATTGGCTAGATATATATTATTCTTTATTTTTAATTCAGAGAAGATGCTCAACATTAGTTAGATATATGCTGTTCTTTTTTTTTAATTCAGAGAAGATGAAGTTGGAAATGGACCCCAGGTTCACTTCTTTCTTGTGTGGATGTATGGATGTTTTGAATTTCGTCCAATGTGATTTCTAAGATTGTTGATGTCTGTTGATTTCAAGAACTTGTATTTGTCTCTTTTTTTGTGATTAGGAAATCGGATATCCGTATCATTATCCGAATCCGTATCCGAAATTTCGGATATCCGAACTTCGGATATCCGAAATCCGAAATTTCGGATATCCGAACTTCGGATATCCGAAATTTCGGATACGGATTCGGATAGTGATATTGAATATCCGAAAACTTCGGATATCCGAAATTTCGGATATCCGGTTTTGAACACCCCTATTGCCGATGTACTATCATTTCTTCTTTTTCACACAGTGAAAACTCATTTTTAATTTTCTATTTTTTTTTATGTTTTTGATTTTTCAAATTTTATAACTTACTCCCCCTAAACACACGCACTATCTAAACTCTTTTTGGCTTAGAGGAATTTCTCCCCCTAAATTTTTGTTTTTCTGGAGTAAGTTTCAAAAACACAAATTTTAAACACAAACAAACTCCCACTTTAAATCTGACAAAAGTTTTTCACGGTTAAAGTTTAGAATAATCAAAACAATCACAAAAGTAAATAGTTCGTTACCCATGTTAACCGACTATTCACCTCAGATGCTTTATAGGAGTAACCATTGTTGAACACATCAACAGTCCTTCTTGGTCATCCTGCATTCACTCAACAACTCAGTTAGAATTTAGAACCCAAGCCCTGATAGTCTTGGGTTTTCCATATTCATCTATTACAAGAACATCCATCCAATATCCATCACTCCTCACTGGAGTCTTGGATTGCTTACACATTGTTGAACAAGATTGATAATTTCCCCTAGGTCTTTGATTGCGAGAGTTCCAATAATCTCTCGGATTTTCTGACCTTTGGAAATTATTATCTTGATACCTTCTTCTACTATTATCATACCATGAATTCTGGAAAAAATTTGGATGTTGTTGAACATTTGAGTTACGAAAACCCCTATGTCCATTTCTTTGTTGAAAATTTCGATTACCAGCAGTTTGGTATCGATTTTGATATCCAAAATATCCAAAATTTCTATTTTGACTTTGAAAACGATTTGATTTACCATTGTAGTGACTAAACTGTGGAGATATACTTCTTGGTCTATCAAATCTTTTTGAAGTTGGGGGTTTTGATTGAAATTCAGGTTTCTTTGTCTGAAAACTTGTTTTTACACTATTGCTTGACCCAACCTGGTCCCCATCCTTAACCTCATCAACCTTATGTTTACCTTTCTTCAAAGGACAACAGCTCGCCACGTGCCCTTTGTTGTGACATTTAAAACATGATCGTTTCTTATAACTTTTCTTTTTGTTTGATCCCTTTTTAAATGTGTTGGCCTTTTTGTCTTCAGTATCCTCATCCACTTTATGAGGGGTACTGTTAGACCCTACAGATTCTTTCAAAGAAACTGGACTATTTGGCAAGTCCACAGCTATCGGATCCACTACTACTTGTGCAGTGGTTACAAAATCAGTTAGCTCATCTTCAGTTGGTAAAAATAAGTAGTCTTGATGTTTAGAAGATGAGGCTTTAGTATACCCCACCTCTGTTTTATAATTACTCGTTTTTAAACCTTTTTGAATATGAGTCCTGACTAACAAAGAATTCCCAAAATTGTTTAACTTCCCCTGGAGTTCTACAATTTTGGCTTGTGCATCAGCCAATTCAGTGCACTTTTCTGAAAGCTCGTTAGTCTTTTCTTTCACAGTTTCATGAGCTAAATCAATGACCTGTAACAGTTCATTGACTTTGCTTGTTAAACTACTGATTTCCTGTTCAGTTGATTTGAGTTTATCCAAACTATTTGACTCTCTCTTAATCAAAAGAACATTTAGCTCTTTTCGGTCCAAATCAGCTAACAGAATTTTGTTTTGTTCCGACAGTCTGTCAACTTTACCTTGTAGTTCAGTGCAATTATGACACATATGACTTACAGGTTCTGATGTTACCTTCACCTCTGATGCAAGTTCATTCATATAATTCATGCATTCTGAAACTTCTGCAGCCTTCTTTTCAACAGTTTCCTTATCAGCTTCCTTTTTCTCAGCATTCTCTTCATTAGCTTTCCTCTTCTCTTCTAACTCAGCAACTACTTCTCCAATCTTCACTGCTGCAAACTCAGCTACCAATGCTTGATCACAAGTATTCACTTTTGATGAAATCTGATAACGTTTTTCCAAAGCTTCCCACAGCTCTCTAGAAGTCCCATACTTCTTAAAGATATGTTTAACGCTCTCAGGCAAGGACATCTTTATTCCTGCTAAAGCTTTCTTCTCAGCATCTACCAACTGTTTCTCAGATTCATCCATCTTGTAATAAGAGATGACTTTAATTCTTCCTTCAACACGGTGTGTAGGAGCAACATATCCATCTATCATACAACACCACATTCTGGTATCCTCACTTTTCACAAATACCTCAAACTCCTCTTTCCAGACAGCAAATTGTTTAACGTTTATCAGCTTTGGCCAATGTTTAACAACCTCACTTCCATTATTCATCTTAGCCATCTCGCAGCGTGAAAGTTTAAATGAATTTTGGTAACCTGTGTCAAAATCCAAAAATAACTTCTCCACTGGTCCTTCTCGAGCTTTTACCGTAAGCGAACTGATAAAACCGTACAAAAATTTTACGAAAACTGTTTTTACCAAATTATACCGTTAGATTCGTCTCGAAATTACGATTCCAATGATATATAATGTCAAAAACCTATTTCGGGATTTTCCAGAGTTTTTTTTGTCCTAAAAATCCAAGGAGTCCAACGGTTCAAACGGTTTCCTGAGATTAGCTACGGATAGTTTTGTAAACGCGAAACACTGTAAATTTTCTCACACAAGCCAAGAAAAATTCCACCTAGTCCATAATGGCCCGAAATTGTCCGAAATGGTCCGTATAGAACACCTACTGGTCCGAAATGGTCTAATCTAATCCGAAATCAGAACCTGCTGATCCGAAATCAGCACCCTCTAGATTCGAAATGCTTGTTCTTGGTCCGAAATGCCACAGTTTGATCCGAATTGGTTGATTTGTGATCCGAAATGATTTACTTCAGATCCAAAATGGGTTGTTCTGATCCGAGATGGATCAATCCAATCCGAAATGCTCATCTGTAGATCCGAAATGATGGATTTTTGGTCCGAAATTCAAGCCTATTGATCGGAAATAGTCCGAAATGCTTGAATTCAACCCGAAATAGATCCGAAATGCAAGATTTGAATCCGAAATCCTTGTTTTCTTTCCGAAATCAGCAACAGAACTCAAGAACAACCTTCAAAAACACGTCCAAAAACCCATATTTCTGCAGAAACGATTCTGAACCTAGCCAATCGAGAGCCTAATGCCCTGATACTAATTGTAGGTCCCCGTAACCGTATGGATCGTAACAGAATCGTCAATCTAACCTAGAGTGCGGAATCCCCTAGATCAGTTTTCTCAGAAAACGAGTAGAAACAGAATCAAGAACACGATGCACTTTCAATCCGGTCTTCTATTAATTATCCAACACGATGTTTACAATCAATTCAAGACCCACTAGAAATCTCTCAGCCACTCTCTGTAGATTTCTCTCTATGTCTTTCCACTAGCTCTGATGTCTACCCTAAACCCTAATGCAAAGCCTTGTTTATATAGGACAAGGTTTGCACATGGGCTTTCGTCTGGGCCAGGCCATTCTCCAAGCCAATAACACTAATTAACTCCCTAACCAATAATGCTAAGCCCTATACAAAATATTCAAAGACTAAATAAACAAACTATTAAGCTGTTGTCACAAGACATGCACCAACATGTAGCGACCCGAACGAGTCGTTCAGAGGAACTCTTGATCCGTTTCAGAGGCGGAAACTAAGAAACAGACTTCAAAACAGCTTGCAAATCACTTTAAACAACTTGTTGATTGATATAACACTGATTACAATCGCTGGAAAAACCGGCAGCACCTCGGAATCCAAATCAAGAACTTTTTTTAAATGATCTCGCTTGAAAAGTATTTATAATGTTCTAATTTCGCTTGAAGTGGTTTCAAGCAAGATAAGATTCCAAGAGAATCTAATTTCGCTCAGAATTACATGGAGCACTTTCTAGCGAAATCACCTTCTTTCAAGCGGAATTACATTATCTCGAATAACGTGCCCTGATCTAACATATATACTACAAGACTCGATACAAGACGAAGTCGACAGATGTATGCACCAACAGACTCCCCCTCAGATGTTGACGAGTCTTCAGTGTCGAGTCTTCTCATCTTCAATCTTTATCAATCTTTGGGCTTTTACTCTTTCTATCAGCACCAACATACTCCTTTCTCTCGGATGTCTTCAGACTCCCCTTTTCGATGTGCTGGGACTCCTTAAGATCATCACCATCATCAGCTCCAGGATCATAATCTGGTTCTCATTCTACTCAGGTATTAGAAAACTGGTTCTCTTGAATCACACGTTTCTCAGGATCGATTAACCCAGCACTTACTCAATCCTGCACAGACTCTTCCACACAACATAAGTTCCATAAATTTTAACAATTTAATATTTAGATGTATGCACCAACTCAGACTCTCCTTTTCCAAACAACCAGAAAATCTGTGACCACTTGCAGAAGAAAATTCAAACATTCTTTGATTTAACAGACTCCCCCTCACAAAATAGTCATCATGTTTAGCACTTGGAATTTTGAAAATTAGCTTTTCAACACCAGTTGTCGATTTTTTTTTAATTTTTCAAAAATTTATGCTAAAACACACTGAAAATCTTTTTGGATTTTTGAGCTTAACTGAAATGCAGTAAAGAAAATATTTACAGACAATATTTTTGTGAGTACGTGTAAGAGGATCATATTAGTTTATGAGACAAATCACCAACACCGTTAAGCTTCATTTCATTTTAAGTTCTAAACAATTCACTTAGATTGTCAGTATACTTGTCCACTTAAATTTTCACACAAAGTTCAACTGTCTCGAGATATGAGATTAATGTCTTAAGCACTTAAACTTATTCGCTTGTCCCACCACTTGAATATACTCCCGTATCCAGATCCCAATATTCAGTCTTACAGGTGAGTATACCTAGATGATATCTGTAAGGGGTTAGGTGCGAAACCGTGAGAGCTCAGGTCAGAACTTCCGTTCAGCAGAGAGACGACGGTTCGACTTTTGGTGTGTCCTCTTTAGAGGATCTTTTCTTCAACAGCACATGATTAGCATTTTTCAATGTTTCATTATTTTTTTATGCTGAGGGCGGTACTATATTTCAAGCATTTGCAGAAAGTATTATGCGGGGACTAGGCCATTGCTTCCGCAAAATCAGAAGTCCCGGGATAATACCCCAGATATCACTGAGTATAAAGACCTAGTATCTCAGAAAGAGGGACCTTTCAAACAAGATTTCGGGGGTTACCCATATATCCAAGAAATGTTCCCCACGACATAAGCAAGTTTGAAATTTTAGGTTTATATCTCGTCACAATCTACTAAATGTATAAAAACCTACTGGCACATCCACAGTGAGATTGTTTATCACATTTTAACTTTCCGTTTCTTTAGCATGTTGTGATAGTCCACTGATGTACTATCATTTCCTCTTTTTCACTACAAAACTCATTTTTGATTTTATCATGTTTTTGAATTTTTCAAATTTTCTAATGTTTTTGGATTTTCTGAAATTTTACTCCCCCTAAAATGCAAACACATTTAAAGAAATTTGAAAACAAACTATACAACAAATTGACAACTGATATCGAATTGCTTCAATTCGCCATCCACTATGCATAAACAATCAGAACTCCCCCTTTCAACAAACTATTTTCCCATTTAGATTTCAAAACACTTAAGTTTGTTTTAATCAAAATGGTTTTTCCAGAAAATAAGTTTTGTTTTAACCACTTGTAGGTTCGGGTTCATCATCTTGCTTTTTCAGAAATATCACATGTATGAAGATTACATCAAGTTCAACTTAATGACCTTGACGAATCACTAATAAGATCAAACCACTGTACCACTTGTAAGAAAATCAAGTACAACTTAATGTCCCTGATTTACCACTTGTAGGAATACCACATCTACACAAATTCATGTTACCAATAAAGATGCCGATTCCTGCTTCACACTTACCAACCTGGAAGCTCCGGCAAGTCACACTTAACCTGTAAAAATTTAACCATTATAAGATTCATTCACAAAATCAATTATCAAGAAAGATGCCGATTCCTGATCCGCGATTACAAACTTGGGATCTCTGGCAAGTCAGATTTTTTAAGGAAAAAGAATTTCCACCCAAGTCTTACCAACCTTGGGTGACTTTAACTCTTGTTTAGTTGGGTTATAAGTTGCTTTCTTTGTCACATAAAAATCTTTAACCCCTTGAACTTTACCCTCAATCATTTTTCCAAAAATCTTTTTCACATTACCATTAAAAACTTTCTCAACATCAAATTCCTTCTTTTCAGAATAGAATTGATTTGAGATCTCAACCTTACCAACTTTTTGTTTAACATTCTCATCCTTCAAAGATTGAAAATCAACATCATCTACTGAAGGCACTGAATTCTCTTCTTTAATCTCAACTTGTAGTTCTTCTGGCTTTGTGGAACCAGAACCATTGCCAGTTTTCTCATCAAACTTCTTAACAACCCACATTTGGTTGTCCTTGGCTCTCTTTTTATAAAAATTTTTCTTTGAACACTCACCAACTTCATAAGTTGAATTTTCAAAAATTTTGAACTTTTCAGTTGGTGGTTCAATATCGATAACTTTTTCTTTAAGTTTTTCAGAGACTCCCTGTTTTGTCTTTGTAGCTTGAGAACAGTTCCATGCAATGTGACCAACTTCATTGCACTTGTAACAGGTTCTAGTTTCTTTTCGATGAAAAACTCCAGTTCCTTTCCTCTCAGTAAGAAACTCCTAGTTTGATTGTCTCCAGAAAGGTTTCTTCTGTTCTTCCTCAACACTTCCTCCTGAAACAAATTTTGTATTTGTTTTAGGAATTTTCTCATTTTTATCATTTTCTGATGGAATAAAGCCTAGACCTTTCTTTTTGAAATTACCGTTATGGTTTGGTTTCTTTTGAAAACCAGAACCAGAACTGTAACCCTTTTTCTTGTTTAACCGTTGTTGACTTCTAAAAGTGTATTTTTTAGGTTTTCTAGTAAGATTTAAATCTTTTATTTCAGAAATATTGATTTCTGTCATTTTAAAAACCTTTTTGATCATTTCAAATCTTACACTTCTTATTGGAAACTCTTTGTCAGAATATAATTTGTCATAATCATTCAAAGTATATGCTACTTCAAATGTTTCATAATTCAAATTCGATTTTGATAACAAAACTCTTTACTGTAAGCCCGTTTAACCAATGTCTTTGGACTGTTGACTGACGAACTTGCACCCCCAGACTCAGACTTTGACTCAGACTCCTCATCTGTATCCAACACCTGATCAACCACCCTTTTAATTAACTCTGACTCATGATCAGTGTCAGATGATGTGAAAGTGACGCCAATGTTTTCTGGTAAACCATCAGTTGTTTCGGATTTTAGTTTTATATTGACTGCCTTTGGACTTGCTCCTCATTTGGTTTTCTGGGAGAATATCCTTCCCAGATTGTAGGCGAACACTTGTTATAGCTAATACTCGGTTTCTTACCAGTATCCTTCTTCTTTTGCTTCTCATCCTGAAATGCTTCGAAACCTGCAACAGTTGGATAAATTCGATCAATAAGATAATCAGAACTAGAATAACTCAGTAATAAGCGTCTGATTCTCTCATTCTCAATTTTCTCAGTCTCCAACTCTTGTTTTAGCTTTGCATATTCCTCAAAGTAATGATTTATAGCTTTTTGCTTCGTCATCATTGTAGCATTCATCATGGTTAATGCTTTTTCTCTTTCAGAATTCGTCTTTTGAAGACCAGTTACTGTTCTATTCAATACATCATAAGATTCCTTCATGTAATTGAGATTGAACAGTAATTGTTCCTTCATCTTCTCAAACTCAGCCAACTTTTCATCTTTAGCTGCACATTCCTTGCAAGATTTTAAGCATTTTAGACAAGGCTTGATGACTTCCACAATCTTTTCTTCTTCACTGATTTTCTCAGCTTCAATCACCTTTTCAGTTTCAACAATCTCCTCAGCAACAATTTTAACTTCTTCATTTTGAACAATACTCTCAGACTTCAGTTGCTTTTGTTCTTTTGCTGCTCGTCTCTCCTTCAGCTTCTCCAAGCGATCTGCAAAATAAAAATGAAAGCTTTCAGGAGATAGATGAGTTTTTGCAACATTAATATGTCTTTCTTCTTCATCATCATCCTCACTGTCATCAGTTGGTGATTGATCAAACTCAATTGACTTGTCAGAATTATCATCTGAAAAACTAGAATCAGATGGTGTTTGATCAAAAACAGTTGCTTTTTCTGAACTTTCATCTGAACTTAGTGAACTTTCATCTGATGATACAGACTTTTCTTCTTCATTCTTCACACTAACACCAATAGCTTTCATCCACTCGGTAAACATATCTGGTTCTTTCACAATTTTAGCAATGAAAGCTTTAAAATCTCCTTTCTCATCCACAAACATATCCCAGCTAAAACCTTCAGGTAATCTTTCATCATCCTGATTGATTAAGCATGCTTTGCTGTTGGATGAAATGTATTTTTCCCAGCTAAAATTTTCTTGATTTACCAAACATGCTCTCTTTGAAGAATCTTCTATCACTTTTCTACCATGAGCCACTTGTGGTTCTTGTTGTTGTTGTTGACCAACTTGTTGATATATGGCTTTCCGGTAGTAGTCATCTTTTCCAAACGGATTCTTTGCTTCATTTGCTTCTCTATTCTTGCATTCCCTCTTGAAATGACCTTTCTCCCTGCATCAAAAACAAGTAACTTTAGATTTATCAAAACCTAAAGTAGAAACATGTGCATCAAGAAAATCATTTCTTCCGGTAATCATCTTGAACATTTCAGCTCTTCTCAGGACACTAGCTAGACACCATTTGATGTCCATGAGCTCCATTTCTTCAGCGTCTATCTGATCGTAATCCTCCTTTGTAAGCATAGGATTTCCGATCCTCCCTGCAACCAGACCTTCATAGGATTGTAACACAGTTGCAAGTAAAGACATGTGATCTTTTGCAATTTCTTCAGAAAAACTTTGACCTTCTGGAAGATTCAATGCAATGTTGCACTGTATCACACAACCACCACCTTTTGTACTTTGAGAATGAAAACTCGAAGTTGAACTTTTTGGATTAACACTTGGGTATGAAGAGAAACCACTGCTACTATTAGTACTTTGTTCAACATTTTCAGATGAGTTTCCAGCACTAAACTCAGTCTGTATTTTCGGACTTCTTTCAACCTCTTGAACACTGCCTTTGTAATACATTTTCACGTCTTGTTGACCACTCGGATTATTCATCCTCGCAATCTTTTGCTGTTCAAGATCTTGACCCTCAATCTTCTCGATGAACTGAGAAATCGTCAAACCATCATATTCTCCAGTATTCTTTAAGATCATCAAATATGTACCCCACTCTTTCTGAGGTAAAGCGTCAGCTAACTTGTCAACCCATTCCTCTCGATCTTTGGTTATGCTTAACATAGACATAGATCGCACTAAGTGGCAATAACGTTCGATCAATTTTTTGTATCTTCTCTTGGCAAACTGGTGAAAAGGTCAAATTCTTTCTTAAGCAATGCCTTTTTACTCTTGATCATCTTTTCACTCCCTTCAAATTTAATTCTAAGAGCATCCCAAATTGATTTTGAAGTTTTGTCATGTTGAAGCAACACAAACATGTCTTCTTTAATGGCTTGTTGAAGTAGACTAATCATCATTTTTTCAGCTTTGTACATATCTCGTTCTTGGTCACTGAATTCAGAGATTGTTTTTTCAACTTGCAGATCAGTACGTGGTAGAACATACTTTTTTCAGAATACACTCCCAAGATCTCAGATGGTTAGCTTGAACCCAGTTTTCAAATCTATCTTTCCAACCATAATACTCCTCAATGCTCATTAGCTTCGGGGGTTTTTGCAATGTTCCAGTTTCATTTTCCAAATTCATGTTTTGAGCAATGGAAGCGGGAGTAGTCGGAGATGTGGCGAATGCGTTATAAAGTTCTTCACTCATGATTCGGTATCACGTTTTCCAAAAACAGGACTTTTCAAGCGAAATAACCTGAAATAACCACTTCAAGCGAAATTAAGTCTCCAAGCGGAATAAGAAGTTCAAACGGAATCACTTGATTTCGCTTGAATTTCAAGCGGAATAACGTTTGAAGCGAAATCACTGATTTCGTTTCAAACTTTCAAGCGGAATAAGGCAATTTCAAGCGGAATCACAGATTTCGCTTGAAATTTCAAGCGGAATAACAACTTGAAGCGGAATCAGCTTGTGTTCGTTCAAGCGGAATCACAACTTAGGTCCATTTTTACCATTTTTAAGCTGAAATTTGTTCTGAAACTCTCAAGGGTTTGTTAAAACACAGTTTTACATAATATGTGAGAAAATTAGCTGATTTTAACCGTAAAAACTTGTTGATTCTGAAAAGAAGGTGTAGAAAATAGAAATTTTGAGCTGAATCGGAAAGAACTCCTCCTCTTGAGCTCTGATACCACTTGTAGGATCGTGTAGCGACCCGAACGAGTCGTTTAGAGGAATTCTTGATCTGTTTCAGAGGCGGAAACTAAGAAACAGACTTCGAAACAGCTTGCAAATCACTTTAAACAACTTGTTGATTGATATAACACTGATCACAATCACTGGAAAAACCGGCAGCACCTCGGTATCCAAATCAAGAACTTTTTTTAAATTATCTCGCTTGAAAGGTATTTATAATGTTCTGATTTCGCTTGAAGTGGTTTCAAGCGAGATAAGATCAAAGCGGAATCTGATTTCGCTCAGAATTACATGGAGCACTTTCAAGCGAAATCATCTTCTTTCAAGCGGAATTACATTATCTCGAATAACATGCCCTGATCTAACATATATACTACAAGACTCGATACAAGACGAAGTCGACAGATGTATGCACCAACACATGTTAGTACGTGGAATTGAAGGAATTTAACGAAGATGTATGTGGCTCAATTTTGAAGGATCAGACCAATATTGCATGAACTTTAAGCTCACCAAATCTATATCTCTAATAAAGCTAACCATTGGAGACATATGTCACCCTATGGTTGATGCCAAATAAGCAGCCACATAAGCATACATGTGGCATATCTCATAGGCCAGGATTGGAGAATGCTTCTCACATACGCTATTCTATACCCTCTCTCATTCTCTCCAAACCATTCAAAGCATTATTCGAAACCCTAATCTGCGATTCCTGCTCCTTACCCTTTCAATCGATCCTGTGCACAAACCCTAATTTTGATATCTATTTTTCTAGCAGTTTCACTCCAAATCTCAACGAAAACATCAATCATTCATCATCGCAAACACTAATCGCATCAAAAATCATCGAGCATATATTCTGGTGTAAGTTATTGATTATTGGTATGAAACATCTCATCAATTTCATCATTCGTCCACCAGGTGATTGTTTACATTATCCCCTTTTGAATTTCGCTCATATCCTTTTCTTCATCGTTTCTGAAGTGTTGATTTGTTGAGTTTTGCCCTTTCGTTGATCATCTAAATTATCTATCTTGACATTTGGTTTTTTTTATTTCCATTATTTCAGTTTTCAGCGTTTGTTCATCATTTAATGGACTTTTGTGTTGCAAGGGTTGATTTTTGGTTTATGTCATACTGATTTGAGGTTTGATTTGTTTTCTTGGCAGATTGCGTTACATATTTTGGATTTGGATTAATTTTACTGTTTTTTGATTTTTTTAGAGTTGTTGGTTGCATGAGTCTTAGGAATTAGGATTTTGTTTCGGTACCTATTTTCAAATCGACTGAATATGCCTATGAAACGCTCAAAATGTAGGTTGTTTGGCATCAAAGTTGAAGATGGATGGTTAAGCTTTTAAGTAGTTGTGTGGCGGCGGTATGGAGTTGGTATAAGGTATGATTTCTCAAGGTTGTTCCCCTTTGTTGGTAGCCTATGTTGTTAATCTATATCAAAGTATATTTGTATAAAGTCTGTTTCAATTCTCATGTTGAATAGTTTTTTAGGGTTTTTTTTTTCTTCTATTTGTGAAAAAATAAGTTATAATAGGATTGCAGGGCTCACTAGGTCGAACAGAGGTTGTTATTTTAATCTATATCAAAGTATATTTGTAAAAGGTCTTTTTCAGTTCTCATGTTGAATAGTTTTTTAGGGTTTTTTTTCTTCTATTTGTGAAAAAATAAGTTATAATACGATTGTAGGGCTCACGAATAGAGGCTGTGATTCTGCATTTGCCAGCTGCCACATAAAATTTATTAGTTGGCGCTCATGGAGAAGATCGACAAGAGTAGGTTAGTGTTTTACGTGCATCAAATCCGGTGTGTCTTATACTGGTTCTGAATTTACAGAGCCCAAACATGGCTTCATGGATAATGGCAACTCAAAAAACCAGAACCATAAAACTTCAGCTGCATCTACACATTCATTAAAGAAGGATGGATTTCAAATATGGAGCTTGGGTCGATTCTTTGACGGTGGTTAGGCATCATGACGACAAGCGAGCGGGCGAGAGGGTGGTGCGGTAATTATCGTTCTTGCCATAATTTTCTGACATGTTCTATCAGTTAATTCTTATGATATCAACTATTTTTAATGGTTCGGGTGTCTGTCGCATATTTTCTTACATCATAATTGACTATCTTTGGATATAATGTGTTGTAACAGGTTATAATGGGCACGTAAGATAGAAGGTGCTGGTGTGTTTGCATGTCGCAACCCCCGTCCCCTAACAACCCGGGAACGGGCGGCCGCGGCCAGTTTCGGTGGTATCGGTGTTTATCATTTTGGCAGCGGAAATCACATCAGGATCGTAGTTAGGAAATAATTAATCAGAGTAAAATACCACACTTTCATAATATTAAACACGTGGGAGTAATCCCAAGTTTTAAGTACACACATTTTCATAGGGACAAACCCTATTTTATTTAATAAAAACATCTCTTTATTTTAGGTAACTTTATAGCCACTTTTCCAAGCCTTCAGTGCTGTCCAGCTGGCTTCTATTTGGCTTTCATATTTTGTTACCTGAAACGCGTTTAAAAACATTTTGTCAGTGGGAAATACTAGTGAGTAAATCTCAATTAATTAAGTTTAATAAAAACCATTGTACAGCATTGAGGGCGGTTGAGTAATTACATTTGTTTCCATCTACTTTAATTACCACCCACGGTACTGTCAACCCGACTTGTGGTCATGTTACTCCTTGCAAGGTAGTAACAAATTTTGTATACAAAACCCCAACATACCGATGATAATTGTAGAATACAAATACTCAATCACTGTTTAATATAATATTAATTGTGTGAGGTTTTGTAAAAACAGTTTGCAAAAAGGAAGATTACTCACATTGCTGTCTTAGGTTTTCCTTTAGGGTTTCCTGGTGATTATCTATTAAATACACAAAAGCACACGCGTTAGTATAATAACCCAAAATTTACATTAGTAATACTCTCCCCGAGACGACATTCCAACAACTACGTCGGGCAGAACCTCGACAGCCGTTACAGAACCCTGGATCAATCGGGCAGCGTATTTAATACGTAACCGGGGTTATGATACTTACAACAGGGCAGAACTTCGTTATTTAGGGGGTATTATGCCCGAGTATAACTTATACTATGTGAGAATTTGAGAGAAAGAAAGATTTGTAAGCAACTGGAACTGAAGGCCGATTGCATTTATTTATAGTTGTGATGGTCGACCTTGTCGCGCCCCGCGTAGGTTGTAGCCAAGGGCTACGCGGCCCGCGAGACCAGCTAGGGTAGGCCCTAGCTTGGTTGATTCGACTCGTAGCCTCCACACGCGTCCTGACACGTGGCGTCCTAAGGTGCGGCCTAATCTCCCATCTGTCGCGGCCCGCGTAAGATTCCTAAGGGGTCTTTGCGCCCGGCGACAGCCCATTAAAATTTGTTTTTATTTAACTTTAATAAAAATAAAGGTATTCGGGGCCCGTTTTCGCATACGGGGTGTATTTTAGGATGTTTTGGGACTTTCTAATTATTTTTAGGGTGTCGAAAAATTTAGGAGGGTTGTTTTATCCTCCCCACCTTGTTTTAGAACTCGTCCTCGAGGTCTACTAGAATAGGTGCGGGTATTTCCTTTGCATTTCCGATTCAAGCTCCCAAGTGTATTCTGGTCCTCTTTTGGAGTCCCATTTCACTTTGACCAGAACTAATCTTTTGTGGTTGAGGTTCTTGACTTTCCTGTCTTCAATCTATAGAGGTCTTTCTACAAATTTTAACTACTCATTTACCTCTATGTCTTTAAGAGGTACTACCAGTGATTCATCAGCTAAGCATTTCTTGAGATTACATACATGAAATACATCATGTATTCCTGCCATTTCCTCTGGCAGTTGTAGCTGATAGGCTACAGGTCCTATTCTTCTAATAATCTTAAAAGGTCCAACAAACTTGGGGCTTAGCTTTCCTCTTTTGATGAATCTTACTACTCCTTTCCAAGGAGAGACTTTTAATAACACTTTGTCACCTACTTGAAATTCCAACGGTTTTCGCCTGTTATAAGCATAACTCTTTTGTCGGTCACGTGCTGCTTTCAGTCGTTCCTTGACTTGAATGATCTTATCGGTTGTCTCTTGCACTATCTCAGGTCCTGATAGTTGCTTTTTTCCAATTTTTGCCCAACAGACTGGCGTTCGGCATTTTCGTCCATAAAGTGCTTCAAATGGTGCATCACTGATACTTGTGTGATAACTGTTATTATAAGAAAATTCGATTAATGGTAAGTGATCGTCCCAATTACCTCCGAAATCAATTACACAACCTCTAAGCATGTCCTCCATTGTTTGAATTGTCCTTTCGCTTTGCCCGTCCGTTTGAGGATGATAAGCTGTGCTTAGATTCAACTTGGTTCCCATTGCTTTTTGGAAACTTGTCCAAAAATGAGAGGTAAAACGAATATCCCTATCAGAAACAATTGATAAAGGAATTCCATGTAATGAAACTATTTCATTTACATACAACTTGTAGGATCGATTGTTGACCCAAACGAGTCGTTCGGAGGTTGTCTCTTGCGTTTCAGATGCGGAATAATAAGAAATGCAAGTAGATATAGCTTGTTCTTCCTCCTAACTGATTGTTTTACTGATTTGAAACGATTTACAGCTCAATCTTCACACCGGCAGAGCTTCGGCGTGGAATACAAAGCATTACTCCTGAGGATCGCTCAAGGACCTCTATATATAGTGGTTTGGAACCTCTCATATGGACATGTACATATGAGCGATCCAGACTTGACTATATAAGCGATCCACCATTGACAGATAAGCAAACCAAGACTTCTATGACCCTATGAGCGATCCATGCTCCTAAAACCTATACAGACTCTTGTTTTCTCGTAAAACGTGCCCTATGCTATACAATACAATGCAAGACCTAATCCTAGACATCTAGATGAAATCAACAGATGTAGTGCACCAACAGACTCCCCCTCAGATGTTGATGGAGTCGCTAACACACCTTGACTTCAAAGCTGTGTCTTCACATCTTCAGTCTTGATCAGTCTCTGGGCTTTCTCTATTTTCAACCTTCAGACTCCCCATCTCAATTTACTGGCATTCTTTTGTTTTTCAGTAATATCTTCAGGATCAATGCCTGGCTATAAAACTCTCTAATTCTCTTGATCAGATCTCTTGATTCCTTAAGTGCATCAGCATCAACAGTTGACATGATCTTTAGAATCATACTCTGATCTTCACAAGCTTCCAGAATCTATCAATCTGACTTTAACAGAAATCTTCAGAATTGATTTCCAGGATCGAAACTTGGCTACCTGCACAATCTCAACCTAGAAATAAATTTCTTTTACTAACATTTCAAATCACTATATACTAACACATAACTCTCCTCAAAACAATTTATGATGAACCACTTGAAGAAGATTAGAATTAATGAAAACAATTAGATTTACACAAACACTCCCCCTCAAATTCTGCTCATCATGTTCAGCATTTGGAATTTTGAAAATCAGTTTTCCAACGTCAGTTGTCGAAAATCTTTTTGACTTTTTCAAAATTTATGCTAAAACACACACAAAATCTTTTTGGATTTTTCAATGTAAAGAAATAAAATGCACACAATGAAATATTTACAAACAATATTTTTGTGAGTTCGTGCAAGAGGATCATATCAGTTTATGAGACAAATCACCAACACCGTTAAGCTAGATTTCATTTTAAGCATTAAACAATTTACCTAGATTGTCAGTATGTTTGCCCTCTTAAATTCTCAACACAAATTTCAATCGATTCGAGATACGATATTAATGTTTTAGAGACTTAAACTTAATTGTGTATCACTCCACTTGACTATACTCCTATATCCAGATCCCAAATATTCAGTCTTACAGGTGAGTATACCACAGCTGATATCTGTAAAGAGGTTAAATGCGAAACCGTGAGAGCTCAGGTCAGAACTTCCGTTCAGCAGAGAGATGATGGCTCGACTTTTGGTGAGTCCCCTTTAGAGGATCTTTTTGCATTTCAACAGCAGCGACTATCAATTTTATTGTTTCATCAGCATACTGAGGGCGAAGCTTATGTTTCAAAGCTTTAGCAAAAAGTATTATCCGGGGACTAGGTCAGTACTTCCATACAGCAGAAGTCCCGGGATAATACCCCAGATATCACTGAGTATAAAGACCTAGTATCTCAGAATACGGGACCTTTCAAACAAGATTTCGGGGGTTACCCATATATCCAAGAATAGTTACCCACGAATCAAGCAAGTTTGATTTAGGTTTATATCTCGTTTCAATTTACTAAATGTGTGAAAATCTACTGACACATCCGCAGTAAGATTGTTTAACACTTTTTAACATTACATTTCTTTAGCATGCCGTGATAGTCCACTGATGTACTATCATTTCCTCTTTTTCGCAACAAAACTCATTTTCAAATTTTATCATGTTTTTGGCTTTTTCAAATTTTCAAATGTTTTTGGATTTTCTGAAAATTTCCCTACTCCCCCTAAAATGCAAACACATTTTAAAGAAAATTTGAAAACTTCAAGACTCTTGACCCACTAGAAACATAAAATGCAACTTGACAACTGACACTGAATCACATCAAATCATCATTCACTATGCATAAACAATCTGAACTCCCCCTTTCACAAATCATTTTCTCATTTAGATTTCAAAACACTTAAGTTTGTTTTAATCAAAATCAATCTTAAGAACGGGGATGTGGTTCATCATCTTGTCTATCTTTTGCCATGAATAGTAAATCAAGTACAATTTAATGTCCCTGATTTACCATTTGCATTTAATAACCTTCTGTACCACTTGTAAATGTAATTACTTCAAAGTATCCAAACATCTCAAAATTTAACCACAAATACTACTTGTGGGATCAAGATTACCACTTGTAGATACCCAAAAACTACCAATTGTAGGAATGTTACATCTACATCACCATTTTACCAATCAGAATGCCGATTCCTGCTTCGCACTTACCGACCTGGAAGCTCCGGCATAGTCCTTCAACCTGCAAACATCCAAACATTTCAAAATTTTACAAACAAACTTCTCAAATACTAGAAAGATGCCGATTCCTGATCCACGATATAAACTTGGGATCTCCGGCATAGTCCTTCAACTATTATGGGAAACAAACTTCCACCCAAGTCTTCTCAGACTTGATGGATTTCAACTCTTGCTCAGTGGGGTTGTATGTCGCCTTTTTGGTGGCATAAAAATCTTTTACCCCCTTTGCATTCCCAGTTAACATTTTCCCAAAAATATTTTTAACATTCCCGTTGAATGTTTTCTCGACATCAAATTCTTTTTCATCATTGTAAAATTGATTTGAAATTTCAATTTTGCCAACTTTCTTTTTAACTTCCTCAAACTTCAGTGATGGAAAAACATCATCATTCACTGAAATTTTCTTCACAACTTGTGGCTCTTCTGGCTTTGTGGAACCAGATTCATCGCCGACTTTTTCTTCTACCTTTTTTGCAACCCACACTTGGTTGTCGTTTCCTTTTCTTTTGTAAAAATGTTTCTTTGAACATTCTCCAACCTCATATTTCGAATTTTCAAAAATTTCAGATTTTTCAACAACTTTTTCTTTCAATTTCTGAGAAACTCCCTGTTTTGCTTTGATATCTTTAGGACAATTCGATGCAATGTGACCAGCTTCATTGCATTTAAAACAGGTTTGAGTATTTCTCGGATGAAATACTCCAGTTCCATTCCTTCTCCTCTCAGCAAGAAACTCTTTGTTAGACTGTCTCCAAAATGGTTTCTGCTGTTCATCTTCCGAGCTTCCACCTGATACAAATTCAGTGTTTGATTTAGAATTTTTCTCATTTTTATGATTTTCTGGTGGAATAAAACCTAAACCTTTCTTTTTGTAGCTACGATTTTGGTTAAGTTTCTTTGAAAAACCAGAACCAGAATTGTAACCTTTTTTCTTGTTTAGACGTTGTTGAACTCTAGAAGTATATTTTTTAGGTTTATCAAAACTTTTCAAAACTTTTAATTCAGGAATATTAACATCTTTTAGTTTAAAAGTTTTGTTGATTAATTCTGTTTTGATACTCATTATCGGAAACTCTTTGTTGTAATATAATTTGTCAGAACCATTCAAAGTATACACAACTTCGAATGTTTCATCATTCAAATCTGTCTTTGATAACAAAAATTCTTTACTATAAGACCGTTTAACCGACGAATTTTGACTGTTGACTGACGACTTTGGCTTTTCAGACTCAGATTTCGACTCTGTCTCCTCATCAGTATCCAACACCTGATCGACCACCTTTTTGATTAATTCAGACTCATGATCAGTATCGGATGAGGTAAACGTCACATCAATGTTTTCTGGTAAGACGTCAGTTGTGTCGGTTTTAAGCTTTATATTGACTGCTTTTGCAAGTTGCTCCTCATTTGGTTTCCTAGGTGAATACCCATCCCAAATTGGAGGTGGACACTTGTTATAGCTAACAATCGGTTTCTTACCACAGTCTTTTTTCTTCCTTGGCTTCTCGTCTTGAAAAGCTTCCATACCTGCAACAGTTGGATAAACACGATCAATAAGATAATCAGAGGTAGAATAACTTAACAATAACCTCCTAATTCTCTCATTTTCAATCTTTTCAGTTTCCAACTCTTGCTTCCATTTGGCACTCTCTTCAATGTAAAAGTTTATAGCTTTTTGCTTCGACATTAAAGTTGCATTCATCATTGTCAGCGCCTGTTCTCTTTCTGAGTTTGTTGTTTGGAGACCAGTTACTGTTTTGTTCAACACATCGTACGATTCCTTCACATAATTGAGATTGAACAATAACTGCTCTTTCTTTTTCTCGTACTCAGCTATGCTGTCATCTTTTGCTGCACATTCTTTGCAGGCTTCCAAACACTTCTCACATGGCTTGACGACTTCAACAATTTTTTCAACTTCGACTGTTTTTACAACTTCAATCACTTTCTCTATTTCAATCACCTTTTCTACTTCTTTCTCTACCTTGATAACCTTCTCATCAACACTTTCAACATTCTGAACATCACCTTCAGATTTAGATTGTTGTTCTTTTGCAGCTTGTTTTTCCTTCAGTTTCTTCATTTTTTCTGCAAAATAAAAATGAAAATTTTCAGGAGACAAATGAGATTTTGCAATATTTATGTGTTTCTCTTTCTCATCATCACTGCTGCTGTTATCAGGTGATTTATCAAAGTGTACAGATTTATCAGAATCAGCATCTAATATATCAGAATCAGATGGTGTTTTGTCAAAAACAACTTCCTTTTCTGGAACATTTTCATTTTGCTCAAGTTCTTCTAAACTCTGTATGCTATCATCTGAGCTATCTGAAACATCTCTAGAGTGTTCTGAAAGTTTATCAGTACTGTCTGAACTTTCATCAGATGACACAGACTTTTCATCTTCACTTTTCACATTCTCTCCGATAGATCTCATCCAAGTAGCAAACAAATTTGGTTCTCGGACAATTTTGGCAATGAAGGCTTTGAACTCTCCCTTCTTATCCACAAACATATCCCAACTGAAACCTTCAGGTAGTTTCTCATCATCTTGATCGATAATGCGTGCTTCTGTGGCTTCAGATGATATGTAATCACTCCAGCTGAAATCTACCAAACATGCTCTCTTAGGATCTTCAATCTTTCTCCCATGAGCAGTCTGAGGTTCTTGGGATTGCCCAACTTGCTGATAGATAGCTTTGCGATAATAATCATCTTTCCCGAATGGATTCTGTGCTCCGCTAGCTTCTCTTCCTTTGCACTCCCGCTTGAAATGGCCTTTTTCCCTGCATCGAAAACAAGTAACTTTAGATTTATCAAAACCTAAAGTTGAAACATGAGCATCTAAAAAGTCATTTCTCCCGGTAATGGTTTTGAATTTCTCAGCCCGATGAAGAACACTTGCAAGACACCATTTGATATCCATAAGTTCCATTTCCTCAGCATCTATTTGATCGTAATCCTCTTTAGTGAGCATAGGATTTCCGATCCGACCAGCCACTAGACCTTCATAGGATAACAGAACTGTCACACCCCAACCGATGGCGGAAACATGGGGATGAGACGTACAAATTGCTCAAAACAACACAACACTAAATGTGACAATATGAATTAAATCATTTTATTTAAAACTAAAGGGTAATACAAAGTTTCAAACATCCAAATATAAATTTAAACAATAGTTTATTTCTAGAATGAGTTTCTAAGCCATCCTAGCTTGTTTTCTTGTATCTTGATCAATCAACCTGCAATATGTATTAAAATAAAGTCAACAAAAGCATGTTGGCGAGTATACAAGTTTTCATACATAGCATAGTACGTGTTTAAAATGTTGCTCATATCCAAATGTGAAATACAATATCATGTTAACAGTATATACTCGAAACGGTGTTACTCTATGTGTCCAAACCAAAGTTTAACGCAATTAAAGTGTCCAACCCAAAGTCTACAGGGTGGTTTTAACATAGTTTAACCTAACAATACTCGTTAATATAACGAGAGGGGCGTTTCTCAACCTATAGCGCTACCATTGTTAGGGGAGGCTCGTACGAAGTTAATGAACACATAGTCATGAGTGTTTACAATAGCATAACATGTCTAACATGATTAAAATGTATCACATAGAGTAAGGATAGAGTGTGCATAAAATGTTTAACGTATGGTGTGATGTTTGATATAGAATACATATTGCACCCAAAAGTGTAAAACGAAAATGGGTCATGCATACTCACCTTAGAGTGCGTTGCGTTTCTTGGTAAGAGAAAGAGAAAGGATTGTCCAAGAGATTGCAAGAAGTTGTAACGAGCACAAGAAGATTACCCTATTGTGTTTGGGAATTCGTTAATTCTAGTTGGTGAACATGATAAAATTAATAGGGGATTAATAATAAGGTTTCGAGACTAATTTTTTTTTTTAGTATTCTAAGATTTCTAATAATAATGTTAACATTGATGTCAATTATAACAACAAAAATAGACTAATAACAATAACAATATTAAATTTTCTGATTATAAATCTGGGTTTAATAATAATAGTGATAATAATGGTAATTTATAACAAGCTTGACATTAACAAAATTTCTGATTAATATATATATATTATTAATAAAATACTGATTAATGTATATATATATATATATTAATAATAATAAAATTCTGATCATTAAATATAATAACATTTTGATTAATACATTAATTAATAAAAATACTGAATTTTTATTAATAATAACTGAAAATAAAACAACAAAACAAAAATATAAAACAGTAAATAAGTGGCCGGAAAAGAAAAGGAGGGTTACCGGCGACTGGGGGTGTTTCTCCGGTGACGCACGGTCGTTCCTCGAGATGCACGGTCGTTCCACGCGGGTTGCAGGTTTTCTGTGTTGAAATTTCCTGTTGTTTTCTTCGGTGGTTCTCTCCGATTGCTTTCTCCGGTGCCGACGAAGGTGTAGGTGGGTCGTAAAAGGGCTGCGAGTGTGTGTGAGGGCAGTGGTGTCGAGTTTGTGAGGTTTCGATCATGGGGGTTGGGTCGGTTTTTATAGGGTCGATGATAGGTTGTGAATTATGGTAGCTTTGACTGATTTCGGTAACCGGCGGGGATTAAGCAATAGTGGCGGTTCCGGCGATTCAGCGAAGGAGAAGAATCAGCGGAGGGGTAACCGGCGATTACTCGTTTCACGTTTTTGGGCGGCAAGTTTAAAAAGGAAGGCCGGCTATTTCGCGCATAAGACTTATTTGTTTCCTGATTCGTTTGCATGTGGCATGCCCGGCCGATTGGTTAGTGTGTCGTTTGTTGAGTGGGAGGTCACGAGTTCGAATCCAGGGCGGCCGGTTCTCACCCAGGAGACCCCCCCTTTTTTTGTTATGTTTTTGTTAGACTTAACTGAACTAACTGAGTTTTCTAACTCAGTTAGTTATTTCCTTACAAAACTATCATAATTAACCCCATGTTACAAAATGGCTAACCTAGTTAGCATATAAATGGATTTTAACTAACTAGGTTAGGTTTAACTAACCAAAATAACGAAACTTAGTAAACCCTTTTTAATTATTAGTTTATTTAGTTATGTTATATTTAACTAAAAATATATATATATAATTATTTGATTTAGCCCCAAAAGTCTGGTTATTAACCGAATTAACGTACGAATTCCCGATTTTTGTCTAGTTTAGGGTAATCTCTTGATAATGCTCGATTTAAGAGTTGGGATTTGAATATCTTTCAATTATTTTTACGTGTTTGACATAGTTTGACGTGATTTATCGTGTAATAACATAACATAGTATCAACCAAGCATATGATCAAAACGATGCATTTTTCATTATGATTCAAGTCTCGAAATACAAACTAGGGTAGAATGAGAGTACAACTGACTGAAATGGAAAGTACAACCCATAAAGCTATAAATAGAAAGATCAAAAACGCGGAGCGTTACAGTCTCCCCTACTTTAGGAGATTTCGTCCTCGAAATCAAGATTAAAGACCAAAAGAAAAGCAACGATGCAATAGTTATGATGGTTGAAGAACAACGTTGGTCGTGACGATTCTATCATTAGGTGTTGGCATCTTGAGCTTGGTTGGCATTGAGGGCTGGAGTTGTTCGGGCTGGTTGTCGTTCTTGGTTCCATAAGGGACAGTGTGGGCGAAGGTGTGTTGTGTCTCCACACTTGAAACACGCGCGGACTCTGTTGCCTGACTCTGAGTTTTGAAATTTTCGTTTCCTACCCTCGTTGCCATTTGTTGGGGCTTCAAGGTCAATGGTAACCTGGTTGGCTACTCGAGTGGATGTTGCGGTTTGTTTATCACGAACGCGATTATTTTTTAAACTGGCAGCGAGACGATAAACAGCCTCGATGTTGTCAAGCTGGGCTGCCTCGATGGTGTCTCTCATGGTAGGGGGTAAACCGTGGATATACTTTTCGATCATACGATCAACGGTGAGGACTAGGTGGGGTACTACGAAGCTCATCTGCTTAAACGGGTGGTATACGTGAGGTTATCGTCTCCAACTTGCTTGAGGGCCCAAAATTCTTCCTCAAGCTTCTGTTGTCCATGAGGAGGGCAAAATTCCTCCTTCATGAGTTGCTTCAATTCTTCCCATGACAACGCATATGCCAACTCGTTTGAACGAATGTTCCTTTCATTCGTCCACCATTCTAGGGCTCTTGCTTGAAAGACACCAGTAGCACTACGTGTCTTGAGCTCATCAGGACATTCACTATTGACGAATGTGACCTCTATGCTATCAAACCATTCAAACATAGCGGTTACACCCTCTTGGCCAGTGAAGGGTTTTGGGTGGCAGGAGGCAAAATGCTTGTAGTTAAAGGTAATAGGCTTAGGCTGGGTAACTTTGGAGTCAATGGAAGAGTTTTGGGTGTTGGAAGCTTGGATCTCAGACACAACTTTGGGGATAAGACGAGCGAACTGCTTGGCCATAAATGCCATCATCTTCTTTTGTGAGCTGACCCTTGACCTTCTGGACGAGTTGGAAAGTTGACGAGATGAAGACATCTACGAATTCAAAATGAGGGTGAGACTTGATCATAATGTTTAAAAGAATTTGTTTTTATGAATGCAACATGTAGCACATTGTTTCACATTGTTGTTCACATAGAATAAAATGAATGAAATGTCATAGATTTTCACATAGTGTAACATGTATAATGAAAGCACAATAAATTTAATTTGTTCACGAGAGAGTATCATTAATCGTTTTAGGTTACGACAATAGTGCGAAATGTGTCTCCTAGCTAGAAATGAACATAACGCTCAAACGTAAAACACATAATAATTGAGATAACATAAAAAGAGATTTAACGTAAAATATGGATTGTCACGGAACGTAACGTACGACAATTCCAAAGTGAATCGAAGTCCTTTTCGAATTAAGGAATCGTGTTTTGGCCTAATAGACAAATACTCTCATCGAGGAGCGACTAACGATATTTGTCCTTCCAGTTACTACACGTCCTTAATCGATTGGGAAATCGAAACTTTGGCGAGAGCGAAAATCGAGGAGTGGGACTAGTTAAACAAGATGTGAGTTTCACCTCTAACTTGATAACATCGTACCCTAACGTGGTTGGTACTTATCCTAAGATAAGGGTCCACTAGAATATGAAATGGAAAACTCCCATCAAGGTTTGGATATCACTCCTAACTTGAGGGTAGATTTCGTACAAAAATCAAAGTATAGCTGAGTGAAAATCATCACCAAGTATGGGAATCACCCCTATCTTGATGAATCATTTCGATTGTGTTACATGAGTGTCTTCAAAGCCTCCAAGTGTATTGTGTTAGCCTTAGGAAAGGCATGTATATTAAGAGTCCAAGGAGGTAGAGGGAAGCAAAGAAGATAGAAAGGAAGTTGTTTTAAGCAACACATAGTGAGAAAGCTCCTAAACTATAGACTAGGCAAGGCATTCCTAATTCCCTATAGTTATGGCTCTGATACCAATCTGGTATCAGAGTACTCCTACTATAGACTAGGGACAAGTAAGGCAATCCTACCTAATTCCCTATAGTTATGACTCTGATACCAGATAACTATAGGGAATTAGGTAGGATTGCCTTACTTGTCCCTAGTCTATAGTAGGAGTACTCTGATACCAGATTGGTATCAGAGCCATAACTATAGGGAATTAGGAATGCCTTGCCTAGTCTATAGTTTAGGAGCTTTCTCACTATGTGTTGCTTAAAACAACTTCCTTTCTATCTTCTTTGCTTCCCTCTACCTCCTTGGACTCTTAATATACATGCCTTTCCTAAGGCTAACACAATACACTTGGAGGCTTTGAAGACACTCATGTAACACAATCGAAATGATTCATCAAGATAGGGGTGATTCCCACACTTGGTGATGATTTTCACTCAGCTATACTTTGATTTTTGCACGAAATCTACCCTCAAGTTAGGAGTGATATCCAAACCTTGATGGGAGTTTTCCATTTCATATTCTAGTGGACCCTTATCTTAGGATAAGTACCAACCACGTTAGGGTACGATGTTATCAAGTTAGAGGTGAAACTCGCATCTTGTTTAACTAGTCCCACTCCTCGATTTTCGCTCTCGCCAAAGTTTCGATTTCCCAATCGATTAAGGACGTGTAGTAACTGGAAGGACAAATATCGTTAGTCGCTCCTCGATGAGAGTATTTGTCTATTAGGCCAAAACACGATTCCTTAATTCGAAAAGGACTTCGATTCACTTTGGAATTGTCGTACGTTACGTTCCGTGACAATCCATATTTTACGTTAAATCTCTTTTTATGTTATCTCAATTATTATGTGTTTTACGTTTGAGCGTTATGTTCATTTCTAGCTAGGAGACACATTTCGCACTATTGTCGTAACCTAAAACGATTAATGATACTCTCTCGTGAACAAATTAAATTTATTGTGCTTTCATTATACATGTTACACTATGTGAAAAACTATGACATTTCATTCATTTTATTTAAAACTAAAGGGTAATACAAAGTTTCAAACATCCAAATATAAATTTAAACAATAGTTTATTTCTAGAATGAGTTTCTAAGCCATCCTAGCTTGTTTTCTTGTATCTTGATCAATCAACCTGCAATATGTATTAAAATAAAGTCAACAAAAGCATGTTGGCGAGTATACAAGTTTTCATACATAGCATAGTACGTGTTTAAAATGTTGCTCATATCCAAATGTGAAATACAATATCATGTTAACAGTATATACTCGAAACGATGTTACTCTATGTGTCCAAACCAAAGTTTAACGCAATTAAAGTGTCCAACCCAAAGTCTACAGGGTGGTTTTAACATAGTTTAACCTAACAATACTCGTTAATATAACGAGAGGGGCGTTTCTCAACCTATAGCGCTACCATTGTTAGGGAAGGCTCGTACGAAGTTAATGAACACATAGTCATGAGTGTTTACAATAGCATAACATGTCTAACATGATTAAAATGTATCACATAGAGTAAGGATAGAGTGTGCATAAAATGTTTAACGTATTGTGTGATGTTTGATATAGAATACATATTGCACCCAAAAGTGTAAAACGAAAATGGGTAATGCATACTCACCTTAGAGTGCGTTGCGTTTCTTGGTAAGAGAAAGAGAAAGGATTGTCCAAGAGATTGCAAGAAGCTGTAACGAGCGCAAGAAGATTACCCTATTATGTTTGGGAATTCGTTAATTCTAGTTGGTGAACATGATAAAATTAATGGGGGATTAATAATAAGGTTTCGAGACTAATTTTTTTTTTTTTAGTATTCTAAGATTTCTAATAATAATGTTAACATTGATGTCAATTATAACAACAAAAATAGACTAATAACAATAACAATATTAAATTTTCTGATTATAAATCTGGGTTTAATAATAATAGTGATAATAATGGTAATTTATAACAAGCTTGACATTAACAAAATTTCTGATTAATATATATATATATATATATATATATATTATTAATAAAATACTGATTAATGTATATATATATATATATTAATAATAATAAAATTCTGATCATCAAATATAATAACATTTTGATTAATACATTAATTAATAAAATACTGAATTTTTATTAATAATAACTGAAAATAAAACAACAAAACAAAAATATAAAACAGTAAATAAGTGGCCGGAAAAGAAAAGGAGGGTTACCGGCGACTGGGGGTGTTTCTCCGGTGACGCACGGTCGTTCCTCGAGATGCACGGTGGTTCCACGCGGGTTGCAGGTTTTCTGTGTTGAAATTTCCTGTTGTTTTCTCCGGTGGTTCTCTCCGATTGCTTTCTCCGGTGCCGACGAAGGTGCAGGTGGGTCGTAAAAGGGCTGCGAGTGTGTGTGAGGGCAGTGGTGTCGAGTTTGTGAGGTTTCGATCATGGGGGTTGGGTCGGTTTTTATAGGGTCGATGATAGGTTGTGAATTATGGTAGCTTTGACTGATTTCGGTAACCGGCGGGGATTAAGCAATAGTGGTGGTTCCGACGATTCAGCGAAGGAGAAGAATCAGCGGAGGGGTAACCGGCGGTTACTCGTTTCACGTTTTTGGGCGGCAAGTTTAAAAAGGAAGGCCGGCTATTTCGCGCATAAGACTTATTTGTTTCCTGATTCGTTTGGATGTGGCATGCCCGGCCGATTGGTTAGTGTGTCGTTTGTTGAGTGGGAGGTCACGAGTTCGAATCCAGGGCGGCCGGTTCTCACCCAGGAGACCCCCCTTTTTTGTTATGTTTTTGTTAGACTTAACTGAACTAACTGAGTTTTCTAACTCAGTTAGTTATTTCCTTACAAAACTAACATAATTAACCCCATGTTACAAAATGGCTAACCTAGTTAGCATTTAAATGGATTTTAACTAACTAGGTTAGGTTTAACTAACCAAAATAACGAAACTTAGTAAACCCTTTTTAATTATTAGTTTATTTAATTATGTTATATTTAACTAAAAATATATATATATATATATATATATATATATATATAATTATTTGATTTAGCCCCAAAAGTCTGGTTATTAACCGAATTAACGTACGAATTCCCGATTTTTGTCTAGTTTAGGGTAATCTCTTGATAATGCTCGATTTAAGAGTTGGGATTTGAATATCTTTCAATTATTTTTACGTGTTTGACATAGTTTGACGTGATTTATCGTGTAATAACATAACATAGTATCAACCAAGCATATGATCAAAACGATGCATTTTTCATTATGATTCAAGTCTCGAAATACAAACTAGGGTAGAATGAGAGTACAACTGACTGAAATGGAAAGTACAACCCATAAAGCTATAAATAGAAAGATCAAAAACGCGGAGCGTTACAAGAACTGAACCCAGAATTGCCATATGATCTTTCGCAGTGTCTTCAGAAAAGCTTTGACCTTCTGGTAGGTTGAGAGCTATGTTGCATTGAATCACATATCCGTTTCCAGTTTTTGTACTTTGAGATTGAAAACTTGTGTTAGTCTCTTTCGGATTCACACTTGGAAATGATGAAAACCCGCTGCTACTCTTGTTCGAGCCCTGATCAGCTTTCTCAGATGAATCACCAGCACTGAAAGCAGTTTGAATTTTCGGACTTCTTTCAGATTCAGTAGCTGGAATACTACCCCTGTAATACATCTTCACGTCCTGTTGACCACTAGGACTGTTCATTCTAGCGATCTTTTGCTGCTCAAGATCCTGACTCTCAATTTTCTCAATAAACTGTGAAATTGTCAGCCCATCATACACACCAGTATTCTTTAAGATCATCAAATACGTTCCCCACTCTTTCTGAGGTAACGCATCCGCCAACTTATCCACCCATTCCTCTCGACCTTTTTCAACTCCTAACATTGATAACGATCGCACTAGGTGACAATATCTTTCAATTAACTTTTTAGTATCCTCTCCTGGCAAACTACTAAACAGATCGAACTCTTTCTTTAATAATGCTTTCTTGCTCTTTATCATGTTTTCACTTCCCTCGAACTTGACTTTTAATGCATCCCAAATAGACTTAGCAGTTTTGTCGTGTTGTAACAAAATGAAGATATCTTCTTTAATAGCCTGCTGCAACAAACTGATCATCATTTTCTCGGCTCTATACATTGCTCGTTCTTGCTCAGTAAACTCGGATATCTCTTTAATAACTTGCAACTCTGTTCTAGGCAAAGTGTACTTCTTCAATATGCACTCCCATGATCTGAGATGGTTTGCTTGAACCCAGTTTTCAAACCGATCTTTCCACCCATAGTACTCCTCAATGCTCATCAATCTAGGGGGCTTTTGAGTTGTTCCTATCTCATTTTCTAAGTTCATTGCTTGAGCAATTGCGGCTGGAGTTGTCGATGTAGCAAAGGCGTTGTAAAACTCAGAATTCATGTTGACTTAACATGATTTTCAAGACTATTGACAGAAAAGCGATTCTAATACAGTTCCCTGGAGCGATCCAAGCTTGATGCAAATAAGCGATCCAGTAGTTGTTTTTGGAACGGTTCACAAATAGTGTCCTTTCGAGCGGACCAAACTGATTAATCAAAAGAGCGATCCAGACAAATAACCAAATGAGCGATCCACACAATGTTCTTTGGAGCGAACCAGAAGAATTACACTCGAGCGGTCCAGAAATTAACTTTCGAGCGGTCCAAGATTGAACTAAGAGCGATCCAGAAATGTTAGAATGAGCGATCCAAAACTGTGAATTACGAGCGGTTTACGATGACGTCATTTGAGCGGTCCACATTACGAACATATTTTGAACTGTTTTTAAGCTGAATTTCGGTCTGAAAATTCCAAGGGTTTGACTAAGCACTATTACGCACAATCTGTGATAATTTGATCGAATTTCAACCGTGAAATCTCCCCGAACCAGAGAAAAAAAATAGAAGTGAGAAGAAACAATGAAATCCGGCTATAATCTGCAGAAAACCTCCTCCCAAGCTCTGATACCACTTGTAGGATCGATTGCTGACCCAAACGAGTCGTTCAGAGGTTGTCTCTTGCGTTTCAGATGAGGAATAATAAGAAATGCAAGTAGATATAGCTTGTTCTTCCTCCTAACTGATTGTTTTACTGATTTGAAACGATTTACAGCTCAATCTTCACACCGGCAGAGCTTCGGCGTGGAATACAAAGCATTACTCCTGAGGATCGCTCAAGGACCTCTATATATAGTGGTTTGGAACCGCTCATATGGACATGTACATATGAGCGATCCAGACTTGACCATATAAGCGATCCACCATTGACAGATAAGCGAACCAAGACTTCTATGACCCTATGAGCGATCCATGCTCCTAAAACCTATACAGACTCTTGTTTTCTCGTAAAACGTGCCCTATGCTATAAAATACAATGCAAGACCTGATCCTAGACACCTAGACGAAATCAACAGATGTAGTGCACCAACACAACTTAGCTAACTGTTCCATACTGAAAGTTTCCTTCATTGGTAGGAAATGAGCTGACTTAGTTAGCCTGTCTACAATCACCCAGATTGTATCATTACCGTTTCTTGTTTTGGGTAATTTGGTAACAAAATCCATTGTTATCAATTCCCATTTCCACACTGGCATTTCTAACTGCTGCAATAAACCTGAGGGTTTCTGGTGTTCAGCTTTAACTTGTGAACAGGTTAAACATTTAGAAACATAAGCTGCTATATCCTTTTTCATTCCTATCCACCAAAAATTCTTTCTTAAATCCTGATACATCTTATCACTTCCAGGATGCATCGTATACTTAGACCTTATCACTTCCAGGATGCATCGTATACTTAGACTTATGGGCTTCTTCTAGTATACGGTGGCGTAGGTTTCCTAATTTAAGTATCCACATTCTTTTCTTATGGAATCTCCAAATTCCATATGTTCCTTGTTCTAATTCCTTGATCATACCTTTTAATTTTTCAGTATCATCCTTGATTACTGATTCCTGTGCTTTTCTAATCAGTTCATTTAAATCTACTTGTAGATTTAATTTAAGAGAACGCACTCTTTTTGGCTTTTCATGATACTTTCGACTTAAAGCATCAGCTACTACATTAGCCTTTCCTGCATGATACTGGATATTACAATCATAGTCACTAAGAATCTCCATCCAGTGTCTTTGTCTCATATTCAATTCCTTTTGCCCGAAGACATACCTTAAACTCTTATGGTCGATAAAAATGGTAAATTCGCACTTTGAAAACTTTGCATAAAGCTTTTCTTTTCTCAGTAAACTTAGAAGTGTGTTCAAATGCTTTGCATGTTCCTCTTTACTCTTAGAGTAAATGAGAATATCGTCTATAAAAACAATTATGAATTTATCCAAATATGGCTTACATATTCAGTTCATCATGTCCATAAATGCGGCTGGGGCATTGGTTAAACCAAATGGCATGAAAGTAAATTTATAATGGCCGTACCTTGTTCTAAACGCGGTCTTAGGAATGTCCTCTTCCTGTACCTTTAATTGATGATATCCTGACTGTAAATAGATTTTAGAGAAAAATCGAGCTCCTTGCAACTGATCGAACAGATCATCGATCCTTGGTAATGGATACCGATTTTTAATCGTAACTTTGTTCAATTCACGGAAGTCAATGCACACACGCATTGATCCGTCTTTCTTTTTAACGAATAAGATCAGCGCTCCCCATGGCGATGAACTTGGCTGTATGAATCCTTTCTGCAACAATTCATCTAATTGCTTCTTCAATTCTTGCATTTCTGCGGGTGCCAAACGGTAAGGTGCTTTGGCAATTGGTGCTGTTCCTGGTAGTAGATGAATTCTGAATTCAACTTCTCTGTCTGGCGGTAATCCTGGTAATTCTTCTGGAAATACATCTGGAAACTGAGATACCACTGGAATATCTTTTAGTTCTTTTCCTTTAGTGTTAGTGATTATGGAAATCAAATACACTAATGACCCTTTTCTTATATAACTTGTTGTTTTCATCACAGAGATGAATTTTGTGGATCTAGAGGGCTTCTCTCCTTTTATTGTGATCTTTTTACCCCTGGGTGAATTTACTTGGATTGACTTTTGATCACATAAAATACTGGCTTTATTGGCTATTAACCAATCCATTCCTAATACAACATCAAATCCTGCCAGATTCATTGGATAAAGGTTTGCAACAAATTTTTGATTTAAAAATTCTATTCTTGCTCCCTGCAAGATTTCAGAAATCTTAGTAGTTTCCCCATTTGCTGTCTCTACTAGACATTCTTGTGGGAATTTAGTTAATGGTTGATTGAGAAGTTTGCAAAATGAAGTATTAATAAAACTTTGGTTCACACCAGAGTCAAATAATACTTTAGCAAAAACATCATTAACTAAAAATGTATCGGCTATCACGTCCGAAATCATTTTGGCTTCATCTGTCGTCAGAACAAATGCTCTAGCATTTTTGGTAGTCTTATTGTTCATGGTTGGAACTCGTTTCGGACAGTTTGGCTTGATATGACCTTTTTTTCCACAGTTGAAGCACATCCCATTATTAGGTTTCCTCCTACAATCTTCTTCCTTGTGCCCTGGTATCTTGCAGAAATTGCAGTAAATGGAGCATTTTTCCAAATGCTTCTTCTTGCAGGCCTTGCAGTAGCGTGCAGAGGTAGAACTTACATTTTTCCCACGGTTGGAATTTCCATAACGAAATTCTTGAGTAAGCCTTTGAGCTAGGTTCCTTCTCTGGTCTTCCTCTCGTGTACGAACTAATTCATCTGTCAAGGTGTTTGCTAGTTCTACAGCTTCTTTTATGGTTTGAGGTCTAGCTGCCTTGACTATATATCTAATCTCACTGATTAATCCCCAGATGTAGCGGGAGATTAATACTGGTTCTGGTGATTCAAGGGTTGGTACTATTCTAGCATATTCAAAGAATAATGTAGTGTACCCCTTACTATCTACTTCAGTCATTCTAAGGTTTAAAAACTTATTTGCTATTTGTTCTTTTTCATTGGGAGGGCAAAATTTCCTTTCCATCATGTTCTTAAATTCCTCCCATTCTATATTGTCAACCCTGTCACTTCCCCTAGACTGGAGGATAGTGTTCCACCATTCTAAGGCTGAGTTCTTAAACAAATTGGATGCAAACATTATTTTATCCTCTTCCGCGCACTTGCTTATTTTTAAGACAACCTTAGTCTTTTCTATCCAGCATAGAGCTGCAACAGCCCCTGCATTGCCCGAGAATTCAATTGGTTTACAAGACCAGAATTCCATATAAGAACAACCATATGATATGGTTCTTCTCCTTTTGGGAATGGGCACTTGAAGCATGGGTCCATTGTTTACGCTGTGTTCAGGTTCAGTTGGTCGCTTACTGCCATTATTACTTTTATTATCCGCTTCCCTAACTGTTTTGATAATAATTGACATTGCATCTATTATCCCTTGTGCCACTATGTGTTCGATGGTACTGTTAATTACTTGGTTTCCATTGTTATCATTGTTCGGGTTGTCATTATTCGGGTTATTGTCATTCTGATTTTCATTGTTCTGGTTTTCCTGATTTACTTCATGGTCCATCTAAATTTTAAACATTTACCACGTATTAATATCACAAGATAATATTTAATACAACCAATCACACAACACGCATGTTGATAAAAAACGTCGAACATTGCGACTTACTCTTTCTTATATATATAATATGCATCTAATACAAACCGATACTGAAATTTAAAATTACAATACTATTATGCATCCATAACTATTGTCTAGATTTTTTTTCAAACATACACACATATTATATATTATTATTATTACTACTACCTCCACCATCACTGATATGGGTTCATCCAGAACTCCATATTACGCTCGTCGTACTTCCAGACGAGTCGTTCTCCAACCTGCCTCATCCTCTTGCTACTTTCTAAAATCTCCTCCCCGAAGGTTCAGAGTTCTTGCACATTTTCTGCACTCATTGAGGGTGCATGTGCTTGGACTGGGTTTGGTAACTGGGGCATGGGTTCCTGGTATGCGTATGGATTCTCTAAAATTTCGCTGATGTATTCATCGTTATCATAGTAGGGATCTAGAGGGTCCAAACCTGGGTAGGCTGCTAGATTCGGCATTGGTTCATCTTCTAGTAGTGGGTAACGTTGCTGGTAATCCCTGTGTTCATCTAACCATGGGTCGTAGTCTGGTCTAAGGGATTGGGTGCTGGTACTCTAGGTATCTCTTCTGGGTTAAAATCATGCATTTGGATTTGATTTTCTGGGTTGTTTTCAATTTCCATTGGTTATGTGGGGAATAGTGGTAATGGTTGGGGTGCTATGAGTTGCTCCAGGTTAGGGTCAGCAGTTGTGGTTGCTAGGATATGGAAATTGGATAAACTCCTATTAAGCATATCCTGTGTGTAGGCATCTGTTTCTCTCTTGGCGGCTGCTACAGCACGTTGTTGTTGTAACTTTTTCATTCTTTTCCTACGTTCATGCGCTCCCCTACTAAACCATCCTCTCTTTTTAGGAGGGAATGGCTCTTCAGACTGAGCCTAAAACACGAATATCCCATCTTCATTGTCAGCTGAATACCCTGGGAGGGCAGGCTGTGAAGAGGTGCCTTCGCTCCTAGGTGAGCTGGACAACTGACGGTAGGCGTCGGAAGGTCCTTGGTCGCTCATACTGTAAACTACCAAATAGTCAAATAACACACAACAATAAAAAATAAATATGCATGTAGTTCCTTAGATAATTTCCTAACACTTTGGATAAATTTTGGTGTCAGCAGAACACTTCTGTGGCTGAATAAGTGGCTTAGCTCTGATACCACCTTCTGTCGCAACCCCCGTCCCCTAACAACCTGGGAAGGGGCGGCCGCGGCCAGTTTCGGTGGTATCGGTGTTTATCATTTTGGCAGCGGAAATCACATCAGGATCGCAGTTAGGAAATAATTTATCAGAGTAAAATACCACACTTTCATAATATTAAACACGTGGGAGTAATCCCAAGTTTTAAGTACACACATTTCCATAGGGATAAACCCTATTTTATTTAATAAAAACATCTCTTTATTTTAGGTAACTTTATAGCCACTTTTCCAAGCCTTCAGTGCTGTCCACCTGGCTTCTATTTGGCTTTCATATTTTGTTACCTGAAACACGTTTAAAAACATTTTGTAAGTGGGAAATACTGGTGAGTAAATCTCAGTTAATTAAGTTTAATAAAAACTATTGTACAGTATTGAGGGTGGTCGCGCAATTACATTTCTTTCCATCTACTTTAATTACCACCCACGGTACTGTCAACCCGACTTGTGGACATGTTACTCCTCGCAAGGTAGTAACAAATTTTGTATACAAAACGACAACATACTGATGATAATTGTAGAATACAAATACTCAATCACTGTTTAATATAATATTAATTGTGTGAGGTTTTGTAAAAACAGTTTGCAAAAAGGAAGATTACTCACATTGCTGTCTTAGGTTTTCCTTTAGGGTTTCCTGGTGATTATCTATTCAATACACAAATGCACATGCGTTAGTATAATAACCCAATATTTACATTAGTAACACTCTCCCCGAGATGGCATTCCAACAACTACGTCGGGCAGAACCTCGACAGCCGTTACGGGACCCTGGATCAATCGGGCAGCGTATCTAATACGTAACCGGGGTAATGATACTTACAACGGGGCAGAACTTTGTTATTTATGGGATATGATGCCTGAGTATAACTTATACTATGTGAGAATTTGAGAGAAAGAAAGATTTGTGATCGACTGGAACTGAAGGCCGATTGCATTTATTTATAGCTGTGATCGTCGACCTTGTCGCGCCCCGTGTAGGTAGTAGCCAAGGGCTACGCGGCCCGCGAGACCAGCTAGGGTAGGCCCTAGCTTGGCTGATTTGACTCGTAGCCTCCACACGCATCCTGATACGTGGAGTCCTAGGGTGCGGCCCGATCTCCCAACTGTTGCGGCCCGCGTAAGATTCCTAAGGGGTCTTCGCGCCCCGAGACAACCCATTAAAATTTGTTTTTATTTAATTTTAATAAAAATAAAGGTATTCGAGGCCCGTTTTTGCATACGGGGTGTATTTTAGGACGTTTTGGGACATTCTAATTATTTTTAGGGTGTCGAAAAATTTAGGAGGGTTGTTGTATTGCAGTTGAGCTGTTTTTAACAGAAGATATTGCCATTTCTATCTCCATCTTCTAAACCTAAAAACCAGCCGACGACAGAACTTCTTTGATTCGCAGGGAAGGGAAGGCAAGGTTTAATCAGTAGGTAAGCTTCGATTAGCCACCATTTCTTCTCTATTACATTTGAATTGTTGCCATTATGGTCATCGAAAACACGATCTTGAGCGAACATGACCAGCGAATTATGTGACTATGCCCATTAATCTCTGAAGTTCTGAATGGAAAAATGCTTATAAGTTGAGAAATATATAGTCGTAGTTGGGAAGAAACAAGAAACCTGTTTCTTCTTTTTCAAAATAACCATTTTTTAAATCACCACCCGAATCCATTCTGACCCGAACCCTTTTTTAAGATCGGCTCGTGCTGACTTGAACCTGTCCAGACTTGGCATGCCAGCCCATTTTTAAAGGTCATTCTTAAGTAAGTTTTTGACGTAAGGGTAAACTTGTTTGTAAATTATTAATGTTGCAGTATATGCTTCAAGTTCTTTTGAGTTTTCTCTTTTGTTATGTGTCATGTTCAAATGAAAAAAAATGACATGACTGCAAATTTTGTCTAGAGGTTAAGAGTTGTTTTAAGTGTTTATCTTCTATCTTTGTGTAGAGGTTCGTTGTGTATCCTAGAGGATAGATAAGCAAGTGCAAAAATGGGAAAAACATCGAGAGATAAAAGGGTATCATACTATCATTTTTGTTTTTATATCTTTTTATTTGTGATCGATCTCCTTTATAGTTTAATGTGCACATAGGATATCTATTACTGCAAAGCAAAAGAAGAAGGCTGGCGTGCACGAAGTGCCTTCAAGCTCCTTCAAATTGATGAGGAGTTCAACATCTTTCAAGGTACATTTCATATCAACTCACTTTGAATTATTATCATTATTGAAATGATTTTTTTACCATGATGCAATGCAATTATCATTTGGCATAATATCATTCACATATCTAATATTATTAACTCTCAGGAGTTAAGTGCGTGGTAGATCTCTGTGCCGCACCTGGTAGCTGGAGTCAGGTATGTCATGCTATTGATTATACTCTTAATTTCTGGTCATATTGTATTAATATCTTTTTTCCTCTATGGTCTAGCACAAATGATGATCATTAACTATACGTATTTTTTTTATATTTTGTTTGAGGTTTTAGTATTGCATGTGTTGCATTAACTAGCACGGGCGGGAACTCGGTCAATAGCGATTCAGTTCGTTTAGGTACTCGTACAGTACCGGCATTTGGTTAGCAACCTAAAGAGAAAACAAAACAAATATATATAGTCGCCATATACCCCAAAGGATATCTGCACATAATTAACTTTGATTGAAAACCATAAAACGAATACCGGTATCGGTTGCAATAATACCTATACGGCTATACCAGTACCGATGTTCGGTCGGTATTGGTAAGGGCCATCACTGATACCTGGCACTCATTATAGTTTATGATACCAAAAAAATACTCTATTTTGAATTCAATTATGTTTTCAACACAATTGCGTATTAATTTTTTTTAGCGAAGTTAATGAACAAAAGCTATTAAATGGGGTTTTCAACACAGTTGCATATTCAACTTTAAAAAAAAAAACCTAATGACCAAAATAAAAATCATGTTAAATAAAAATTAAAGTATATGGGTAAAATTGAAACTAAAAAAAGCAAAATGCACTAAAAGACGAACAACTATGAATAGTAAATCTTACATACAAATTTGGTATTTGTTAGTTATATAATAATTTACATCTTTCTTTGTAGGTTTTGAGTCGTAAACTGTATCTCCCAGCTAAACTATCATCCGAGCTTCCACTCATCGTGGCCATTGATTTACAACCCATGGCTCCGATTGAAGGTGTCATCTAAGTACAAGGAGACATAACTAATGCTAGAACAGCTGAAGTGGTGTGTTGAAATCTTTTGCATCTTTTTATTTCTTACTGTTGATGCATACGTCTGTCGACTTCGTCTTGTATCAAGTCTTGTATGTATTTAGATAGATCAGAGCACGTAGTACGAGAAATATGTCAAAAATGGGCTTGGAGGTAATTCCGCACGAAATTACTGTCTAATTCCGTACGGAATTTAATTCCGCATGAGTTTTAATTTCGTGTGAAGTAATTCCACACGAAATTACTAGCCTATAAATAGGGGTGTCTTGATTTCATTTGTAACTTTCCGGCTTGTGTACCGAAGTGCTGCCGAAGTGTCTACTCGCTGTAATTCTTTGTCAAATCAATCAAAAGACAGTTTAAAGTGATATTCTAGCTGAATTGAACTTGATACGACTGTTTCCGCCTTTCGTATTGAGCAAAAACTCTTCTGATCGACTCGCTCGGGTCTGAAAACGATCCTACAAGTGGTATCAGAGCTCAGGAGGAAGAGTTCTTACCAATTCAGCTGCAAATTCTGATTTCTACACCTTCTTTTTCACAATTAACTTGATTTCACAGTCAAAATGTCTTGAATTTCACATACCATGTGCGCAATACAGTTTTAACAAACCCTAGAAAGTTTCAGATCTAAAATCGGACTATAACTTGATCAATTTGACAAAATTCAGCTCGAGATGATGACATCAGCATAATTTCGCACGGAATTAGTACCTAATTTCGCACCAGATCATAATTTCGTTTGAAATTTTCACGCGAAATTAGTAATTCCGCACCAAAGCAGTAATTTCGTTTGAGTGATTCACACGAAATTACCTAATTCCGCACCAGATTGTAATTTCTCTTGAACAGTTCCACACGAAATTAGTAATTTCGTTTCAAGAGATAATTTCGTTTGATAATTCCGCACGGAATTACAAACTTTGTTTGAAAAGGTGTTTATTTCACACGAAATTAGGGTATTTCGTCTGAACCTGTCTGTTTGTGAAATTTTGAAAACCGAAACATGGAAGAGGAATTCTACAACGCGTTTGCTACTCCGATAACCATTACTCAACAAGCAATGTTGGAAAACGAAACGGGCACCATGCAGAAACCACCTAAACTCATGAACATTGAAGAGTATAAAGGATGGGAAGAACGGTTCGAAAATTGGGTGCAAGCAAATTATTTGGATGCTTGGGAATGTATTGAAACAAAATATGTTAGACCAACGAATGATGATGAAGAGGAGATTGCAATTAAAGACTTAAGTGCTGGTGTGAAAAAGAAATACAAAAACGAAAAGATGATGATCAGTTTATTGCAACAAGCTGTGAAAGAAGATATCTTGGTCTTATTGCAACATAGTAGAAGTGCATATTCAATTTGGAAAGCATTAAGATCTAAGTTTGTTGGAAGTCAAGAGATGATCAAGAACAAGAAATCGCTTCTGAAGAAAGAGTTTGATCTATTTCGTGGTTTGAAAACTGAGAGCACAAAGCAAATCATTGAAAGATACTGCAATTTCTTAGTGAACATGAAGAGAATGAGCATCACCAAGGATAATGAAGAATTGATAGAAAAGTTTGCTGATGCATTGCCACATGAAACTTGGGGCATATATCTCATGATGTTGAGGAACAAGAATGGTTTTGGGAATCTAACATTGAGTAAGTTTATTGAGAAGCTTGAAGCTCAGGAAATGGAACAAAGAAAGATTTCAAGAATGAAAGACTTCGATGGTGAACAAGATATCGGTCTTTATTACAAAGCAGGTATCAATGATAAGACGAATATGTCACCAAAGGTTGAGACTGCATTCAATGCAAAGAGTTCATCGGGAGGTTCATCTAAAGGATCAAACAACAAAACGAGTTTTTCGTCATATCTGTCATTTGATCCAAACTTGTCAACAACAAAGAATGGCAGGAAGTTACAATGCAACATTGTATTGAATCTTGAGAATGATCAAGATTATTCAGAAGAAGTTGCAAAAAGTCACATGTCTCTGTTGGGAACTGTGTTGGAGTCATATTGGAGTTTAGTTGCAGGAAGGATCGGGAATCCATTGCTTACGAAAGAGGATTACGATCAGATTGATGCTGAAGAGATGGAATTAATGGACATAAAGTGGTGTTTGGCGATTGTGTTGAGAAGAGCTGAGAAGTTCAAACAGATCACAGGAAGAGATGACTTCCGTGATGCAAATGTTTCTACTTTAGGTTTTGATAAGTCTAAAGTTACTTGTTTTCATTGCAGGGAAAAAGGACATTTCAAGAGGGAGTGCAAAAACCATGAAGCAAGTGGAGCTCAAAATCCGTTCAACAACAACGATTATTATCGGAAAGCAATCTATCATCAAGTTGCTCAACAACAACAACAACCACAAACTGCTCATGCTAGGAAGGAGATTGAAGAGTCATCAAAGAGAGCCTGCATGATGAATCAAGAAGATAAAAAATCATCAAAAGGTTTCAGTTGGGACAAATATGTTTCAACTGATAGCAAAGCATGTCTGATAAATCAAGATGATGAGAAATTACCAGAGGGGTTTAGCTGGGAGAATTTTAGTTGGGATAATTACTGTCCGGAGAAAGAGATGTTAAAAGCCAAAGCTTTTGTTGCTCGAATTGAAGAAGATAGTGATAATGATGATGATTATTATGCAAAACGAATGCAGAAGCATTTGAGAATGATGGAAGAAAGTGACAGTGACGATGAGAAAGCTAAAAAGAAAAAGAAGAAAATTAAAAGACCAGTCAGCAGTGATGATGAAGAAGTTCCGGTGATCAAAAGAAAGGTAAAAGAAGTTCCAGAATTCAACGTTGATGCAGAAGCTGATGCAAGAAAGATTCTAGTGATTTGTGAAAATTGTGAGATTATAAAGAAGAAAAACAGTGAATTGATTAACAACATGAACAGGTTGAAAGAATCATACGATGTTCTGAACAAAGCCATGAATGAATACAACGAATCCAGCAGTGAACAAGAAACAACCATGAAAACACTTCAGGGAGCTTTCATGACAAAACAGAAAGTGGTCAATAATTACATTGAGAAGTGTGCTGTGCTAGAACAGAAATTGGAAACTCAAAGGATTGAAACAGAAAGAGTTAATAGATTGTTAAAAAGTTACTCATGTACTTCTTATGTCATTGACAGGATTTATCCAAATGTTGAAGGCATGAAGGTATTTGACGATGCTGAAGTAACTGAAGAACATATGGTATCTGAAGAAAAGACTTTTAAAAAGAAAAAGGAAAAGAAGAAGGATACTGAAGTTAAGACATCTGGTAAGAAACAAGGTGTCAGTTACAACAAGTGTCCACCCCCGCTTGAAAATGGATATTCTCCAAGAAATCAAAATTCAGAAAGAGTCGAAAAGGCAACAAATTTACAGTGGGAGTCGGAGTCTTCAGTTAACTTGCCAGAAAATATTGATGTCACGTTTACATCGTCTGAAACTGATCAACAATCTCAATTGATGAAGAAAGTGGTGGATCATGTGTTAGATAACGATGAAACCGAGGAGTTAAAGTCAGAGTCAAAGTTTGAATCCGACATGTCAAGTTCAAAAGTCAAATAGGGCAAAAGAGTTTACAATAAAGAATTTTTGTTATCAAAGTCTAATTTGAATGACGAAACATTCAAAGTGGCATACACTTTGAATGATTCTGACAAATTATATTCTGATGAGGAATTTCCAATAAGAGGTGTTAAGCCAGAAATGATAAAAAAGGTTTTCAAACTAACAGAAATTAATATTTGTAAAATAAAAGATGTAAATTTTTGTGATAAACCTAAAAAATACAAATCAAGAGTTCAACAAAGAGAAAACAAGAAAAAGGGTTATAGTTCTGGTTCTGGTTTTCAAAAGAAACCAAACCATAATGGTAATTTCAAAAAGAAAGGTCATGGTTTTATACCACTAGAAAATCATAAAAATGAGAAAAATTATAAACCAAAAACTGTATTTGTTTCAGGAACAAGCTCTGAAGAAGAGATGAAAAGCCCATTCTGGAAGCAATCTAACAGAGAATTCCTTGCTAAGAAACAAGAAGAAATGAAGAATGAAGCTGTTAAGTTGATAGAAACGAGAACCTGTTTTCAATGCAAAACAAGTGGTCACATTGCCAAGAATTGTCCCAAGGCAATTCAGTCAAAACAGGGAGTTTCTCGTAAACTGAAGGAAAAGATGGTTGAAAATGAACCACTAACCAAACCTTTTAAAGTTTTTGAAAATTCAAAATTTGAGGTTGGTGAATGTTCAAAGAGGTTTTACAAGAGGAAAGCAAATCTTAACAACCAAAAATGGGTTGTTAAGAAGTCTGATGATAATTCTAGCAATGATTTTGATTCATCAAAATCAGAGGAGCTATCTTCTGGCAATGATTCTGATTCCACAAAGTCAGAGGAGCCACATGTTGAATTAAAAGGAGAAAACTCAGTACCTCCAATGGACGATGCAAATTTTCCACCATTGAGGGCTGAAAATTTTAAAACAAAAGTTGGAAAAGTTGAGATTTCAAATCAATTTTTTTTTCTGAAAAGAAAGAATTTGATGTTTAAAAAGCCTTTAACTCTAAAGTGAAACATATTTTTGGTAAAATGATTGACAAAAAGGTCAAAGGGGTTAAAGAATTCTATGAGAAGAAGATGGACGGTAAGAAACCGAGTGTTGGTAACTCGAAATCACCCAAGGCTGGTCAGGCTTGGGTGGATATATTCTTTGACTAAAAAAAACCTGACTTGCCGGAACTCCCAGGTTGGTAATTGGGGAGTAGGAATCGACATCTTTCTTGAGAAATTCACAGGTTGGTAACTGTGATATTTCGATCTTCAAGTGGTAAATCAGGTACATTGAGTTGTACTTGATTTTCTACTAGTGGTATTGTTGTGACATTGTCATATTTTTACAAATGGTATGTTTGGTTTGTGAAACTACAAGTGGTTAAAAACAAAGTGATGAATTGATCCCTATTTACAAGTGGTTTTAACAAAACTTATTTTTCGAAAAAACCATTTTGATTAAAACAAACTTAAGTGTTTTGAAATCATAATGGGAAAATAGTTTGTTGTAAGGGGAAGTTCTGATTGTTTACGCCAACTGGATGGCGAATTGAAGCAATTCACACAGTTGTCATTTTACATGTACAGTTTGTTTTCAAATTTCTTTTAATGATTTTGAATTTTAGGGGGAGTAAGAAATTTTCAGAAAATCCAAAAACATTAGAAAATTTGAAAATTCAAAAACTTTAGAAAATTTGAAAATCCAAAAACATGATAAAAGTAAAAATGAGTTTTTGTTGAGAAAAGAGGAAATGATAGTACATCAGTGGACTATCACAGCACGCTAAAGAATTGGAAAGTCAATTGTGATAAACGATCTCACTGCGGATGTGTCAGTAGGTTTTTGCACATTTAGTAGATTGTTTTCGAGATATAAACCTAAATATTCAAACTTGCTTATCTTGTGGGGAACATTTCTTGGATATATGGGTAACCCCCAAAATCTTGTTTGAAAGGTCCCTCTTTCTGAGATACTAGGTCTTTATACTCAGTGATATCTGGGATATTATCCCGGGACTTCTGATTTTGCGGAAGCAATGCCCTAGTCCCCGTATAATACTTTGCATTTGCTTGAAATATAGCGCTGCCCTCAGTATAAAAAATGATGAAACATTGAAAAATGCAAATCATGTGCTGTTGAAGAAAAGATTCTCTAAAGGGAACACACCAAAAGACGAGCCGTCATCTCTTTGCTAAACAGAAGTTCTGACCTGAGCTCTCACGGTTTCGCATTTAACCCTTCACAGATATCATCTATGTATACTCACCTGTAAGACTGAATATTGGGATCTGGATACGGGAGTATATTCAAGTGGTGGGACACGCAAATAAGTTTAAGTCCATTAAAATACTAATCTCGTATCTCGAAACAGTTGAACTCTTTGTGAAAATTTAAGTGGACCAGTATACTGACAATCTAAGTGAATTGTTTAGAACTTAATATGTTAAAAGCTTAATGGTGTTAGTGATTTGTCTCATAAACTGATATGATCATCTTACACAAACTCACAAAAATATTGTCTGTATATATTTCTTTACTGCATTTCTTTATCTAAAATCCAAAAAGATTTTAAGTGTGTTTTAGTATAAAATTTTGAAAATTCAAAAAGATTTCATTTCATTTTATTTTTGACAACTGATGTTGAAAAGCTGATTTTCAAAATTCTATGTGCTAAACATGATGATCAATTCTGTGTGGGAGAGTGTGGTTGAAATAAAATGTTTTTCCTGCAAGTGAGTCATCACAGATTAACTTTTTAAAATCATTTATTGAGTTCGTTTTTCTACAAAGTGGTCAGCAGAGAACATAAATTTGTCAAATTTTAAATTTTAAATTTGTGAAATTTATTGTGAGGTAGAGTTTGTGCAGGTATGAGTAAGAGCTGGGTCAGTTGATCCTGAGGAGCTTGTGTTTAGAGAAAGCCAGGTTTCGATTCCTAAAGCAGAGTGTGTGCCAGGTCATGATCCTGATCTCAGCATATTGATAGGGGGAGTCTGTAGGTGAAAAGAGCCAGATTCTGATCCTGGAAGATGTGTTCACGCAAGCTGTTGATGCTGATGAACTTAAGGAATTAAGAGATCTGATCAAGAGAAAAAGAGTTGATTGAAGATTGGATCAACATCCGAAGGGAGGTTATCTGTTGATGTTGATAGAGAAGAGAAGAGAGAGAGATTTGAGGATGCTTTACATTGTTAGATATTTCGGAGGAGTTCGAGAAGACCGATAAAGATTGAAGATGGAAGACTCGACACTTAAGACTCTTCAACATCCGAGGGGGAGTCTGTTGGTGCATACGTCTGCCGACTTCATCTTGTATCAAGTCTTGTATGTATTTAGATAGATCAGGGCACGTAGTACGAGAAATATGTCAAAAATGGGCTTGGAGGTAATTCCGCACGAAATTACCAAATGGTAATTCCGCATGAAATTACTGTCTAATTCCGTACGGAATTTAATTCCGCATGAGTCTTAATTTCGTGTGAAGTAATTCCACACGAAATTACTAGCCTATAAATAGGGGTGTCTTGATTTCATTTGTAACTTTCTGGCTTGTGTACCGAAGTGCTGCCGAAATGTCTACTCGCTGTAATTCTTTGTCAAATCAATCAAAAGACAGTTTAAAGTGATATTCTAGCTGAATTGAACTTGATACGACTGTTTCCGCCTTTCGTATTGAGCAAAAACTCTTCTGATCGACACGTTCGGGTCTGAAAACGATCCTACACTTACAAGAAACCAAAAAAACCATATATTTAATTTGCGCTTTAACTTCTTTATTATTTTTTCTTATATTTTTTTCAGGTCATCAGGCATTTTGATAGATGCAAGGCTGGTATATAAATGGCGTCATTAATGTTGCAGGTCACTATATCTAAAGATGACACAGTTGTTCTTGATGGTGTTGGACTGCTGGTGATAAGAAGTTTAGAGAAGAACGACGTTACTGTAGGCTATATAATTTGTATGTCTTCATTTAATTTTGGTGAAATTTAGTTCACTGAAGTTCGGTTGTTTGCTGTTGAGAACTAAGAACTGATGTTTAGATAAGTAGTGTGGATAAATAATTAAATAATATATATAGTTTGTTAACTTATGGGCATGACTGCAAGCTACTTTAACGTGATGGAGGCGGCGGTGGTGACGACTTGCAGTGGTAGCAGCTTGGGAGGTGGTTTTGGTAGTATTGGGGGAGTGTCTAACAAGTTTGGATGCAATTGGGGGATGTTTGCCGAGTAGGCCAACTTGGTCAACCGGGTCAGGCGCGGTCAAAGCTGTTCAAATGGTCAAAGTGTGTCAAATTCTGTCAACCTGGTCAATCGTTGTCACAGATGCTACCTTATTATGATAATATCATGCCACTTCTTCCTAAGGAGCTTTCTAGCGATGACCTGTATCCGTTTGTTAAGCTACCAATTATTTTCATTCTTTCCTGGGGTGTTCTTATAGAACGGTGATAAATCGGAGCCCAGTTGATGTAAAATCCAAAATTGTATGTCAGGATATATGTGACAACTGTGCTCTGTAAATGATGTACTATGTAAAACGATATCAATTATCAATTAAACAATGTGTTTTGGTGTTAATATTTGTGTATTTGTGTTTAACGGTTTTATGATTTGATTCTAGTTCGATTTCAAGCTTTAAATCGCTTTCTGGAAAGTTATACGCAAACTGTTGCGTAAACGTAATCAGTTTAATGCGACAAACACTCCAGAATAGTGACATAGGCTTAACATACCTAAAATAATCCTTACATAACTTAGAAATAAGTTTTGGATGGTTTGGTGTGTCGAAAACAAGTTTATTCAATCGCAGGGACTATTTATGTCAAACTGCAAAACTATGCCGATTCGTATGGTAACGAACATTCCAGAACATGATCATAAGTTAAACATAATCTAAATATCCTTTACATAGCTTAGAAATAGGCTTTGAGGGGTTTGGTATGCGAAAATAAACTTATTTGATCAACAGGGACTAAAAGCGTCAAAAGTGCATAAGTTTGCATTTACGCGCATATCTTACGTTCTGAACATATCCGGACATCCAAAAATTTTTGTAATAATTAAAATATTTTATTTTAGTGATTGGAATGCAAAAATACCTTTCGTCGTGAAATTTGAATCGTTTTCGCGTCCGTTTGAGTTTTCGTCGTAATTAACCGAATAACGCAACCGTACGACCAAACGAACCAACATCCGAGATAACTTCAAGCATGTTTCAAGTCCCCCATGCTTTAACATCCTTGTAGAGCCTTGAAAATGGGTTAACGGGGTTTAAATGCGTCGAAAATGGCTTAAACGTGCTGCAGGGACCATTTCTACCAATTTCCGAAACTTTTTGGCACTGGGAAGTAATGGCGTCGCGCGACAGGGGAACCCCCTTTGCCGCGGCGTGACGCGACGGGTACATTTTGACAGAAATTCCATTTTCAGCAAGTAGCTTGAATTTTAGGGTCTTTTGTGCAACTTTCGCAATACTTTGGACTGGTTTCAAGCTTCCCATTGTATACTAAACCATGTTCCACAAGTGTATGGTGAGATTTGAGCTTTGATTCTTGCAAAAACACTTGTCAAGATCTTAAGAACTCAAGACTTACGATAAATACCCACTTGCTTCATTCACATTTCTTCACACTTCATTCAAAAACCTGCTCTAAGTTGGAGTTCTATACTTCATACCTGGGCAATTTAAATCAAAACCTTCCTTGCTTGGACCTTTTGTAAGCTTGTTTCATGCTTTTTATGTATTTCAAGCATGAAAGTCAAACAGTGTTTGACTTTCTACTTTGACTATGAATTGGTCAACACAAAGTTCGTTTGAACTTTGCAACGTGAGCGTAATCACGACGATTATAGTCCCTTGTGACTATACCTACTGATTACCATGTTGATTAGTCGAAGTGACGAGTCAAAGTTTCGGTCAAAATGCCGTTTATGCGCATTTTGAGACGAAACTATCTTCGGATATCAAAACACTTTGTTTTGATATCAAAACCTGTTTTCTAACTTAGGTAAACAGGTTTTAGCATGTTTAGCTCGTCACTTTTAGTCTAGTGCTTGTTCATGGTCGTAAGTCAAGTGGTCTGAACCACCGCTTAGACTTTCGAACCCGACCCATTTGGTCGATTATTAGGATCCGACCATGCATGTTTTGTGACCATAGTTGTATAGGGAATAACCTTCCGAGGTTATACCTTATCGCCACTTAGTTTAATCAGTTATATGATAGGTAGTTTATATGCCTTAGGTAAATGACCAAAATGCCCTTTTCACACATAATTGGATTTTAAGCATGTATAACTTAACTTTTGTAACCTAAACTGATTATGAAACATATTTAAACATGTAAGGGCATATAATACTTGTCATAGGACTAGTTAGGCGTCTCGAACGCCCATTCACGCGAACGGCGCGTTAAAGTAGCGTAAGCTACCTTAATGGGTCGTAAGGGGTCGTAAGCACTTAGGATAGGTTCCGATTTTAATGTAGGCTTTGTTAAACCATATCACATGAGTTCCAACACTCATTTGGTTTACGAGACCTCATTCTACCCGATCTTCCGATTTAGGTATCGATTTATTAACTTAGCGATTCGATTACTAGGTGCTACTTGAATCCCTTGGTTTACTCGAGCCGTGACAACTCGAGTTTCTGAGATTCCACTTTCGCATTTATTGCACGTTAACTGTTGTCTAGTTGCTTACTTACACAATTTATTGCTTTGTAACTGTAAACGTTGTGATTTGATAAAGTGTATTGTGATTGTTGCATGGTTATGTGTTATTTTGCGAATGATTTGACAAATGCATGAACTTGGTGATGAAACTGTAAATTATATTGTGATGGTGTGCTTTATGTAAAAGATGATACTTAGGGGTGAGTAGAGTAGTTAGTGAAATTTTAATCACTCTTAACCCTAACCTCCTTCACTAATCACAACACAAAAATCAATATACGTACTTTCACATTCTCCAATCCTCTCTACAATCATCGTCTTCATCATTGGCACAAGCTCTCAATCATCATTCTTGATTCCTCTCTTTATCTCGAATCAATCCAAGGTAATTGTATAATGATTGTTTGTTGTTAATCGTTGATTTATTGATTCATGCTAAAACCCTAGTTCTTCGTATGATGGTTCTGTGTAATGATAAATCCTGATTATTGTGAAATGTTTATGACTAGAAGTGTAATCAAATGATTGACAATGAGATGCTTGTAAGATAGAATGTTGGATTTGCTGATTAGATTACTGCAATGCAGATGTATGATATTAGGGTTCTTGATCGTAACTGTTACATTGCCTGGGAATGATCGTAGAAACGTAACTGTTCCAATGAAGTTGAATATTGCATGATTGATGTTAGTCCGACCTTTGATTGATAATGATCCGAGTTTTTCAAGTAAAACATATGTAGTCCGAATTTTCACAAGGACTCCTAGACTCCGAATATTTAATAAGGTACAAGATCCGACCTTTCAATGCTTATCATAGTCCGAATTTTTGTGATTCACACACATAAGGTCCGACCTTTTATGTTAAATGGTAGGTCCGAGTTTAGTAGAGGGAGATGAGGTCTGAATTTTTATCATGCAACATGTAAGGTCCGAGTTTTGAGAGGTGAGAATGTCCGAGCTTTGGATATCACTCATATGGTCCGAGTTTTAAGGTGAATGCCCTTGTCCGACCTTTTCTTGTGATAATGCATAGGGTCCGAACTTATAAGGGGATATATAAGGTCCGACTTTTTAATATAAGCATGGTCCGAACTTGGGAAGGCCCCTTGGGTCCGAGTTTCTTGAACAGTGAAGGATCCGAGTTTTGTGGGGGGGGGGGGGGTTTGGTCCGAGTTTATGCTTATGGTGGTCCGAGATTTATGTATTGTGTATGGTCTGAGTTTTTGTTTTCTGTTAAGTTGTTAAGTGGTTAACTCTACATGTTGTTTCTGATAGATGTTAACTCTGTTAAGTTATGCATGTTAATCTGTTTAATATGTAACTCAGTTAAATGTGCTGATTCTGTTAAGCCTCTAAACCTCTGTTAAGTTGTTTACTTAGTTAAGTCATTTAACTCTCTCAATATGTAACTCTGTTAAGGATATGCATTTAACTTTTGTTAACGCTGTTAACTAATATGTCCTGTTATGCAAGATAACTCTGTTAGACATGTAACATTGCTAGTGTATGAGTTCTGTTAAGTGCGTTAACTGTATGAAGTATGTTAACTGCCTGTTAATCCTGTCAAGCATAAATGGTGCGATTTTGACTAAACTGCATACGTGATATGTGATAACTGTTTAAACACACTTCGTGACATACATGGCATGCGAACTTGAACTGATTTAATATACATGTATACTATAGGACGTGATTGATTATTAGTGAGCACATAGTTTAGCATACCGAGCAAACCAAGGTGAGTTCACACTCTTTACCAAGGCATGGGATTCCCGGGGATTGGGAATGGGTTGAATGATGGGATTGAACAATTTCTCGTACTTATACAGTTACTAGACTATCTACCATGGTCCTCGGGTTAAGCAGGACACTTACGTAAAACCTACGTAAACAAGTATATGCTACTGTCTTCCGGAGTCAGGAAGGACACTTACGTAAAACCTACGTAAACTTACACATGCTACTGTCTTCCGGAGTCAGGAAGGACACTTACGTAAAACCTACGTAAACCCCACGCGTACCACTGTCCTCGGGTAAGGAAGGACACTTACGTAAAACCTACGTAAAGCTTGTACGTACTACTGTTCTCGGGTTATGAAGAACACTTATGGTTACGAATAGTCTAGTGTATATGCAAACATGGGAAGCCCCCACTAATAGAACATACTATCGACCTAGTAGAGCCACCCGTTACGAAACAGACTTACTATTACGAACTTACTTACTGTGAACTCGCTCAACTAGTTGTTGACTCTCTGTTACATGCCTTGCAGGTCGTTAGGTATACGTGGAGCTTGCACTGGGAGGCGCGGTCGTTGTGGACAAGGATCGTGAATGCTTTGATTAAACATTTGACATTTCATACTTTACTTATGATTGGGCTTTTACACATATGCTTCCGCTAAACGTTGAATTTATACTTATGTTTTGAACACCTTTCATATGAATTGGTTTGGTTAAATTACATTTACTTTTAATATGTACATTGTTCTATATGATTGGTGGCTTGATCCTGGTCAGTCACGCTCCCAAGCGGTGATACTCCGCAGGTAGATTTTGGGGGTGTGACACGCGCTTTGCTAGTTCATTTAATCAAGGATTCTTTACACTTCGAAATGAGTATATAGTTCCCCTATTTTACTGTTTTCGAATTGTTTTGGGGTGATTCATATGTGTTAAACGATTTCGATGCTTTCAACGATGATTTCAAAAACGAATACTATGGTTTATATTAAACAATAACGATTTCGATAATGTGAACGAACTTATTGGACGTATTTACATAACGAATGACATTCATTAGCTTTGGCCGAGCCGACCAGTATTAGGTTATGGTACCATAGGATCTGACAAATCCCGTTATCGGACTGCACCCATGGTTATGTGTGGGGGTTATGTGGGTAACGACTGAACCTGTTGATTGTTAACTTACCCTTTGGTGGTTTGTTAATACGAGTTTAACGATGGACGAGTTACGAAGGTTTGAATGTTATAAGCGAGACGACCAAAAGTTAGTTTTCACAATTAAAACGAGAACGATTTGAACGATTGAACGATTTTGAATGATTGAACGATTATGAACGATTGAATGATTTTGGAACGATTTGAACGATATAAACAAATGAACGATGGTCTATAACGAGAACGAGTTAAACGTTGGGGTTTTGGTATATGTTTAGATAACGGGACGGGTGTAATGTAATAAAAGCATGGTAGATACGCCACTGGTACTTCTTATATATAAGTGCTTTCATCATATTATATTCCATAGCGTTATTTAGTTCACATGGACGAACGATTTTCAAACGATACTAAACAATATATACACCATACGAGTTATTTTACGAGAACGATACACGATGTAGTTTACATAAACAAACGTTTTAGGGTTAAGATTCATGGCATCGAGGTTTTATAAACTATAACCAATCTGTTTTGACTTGGTTACTCATTTTACAATACAAACATTTTACAAAACAAGGTTTCTAATATCGATTAACGAAGTTGTACGAGTAATTTAAACATGTAAACGAGCCATGAATCTGACACTCACACAAAACCTATGTGCTCACCGACATTTCTTTGCTGACTTTATTTTTACATATGTTTCAGGTAGTGTTGAATGATGTCGATTGAGAATAGGATGCATGCTCACTTAGGACTGGACGAGGCCTTAGTGACTTAATAACGATGATAGACTATGTTTAACTTGTTTGTTTTAAACTTGAAGAAAATGTTTAATGTTAATTAATTCAATAGAACGAAACGTTTGAATCCATGGTTGTGAGACAATAATTCTGTCGCTCCACTTCCCGACGTTTCCGCCGCGGTTTCGTTGTTTTAACGCGCTCGGGGTGTGACAGAAGAGTTGGTATCAGAGCCAATGGTTATAGGGAATTAGGTTATTAGTAATGCTTTGACCTAGACTATAACTTTTCTAGGACCCTAACGCAAGTAAACTTGCGTTTAGATTTTAAAAACAATACCGTCACCTATCTTTAGGTGATAACCACAACGAGAACACAATAGCAAATCTGTCTTGAAAATCAATCATCTGTTCTTAGATGATTTATTATAAGGTTTTGAACCTTCAAAGTTTTCAAAATCTCGTCAAAGTTTGGGTCTAGATATTGTGAACACGTGCAATCTGGAAGGGTGGATGCCTGTATCCTGAGTTTTCTGTCTAAGGCTAGAGTGTTCGTACAAATCCACATAATTGGACCAATCACTCTTACCTGGGAACTCTTGGGGTGAGTGTCCACTTATAGGCTAAAGCATGTCTTCGCGATACATTATATTGACCCATTCACTTTGATTAGTCACTGTGTATCATTTGTTTGTTCGAGGTGACGAACGAATGATCACCTTCCTTATGTTTTGACGATATTTTCAATACCTCTTTTGCTTGTCCAATTGTCGATCTCACTCGTTTCTCATGTTTCCTTGTTCTTTTTAGAATATGCCTCCTCGACGAGTTGCACAACCTCAAACAAATGCCGAAATCGCAGCCCTTGTCGCTCAGCAAATGGCTGCCGTGATTCCAAACCTAATAACTCAGATTAATCAAGCGAATAACAACAATAACAACAATGCTTAGTGTAGTTTCAAAACTTTCAATTTGGCTAAACCACTAAAGTTTTCTGGGTCTCAAGGAGCAACCGCGCTCCTACAATGGTTCGAGAGTTTGGAAAGCACCTTCAGACATGTACAATGTCCGAACGAGCGTAAGGTTGAGTTTGTGTCAAGTGTTTTTGAGAAGCATGCTCTTACATGGTGGAAAGGTGTGATGCGTGATAGGGGTGCCGATGTGGCAATGGCACAAATTTGGGAAGAGCTTCGAGCTCTTAGGATGAAAGAGTTCTGTCCCCGTCACGAAGTTAGGGCTTTGGAATGAGAGTTCGACGATTTGAAACAAGATGGGGGAGAACACCGTGCGAATACGGATCGTTATGAGGAGCTGAGTTTATTGTGTCCTACTATGGTTACCCCGTTGGAGAAAACGATTGAGAGGTATATCGATAGTTTGCCTGATTCCGTACAAGATATTGTCACTGGTAGTGATCCTACCACTGTGCGTCAGGCGATTGAATTGGCTGCTACTCTGACTGAGTCTTAAGTCAGAAAAGGTAAACTGACCCGCAAGGGTGATAAGAAGCAGTCGGCCGATTCCGTTCAAGACAAGGGTAAAGGTAAGGGTAAGAAAGGCGAGTCTTCTAGGAGGTCGAGGAAGCGTAAAGCTTCCCAAAATTTTGCTATTACTGCACAAAATGCTCAGAACCCACCAGCACAACCTCCTGCAAAGAAACCATATGCTGGCACTGTAACATTTGTGCCTGTAATCATCATGAACAGTTCAATTATCAATAAAATAATGTTATTTGATCCCAATGTTTGTTTCATTGTGTTTTACATTTTTCGTGTTTTGACTTTTGTTCAATTTCAAACTCTACATCGCTTTCTGGAGAGTTATACGTTAACTAGTGCGTAAACGTACTCAGTTTAATGCGACAAATACTCCGGAACATCAACATATACTCAACGTACCTTAAATAACCTTTACATAACTTAGAAATAAGTTTTGAAGGCTTTGGTATAGCAAAAACAAGTTAATTCGCTTACAAGGACTAAACTTGACAAACTGCGAAAGTATGCCAATTTGAACTGTAACGAACATTCCGGAACATGTCCATAAGTTAAACATACCATAAATATCCTTTACATAGCTTAGAAATAGGCTTTGAGAGGTTTGGTATGCTAAAACAAACTTTTGGATCATTCAGGGACTAAAAGTGTCAAAAAGTGCATAAGTTTGCACCTTTGCGCATAACTTACGTTCTGAATACATCCGGACATCCAAAAATTTATGTAAGCATCCTTATATTATGCCTTAGTGTTTGGCATAAGAAAAATCCATTCGTCGCGTCATTTGGATCGTCTTTTGCGCTTATGCGCATTCCGTCGTAATTAAGCGAACATCGCGATCGTACGGCCAAACGAACCGACATCCGACATATTTTTGGGCATGTTTCATGTCCACAATGTTTAGGCATCATTTTAGGGCCTTAAAGATGGCTTTACAGGTCTTAGAAGGGCTGGAAATAGCTTAAACACGCAACAGGGACCAAATGTGTAAATTCTGCAAGTGGTGCAGATCAGAGAGGGCCAGGCGGCCCGCGTGAGTTTTGCCCAAATATGAGGCGGGCCGCGTGGGGATGTCTGACAGAAAGATTTTGCATTTAATGCAGAATCTGGCCTTTCGTTCGATCAAAGGGCGATGCCTTTTCACCCAATGAAGAGCCAAGGGTCAAGTTCACTGAACTTATCCACTGGACACATGTACGCACGTGATCAAGGCTCGATATTCGATAAAACGATCCTAACGGCTCCACTTTTCCTATAAATACCCCCCCCCCCTTTAGTGTAAAAATCACAAAATCAGATCCTAAAGCTCTAGTTGAAACCATTGTTTCATACCTGAGCTATTTGGTCTTGATTTGCACTCGGGGACCCTCCGTAAGTCTTCTTTCGCTCTTTTATTCGCTTTTCGAGTCCGAAAGTCAACGTTTTGTTGACTTTCTGCATTGACCAGCTTATGGTCGATGCGAAGTTCATGGAACTTCATAACGTGAGCGTGATCACGATGGTCATGGTCCGTAGTGACCATACCTACTGATTACCCCGTTATCTAGGCTTAGTGACGAGTCGTAGTTTCGGCCAAAATGCGCATTCTTGCGTGTTTTGTAACCAAACTACTCGTGGGCATTAAAGCCGTTTGTTTTGATGCCAAACCTGTTTTCAAACTTAGTTAAGCATGTTCTAACATGCTTAGCTCGTCACTTTTAGTTTAGTGCTTATATAGGGTCGTAAGGTAAGCGATCTAAACCATCGCTTATCCTTTCGAAGCCGACCCATTTGGTCGGTCATTAGGACCTGACCAAACACATTAGGTGACCATAGCTATAACCTTCCGAGGTTATACCTTGTGGTCACGATGTTAGGCGTTCCGAACGCGTTCTACGCGAACGACGCGTAAGGTGGCATAAGCTACCTAAACGGGTCGTGATGGACCGTAAGCACTTAGGTTAAGTTTCATTTTAGTATGTAGGCTTTGTTAAACCATATTACACGAGTCTCCATACTCGTTTGGTTTTCGAACCCGCGTACTGTCCGATCCTTCCGATTTTGGTCCGGTATATTAATATAGCTACCTATTAGGTGCCGTTTGATATCCCGTGACCTCTAGCATTATCTGGCTATTATACAAGGAATTCAAAGCAATCTCAGGTGAGTACATAGAACCCCTCTTTTACCGTTTTCCAAACTGTTTTGGGGTGAAACACATGTGCCTATCTGTTACTTTCATGCTTTCCATGTTTTCACATCGTATATCTGCTATGCTCATTAGTACATTATAGTACATGATTTCATTACATTTTATGCTACGTATGCCCATTGTGTGCGTACTTAGTACATTTGATTTACATAAACATTTCTGTCGCATATGTTTACTCAGCATATGGACACATTGATTTACATGAACATTTCTGCTTCGTATGTTTACTTAGCATACTTAGTACAATTTTTTACATCACATGCCTTCATTTTGTTATGACATTTGGTTTGTTTAACATGGGACAATACATTCATTAACATTGATCACGCCGTTCGTTAGTAGGTAGTGGTACCATAGGAATTGACAACTCCCGTTTCTGAAGTCCTGGGTTTGATAGGACTGGAAGGAATGACCGAATTCGATATACATAACTTAGATAAACCTTTAATTTGTTTAAGGGTTTATCACCGCAGTCTCAAGGCTTGGATGTATGCATAGTTTACAATACCGCATAAATGTTAATATCAGAAGAGCATGCATTGTTCCGCAAAACCTAACGTTGATTTAAACCATGTTTTACTTCAACGACTTGTTTTGTGCATATGGTTTAAGTTGATACATTTCGCTTACCATACATGATACATTTTGGGATTACACATTACATGATTTACATTGAACATAAACACGTCGACATTGACATATACATTTGGTGGTTTACACTTGAGCATAAACACTTAACATGGATTACAATAACACTTGACATTTGGTTTACACATGAACAATTTACATGGTGGATTGGTTTGGGTAAATGATTCAAGTAACGGGGCGTATGTAATATGATACAAACATGGTGGATACGCCGCTGGTACTTCCTATATATAAATGTTTGTATAATATTACATATCGTGGCGTTATCTAAGTCATTTCAGTTTAGACACATTACATTTTACATAAGTAACAAATTCTTCACAAGACATTATTTTCACAAACAACTTATCTTATTCAACTCATTTTACTTGGTTATTCGTTTAACCTTGCACTTATCTATACATATCGTTTGATGTTATCGTTTTTCAAATGATTTACAAAGCAAAACAAATTACAAGGTTCATGACTGACTGTTATTAAACATTCTTTAAAACTCAAGTCATGAATCCCATTTTCACAAAACCTATGAATCTCACAGGCATTTTTATGCTGACGTACCTACTTTCACATGTGTTTTCAGGAGCTATTCCATAGGACGATGATCATGACTCTAGGGCGGACCTGTGCCTTAGAGCCTAAAAATGAAGTTTGAACTAGCTTAATTATGTTTTGATTTCCGTACTCTATTTCCAAGACAATGTAACACCTTTGTTTATAAATAAAATACAACTTGTATGCCATGGTTATGAAACAATTTAATTCTGTCCTCAACACTCCCCGACGTTTTCCGCCGCGGTTGCATGTTATACGCGGTCGGGGTGTGACAGAAGAGTTGGTATCAGAGCCATTGGTTATAGGGAATTAGGTTATTAGTAATGCTTTGACCTAGACTATAACTTTTGGACCCTAACACAAGTTATCTTGTGTTAGAGTTTAAAACATGCACATCACCTATCCTTAGGTGATAACCACAACAGGAACTTCGGTTCCGAATCCGCTTTGAAAATTAATCATCTGTTCTAGGATGATTGATTACTAGGTTTTGAACCCTCTGTTATAAGGTTTTGAACCCTCTATTATAAGGTTTTGAACCCCTTTGGATTTTCAAAAAAATCCCGTCAAAGTGTTGGGTTAATAGTGTGAACACGTGCGAACTGGAAGGGTGAATGCCTGTACCCTGAGTTTTCTGTCTAAGGCTAGAGTGTTCGTACAAATCCACATAATCGGACCAGTCACTCTTACCTGGGAACTCTTGGGGTGAGTGTTCACTTATAGGCGAGCATGTCTTCGCGATACACTAATTCTAACCCATTTACTTTGACTAGACATTTCACGTCGCTTGTTTGCATTGCGATACATAACCACCATCTTTGCTTTTGTTGATTTTGCTTCATCTCATTCTCTTCATCCAATCATCTCACTCGTTTCATTTCATGTTTTTCTCTTCTAGAATGCCTCCTCGACGCGACAACCAGATAGCTACTGCCGAGCTGGCGGAGATTATTGCGCAGCAGATGGCTGCTCAATTTCCGAATCTCTTTGCTCAATGGAACCAGGCCAACAACAACAATGGTACATGCAAATACAAGGATTTTAACCAGGCTAAGCCACTCAAGTTTAGTGGTTCTGAAGGAGCAACTGGGCTTCTTCAGTGGTTCGAGAGCATCGAGAACACTTTTCGCCATGTGCAGTGTCCGGATAATCGCAAGGTCGAGTTTTCTTCGAGCGTGTTTCAGAAGAGGGCTCTTACATGGTGGAATGGGGTTATGAGAGATCAAGGTGCAGAAGTTGCTCTAGCTCAGACATGGGCTCAACTGAGAGCTCTTATGATGAGGGAGTTTTGTCCTCGTCATGAGCAACGAGCGTTGGAGAAAGAGTTTGATGTTTTGAAGCAAGATAGTGGTGAGCACAGGGCTTATACAGACAGGTTTGAGGAGTTGAGTCTTCTTTGCCCAACTATGGTTACCCCACTCGACAAGGCTATCGAAAGATACATCGACGGCCTGCCTGACTCAGTACAAGACATCCTTACTGGTAGCAACCCTACCACACTCCGTCAGGCAATCGAGTTATCGGCGACGTTGAAGAAGTCGCAGATCCGAAAGAATAAACTACACAGGAAGGGTGACAAGGGCAAGAAGCAGTCGGCTGACAAGGAGGATAGTAAGAAAGGTCAGAACAAGAAGGGAAAGGACTCTGGTTCCTCAAGGGGGTCAAGGAAGCGTAAGGCTTCCCAAAATTTTGCTGTGACTGCCCAAGCTAACCAGGCAGCTCCCAACCAAGCCGCACAGCCTCCAGCCAAGAAACCCTATTCAGGAAATGCACCTTTGTGCAATCGATGTAACAGTCACCACCAACCACAATATCAGTGCCGTTTCTGTACTAACTGTGGGAAGTCGGGTCATCTTGCCGATGTTTGTCGGTTTGCTCAGAATCACGCAGTCCAGAACCCTGCTCAACAGGTTGCTCAACAACAGGGTCAGGCTGCACGACCAAACTACCCACCAGGTGCATGTTATAATTGTGGGGATCTGACCCACTACAGAAATCGGTGTCCAAGACTAGTCAACCAGAACCAGAATGCAAACCAGAATCCGGCACCGGCTCGAGGTCGAGTCTTTAACATGAATGCACAAGAAGCACAAGCAGACAACGAGGTGGTGAACGGTACGTTCTTTATTAATAATCAGCCAGCATCTGTTCCTTTTGATTCGGGTGCCGACAAGAGCTTTGTGTCATTGTCTTTTGAGACAATGCTTCGCGTGTCTAGAACGAAACTAGGTAAACCTTTGACAGTAGAGGTTGCCAGTGGTGAACCCATTGTTCTAAATTCTGTTCTGCGCAACTGCCAGTTGAACCTTAACGACCATATTTTTCCTATTGACCTCACGCCAATGCAACTTGGAAGCTTCGATGTTATTGTGGGAATGGATTGGTTATCTAAGCATCGCGCAGAGATAGTATGTTCTGAGAAGATTGTTCGTATACCGCTGTCGACAGGCGAGATCCTACAAGTTCGTGGTGAGAAGCCTGCCGGTAGTCTCAAACTCATGTCTTGTTTTAAAGCACGGAAGTATCTGCGAAAGCACTATGTGGCTTTCTTAGCACATGTTACAGCAGATAAAGGCAAGGGTAAGTCTATTTCAGATATTCCTGTCGTTCGGGATTTTTCCGAAGTATTCCCTGAAGACTTACCTGGTCTACCTCCAGCACGCCAAGTCGAGTTCCGTATTGATCTCGTGCCTGGTGCAAATCCCGTTGCCAGAGCTCCATATCGTCTTGCACCGTCCGAGATGCAAGAGTTGTCTAAACAGCTGCAGGAACTCTCCGACAAAGGTTTTATCCGTCCTAGCTTTTCACCTTGGGGTGCTCCCGTTCTCTTTGTAAAGAAGAAGGATGGATCTTTTAGGATGTGTATCGATTATCGTGAGCTTAACAAGCTTACCATCAAAAATCGATATCCCCTACCTCGCATTGATGATCTCTTCGATCAATTACAAGGCGCATCTTACTTTTCAAAGATTGATCTACGATCTGGATATCATCAGCTTCGTGTACATGAAGAAGACATTCCCAAGACAGCGTTCCGTACTCGTTATGGACATTATGAGTTCACAGTCATGCCATTCGGTTTGACTAATGCTCCTGCTGTTTTCATGGACTTAATGAATAGGGTCTGCAAGCCTTATTTAGATAAGTTCATCATCGTTTTCATTGACGACATTTTGATATATTCTAAGACGCGAGCTGATCATGAGCAACATCTTCGTCTTACATTGGAACTCCTAAAGAAAGAACAACTTTTCGCCAAATTCTCCAAGTGTGAATTCTGGCTTAAAGAAGTTCAATTCTTAGGACATATTGTCAACGAACAAGGTATTCATGTAGATCCCTCCAAGATCAGTGCGATTAAGGATTGGGATACACCTACTACCCCTACTGAAGTTCGTTCTTTTCTTGGTCTGGCGGGTTATTACCGCCGCTTCATTGAAAACTTCTCAAAGATTGCAGTTCCTCTAACTGCTCTAACTCAGAAGAACAAGCCATTTGAATGGGGAGTCAAACAAGAGGAAGCGTTTCAGACTTTGAAACAAAAGCTTTGCGACGCACCTGTCCTAACATTGCCTGAGGGCAACGATGATTTCGTCGTTTATTGCGACGCATCTAAATTAGGACTTGGCTGCATCCTGATGCAAAGAAACAAAGTCATAGCATACGCATCAAGGCAGTTGAAGATACATGAGAAGAACTACACCACTCATGATCTTGAGTTGGGTGCAGTTGTCTTCGTTCTCAAAATCTGGAGACACTACTTGTATGGTACAAAATGTGTGGTTTTCACAGACCACAAAAGTCTTCAACACATCTTCAATCAGAAAGAACTTAACATGAGGCAAAGACGTTGGGTTGAACTTCTAAACGACTACGACTGCGAGATTCGCTACCATCCTGGTAAGGCGAATGTCGTAGCCGATGCATTGAGTCGCAAGGAACGTATTAAGCTTCATTGTGTACGTGTCCAATCTGTTATTCAAACCGATATCCAAGCCCGTATTTCTCAGGCTCAACAAGCTTGTGTTTCACAAGGTTTAATGGATAAGGAATTCCCTTATCACATAACACCTGCTCTTGAACTGAAAGACAATGGATCGTACTATTTCATGGACCGTTTGTGGGTCCCAAGCCAAGATGATCTTCGTACCTTGCTTATGGATGAAGCCCATAAGTCTCGTTATTCCATTCATCCTGGCTCAGATAAGATGTATAAGGATCTTCGTATTCAGTATTGGTGGCCTGGTATGAAGAAAGACATTGCCTTATACGTATCCAAATGCCTTACTTGTCTTAAGGTTAAGGCTGAACATCAGCGTCCTTCCGGATTATTGGAGCAACCAGAGATCCCAGTTTGGAAATGGGAAAACATTACTATGGATCTCATTACTAAACTTCCGCGCACAAAGAAAGGTCACGATGCCATCTGGGTAGTCGTGGATCGTCTTACAAAGTCAGCGCATTTCTTACCAATCCGTGAGGATTTTTCGGCTGACAAACTTGCTCAAATCTACGTAGATGAAATTGTAGCTCGACATGGTGTTCCTTTGAGCATCATTTCTGACAGAGATGCTCGTTTCACTTCTCATTTTTGGAGAACCATGCAATCTGCTATGGGGTCCCAACTTAATTTGAGCACAGCTTATCATCCGCAAACGGATGGTCAATCTGAAAGAACAATCCAGACACTGGAGGATATGCTCAGAGCTTGTGTGATCGACTTTGGTGGTAGTTGGGATTCACATCTTCCGTTGATTGAATTCTCCTACAACAACAGTTATCACTCCAGCATCAACATGGCTCCTTTCGAGGCTCTCTATGGTCGAAAATGTCGTTCACCAGTCTGCTGGAATGAGATTGGCGAGGCTCAACTTACTGGACCTGCCCTCATTTTGGAGACAACAGAAAAGGTGAAGAAAGTTCGTGATAACCTTCAGACAGCTAGAAGCCGTCAGAAGAATTACGCTGACCTAAAACGCAAACCCTTGGATTTTCAAGTCGGTGATCGTGTATTACTTAAGGTCTCACCTTGGAAAGGTGTGATCAGATTTGGAAAGAAAGGAAAACTTGCACCTAGATACGTTGGACCATTCAGGATCGTCGAAAGAATCGGTAAGGTAGCCTACAGACTTGAGTTACCTCCTGAACTTGGAAATGTTCATCCAACCTTTCACGTGTCCAATCTCAAGAGGTGTTTAGCTGATGAAAACCTCCACATACCGCTTGACGAAATTCGTGTTGATAAAACACTGAAGTTTGTTGAGAAACCGGTAGAAATCATGGAACGTGAAGTCAAGTGGCTTAAACGCAAGCGCATTCCTTTGGTCAAGGTTCGTTGGGAATCTAAGCGTGGACCCGAATTTACTTGGGAACGTGAAGATCAAATGAAAGCAAAATATCCGCATCTTTTTCAATCAGTTTCCTCTAAATAAATTTCGGGACGAAATTTCCACAAGTAGGGGAGACTGTAACATTTGTGCCTGTAATCATCATGAACAGTTCGATTATCAATAAAATAATGTTATTTGGTCCCAATGTTTGTTTCATTGTGTTTTACATTTTTCGTGTTTTGACTTTTGTTCAATTTCAAACTCTACATCGCTTTCTGGAGAGTTATACGTTAACTAGTGCGTAAACGTACTCAGTTTAATGCGACAAATACTCCGGAACATCAACATATACTCAACGTACCTTAAATAACCTTTACATAACTTAGAAATAAGTTTTGAAGGCTTTGGTATAGCAAAAACAAGTTAATTCGCTTACAGGGACTAAACTTGACAAACTGCGAAAGTATGCCAATTTGAACTGTAACGAACATTCCGGAACATTTCCATAAGTTAAACATACCATAAATATCCTTTACATAGCTTAGAAATAGGCTTTGAGAGGTTTGGTATGCTAAAACAAACTTTTGGATCATTCAGGGACTAAAAGTGTCAAAAAGTGCATAAGTTTGCACCTTTGCGCATAACTTACGTTCTGAATACATCCGGACATCCAAAAATTTATGTAAGCATCCTTATATTATGCCTTAGTGTTTGGCATAAGAAAAATCCATTCGTCGCGTCATTTGGATCGTCTTTTGCGCTTATGCGCATTCCGTCGTAATTAAGCGAACATCGCGATCGTACGGCCAAACGAACCGACATCCGACATATTTTTGGGCATGTTTCATGTCCACAATGTTTAGGCATCATTTTAGGGCCTTAAAGATGGCTTTACAGGTCTTAGAAGGGCTGGAAATAGCTTAAACACGCAACAGGGACCAAATGTGTAAATTCTGCAAGTGGTGCAGATCAGAGAGGGCCAGGCGGCCCGCGTGAGTTTTGCCCAAATATGAGGCGGGCCGCGTGGGGATGTCTGACAGAAAGATTTTGCATTTAATGCAGAATCTGGCCTTTCGTTCGATCAAAGGGCGATGCCTTTTCACCCAATGAAGAGCCAAGGGTCAAGTTCACTGAACTTATCCACTGGACACATGTACGCACGTGATCAAGGCTCGATATTCGATAAAACGATCCTAACGGCTCCACTTTTCCTATAAATACCCCCCCCTTTAGTGTAAAAATCACAAAATCAGATCCTAAAGCTCTAAGTTGAAACCATTGTTTCATACCTGAGCTATTTGGTCTTGATTTGCACTCGGGGACCCTCCGTAAGTCTTCTTTCGCTCTTTTATTCGCTTTTCGAGTCCGAAAGTCAACGTTTTGTTGACTTTCTGCATTGACCAGCTTATGGTCGATGCGAAGTTCATGGAACTTCATAACGTGAGCGTGATCACGATGGTCATGGTCCGTAGTGACCATACCTACTGATTACCCCGTTATCTAGGCTTAGTGACGAGTCGTAGTTTCGGCCAAAATGCGCATTCTTGCGTGTTTTGTAACCAAACTACTCGTGGGCATCAAAGCCGTTTGTTTTGATGCCAAACCTGTTTTCAAACTTAGTTAAGCATGTTCTAACATGCTTAGCTCGTCACTTTTAGTTTAGTGCTTATATAGGGTCGTAAGGTAAGCGATCTAAACCATCGCTTATCCTTTCGAACCCGACCCATTTGGTCGGTCATTAGGACCTGACCAAACACATTAGGTGACCATAGCTATAACCTTCCGAGGTTATACCTTGTGGTCACGATGTTAGGCGTTCCGAACGCGTTCTACGCGAACGACGCGTAAGGTGGCATAAGCTACCTAAACGGGTCGTGATGGACCGTAAGCACTTAGGTTAAGTTTCATTTTAGTATGTAGGCTTTGTTAAACCATATTACACGAGTCTCCATACTCGTTTGGTTTTCGAACCCGCGTACTGTCCGATCCTTCCGATTTTGGTCCGGTATATTAATATAGCTACCTATTAGGTGCCGTTTGATATCCTGTGACCTCTAGCATTATCTGGCTATTATACAAGGAATTCAAAGCAATCTCAGGTGAGTACATAGAACCCCTCTTTTACCGTTTTCCAAACTGTTTTGGGGTGAAACACATGTGCCTATCTGTTACTTTCATGCTTTCCATGTTTTCACATCGTATATCTGCTATGCTCATTAGTACATTATAGTACATGATTTCATTACATTTTATGCTACGTATGCCCATTGTGTGCGTACTTAGTACATTTGATTTACATAAACATTTCTGTCGCATATGTTTACTCAGCATATGGACACATTGATTTACATGAACATTTCTGCTTCGTATGTTTACTTAGCATACTTAGTACAATTGTTTACATCACATGCCTTCATTTTGTTATGACATTTGGTTTGTTTAACATGGGACAATACATTCATTAACATTGATCACGCCGTTCGTTAGTAGGTAGTGGTACCATAGGAATTGACAACTCCCGTTTCTGAAGTCCTGGGTTTGATAGGACTGGAAGGAATGACCGAATTCGATATACATAACTTAGATAAACCTTTAATTTGTTTAAGGGTTTATCGCCGCAGTCTCAAGGCTTGGATGTATGCATAGTTTACAATACCGCATAAATGTTAATATCAGAAGAGCATGCATTGTTCCGCAAAACCTAACGTTGATTTAAACCATGTTTTACTTCAACGACTTGTTTTGTGCATATGGTTTAAGTTGATACATTTCGCTTACCATACATGATACATTTTGGGATTACACATTACATGATTTACATTGAACATAAACACGTCGACATTGACATATACATTTGGTGGTTTACACTTGAGCATAAACACTTGACATGGATTACAATAACACTTGACATTTGGTTTACACATGAACAATTTACATGGTGGATTGGTTTGGGTAAATGATTCAAGTAACGGGGCTTATGTAATATGATACAAACATGGTGGATACGCCGCTGGTACTTCCTATATATAAATGTTTGTATAATATTACATATCGTGGTGTTATCTAAGTCATTTCAGTTTAGACACATTACATTTTACATAAGTAACAAATTCTTCACAAGACATTATTTTCACAAACAACTTATCTTATTCAACTCATTTTACTTGGTTATTCGTTTAACCTTGCACTTATCTATACATATCGTTTGATGTTATCGTTTTTCAAATGATTTACAAAGCAAAACAAATTACAAGGTTCATGACTGACTGTTATTAAACATTCTTTAAAACTCAAGTCATGAATCCCATTTTCACAAAACCTATGAATCTCACAGGCATTTTTATGCTGACGTACCTACTTTCACATGTGTTTTCAGGAGCTATTCCATAGGACGATGATCATGACTCTAGGGCGGACCTGTGCCTTAGAGCCTAAAAATGAAGTTTGAACTAGCTTAATTATGTTTTGATTTCCGTACTCTATTTCCAAGACAATGTAACACCTTTGTTTATAAATAAAATACAACTTGTATGCCATGGTTATGAAACAATTTAATTCTGTCCTCAACACTCCCCGACGTTTTCCGCCGCGGTTGCATGTTATACGCGGTCGGGGTGTGACAGGCACTATACCTCACTGCAATAGGTGCAATGGTTATCATGCGACCCAACAGGCTTGTAAACAGTGTACTACTTGTGGTAAACTTGGGCACACAGCCAATATCTGTCGATTGTGTTAGGACCGGTTTTGACTCCGAAACGATTGCGAAACGAACGTGTGACGTCGGAATCCGTACACGAGCGTGACCTAAAACACAAGACGTAAGATAATAGTGATTCGGTTAGAAATCTGACATGTACAAGCACCTTGAATTGTATTGGGTTTCAACCCCTCATGCAAACTGATATCATTAAAACATTTTTGCCGAAAACTTTAATTTGAAAAAAAACTGACTGGGCCGCTATTTTATGTAATAAATGGACTGATACATTCACGTGATACTTTTTCAATGTTAAGCTTCTATTGGACCGATTAATATGTTTTATCAATTCAATTAATTGTGCCGACAAGATCTATTGATGCTATTTATTTTAACTTCTCGAATCACAAGATCTATTAATTGGGCCGATGGTATGGACTAATTTGTTTTTATCAATTCAATTAAAGTGGCTGGCAAATTTTAATTGTGCATGAAATATAATTGGGCCGATGGTATGGACTAATAAATGAACTCAGTGGTTCACGTGATTTAGACGACAATTTTGTTTCACAAGATAAATCTATTGGACCTCAATTAAAAGTAGCCGACAAACTTTCATGTGTATTGGACCTTTCACACGAAATGAAACTTTAATTCAAACGAAATGATGTATTTGGTGATCGTTCAAACGAAATGAGCGACTTTTCATGAAATAGTGATCTTTCATACCAAATGGTGCACTCTCAAACGAAATGATAATTTCACACGAAATAGAGGTCAAATTCACGCGAAATGGAATACTTCAAACGAAATGAAACATGATTTCATACGAAATGGGTGAACTTTCAAGAAAAAATGGGGTGTTTCGTGCGAAATGGGTGAACTTTCAAGCGAAATGGGGTGTTTCGTGCGAAATGGATCTGTTAACACAAGAAATCGGACCTAAAAACTCTGATTTGTCCCAAACGGCTTTGAATTAAGATCTGAAACTTTGTAGGCTTGTAGATCAGGTGTTTTCGCACAACATATCTATAAATCAACAATTTTCGACCGTAAAAACCTGTTCAATTTGACGATTTTCAGTGAAAAAAGTGAAAAAAAATGAAAAAGATGAAGAAATAGATGAAAACTGATGCAATTTGGATCTGATTCTGATGATTTTCTGTGCGTAATTGTGCGATAGATCCATGCAATCGAGCTCCTGCTCTGATACCACTTGTTAGGACCGGTTTTGACTCCGAAACGATTGCTAAACGAACGTGTGACGTGCTACACAAACATGACCTAACACACAAGACGTAATATAAATGTGATTCTATATAAGATTTGATAAAGTACAGCACCTCGAATCACTTTCTCTCTCTAGATCTAGAGCTCTCCAAATCTCCAAATGAGCAAAAGTCTTTAAACTAATTCTAACTCTCCTATTTATAGGCCATGGCTTTTAATGAGATTTCTCATTAATTACAGAAATGCCACCTTGCCTTTTGTCTAGATATTACAATATAAAGCTAATATCTTCAGTTTCTCGCTACGGCTCGGATTGACGAAGGCGATAGACATAAATGCACTAACAGATTGGGTCAAAATCAAGCTGCACAGAATCAAGCTCTAGTTCAGGGAAACGCTGCTAGATTCCCACCTGGTTCATGTTACAACTGCGGTGAAATGGGCCATTTCCGCAACAACTGCCCGAAATTGGTGAACGCGAACGCGAATGTGAATCCCGCTCGTGGACGAGCGTACAGTTTGAATGCTAACGAAGCCTGTGCAGACAACGAGGTTGTTAATGGTACGTTCCTTGTTAACCACCAACCTGCATCTGTTCTTTTCGATTCTGGTGCCGATAGAAGTTTTGTATAATTATCATTTGAGCCTTTGCTTGCGATACCTAGAACTAAACTGAGGAAACCCTTATCTGTCGAAGTCGCTACTGGTAAACCACTCGTACTCGATTCTGTGATTCGCGATTGTCAATAGTACCTCGATAACCATCTTTTTCCTATTGACCTCACACCGATGCAACTTGGGAGTTTCGATATCATCGTAGGAATGGATTGGTTGACTAAGTATCATGCTGAGGTGGTTTGTTTCGTCAAGATTGTTCGTATTCCTCTTTCGTCTGATGAAATCCTAGAGGTTCGTGGCGAGAATCCGTCTGGAGGTTTGAAACTCATGTCGTGTACGAAAGCCCAAAGTTATTTACGAAAAGGATATGTTGCATTCCTGGCACATGTCACTGAGGAGAAAGGCAAGAGCAAGTATATTCAAGATATTCCGATTGTTTGAGATTATCCAGAGGTGTTTCCTGATGAACTGCCTGGTTTGCCTCCAGTTCGTCAAGTCGAGTTTCATAATGATCTTGTACCCAACGCGAACCTGAATGCGAAAGCACCTTATCGTCTTGCACCGTCTGAGATGCAAGAGTTATCAAAACAGCTTCAAGAGTTATCTGACAAAAGATTCATCCGACCAAGTTATTCACCTTAGGGCGCTCCTGTCCTGTTTGTGAAAAAGAAAGATGGATCTTTTCGAATGTATATTGATTATCGTGAGCTTAATAAGCTTACCATCAAGAATCGATATCCCCTACCACGAATTGATGATCTCTTTGATCAGCTGCAAGGTGCTACATGTTTCTCCAAGATCGATCTGCGTTCTGGGTATCATCAGCTTCGTGTACTCGAAGAAGATATTCCTAAAACTGCATTCCGCACGAGATATGGACACTATGAGTTCACTGTCATGCCTTTTGGTTTCACGAATGCCCCAGCTATTTTCATGGATTTAATGAATAGGGTTTGTAAACCTTATTTAGAAAAGTTCATCATTGTGTTCATTGACGACATTCTTATTTATTCGAAATCTCGAGCCGATCACGAACAACACCTTCGTCTGACGATGGAACTCCTAAAGAAGGAACAACTATTCGCCAAATTCTCCAAGTGTGAATTCTGGCTTAAGGAAGTTCAATTTTTGGGTCATATAGTTAACGAGCAGGGTATTCATGTGGATCCTTCCAAAATTGCTGCTATTAAGGATTGGAATACACCTACGACACCTACAGAAGTTCGTTCTTTTTTTGGTCTCGCAGGTTAATATCGACGTTTCATTTCGAACTTTTCAAAACTTGCGTTCCACTCACTGCTTTGACTCAGAAGAATAAGCCTTTTGAGTGGGGACCTAAACAAGAAGAAGCATCCCAAACTTTGAAACGAAAACTCTGTGATGCTCCTGTTTTATCTTTGCCCGATGGAAACGATGATTTCGTTGTCTATTGTGATGCATCGAATCTAGGCCTTGGTTGTGTTCTTATGTAGCGAGGTAAAGTTATTGCGTATGCGTCTAGACAACTGAAAGTTCACGAGAAGAACTACACGACTCATGATTATTCAGTACCTCCAAAACAAGACAATCTTCACACTTTAGTGATGGACGAATCTCACAAGTCTCGATATTCTATCCATCCTGGTGCTGACAAAATGTACAAGGATCTTCGTACTCAGTAATGGTGGCCTGGTATTGTTGGGATTGAACCCTACAAAGGAACAGTTGATTAAAGCCAAAACTGGATCAGAGCAGTGGATTCAAAATAAGCAGATGTTTACATCAGTCTTTCCCCTTGGAAGTGGCCCTAACAACTGATGACCTCCATCCACTGTTCGTCTACAACAACTGCTGATCTTTAACAACTACTAAAGACTATTAAAGACTATTGAAGGCTAAGCACTAATGCTCAATCTACTGTCATGGTTCAAGAACTGCTGAAGACACAAGCACTGCTAGGAGTATAACAGTGGAATGAGAAGCAGTAGTTTAGTTTACTTCTTTGTATTGTATTGTAATAAGTGGTTAGATAACAGTGCTTGTATAGATCAGTGGTTGTAGGTTGTTAGGAGGTTAGATGTCACTTTCATGGTGATGTCAGCAAAGTTGCTTTAGTGGTTTGTTCGGTACTATAAATAGAACAGTACACTGTACTGTTCTATTATCTCCTTCTTCACAAGTAATTCTGTACGAACAAACCAACTGTGAGCTCAGGCTGAGGGGGAGATTGTATTGCATGCATGCAAGTGTAATTGAATCATTGCAATAAATGTAATCATTCGATTTCATGACAAACATGTGTGTTGAAAGCAATTCTTCCATTTGATTGTGTGTTGAAAGTTTGTTTCCATTTTAATTCCGCTGCACTTATACTCATTCATATTCATTATTATCAAACAAAAACACAATCATAAGAAACTCAGATCCTAACAATTGGTATCAGAGCTCGGAAAGTCAAATTTGATCTAACAATCATTTTGACATAAAAGTTCAGCTCATAATCGTTGATACTTAGAATTGTTCGTTTTGTTGAAAAACAGAGTAAGGTGTAATCACAAACAAAGTTGATTATTCAGTACCTGTAAAACAACCAGGATGACGTCACAATCACAGGATGTTAACAATAACATCGGCGCACTCTTCAAACCACCCATGTTGAAGAGATCTGAATACAACATCTGGCAGAGAAGGATGGGTCACATCCTTGCTCAACTGAATACCGGATGTTGGAAGTCGGTTATCTTTGGACCACATGTTCCAATGGTGCCGAGTGCTAAGGATCTAAAGGTCTTTGTTCCTATGAAAATTGAGAACTATACTGACAAGGATTTTCAGAAAATTGAACTAGATGCCAAGGCATTCAGCATCGTTGCATCCGTACTACCAAATGAAATATATGATGGGCTGTTACACTGTAACAGTGCCAAGGAATTGTGGGATGCACTGAAGGAACAGTTTGGGGGACTGAAGAAGTGATTGAAAATAATAGGGAAATTTTGAATCAACAGTATGAAACCTTTTGTCACATTAAGGGTGAATCACTAACACAACAGTTTGAGCGATTCAGTTGTCTCATTAGTGAGCTAAGACTTGTTAATGTTGAATTTGCTAATTCAACACAAAATAGCAGGTTTCTTAGGTCACTGCCTGAAAAATGGGATACAATTGCTTTTGTGACCAGAAATTCAGTTGGGTTCAAATATCTGACCCTGACCCAACTTCATGGTAGACTCCTGACCTATGAAAGGGAGTTAAACCAGAAAAAGAAGTTGCAAGAGTCTGGCAAAGTTGCAGATGACTACTCATTTGGCAACACAGCTCTTTTGGGTCAGGAAGAGACTGGCAGTAGTAAGGATCAGAGTTATGATCACTTTATTGACACAACTGCTGGTGGAAACTTCAACTCTGATCCTCACTCATCCAATTATGCTTTCACAGCAAATGGAGAAAGCTAGAACTCTGACAATCTATGCTTTGAACTCAATCATCTTCAACATTTTGATCAAACTGACTTAGAGGAAATGGACATATTACACCAACTTGCACTGCTGAGTGTTAGAACCAGCAAGTTTTACAAAAGGACAGGGAGAAAATTCCTAGGGTTGCATGGGAATCTAAAAGTAGGGTTGGATAAGTCAAAAATCAAATGCTACAAGTGCAATAGGTTGGGTCACTTTGCTAGGGAATGCAGGAGTCAAACCAATGGACCTATTATCACTCACCCTAGTTCAAGACCACAAAATAACCAAAGCACTATGCAGTATTCCCATTATACCCATGCTGCCCATGTGAACACTGCTCACTATGCAAACCCTGGAACCCCTGTTCCTGTGCAGTATGTCCAAACCACTGTTCCTCAAATTCAGTATGTCCAAGCCCCTGTCCCTCGGGTTCAGGTGCAACCAGTTGCACCACAACAAGCTGCACCAACAGTGGCACAACCAGATCAGCAAAGCTTTTTCACCCAAGGCTTTGTTGACTGGAGCAACTTACCTGATGAACTATGAGATGAAAATTTTGCTCTATATACTAATGATGCTGTTCCTAGTGATGAATTTTGTTTTGTAGCATTGGAGTCAATACCAGAAGTACTGGAGGCTGAAGAAGGACAGTCAAGTGCTAAAACAGTGGATGAAATCGCTGAAGCAGTGGTTACTGCTCTTGCTGGTGAAATACTGTTGGGAGAAAATTCAGAACCCCTGTTAGAACCACTATCTGACCACTGGTCTAAAGAAGAAGAAAAGAAACAAGGTGAAAAAGAAGAGAAAGAACCAGATGAGAAAGAGCATGTTTGTGATTGTGCCATGATGGCTGTAGCTAAGCTATCACCTCAGGTTCTTAAAAATCCGTGTTCAGACAAATGCATCATAGCATTTGCTAACATTAAAGAGGTGAATGAAAACCTTAGGGATAGAGTGTTAAATGATGAAGTTCAATTTGAAAAGTCATTAAAAGAACTAAAAATCAAATTAGCTGAAAAAGATAATGAAATCTGCAGTCTCAAACAAGAGCATAGCATAACCAAGGACCAACTCTAGACTATGATAGAAAAATATCAAGCCTGCAAAAAGGAGTTGGAATCCACCCAAATCACTTGTGAAAAATGGGTGGAATCCTGCAAAGGTTATGAAGTTATGCTTGAAAAACAGATCAAAAGCAATGTAAAATTTGGTGTAGGTTTTAGAAAACATGATCAAATTGAAAACACTGCTGCAAATGAATCTGTTCAAACCTCTGTTGAAATCATACCACAAACAAGGATAGCCAATAGGTTAAAATAACTGATAAACTTGGTAACAAGATCACTTTGGAAAGATTTGTGGGGTCCTCAACCTTTGAGGAGATTGAGAAATACCAATTCAAACCCACATGGTCTGATGAGTGTGACATCCTTGAAAACTTCAAACCAATGGACTTCACAACTATAGATGGTGTAAAAGCTCCAAAGGCCAAGATAATTCCTCTTAAGGATATCCCAACAGTGGTTCAAAACTCTGTTGCAAAGGAGTCTGAAAAGAGGAAGAAAAGAGAAAAGATTAAAAATTTGTTTTGTGACTTTTGTGAAAAGAAAAATCACTTGACCAAAGATTGTTTTCATTTAAAAGCCTATGATCTTAACAAAACAAGTACCATTGTGCCTACAAACAGCTGCACCATCTGTGGTAAAACAAACCATTCTACTCAGCAGTGTGTGTACTTGAAATCCTTTGAGGTAAAAAAGGAAGAGTACATTTCAAAAACACCAATGAGTTCATCAAAACCATCTGTCAAGAACCAACCACTGTTTGTGCCAGTTCAAACAGTTGTTACAAAACAACTGAACCAAACCTCTGTTAAAAGAGAAGTTCAGGTGACTGATGCACCCCTTGCAAACCAATACCGAAGAGGTAAAGGTCAACCACTATACCCTAGGGTCCCACATGTTTATGAGGCTTACAAAAAGCCTTCTAAACCAAGAGTGAACAGGAATCCCTTTGGGTATCAACAGCTGATAGGGCAAGACCCTCAACAGTGGTTAGAGAAAAACAGTTCCAAAACTGTCCAAACCCCTGAGCTAACCACTATCCATCCACCTGAACTTAACACAGACAATGTTGAGACCCCATCCAAAGCTTTATTGGCTTTGGAGACCCTCATGAACTAACCTTTTACTTGATGTGCAGGGAGCTTCTTCATGCTTAGATAGTCTTTGGTATGTAGATAGTGGAGTCTCCAGGCACATGACTGGATGTAAAGCCCTAATCAAAGATTTCAAAACTCATGGAGGGGGTGATATATCCTTTGGTAATAATAGTAAAGGGAAGGTGATGGGGTCTGGTATAGTTCAGTCTGGTAATGTTAAGTTTGAAAACGTCAATCTAATAGACAATCTAAAATTCAACCTCCTTAGTGTCTCACAAATGAGTGATAAGGGCTATGGCTCATTCTTCACTAAGGATTGTTGTAGGATTGTTGGACTAGAAATGGTTAAAAAGATTGAAGAAATAATAAAAAATGGAAAAACCCAACTTGTTGCTCAAAGGAGTGGCAATGTTTATGTAGTTGATATGTCAAAAGAGAGCCCCAGGACTGATGCCCGTCTGCTCTCAGCTGCCTCTAACAAAGAGACAGAACTTTGGCATAGGAGATTGGGGCACACAAATCTCAAGACAATCACTGCTTTGTCAAAACAGGGTTTAGTAAGAAGTTTTCCTCAAAAACTATTCACCTGTCCTGAGCATTGTGTTTCTTGCTTAAAAGGAAAACAACATAAAAGCTTATTTAAGTCCATTGAAGAGTCCAAAACAACCAAGTGCTTGCAAATGCTGCACATGGATTTGTTTGGCCCAGTAAAAGTCATGAGTCTTAAAAAGAAAAGATATTGTTTGGTAATTGTAGATGACTTTTCTAGGTTTACATGGACTTATTTCTTACATTCCAAAGATGAGACTGCAGGCATTCTGCAAGACTTTGTCAAACAGGTTGAAAAGCAGTTTGACTTGCTAGTAAAAGTCTTCAGGAGTGACAATGGCACAGAGTTCAGAAATAGGGAGTTGGATGAGTTTTATGTGTCAAAAGGAATTGTAAGACAGTACAGCATTCCAAGGACACCAGAGCAAAATGGGGTTGTTGAGAGAAAGAACAGGACACTGATTGAGGCTGCCAGAACCATGCTTGCTGATTCAGGTTTGCCATTAACTTTCTAGGCAGAGGCAGTAAACACTGCTTGCTATGTCCAGAACAGAGTTTTAATCAACCCCAGGCATCAAAAGATTGCCTATGAACTTCTGTATAAAATCAAACCACTGATCTCATACTTTAAAGTATTTGGCTGCCCATGCTTTATATTGAACTTAAAAGACACAATTTCAAAATTTGCAGCCAAAGTAGACAGTGGATATCATTTGGGATACTCAACCACTGCTAAGGCCTACAAAGTGTTTAACACAAGGACCAAAACAGTGGAAGAGACTTTGAATGTGAAGTTCAATGAACTTTCTTCAATGAAAATCCCTGCAAACCCTGCAGAATTGTTTGATCTTGATAAATTTACTTTTGAAACTGTTTCTGTCAAGACTAACAGTGCAGGTCCATCTCAAACTCCTCCATCAGACAATGGGTATGAAGTGATCCTTCCACTACAAACCTTCAAATCCATTGCAAGAGCAGCAGATGTTCAAAACAGCTGTCAAAGCTCAACCAGTGCTACATCAACAGTTGTTGACCAAAGTAGCCCTTTAACCCCTACTTCCACATCATCAAACACTATTGATAAAAGTCCTCAAACAGTGGATAAAAGTCAGCATGTTTCGACACCAATTCCACCTATTCCTCCACCTCCATTTCAAGACACTGTTATATCATCAAAGTCACCAACAGTTGTTAGCTCAGATGATTCACATCTGCAGCCCTCACCACTTAATGCCATTGTTCCATACAAAGGAGATCTGATCTTCTTGAAGTCTCATCCACGAGACCAAATCATTGGCGACATCAGTGAAGGGGTGCTCACAAGAAGTCAATCCCAAAACATCTGTCTTTTTGCTGGTTTTCTATCTCTCCATCAGCCAGTCAAGTACCAAGAGGCACTGAAAGACAACAGCTGGGTAGAGGCCATGCAAGAGGAGCTCCAACAGTTTAAAAGACAACAAGTATGGGAGCTTGTACCACTGCCAGAGGGTGTGAGTCCTATTGGCACAAAGTGGGTCTTCAAAAATAAAACTGATGAAAAGGGGCATTGTTGTCAAGAATAAAGAAAGGCTAGTGGTTCAAGGTTTCAGACAAGAAGAGGGCATTGACTATGATGAAACTTTTGCCCCTGTAGCAAGATTGGAAGCTATTAGACTGTTTCTGGCCTTTGCTGTCAATCACAACATAAAGGTGCTTCAAATGGATATCAAATGTGCATTCCTCTATGGTAAGATTCAAGAAGAGGTATATGTTTGTCAACCTCCTGGTTTTGAGGATCCATTTAATCCAGATCATGTCTACAAGTTAAACAAAGCTTTGTATGGCTTGAAACAAACACCTAGAGCCTGGTATGAAACTCTTTCCACCTTTCTTCTCTCTATTGGTTTCACAAGAGGTAAAATAGACAAAAAACTGTTTTTAAAATGGAGAGGGAAAGACTTGATGATTGTCCAGATTTATGTGGATGACATCATCTTTGGAAGTACATGTTCTAAAATGTGTGAAGAGTTTAGACAACTCATGACAGCTGAGTTTGAGATGAGTGCAATGGGTGAACTACAGTGTTTCCTTGGTCTCCAAATGAAAAAACTGCAAAATGGAACATTCATTCATCAAAGCAAATATGCTAAAGAACTTTTAAACAAATTTGCAATGAATGATTGTAAACCATGTAGTACACCCATGGCAACCACCAAGCTAGTCATGACTGATGAAAAGGATGATTTGGTGGATCAAACACTATATAGAAGCATGATTGGGTCTTTATTGTACCTAACTGCATCTAGGCCAGACATCATGTTTGCAACATGTGTTTGTGCAAGATCCCAATCAGCCCCTAGAAAGTCTAACCTAATAGCTATGAAAAGGATACTCAGATACATAAAAAGTGCTCCCACACTTGGTATCTGGTACCCTGCTAATGGGAATATTAAGCTTTCAGGTTTCACAAATAGTGACTTTGCTGGATGTAACACAACAAGGAAGTCCACTTCAGGAGGGTGCCAATTCCTAGGCAATTGCTTAGTATCTTGCCAAAGCAAAAAGCAAGCAGCTGTTTCAACATCCATTGCTGAGGCAGAGTATATAGCTGCTGCAAGCTGTACAGCCAACTGCTTTGGCTTCAAAATCAACTTCTGGATTTTGGTATCACTGCCTTAAAGACACTTCTCATGTTGGACAGTCAGGCAGCAGAAAATATCATCAAAAATCCAGTCTCTCATTCATCCACCAAGCACATTGATATCAGACATCACTTTGTGAGGGATTGCTATGAAAAAGATTTGATTTCTCTGCTTCATGTTCCAACTAAAGATCAGCTGGCAGACATGTTAACAAAGGCTTTAGACACATCTACCTTTGAAAGCTTGATCTCTAGGATTGGCATGCTGAACATGGAATAACAGGCAAAATCCTGTTTTTCTATGAATAAAAGCATTAAAATGTTTTCAGAAAATCAAAAATCCATCCTTAAAAATAGCGAAAAATGAAAATTTTCATTAATCCTTAAAAGTCTGCCATAACCACCGTTTTTGGTTCAAACATCTGTTCCGTTAAATGCTGTCCACTGCTGAAAGTCAACCTCTGTTCTTTCATTTCCTTGTTAATCACTGTTGATCAAACATCAGTGTTTTAATCCACTGATAGGCTATCCGTTAATAGTTAAAAGTCAGCCACTGTTTTCATTATAACCGTTGTAAATCACTGATATTGCTCCATCAGTGGTTTCCTAACAACTGTCATCCATTATTCATCAGAGGTTATCACATGGACAGTACTTGGCCGTCAGATCTTTTGTAACCGCTGCCATGTCAGCATACACTTTTTCCACCTATAAAACCCTGATCAAAACCCCAAACAGGGTTTTCACTGTCGAATCGAATTCAAAATTCCTTTCTCAAAGCAGTTATCACCAAAATTATCTCAAATCACTCATCTTCTTCATTCGTTCTTCACCACCTTCAACTCGCAATGGCTCTCCCTTTCAAAACTCCACATAACTACCTGTGTACACTTGCAAAAACAAGTCAGAAACACTGATTTTCACTCCGTCATTGACGCACTCTCGTCCTCAAAGTACAAAACTTTGTTGACTTGCAATGAAGCCATTTTCGTGGAAACCCAGCAAGAATTCTGAAAAAATGCAAAAATCGAATCTAAGGACAAAAAGCCCTTAGCCATCAATTCTTCAATAAAGGGTGTTCCAGTCATAATAACACCTCAAACCATTTCGGAGGTCTTTGAACTCGATGATCTTACAGGTAAAACTTCTTTCCCAAAAACAGAGTATCAAACTGATTTCATTGAAAGAGGGTATGAAGAAGAAATGAAAAAAGATACTTTACAAAAGGGCAGTTTTTCACCTGCCACAAGGTTTTTATTTCATACCCTCCTAATGTGTGTGTCAAACAAAACCACTGCTTTCAATGAAATTCCATTGAAGATCCAATACCAGGGTTATGCTATACTGAATGAAGAAAATTTTAACTATTCCCAGGAGATCTTCAATAATCTTGTCAAAAATGTTAATAAAAAATCATTTTTATTATTTCCAAGGTGTTTAAGTTACTATTTTCAAAAGAAATTTTCAAAGGATAATGCTCATGTGCTTATCCAAGGCAATCCTTTTCAAATAAACAACCTAACCTCTGAAACCTTCACAAGGCTGTCAAAATCTTCCAAAACACAAATAAAGGTTCCTGAGCAGACTTTAGCAGCAACCACTGCTCCTCAGGATCCTGCTGTTGAGCCCACTGCTCAAGGTGATCACAGTAACACAACCACTGATGTGAAACCCACCCCTAAATCCACCAAAAGACACAAAAATAAAAATCTCCAAAAGCCCCCCAAACCCATAAAAAAGGTAACTCTGGAAGATGAGGTCCCAGAGGATATACCTGTGACAACACAAAAGTCACTAATAACCACTGCTGCTACTTCTTCATAGCAGTTGGAAGAAAGACCTCAAGTCCTCAACCTGAGCCTAAAACTCCTCTTGCATCTTCTCAAAAAGATCAGGTTGTAAGGACAGGGACACCACGTTATGATGCTCTGGAATCACTTGATTCCATCATCCATAGCCCACCTCCCGGGGCAAATTCTCTTTCTACCCCTATTCTCACTGCACAAATTCCACCAACCATACTACCTCTATTGGATGCAGTTGATTTAGCCCAGACACAAATTAGTTCTTCTCAATCACCTATCACTGAGAATATGCCACAAAAAGTGACTGAGTCTGGTGTCTCCATCTCTGCTAACCCACCAATAGTTGAGGAGGCTACACTGCAGGAATTACAAGTAATTCCTGTCAGTAGTTCAAGTGGAGCAGCTACTACAAGTGTTGAACCCACTGGTTTACACTTGGACAGTAGTTTCATAAGTGAGACTCCCTTGAAGGCAATTTCTTCTTTGGGAACCAGGGTGTTTCTACTATTCACTAGAACACTTAAAATGATTACCCCTGCTGAAGGAAGAAGTCCCCAGTACCAAGAAAAAGTGGCACCAGTGGATGATTTTTGGGACAATTTCCCTAAGTCAACCACTGATACAACCACCACTGGTGGGAAATCAGATGATCCCATTAACTTGGGTGATGGTTTAATGTACAGAGAATTAATGGAGAGGGTTGACAAACTTGATACATCTGTTGCAGAAATCAAAGATATGCTTCAACAATTGTTACAAGCTCAAAAGGCACCACCCACTGCTACAACATATGAAACATCTGCTCCATCCTCTACTGAGCTCTGGAAGTTATTTCAATCTATGCTTCATCAGCAAAGACAATATTCTGATCAACAACATAAAGTTCAAATTCAGAAGATCAGAAATTTGATAGAAGCTAGGTTCAAGGATACACAAGCAGATATCAAGGCAATTAAGGCCCATTTATTACAAACCACTGGCACTGCTCCTCCTACCATTATCTTTGTTGACAATCCTCCTAATGATGCCAAAAGGGGGGAGAAAGTTAAGAAGAAAAAGGGATATGAAGATGGTCTATACATTGAACCAGATGCAAAATCTAAACTGGTTGTGGAAATCCCTAAGCCAGATGGTTCTAAAAAGGTTGATGAGTCTCAAAATGCCCTAGATGCAGCAAAAGTAGGCATAAAAGAGACTATGGAGATAAAAGGGGCTAAAAGTTTTGAGCAGGAGAAGAAAGTTTTAATAGAGATGGAAGAACAGGGTACTTCTGAGCCCAAAGATGAGCAGGAAAATCCTAAGCCAAAAAGAAGACAGCCTACTAGAAAAGCAAGGCAACCCAAAATCACACCTCTCAAATCCACAAAACACACTCCTCTACCTCCCAAAAGCTCCTCTCATCAAACCTCCAAACCAACAGATGTTAAGACACTTGTTGTATCAACAGTTGTTGGTACTTCAGTTGTTTCAACATATATTACCCCAACAACTGCCATCACTACCACAACCACTCTCACTCAATCCCCTGATCCACCAAAAACATCCTCACCACCACCAACACCACCTGCCAAAAAGCAGAAGACAAAGGTTGACACATCAATTGTTGTAATGACAACAGTGGTTGAAACACCAGTTGTTTCAACAATTGTTAGTCAGATACCTACCACTTCAATCACCACCACTCAACCCACAAAAATAACACCAACCTCTCCTAAGCACAAAAGGAGAAGGGTAACCAATATTGTACTGGAAGATGACCCTTCACCAACTCAAACATCCACACAACCACTGTCCCTTGTCACCATTCCAAACCCTGTTCCATTATCATCAGCTCAAGTCCTGAATACAAACACTGCTATTGTTCCTGTGGGATTACAATTCCCATTGGATCTTCCAGCAGTCAAAGAGGAGATAAAATCATTTCACTCTGAAGATGACCCTGCAAAAAGGAAATTTCCTTCCATTCAAGGTTATCCTTTCCCTAAAAACATAGAAGAGCATCTCAAAATAAAAGCTCAACAAGCAGAAGATATATCCAAAAAGGATACAGAGGGAATGTCTGACAAAGAGATTCAGAGAAGGATGCAATACTTGCTCACCAAGAACAGTTCTCAAAAGACCTTTGTCAAAAGCTGTCTGAGAAAGCTGATGAAAGTTTGAGGAAAGACTATCTTGAATATATCATGGCTTACAAGAAGTACAGGGCAGAAAAGCACCAGTACAAGGAATGGACCATCAGTGAGCTAGAAAAAAGAAACAACCAGAATTCAAGATATGATAAAAAAACAAGGTGAAGCAGACTCCTCCAATCTGGGCCAAATATAAGAAAAATGTACCAGAAAGAACCTTGCAGCTGAAGAGAATGAAAGAAGAGCTAATTATAGCTGATTATGGGTCAAGGAACCAAGTGACAAGGTGGTCAGAGGATAAAGTGTTGGTCACTTACAAAAAGTTGGAAGAGTTGAGAAAAAGGGATCCCACTGCTCCTCAAAAGCCTGATTATCCAGAAGCAGTGGTTCCAATCAGAAAACCAAAGTTACCCATCAGGAGACCAACTGCTGCCATCTATTATCAAAGAAGGCATCAAAAACAGATGGATGCAATAATATCAAAAGAAGACCAAGCTTCAGAAGAATATATCATGAAGTTGGTTCTTCAGACACGTAGAGCAGAACAACAGGAATCAACAAAATCTCAAGACATTGCTCAAGTTGTCATCACCAGGCCTCAATCTCCAAACTCATCAACAATAAAGACTCTCCCAAGAAACCCATTGGATTCAAAAATACTAAAGTGGAAATCTGATAAACTGACCCACGTATGGACTCTGCTCAAATCTAATGGTGAAGTGAAGCATATATCAAGGGAACAAGCACTTGGCCTGGGTGTTGAAGATCTACAGGATCTACTTGAGCTTCCACTGTGCAGGGATGAGGATGACACAAGTTCCATGGACTTTGAATTACAATTCAAAGGACAAGTCAAGGAATATTTGATGAGGCAATAAAAATCCAAAATAATGAAGGGTTTTGGCATCTGTTCCAGGGGGAGATTGTTAGAATTGAACCCTACAAAGGAACAGTTGATTAAAGCCAAAACTGGATCAGATTAGTGGATTCAGAATAAGCAGATGTTTGCATCAGTCTTTCCCCTTGGAAGTGGCCCTAACAATTGATGACCTCCATCCACTGTCCGTCTACAAAAACTGCTGATCTTCAACAACTGCTAAAGACTATTAAAGACTGTTGAAGGCTAAGCACTGATGCTCAATCTACTGTCATGGTTCAAGTACTGCTGAAGACACAAGCACTGCTGGGAGTATAACAGTGGAATGAGAAGCAGTAGTTTAGTTTACTTCTTTGTATTGTATTGTAATCAGTGGTTAGATAACAGTGCTTGTATAGATCAGTGGTTGTAGGTTATTAGGAGGTTAGATGTCACTTTCATGGTGATGTCAGCAAAGATGCTTCAGTGGTTTCTTCGGTGCTATAAATAGAACAGTACCCTTTAATGTTCTATTAGCTCCTTCTTCACAAGTTATTCTGTACGAACAAACCATCTGTGAGCTCAGGCTGAGGGGGAGATTGTATTGCATGCATGTAAGTGTAATTGAATCATTGTAATAAATATAATCATTCGATTTCATGACAAACATGTGTGTTGAAAGTAATTCTTCCATTTGATTGTGTGTTGAAAGTTTATGTCCATTTTAATTCCGCTGCACTAATACTCATTGATATTCATTATTATCAAACAAAAACCCAATCATTAGAAACTCAGATCCTAACAGGTATGAAAAAGGATGTTGCCTTGTATGTAGCGAAATGCCTAACTTGTCTCAAAGTCAAGGCTGAACATCAATAACCAACTGGTTTGCTTGTACAACCAGAGATACCGGTATGGAAGTGGGAGAACATTGCGATGGATCTCATCACTAAGTTACCACGCACATCTAGAGGTCATGATGCTATTTGGGTTATTATCAATCGATTAACGAAGTCAGCTCACTTTATACCGATTTGCGAGGATCTATATGCTGATAAACTTGCCAAGATTTATGTTGATGAGATTATATCTCGACTTGGTGTTCCTTTGGATATCATTTCCGATCGTGATGCTTGATTTTCATCTCATTTTCGGAAGACCATGCAATCTGCTATGGGAACTCAACTGAATCTAAGCACTGCTTATCATCCCCAAACAGATGGACAATCTGAGAGGACGATACAAACTTTGGAGGATATGGTTAGAGCATGCGTGATAGACTTTGGTGGTAATTGGGATTCTCATCTTCCGTTGATCGGGTTCTCTTATAACAACAGTTATCATGCTAGCATTAATATGGCACCATTTGAAGCTTTATACGGTCGAAAATGTCGTTCCCCTGTCTGTTGGAATGAGATCGGTGAGGCTCAGCTTACTGGACCTGAGCTCATACTGGAAACAACAGACAAAATCAAGAAAATTCGCGATAATCTTCTGACAGCTAGAAGCTGTCAAAAGTATTACGCGGATATACGACGCAAGCCCTAGGAATTTCAAGTCAGAGACCGTGTCCTACTCAGGGTATCTCCTTGGAAAGGAGTGGTGAGATTTGGAAAGAAAGGAAAACTTGCACCACGATATGTTGGACCATTTAAGATTGTTGAAAGAATCAGAAAGGTTGCCTACCGATTAGAGCTACCTCATGAACTTGGGAATATTCACCCAACATTCCACGTGTCCAATTTACGAAAGTGTTTAGCCGATACTGATCTTCATATTCCACTCGACGAGATTCAAGTTGATGAAACGATGCACTTTGTCGAGAAACCTGTGGAGATAATGGACCGTGCAGTCAAACAGTTGAAGAACAAGCGAATTTTCGCTGGGAGTCCAAACATGGCCCAGAGTTTACTTGGGAACGTGAGGACCAAATTAAAGCGAAATATCCGCATTTATTTTCACAAGTTTCTTCTAGTTAAAATTTTGGGACGAAATTTCCTAAAGTAGGGGAGACTGTGACAACTGTGCAATGTAAACGATGTACGATGTAAAATGATATCAATTATCAATGAAACGATGTGTTTTGGTGTTAATATTCGTGTATTTGTGTTTGACGATTTTACGATTTGATTCTAGTTCCATTTCAAGCTTTAAATCGCTTTCTGGAAAAGTTATACGCAAACTGATGCATAAACGTAATCAGTTTAACGCGACAAACACTCCGGAATAGTGACATAGGCTTAACATACCTTAAATAACCCTTACATAACTTTTTTTTTGAAAGTTAACTTATTTCATTCCAATCATCAGGGAAAATTACATAAGGATAGCAGGTAGACGAGCAACAAACTGCGCTGCCATCCCTTTTTGAATAGAAAACCCTAATCAACTAAAAACAAAGCCCCGCCCCTGAGGGGTCGAAAAGTTGCTATGGACCACACGCTGAACTCTAGACAAGAACCGAACTGCCTCCGGCGCCAAGGAGCCGAACGTGTCAAACGCCAGGGGGACAAAGGCATGCTGATTATCCTCACAAGCTTTCGCGTGCTTGTGTCAAACTGCGAAACTATGCAGGGACTATTTGAGGGGTTCGATATGCGAAAATAAACTTATTTAAACAACAGGGACTAAAAGTGTCAAAAAGTGCATAAGTTTGCATTTCCGCGCATATCTTACGTTCTGAACATACCCGGACATCCAAAAATTTTTTTAATCATTAAAATATTTTATTTTAGTGATTGGAATGCAAAAATACCTATCGTCGTGAAATTTGGATCGTTTTCGCGTCCGTTCGAGTTTTCGTCGTAATTAACTGAATAACGCGACCGTACGACCAAACGAACCGACATCCGAGATAATTTCAAGCATGTTTCAAGTCCCCTATGCTTTAACATCCTTGTAGAGCCTTGAAAATGGGTTAACGGGGTTTAAACGCGTCGAATATTGGCTTAAACGTGCTGTAGGGACCATTTCTGCCAATTTTTGAAACTTTCTAGCTCTGGGAGGTGGTGGCGTCGCGTGACAGGGGTACCCCTTTGCCGTGGCATGACGCGACGGGTACATTTTGACAGAAATTCCATTTTCAGCAACTAGCTTGAATTTGAGGGTCTTTTGTGCAACTTTCTCAATACTTTGGACTGCTTTCAAGCTTCCCATTGTATACTAAACTATGTTCCACAAGTGTATGGTGAGATTTGAGCTTTGATTCTTGCAAAAACACTTGTCAAGATCTTAAGAACTCAAGACTTATTATAAATACCCACTTGCTTCATTCACATTTCTTCACACTTGATTCAAAAACCTGCTTTAAGTTGGAGTTCTATACTTCATACCTGAGCAATTTGAATCAAAACCTTCCTTGCTTGGACCTTTTATAAGCTTCTTTCATGCTTTTTATGTATTTCAAGCGTTAAAGTCAAGCAGTGTTTGACTTTCTGCTTTGACCATGAATTGGTCAACACAAAGTTCGTTTGAACTTTGCAACGTGAGCATAATCACGACGGTTATAGTCCCTTATGACTATACCTACTGATTACCACATTGATTAGTCGAAATGACGAGTCAAAGTTTCGGTTAAAATGCCGTTTATGCGCATTTTGAGACGAAACTATATTCGGATATCAAAATACTTTGTTTTGATATCAAAACCTATTTTCTAACTTAGGTAAACATGTTTTAACATGTTTAACTTGTCACTTTTAGTCTAGTGCTTGTTTAGGGTCGTAAGTCAAGTGGTCTGAACCACCGCTTAGACTTTCGAACCCGACCCGTTTGGTCAATCATTAGGATCCGACCAAGCATGTTTGGTGACCATAGTTGTATAGGGAATAACCTTCTGAGGTTATACCTTATGGTCACTTAGTTTAATTAGTTATATGATAGGTAGTTTATATGCCTTAGGTAAATGACCAAAATGCCCTTTTCACGCATAATTGGATTTTAAGCATATATAACTTAACTTTTGTCACCTAAACTGATTATGCAACATATTTAAACATGTTAGGGCATGTAATTCTTTTCATAGGACTAGTTAGGCGTCTCGAACGCGCATTCACGCGAACGACGCGTTAAAGTAGCGTAAGCTAACTTAATGGGTCGTAACGGGTCGTAAGCACTTAGGATAGGTTCCGATTTAGAATGTAGGCTTTGTTAAACCATATCACATGAGTTCCAATACTCATTTGGTTTACGAGACCTCATTCTACCCGATCTTCCGATTTAGGTGTCGATTTATATGGTTTATATTAAACAATAACGATTTCGATAATGTGAACGAATGACATTCATTAGCTTTGGCCGAGCTGACCAGTATTAGGTTATGGTACCATAGGATCTGACAAATCCCGTTATCGGACTGCACCCATGGTTATGTGTGGGGGTTATGTGCGTAACGACTGAACCTGTTGATTGTTAACTTACCCTTTGGTGGTTTGTTAATATAATTTGAATGATGGACGAGTTACGAAGGTTTGAATGTTATAAGCGAGACGACCAAAAGTTAGTTTTCACAACTAAAACGAGAACGATTTGAACGATTGAACGATTGAACGGTTTTGGAACGATTTGAACGATTTAAACAATGAATGATGGTGTATAACGAGAACGAGTTAAACAATTTAAACGATGGGTTTTTGGTATGTGTTTAGATAACGAGACGGGTGTAATGTAATAAAAGCATGGTAGATACGCCGCTGGTACTTCTTATATATAAGTGCTTTTGATGTGTGCAAAATGCAACATATAAATTACATCAAATGTGGCATAAAACTAACACTTTTTTAGTACTAATGTTGGAAAAAGTATGTTTTTGTCTTCCTTTTGTATTTTCAGGATTAAATGAGCTCAAATGAACAAAAGAAGCAAAAAGGCAGTTAAATCTAACATAAATACAAGAAAAGGAATAAACATGGCATGCCCGACCCCCCGACAGCATCTTCCCAAGCAAAAACAATAAAACAGAAGGCTGAACACGCCCCGTGCTCAATGAGCACGGGGGCGTGCCCAACTTTCTGTAGAAAAGACAAAGTTGTAGAAGCTTCTATCACCCACCACGGGGGCGTGCCTAGCGGACACGGGGCCGTGGTCAACTATAAGATTCGCAGAATCTAGGCAAATCTTGATAGTACAGATACACTTCTGCACACGGGGTCGTGCCCAACGGACACGGGGGCGTGGTCAACTAATGCAGACAAACTGAAATTAATGAAGAACGAGAAGAAGGATGGACACGGGGCCATGCCCGAGCTTCTGTTCAGGCTATAAATAGGGGTGCTTGGCTCATTTGCAAACCATCCCTTGGCACACCACCTCTCTCACACTTCACCCACCCACCACCACCATCACAACACCATCATCCACCACCATCATCCATCATCCATCATAGAGTGTGTGAGTCGTCTCGGGATCCAAGATTGATCGTAAGAGTTCTTGACAATCAAAGGCCATGTTTGCCTAAGTCTCTTACATCACTTGGTGAAGACAAGTGTCTAGTGTAATACTTTTTATTTTTAATCTTTTCGCACTTTTTATTTGGTTATGTATTAATGACTTTAATAACTAGTTTCTTATGTTGAAGGTGAATCTTCCTTATCATTTGTCCGTGGTGTCTTGGCATTATTTTACTGTCTATATAAAATAAAAAATTTTCACCATTCATATCTCCACGGTCTATATGGAGATATGTTGGCTACCTGGTCGGGGGTTAAGGGAATGGTTTGGTAAGAGTCTTGCCTTGTTCAGTGTATAGATCCTGCAAGGACCTGGGTCAAATTTACTAGGACCTCCTTCAATACCCACTGGTATTGGATGGCGGGGGTCCAAACTTTTTGATCCCCTCATATGTAAGCTACTATTAAAACTTTAACCCAGCTACTTAGGACTGTATCCCTGCTGACTCAGACTACTTAGCCGAGGGTAACATCACCTTCAAAAGAGGGGCCTACCACATTATGCATTAATAACTTAATTAATTATCTTTCAATAATCCAACCCTTTAGGATTGTATCCTTGCTGACTCAAACTACTGGGTTGAGGGTAACGTCACCTTCAAAAGAGGGGCCTAATACAATAACTAAGATAATTTCTTAAAAAGTGCAAAAGTGCGGAAATAATCAAAGATTACGTTAAACACGAGTCGGATCCAAGTGATTCATCTTGTCTATCTGTTTTTACTTTTATTTTATTTTTCAGCATTTTAGTTAGTTTTATTTTTCTAGTTTAAAAACCTTTTTCTAACTTTTGATTTGATTAGACGTTGAGGATAAACCGGTATTAAAAGCTCTTGTGTCCTTAGATGACCTCGGTATCTTACCAACACTATACTACGCTCACGGTGGGTGCACTTGCCCATATGTGTGTTTAGTGTTAGTAAATATCGTGTTTTATAAATTTAAAACTTGGCTAAAAAGTGTTAAAGGGCTTAAAATATACATTAAAAACTATATAACACTTCACACGCATCAAGTTTTTGGCGCCGTTGCCGGGGACACAAGGATTTTAAGAAGGTTTGGAATCAATGGACTAATGGTTTTTTCTAATTTTTTTGTTTTTTTAAGGATTTTCTTAGATTTTTCAGCTTCTGCAGAACTCAGCACGGGCCGTGCCCGCTGAACACGCCCCGTGCCCAATCTTTGGAACTGGCAATCCTGTTTTAAGTCAGACAGTAAGCTTAACACGGGGCCGTGCCCACTCAACACGCCCCGTGCCCAAGTTTCAGTTACTGAAAACAGAACCGTAAGATCCCGACGGTTGGTAATTTCTGACACAAACATGAGTGATACTAACATTTTTTACTTTCGGAACTCTTATGGTACGTGGTGTCAAATATGTGGTGGCCCTCATAAAGATTTAGAATGTTATTTTCTAAATTATAAGCCCCATTATATAGACCCATTGTTTTCTTGTAGCCTTAAGAGGGACGAAAGTAAAAATAATCCCTATCTCTCCCTCGAATGCTCTCAACCGGAACTTCTAGGAGAAATGCTTCTCATGCTTCTCGATGAACTATTTCAAATAGAAGATCTAATTCTTAATTGGTTAAAAGAACTTAAGATGGATATCATTAATTCATCTCAAGACGATACCCAAGAAGAATTGTTGGGATCGCATTCGAATAAAAACAACTTCGTTGTTCCCGATATTACCTCTAACTCTAGCGAAGACTTGGGCGATAGTCGTCCCTGTGTCAATTGTGCCGGGAAGGACTCTCCATCGACTTCGTTCGGTGCATACATAGACCTGAGCGATTCGGCATACACCTTCTTTAACGAGAGCCCGGGAAAGGGTTGGACTTGTCCACCTACATTTAGCATAGGAATCACCCTCACTGACAACCTCTTGTGTTCTCGTCTTAATCTAGAGCAATTAAGGTATCTCAGGCACTTTGGGGTTGTTCCATCCAGTAAGGAACCGCCCAATCCGGATGAATTCCTTAAAAATAAACGAAACAGCCTCTAGACACGTGGCCGTGTCCAGGTCTATACGCCCCCGTGTCCACCAAAAGATTCCTTTCTGACTTTTGTCAGAATACGGACAAAATGTGTCAGGATCATGTCTACACACGGGGCCGTGTCCAGCCGACACGGGGCCATGTGCAGCGTGCTATCGTTTTCTATAAAGGCAGCAAGATTACTACTCATTTGGACCACTCCAAAGACAAAGATTTGTTGGGATCTTCACACATACCATCCTAGGTATATTCTAAGGAAGGTTCTCAACAACCATCTTGTCTTTTCCATTTTTTGTTCATTACCTTCTTCTTCAATTTTTCACTCAATACCTCCATTAGAGCTTGAAATCACCATGGTTCCAAGATTTAAGGTGATGTTTGATAGATTTTTACTCAAGGAATCTTGTTAAAAATAAGTTTGCAACATTGTTTTAAGTTATTTCTGCTCAAAAATGCTTTAAAAGTTGGAAAAATAATTTAAAACTCCGAGATTCCTTGTTCCAAAAATCTGCAGACATCTGAACACGGGGCCGTGTCCGAGGTACTGTTCCATAAAGATTGAACTCTTTTCGGTCTGTTTTCTCATAATGGTGAGCAGAACTAGCGGAACGTCTTCATCGCACTCCAGAGACAACCGACAAGGAAGGAGGTCATCAACGGTTGAAGATTCTCTTATGAACTACGTTTACGCCTTAAGAGAGGCCATTGATGAAATGACGGGGGTGGAAGAAGCATTGGTCGACCGTATTAATCATTTGACGGTGGGACTAGAGGGATGTCTTCGAGAGGTCAACCTTTTGCACCAAAGGTTGAACATTTTCGCCTCTCCTCCTTTGGTACCAATTATCACCCAAAGGGCATGGAATGTGGTACCGGAAGTCATCATACCGGCCGAATGGTACGCCATACACCCGGAACCCCCTCGAGACATACTACAAGGGGTTCCGGTTGGTGTCACTCCCCCTCCACAAGATGTTGAGGAAAATGAAGCTGCCTTCTTCCTCCCGAGAGAGATAGAAGAATGGCTTTAACAACATCTAGCGAACACCCCTCGGCTCGGAGTTCTACGAAGCTTTTAGATACCGAAGAATTATTTCCAGAATTTTGGTTCTTAATGTAAGAGTAGAGCTCCTTAGGATGATTTTATGTATCACTTGACCTATCTAGTTTAGGACCTTTAACTTTTATTTTTTCTACTTTGTTTTCAATTTTCTAGGAATATTATGTAATTTTCTCTATTTGAATGAATGACAGTTTTAGTTAAATTGGTGTTTGGATGATGTTGTAAACACACTCGAGATGGTGAAGGATACCAAGGGAAACTTGAACCAGTACCCTATGTACAAAAACAGGACCACCCGACGATTTTTCTTCATTACAGCAAGTTCAGCACGGGGCCGTACTCACCCAACACGCCCCGTGCCCAACCACCAGCAGAAAATGCCCAGTTCAGTCCAGGGGCGTGCTCGCTGAACATGCCCCCATTCCCAGGCTTTTGTTTCTTTTTACTAATTTCTGTTACTGGCGATCTGAACATGGGGCCGTGCCCGGACACCATGGGGTCGTGTCCAGACGCCCAGTAACATAAATATTTTCTTTTTCACACCTTTTTACACATCCAATCAACCTAAAAACTTATTTTTGGGCCACATTGAGGACAATGTGTAATTTAAGTGTGTGGGGGGGGGGATGCTAAAACCTTGAATCTTGCAAGTCCTAATTACAAGTCTTACATAAAACTCTATTGGAACCGCTAATCACCCCAAATTTTTTCAAAAATTTTCATTTTTTTACTTGTCTAGGTTTAATTTGGGAATTTCAAGGTCTAAAAAGTTATATTTTTACAAGGTACAAACCGATAGCGTCGTGATAAAAAGAACCAACATAAGAAAATTATGAAATGGCATGACAAGTTTAGTTAAAATTTGATTATATATACTTGATCACATAAAAACCCATTCCCACAAAAAGTGAGTTTTGAGCCTTTATTGAGCATACAAATACATATCTTTAAACTAAATGCTCATTTTTCGTTTCTTTTGAATCCATGGTTGTGAAACAATAATTCTGCCGCTCCACTCCCCGACGTTTCCACCGCGGTTTTGTTGTTTTAACGCGGTCGAGGTGTGACAATATGTATTTTCAATCATTAAACTTTGTTACACTTTTATTAATTTTATTATTTTTGTTGTTCAGGCCGTGTCTTTTTAGATAGTATTAAATCTGAATAACAATAATAAGTTTTTGGTTGAATCCGCGTGTAACGCGGGCATTAGCCTAGTTTAGTATAAATAGAACATACCTTCAACCATTCTAATTGTTCTGCCTCCATCTTTTCTCTCGATCTTTCCGTCTCTTTAATAATTCCTTTTTCTTTAGTAATTCACCCCTAAATCCTACAAAGCTCTACCCCGTTTTAAGTATTGTAACCCCTGATAACTGAGTCGATACCCTGTCCGATTGATTTAGGACCCACCAACGCATGTCAAGGCTCTGCCCGACTAAGTACGTTGGGGTTCTGTCTTGTGACATATTGATAAAGTTGAATTGGGTTACTATACTTAATGAGAGTGCATTATATATTTTTGTTAAATAGTATAACAACCCTCCTAGAACACCCCTGACACCTCTACACGTCCTAAAATATACCCCGTATATGAGAAACGAGCCCGTATACCTTTCATATTAATAAAAATCAAATAAAACAAGCAAAATGGGTCGCTAGCGGGCCGCGACCAAGACTCTCAAGTCTCTCAAGTCAACCCTATACGCTGACTCAGCAACCCTACCGCCGCCTATATGACCCTCGCGGGCCGCGAAAGATGAAGAAGAAGCCGTCGCGGGGCGCGAGCCGCCCTTCGACCAGCTATAAAATGGGCCAGGATCGGCCATTTCAATTGTTCAGAATTTCTAATGCTCTCTCAAACATTCTGTAGGCTATGTTGAAGCTTAATACCCCCTAATAAGCGAAGCTCTGCCTCGTTGTAAGTATTATAACCCCGATCACATATTCGTTACCCTACCAGATTGATCTAGAACTCCGTAACGCATGTCAAGGCTCTGCCTGACTCAGTTCGTTGGAGTTCCGTCTCGGGGGTATAGCTAATGTAATTTGGGTTATCTTACTAACACGTGTGCTTTGTCTAAATTTAATAAATAATAACCAGGAGAAGCAACAGGAAGCTATAATATTACCAGGAAGCCTGTAGAAATACCTAAGTCTACAAATGTGAGTAATTTCTCTTTTTTTGTAAACTGTTTTTACGTAACCTCAAATGTTTTAAAGTACAATTCACAGTAATTGAGTATTTGTAAATCTACAATTATCGTCGATATGTTGGGGTTTTGTATAAATAACTTGGTACTACACTATGAGTAGTAACGTTAACACAAGTCAGGATTGACAGTATCGTGGGTGGTAATTAAAGTAGATGTAAACAAATGTAATTGCGTGTTGCCCTCAATGCTGTACAATGATAAAACTTGTTTTGATTAAACTGGGATTCACTCGCCAGTATTTCTTGCTGATAAAACTTTTTAAAACGCGTTTCAGGTAACAAAATATGAAAGCCAAATAGAAGGCAGTTGGAGAGCATTGAAGGCTTAAAGAAGTGGCTATAAAAGTTACCTAAATAAAAAGGAGATTTTGTTTTCAATAATTAGGGTTTATCCCTATAAATGTATTGTAAAGGCATCTTGGGTTTTATCCCATGTATTTATTATATATGAAAATTTTGGTGTTTTAAACTCTGATATATATTTCCTAACTACGGTCCTGATGTTTAAATTCCGCTGCCAAATTAATAAACACCGATACCACTTGACTGGCTCGCGGCTCCCGCTCCCAGGATAGGGTCAGGGGCTGTCACAACACCACTGTATGCTTCATTCAAACCGGTGAGAAGTTGGATTACAAGTGTTCGTTCACATACTGAGGAACCAATGTTTGCCAATTGATCGGACAAGACTTTAACCTCTGGCAACAAGCAAACATGGGAGGAAAGGAGTCAAGTTTGACATTAGCAAACTTTTTCTGTAGCATGACTGCCCGTGTTGTTTGGTAGTCATGGAAGATACTTTTCAAAGCCGTCAATGCATAACACGCCATGGAATCAGGGCGAATGATAGTGCTTAGTAGATCATAAGAAATGGTTCCATAAATTCGTTGAAGGTCTATGGCGTCAAGTCTTTTGCGCATGTCATCGGGAATGGGAGAAGCTTTATATTTGTCTTTGTCATTCTCCTTGTCTTTGGAGGCAGCGGTTGGTGAGGTTTCTAGTCGTGGAGAAAGTGTAGGAAATTTTGTGAAAATAGCATTTTTCACAAATATAGGAAAATGATTTTTTCCTATTTTGGACGAGAAATAAATATAATAAAATGAGCGGGTTTTATATATTTATTTGTGGGTTTGTGTTCTATGTTGGAAGGGCTTCGCAACGAACTAAACCACGTCCAAAACGGAGCTAAGATGAATGAGATATCGATGCTCAAAGTTTGGTGTTTGAAACTTGAATGTTGAAATAAGTGGGAAAGTGGCACCTTGTCCCACATCGGATGAGAGATGGAACTTAAAGGGGTATTTAAGTAGGATCTCTCCATCCTTATTGTTTCATGGAAGCACTCACTAGTGTACTCGCGAAGGGTGCGGAGCACCCTAACTCGCACTCGCACTCGCACACGCACTCGCACACGCGCGCGCGTGGCATGGGCGATGAGGCGCAATGTGGCGCTTTGATGGCGCACTTTGCACTTCGCATCGCCTCTTGAGAGCCGCCTTTGTATTTTTGACCGCGTGCGCGTGGTGGAAGCACAAGGGTTGCAAGGACCAAGTGGTTGGTGATGTGGCGCGCGGTTGCGCGCATGGTGCATGCGCACTGAGGTGGCGTGCGCGGCACACCTAAGTGAGCCAAAACGGCACGACTGTGTGGCGTGCTCGTAGAGGCTCACAGGTGACGTGGCACACGCGCGCATTCGCGCATGGACCAGAGTGAGTATGGCGCACAAGCGCATGGCAGTGAGCCAATTGGATGCACCGTGCATGCGGGTGCAGACCTGCGCGCGCACCAGTGTGTCTTGCGCACGCGCAGAAGCTTCCAGCAGCAGTTAATGCAGTGCAGTTACGGTTCAGCATTATAAACTGACGAAGTTAATGCGTTTGACTAAGAATTAAGTGACGAATTAAAGTGCATTAAAGACGTCTAATGCAGTTTAATTCTCCATTTAATTCATTTTTCAGTTTCGTTTAGACCTGCAACTATAAATAGGGTGCTACCCTATTGTAGAAGATACACCGAAAATTCACCAGCTCTACAATCTTCTCTCCCTACAGAATTCTCATCTTCTTCTCTCAAGCAAGCAAGGTACACCTTCGGGTTGGAGTCAAGACCGGCAGTGCAACTGCTTGCGGCTGTTGTATCCTGGAAACAAACGTGTTCTCCTGGGAGACACGAAATTTGTTTTAAGGGACCCGTGTCTAACACGATCCTCAGCCAAGAACAGTTTCGTCTGTTCGGATTTCTGTTCTTGTTTGTCTATTCTTTTTAGTTGTAATTGTATTTTTTTACTTCATTCTGTAACTGTTTCAATTAGTCAAGTTAATAAAGTTTTATTTAATTTTGCACGAACGGATTCCTACAATCTTAAAACAAATTTTAAAACACCGTTCGTGTAGAATCACAAACTTCTCTGCTGTGAATTCAAATTTTTTTTTCTCACAGCAGGTTGTGTTTTAAAAGGTTTTTCTCTGTTTTGATTCAAAGTAGCGACTTTGTCAAAACAGAACTCTATTCTTCTACTCCTTCTTCGTCTTTGGGTTCTAAGATCTTCTCTTGTAGTCTTCAAAGTTGGACTTAGAAGCTACGAGGCTGATTTTGTTACTCATCGATCTTGTTAGTAAAATAATAAATCAGCACATTTATTATTCTAACAGTTTTATTAACTTGGTTTTGTGGAATTTTTCAGAATGTCGACTGAAAATACCAACGTCAACGTTGTTGTCGGTACCCCTGCCAACACTGTGGGAGCGTCCACAGTGGCGAATCATGCTGAACGACCCGAGAAGTTCTTGGGTCTCCACTTCAAAAGGTGGCAACAGAAGATGTTCTTCTACTTGACCACCATGAACCTTGCGAGGTTCTTGACGGAGACCGTTCCCCAACCTGCGGAAGGGGAGACCGATGCTCAGGCTCTGAGCGCGGTAGAGGCGTGGAAGCACTCGGACTTTATATGCCGAGGCTATGTACTCAACGGTCTCTCGGATGCGCTGTATAATGTGTACTATAATATCAAGACTTCCAAAGAATTATGGGAGTCTTTGGAGAAAAAGTACAAAACGGAGGATGCGGGAACAAAGAAATTTGTTGTCGCCCATTTCTTGGACTTCAAAATGGTTGATAACAAGAGTGTTATGAACCAAGTCCAAGAGTTGCAAATTATACTAAATGACATCCACGCTGAGGGAATGGTACTTAGCGAAACATTTCAAGTGGCAGCCATGATCGAAAAATTACCTCCTGCTTGGTTGGATTTTAAGAATTATCTTAAACACAAGCGAAAGGAAATGTCGGTCGAGGACCTTGTTCTTCGTCTTCGTATAGAAGAAGAAAACAGGGTGGCCCAAAAAGGCACCATTTTGCAAGCTTCGGCTAAGGCAAACAAGGTGGAAATTAGGGAGTCCTCAAAGGGCAAGAAAGGCAAGGGTAAAAAGGACAACAAAGGAAAATCAAAGGTTAACAACCTTGGACCTAAAAGGGGGGCTGTGAAAAAGAAGTCTGCGCCTTTCCAAGGTACTTGTTACAATTGTAACGAGACGAGGCACCATGCTAACCAATGCAAGAAACCTAAGCGTGAGCGTGCGCATATGGTTGATGAGGATGGTATGCCTCTAATCGCAATGATAACCGAGGAAGCGGCTATGATTGAAGAAGTCAACGCAATGGGTGAAAACCCAAAAGGATGGTTCGTTGACACGGGTGCAACCCGCCATGTTTGTGGAGATAAGGCTCTTTTCTCTACATTCAAGGAAGCTTCGTGTCACGACCCCCGACCCCATCCTAGCCGGAATCGGAAGCCGCGAGCAGTCCAGTGGTACCGGTGATTATTTTGAAAAACATTACAGCGGAAATTTCATCAGGACTGTGAGTTAGGAAAAATATCAGAGTTTAGGAACACCGGATTTTATTTAAATAGATGGAATAAATTCCATATTTTACAAAGGTAGCTTTTAATAAAAACAATATTTCTTAATTTGATTTAATTAATAAAATAAGCCACTTCTTGAAGTCTTTTAGTGCCGGATCCAATCCTTATTCCAATCTACTGTAATTACCTGAAACGCGTTTTAAAAAGGTTTTGTCAGCGGGAAATACTGAGTGAATCATTCAGTTTACTAAAACGACTCGTTTGTTATAATTTACAGTGTTAAGATCTTTTACACATGTTTCTGATATCAACCAACTACCCACAGTATTTGTCACTCGACCGGATCTGTGACAGTGGTCATATCACCATTGGCTGCCCCAATGAATGACGTAAATCAATTAAAATTAGGTTCGCCCACCTAAAATGATTTAAACCGTAGTAATGTGCACAATACCCCACATACTGGCTGTAATTTGGTGATTACATAAACTTAATCACTGTAATTATAACTTTGAAAATAATTTGGAGTATTGTAAAACAGTTGATAAAAAGAAAGAATGACTCACAAATCAGCATGCAGGATTGAGTTAACAAACTTCTTGATTTTACTTCTTTCGATAATTAAGAATGCACTTTATTATTTTGGATCTTCTGATGATTTAATAGTTTGTTTGATTGTAAGGGTGTAGTTGGGAGTATTCTTGGTAGTTAAATACATAGTTTAATAGAATGGAATACGTATTGGTGTAAAACCCAAATCAAACCTTAACGGTAGTCATGAGATTCGAACCTTAACGAATTTCACAAAAACCGGGTTAATGATCAATACAGCTTTTACGATAACTCACGAGATCAAATTCTCACAACGAACGACAAAGTGCGATACTTAAACATTCATCGAATTAACGACGAACGACAAAGTATAACCCTAATGTGGGCGGCACTTAAACATCCATTGGATATATTGATCGGTCGGAAAATGAATCGTAATAGCGATTGAATGGTTATTGGTTAGAACACCAACGTATAGAGAGAAGAAGAAAGAAATGAGCAAAGAAAAATGAATCCTAAGCTTCCTATTTATAGGTAGATTTATTCCTTAGCTAGGAAGTTTCCTTAACCATTAAGTTTCCTTAACTATTAAGTTTCCTTAACTATTAAGTTTCCTTAACTATTAAGTTTCCTTAACTATTAAGTTTGCTTATCCATTTAACTAAATAACTTACTTAGCTTAATTAATCTCGCTTAGCTTAATTAATATTGATTAACTAATTAATTAATCATACTAAACTTAATTAACAAATTAATTAATCTACTCAGTTAACTTAACTGCTAAGTTTGATATACTAGTTTAACAGCTTACTGATTATGAGTTCTAATTTCTAGACACAAGAACTCGTATTAGTGTATTAACTCAATTCAACTTTAACGATAATCACGAGATAAAACCCTCACAACGATTTACAAGTGCAATACTTAGTAATTCAGCGGATTCACAACGAATGACAGAATATAGCCCGAGTTTGGACAGCACTCAAACATTCAAGTCGAAATCACAATGAATAACAAAGTATAACTCAATTTGAGCAACACTTAGACAATCGTTGGATAGTTATAATCGATCGGATAAAGTATCGTACCAGTGATTAGAGTTATTACCCTAATAACAGGCAGAGTTCAGGGATTTTGAGGGTAAAATCCCGAGCTATAAAAGCTTGACGGAAAGGAAAGTATTGAACAGCGATTGAGTGATTACCCTGTTTTGCGGCAGCGTTTCGAGGTGTGTGTGTTTATTGTGGTGAACAGAGCATAACTCCGTCTGATTTCCGACTTTGTTCGTCGTTCAAGTGCCCAGAATCAAGTGCCAATGTTCTGCTATTTATACTCGATTTTGGGCATGCTTACGGACCGTAAGCCTGGGCCCTTACGGTCCGTAAGGAACACCTAAAATTCTTTTGCTTGCCCCCTACGGAAGTAGCCCTGATGAGTCAGAAATTTGGTCCAATTAGATTTCAACAACGTTTTAAGTAGATAATCGTCAACTAGGTTTTGCCCCCCTTGAGTTTTAGGGGCCCTGATCCTGATTCCGATTGTTCTGAAAATTTTAGGGTTTATGCAGAATCACTTGGGTGTCTTACTTAGGGTTTCCTCATTGGATAATTATCATACTAAGTATTAATTTTAGTGAGAGTTGTTACATCCTCCCCACCTTAATAAAAATCTCGTCCTCGAGATTTGGACTATGATATTTTCTTTAGGTTTCTTCTTTTAATTAAGAAAAATAATGTATCGTGGAATGGAATCAAAAGATATTTTGAGGGGTATGAACATTTAAAATTAAAAATGATTTATAGAAACAACTGGATTTAATATTCAAAATGAACTTACTTTAATCAATTGAGGGAGATTCCGATTTGATAAATATCTATTTGTGAATGGGAGTATGGAAAATGATTTGTTAATGATTATCCGAAAATCAGTATTGTTTTCTTAAATGGTACTGGACAATAGAATTTAGTGTATCGTATTTTGAGTATATAATTGTATCAAGAATATGACAAATCAAACGAATGGCGTATGAATAGGGTTTATTATTAGCACAGGCTACAAATGTATATGGATACTGCAATGTATTGTTATGATAAATTTACCGTTTTCGAAATTAACTGAGAGTTTCAAGGAAGCGAATCTAGATATTTCAAAAGATGAAATGCTCAAACGAATGAGATGAAATGGTATAGTTTTTCATGGTGATTGGGTTCAAGCCAAAAGATATATGATCTATAGATTCTTAAAATGAATGTGAAGAACTTTTTGGAATTAGTAAAATTCTTTGTCAGAAGAAAACTTACCTTGATTGGTACCTAAGGAAGACTTAAGATTGACCGGTTCAAAATGAAATGAAAACATGAAAATGATTCGTCAAATATTGAATTATGATATGAGAAAATCAATGTGCTGCGATGGGTGATTTGTAAGAATACATGAAAAGACAATAAAGTTAGAGTATTTTTGTCTTAATACACAATTGTATTCAAATGATTTTAATCAAAATGTTTGATTTAAAGATAGGTGATATTTTGATTTACTAAATACCTTTTCCTTTTATGTTATCATAAAGTAGAATAATAAATAAATATAGATAGATTTAAAATATCAAAACCCGTAATAATAATGATATATGTTTTATAAATAGGTTTACCCAATATCGTAGAACTCATGATTATTATTTTAAAATCAAGTATGTTTACTATAAGATTAGGGTATTTTAAATCATAAAAGTAGAATAATAAATGTTTATTTTAATATCAAGCATACTTAAATATTGGCTTGCGTAAATGACATTTGATATTTTAATATGTACATATTATAAAAGAATATTTTTATAAGTATTTAATAGTTGTGAAATATTAACCAAGATAAAAAATTTATTTATAACATGTCTTGTTTATGAATATTTAGACGATTATTTAGATAATTTTATTCGTCCCTTTATTTGTTTTATGAAAATATGTTTTCTCTTTACAGTACGAAGTATATATATATATATATTTCTATATATATAGAAAATAATTTTACATATAATTAAATTTATTAAATAAGTATGATGACTTAATTTATATATATTAAATAGTTATTATCATGGTTGGATATTGGTTAGTGCTACCTTGTTTAAGCATAGGTGGCCAGTCCATGCCTAACTAAGGCTAGGCTACCCAATACCTGTCCTTGACAATAATCTTAAAATAATATTAACACCATTATTATTAATATTTTATTACAACAAAAAAAAATAATAGTAATAACCATAATTAGTCATAAATGTAAACGGGATTAACGCAATCTTCAAATTTGTGAAAAAGTCACTACAAGGTGATTGTGATGTAAAGAAAATGATTTAATGAAGTTGAAGACCAACAAGCATGTTATAATTCAAGAGAATTGAAGTGCTTGTTGGGATTATTTTGAATATGATGGCTTCAATTCATCATATGGGACCTATGTTTTGTGAGCAAGTTAACTGATTTTGAATAAAACGAGTTTTTACTAAGAAAGTTCAAACATGATCACAAAGAAACCATGTATCCCCTTCAAAAGAAAATCGAGTTTTTCAATAAATTCATTGATTCGATATTAAAGAGTCATTGCTTTGTAAAAACGTGGTTTACAATGCAAAGATCAAGTATAGCGGAACGATATTTGAACTTTTGATAAAACAACAAATTGAAATGATGCCTTCCTAGGGTCTTATAACTCAAATGAACCACATGCGCAACAAATAGTGCATGTGTATCGTGTGGATTTACCAAGAAACGAAATGGATCAATATTTGCTATTATGAAAGAATTCTTTATAGTATGATGACCATTAAAAGAACACGAAAGTCAACTTATTATAGGCAGAAGTCAGAATTGCAACGAAAGAAATATAAGAATTTCTTATCTGGAATTTCGTGTGATAACTATTTGTTAAATGACATTATCAGAGAATGTCGAATTAAGTGAAATGAAATCGGGAATTTGTAAAAATATATGACTTCCTTTGTAGTGCTAATAATTATGACTCAGGTTAGACTATGCACCGATGTTTGTGAAATATTGTTCCAACGTACCTCAGCGATATTTTGATTGTTTGTAAGATCATGTGGCAAAGTGCCAATTTTTGATTTAGGAGTTCTTTTACTGATGGAATTAGTGTTGGTATCATCGTGCCTAATTTATATTTTTCAAAGATCTTGCCTTTGGAAGTCGTGTGTGATAAACTTCGACATCTGTGGATATATAATTTAAGTTTCATGTGTTTTCTTGTGCATTAGCACAACTTTACCGGCTTCTTACTGGCGTTAGTAGTTTATGGTAACGTATTGGAAATTCTTATATTTTTGATGGTGTCCCAACTTAATGGGTTTCCAGTATTATTTTGTTGCACGAGTTACGAGGTAGATGATCAAACGAAAGAATGTTTGACATCAAAATTAAAGATATATGTGAGAGATTCCTGATAAAGAAATCTATATACATATGCTTGTGCTTTATTCTTAATTGACTTTTGGAATTCCTTATAGATATTCATATCTATATTATATATTTCACATGTTGTAATATACATACCTTTCATAGGGTTAAATGTATATAATAGATTCATATTTCCAAAAACCAGTCAGATATTTGGTCATGATATTATTTAGGGAAATCTTGTTACATGTTTGACATACCATTTATCCCGTCTTATCCGGTTCGCGCCGGAGTGGTAATTTCAGTATATCCGGACAAGCTGGAGAGTCTGCTACTCTATACCCAGTTTTGCCGGAGAAAATTTCCTATTTTCCATAAACAGTATCTTTTCAAAAAGTGCCTCTCTTTTTTTTTATTAGGGCTTTTTATCCAGAATCAAGGAAATTTGTATTTCCATAATATATCTTTATTCTTGACCAAGTAATACCAATAAACAAGAATAAATAGCAATTAAATGCTATTGCCTGCTAGTCGTTATTCTTATTGAATACTAATTATACTTATTTATACTTATATAAGTAATTTTATCTTGAAGCTTATATTAAGACAAAATTCTTAAGTTCGAGTCTAAATATCATTCAGAGTGCTATCAGATAATATTAAGTTTCTAATTCTCCGTTTAAACTTAGGTATTATTATAACACCTATTTGCGTAAACAAGTGGCTTAGCTTATACTAAGGCATCTTTTCTTATGTTCAAGTCTAAATGCTATCAGATGTGCTACCAGTTAAGTTAATAGCAATCTCCTAACTCTTTTATTTAAGCTTAAGTATTGTTATCACAACACTTATAGGCTTAAAGCAGTGGCTTAGCTCTGATACCACCTTCTGTCACGACCCCCGACCCCATCCTAGCCGGAATCGGAAGCCGCGAGCAGTCCAGTGGTACCGGTGATTATTTTGAAAAACATTGCAGCGGAAATTTCATCAGGACTGTGAGTTAGGAAAAATATCAGAGTTTAGAAACACCGGATTTTATTTAAATAGATGGAATAAATTCCATATTTTACAAAGGTAGCTTTTAATAAAAACAATATTTCTTAATTTGATTTAATTAATAAAATAAGCCACTTCTTGAAGTCTTTTAGTGCCGGATCCAATCCTTATTCCAATCTACTGTAATTACCTGAAACGCGTTTTAAAAAGGTTTTGTCAGCAGGAAATACTGAGTGAATCATTCAGTTTACTAAAACGACTCGTTTGTTATAATTTACAATGTTAAGATCTTTTACACATGTTTCTGATATCAACCAACTACCCACAGTATTTGTCACTCGACCGGATCTGTGACAGTGGTCATATCACCAATGGCTGCCCCAATGAATGACGTAAATCAATTAAAATTAGGTTCGCCCACCTAAAATGATTTAAACCGTAGTAATGTGCACAATACCCCACATACTGGCTGTAATTTGGTGATTACATAAACTTAATCACTGTAATTATAACTTTGAAAATAATTTGGAGTATTGTAAAACAGTTGATAAAAAGAAAGAATGACTCACAAATCAGCATGCAGGATTGAGTTAACAAACTTCTTGATTCTACTTCTTTCGATAATTAAGCATGCACTTTATTATTTTGGATCTTCTGATGATTTAATAGTTTGTTTGATTGTAAGGGTGTAGTTGGGAGTATTCTTGGTAGTTAAATACATAGTTTAATAGAATGGAATACGTATTGGTGTAAAACCCAAATCAAACCTTAACGGTAGTCATGAGATTCGAACCTTAACGAATTTCACAAAAACCGGGTTAATGATCAATACAGCTTTTACGATAACTCACGAGATCAAATTCTCACAACGAACGACAAAGTGCGATACTTAAACATTCATCGAATTAACGACGAACGACAAAGTATAACCCTAATGTGGGCGGCACTTAAACATCCATTGGATATATTGATCGGTCGGAAAATGAATCGTAATAGCGATTGAATGATTATTGGTTAGAACACCAACGTATAGAGAGAAGAAGAAAGAAATGAGCAAAGAAAAATGAATCCTAAGCTTCCTATTTATAGGTAGATTTATTCCTTAGCTAGGAAGTTTCCTTAACCATTAAGTTTCCTTAACTATTAAGTTTCCTTAACTATTAAGTTTCCTTAACTATTAAGTTTGCTTATCCATTTAACTAAATAACTTACTTAGCTTAATTAATCTTGCTTAGCTTAATTAATATCGATTAACTAATTAATTAATCATACTAAACTTAATTAACAAATTAATTAATCTACTCAGTTAACTGAACTGCTAAGTTTGATATACTAGTTTAACAGCTTGCTGATTATGAGTTCTAATTTCTAGACACAAGAACTCGTATTAGTGTATTAACTCAATTCAACATTAACGATAATCACGAGATAAAACCCTCATAACGATTTACAAGTGCAATACTTAATAATTCAGCGGATTCACAACGAATGACAGAGTATAGCCCGAGTTTGGACAGCACTCAAACATTCAAGTCGAAATCACAATGAATAACAAAGTATAACTCAATTTGAGCAACACTTAGACAATCGTTGGATAGTTATAATCGATCGGATAAAGTATCGTACCGGTGATTAGAGTTATTACCCTAATAACGGGCAGAGTTCAGGGATTTTGAGGGTAAAATCCCGAGCTATAAAAGCTTGACGAAAAGGAAAGTATTGAACAGCGATTGAGTGATTACCCTGTTTTGCGGCAGCGTTTCGAGGTGTGTGTGTTTATTGTGGTGAACAGAGCATAACTCCGTCTGATTTCTGACTTTGTTCGTCGTTAAGTGCCCAGAATCAAGTGCCAATGTTCTGCTATTTATACTCGATTTTGGGCATGCTTACGGACCGTAAGCCTGGGCCCTTACGGTCCGTAAGGGACACCTAAAATTCTTTTGCTTGCCCCCTACGGGACTAGCCCTGATGAGTCAGAAATTTGGTCCAATTAGATTTCAACAACGTTTTAAGTAGATAATCGTCAACTAGGTTTTGCCCCCCTTGAGTTTTAGGGGCCCTGATCCTGATTCCGATTGTTCTGAAAATTTTAGGGTTTATGCAGAATCACTTGGGTGTCTTACTTAGAGTTTCCTCATTGGATAATTATCATACTAAGTGTTAATTTTAGTGAGAGTTGTTACACTTCGGGTGAAGAAAAGCTTTATATGGGAAATAAAGCTACCGCTAGCATCAAGGGGGAAGGCACGGTCGCCTTGAAGATGACTTCGGGCAAGGAGCTTACCTTGACAAATGTGCTTTATGTCCCAGAGATACGGAAGAATCTCGTGTCGGGATGGATGCTCAACAAGTTTGGATTTCGTCTAGTGTTTGAATCGGACAATTTTGTCTTGTCTAGACGTGGAATGTTTGTTGGAAAGGGCTATGCCCTTAATGGTATGTTTAAAATGAATGTAATGGTTGTAAACCAAAACAAAAGTTTGAATGAAACTTCTACTTCTACTTACATGGTTGAGTCTTCTAATGTTTGGCATGGTAGACTAGGACATGTAAATTTTAATTCATTACGACGTTTAATTAATTTAAACTTGATACCAACATTCCATATCGAGTCCAATCACAAATGTGAGACATGTGTTGAATCCAAACTAACAAGATCATCGTTTAAATCGGTTGAACGAATAACCGAACCCCTTGATTTAATTCATACCGATGTGTATGATTTAAAAGCGGTTCCCACGCGTGGAGGAAATAAGTACTTCATCACGTTTATTGATGATTGTACGAAATATTGCTACGTGTATTTACTAAAAAGTAAAGACGAAGCAATAGAGAAGTTTATCTTGTACAAAAATGAAGCTGAGAATCAACTTAAAAAGAAGATAAAAGCTTTGAGAAGCGATCGAGGAGGTGAATATGTTGCACCTTTTGCAGATTTATGCGCAAAAAGTGGCATTGTACATGAGTGTACACCTCCTTATTCACCACAATCAAATGGCGTTGCGGAACGTAAGAACCGCACATTGAAAGAGATGATGAACGCCATGTTGATAAGCTCGGGAGTGAACCTGAGAAATGTGGGGGGACGCGATTCTCTCAGCCAACTATCTTTTGAACAAGATACCCTTGAAAAATAGGGACGAAACTCCATATGAGTTATGGAGAAAAAGGAAGCCATCATACAAATACTTGAAAGTGTGGGGGTGCCTAGCTAAGGTGATTGTACCACCTCCTAAGGCTCTTAGGATAGGACCTAAAACTGTTGATTGCATTTTCATTGGATATGAACATCAAAGTAGTGCACATCGTTTTCTTGTATATGAATCCAAGAATCCCGGTGTACACAAACACACTATCATGGAGGCAAATCCTAATATCGTCTCATATTTTGAGAATGTGTTTCCTATGTTAGGACAAAGACATGCGCCTTCATCAAGAGCGGTTGATGAAGCAGGTCCAAGTTCATCTACATGGTTAGATGAAGCAGGACCAAGTTCATCTACGAGGATAGATGAAATACATGAACGACCTGAGGTCGAGGAGGGTGAGCTTAGACGAAGTAAACGACAAAGGGTTGAAAAATCATTTGGTCCTAACTTCATGAGCTACATGGTTGAGGGGGAGCCCAATACCTACCGCGAGGCGGTTACCTCCGCAGAAGGACCTCAATGGCAAGAAGCAATTAAGAATGAAATTGATTCTATATTGCAAAATCATACTTGGGAGTTAGTAGATCTTCCACCTGGTTGTAAACCACTTGGATATCGTTGGATATTCAAAAGGAAGATGAAAGCCGATGGAAGTATTAATAAATACAAGGCAAGGTTAGTGATCAAAGGATTTAGACAAAAGGAGGGTCTAGATTACTTTGATACTTACTCGCCTGTTACGCGAATAACCTCTATAAGATCGATTCTTGCAATTGCGGCTCTAAGAAATTTGGAAGTTCACCAAATGGATGTAAAGACCGCACTTCTAAATGGCGATTTAGAAGAAGAAATTTACATGGAACAACCCGAGGGTTTTTCCGCCCCAGGAAACAAGGGTAAAGTATGTAAATTGGTCAAGTATTTGTATGGCTTGAAGCAAGCTCCAAAACAATGGCACCAAAAGTTTGATCATGTCATGATTGACAATGGTTTCAAAATAAATGAGTGCGACAAGTGTGTTTATTTTAAAGACACACCAAGAGGTTATGTGATTTTATGTCTTTATGTAGATGATATGCTTATCATTGGGAGTAATGATAACATTATCAACTCAACGAAAGACATGTTGAAAGCGAGGTTTGACATGAAAGACATGGGTCTCGCGGATGTGATTCTTGGAGTTAAAATCACTAGAACCCAAAATGGTCTTGTATTGAGTCAATCTCACTACGTGGACAAGATCCTTGGGAAATTCAATTCGGACTCGATCTCCAATTGATAATACCCAACGCCTAAGGAAGAATAGAGGCGAGAGTGTTTCTCAGTTAGAGTACTCAAGGATCATTGGTAGTCTCATGTATCTAATGACATGTACTAGACCCGACTTAGCATATGCTGTAAGCAGGCTAAGTAGATACACCAGTAATCCGAGCGAGGATCATTGGAAAGCTATCACAAGGGTGCTCAGATACATAAGATACACGAGAGACTATGGATTGCGTTATACCCGTGATCCAGCAGTGATCGAAGGATACACTGACGCGAACTGGATATCGGATATAAAAGATCATAGATCGACAAGTGGATATATGTTTACACTTGCTGGCGCAGCTATAGCTTGGAAGTCTTCCAAGCAAACGGTTATAGCTAGATCTACGATGGAATCCGAATTTGTCGCTTTAGATAAAAGCGGGGAAGAGGTGGAGTGGCTACGTCAATTTGTGGAAGATATTCTAAGATGGCCAAAGCCGTTGACGGCGATCTGCATACATTGTGACAATCAGTCTGCTCTTGCTAGAGCACAAAGCATGATGTACAATGGCAGATCAAGGCACATTCGACGTAGACACAACACGGTACGACAACTTATCTCAACGGGTGTTATCTCAGTTGACTATGTGAGGTCAATTGAGAACATTGCGGACCCGTTAACAAAAGGCTTTAGCACAGATAAGGTGTATAGGTTGTCAAGAGGAATGGGACTAAAGCCCATAGATGAAGGGAATGTGAGGGAAACCTAACCTAGTTGACTGGAGATCCCAAGATCTAGGTTCAATAGGCAAACTTAATCATAAACCCAAAGGGAGTCACTGTGGGGGGTGCCCCAAAATCAACAAAGGGAGTTGTATACTTCCTAGTACATTCCAATCAGTGACATGAAGGAAAGGTTAAGCATGTTGAGGTTAAGGATTTTGAGGAAATCCAAATTAACCATGATGCTTTTAATGATTCAGAGGAATCACCTATGTTAGAGAGAAGTGGGGTCGCATCGAATGGATTTGTGGGGAGGCGCAAATCCGAGAGCTCTCGCAGAACCAGGAACGTGTTCCATGACCATGAACGGACACAACCATGAGGTCTTGACTCGACTAGGGAGAGTATTGTGTGAATGTATATTGTCGCCTACATAAATGGGGGATTGTTCAAGGGCACCGCGTCTACAAGACCCTAGGAGGCTAAGTATGCTTCACAAAAGTAGGTTCAAAGGTTACACCTACCTATCTTACAATGCTCAACTGTTGAACGTGTATCGTTGAAACTTGATAGATCGATTTCTATTCATGTGGGGGATTGTAAGAAATTTTGTGAAAATAGTATTTTTCACAAATATAGGAAAATGATTTTTTCCTGTTTTGGACTAGAAATAAATATAATAAAATGAGTGGGTTTTATATATTTATTTGTGGGTTTGTGTTCTATGTTGGAAGGGCTTCGCAACGAACTAAACCACGTCCAAAACGGAGCTAAGATGAATGAGATATCGATGCTCAAAGTTTGGTGTTTGAAACTTGAATCCTGAAATAAGTGGGAAAGTGGCACCTTGTCCCACATCGGATGAGAGATGGAACTTAAAGGAGTATTTAAGTAGGATCTCTCCATCCTTATTGTTTCATGGAAGCACTCACTAGTGTACTCGCAAAGGGTGCGGAGCACCCTAACTCGCACACGCACTCGCACACGCGCGCGCGTGGCGTGGGCGATAAGGCGCAATGTGGCGCTTTGATGGCGCACTTTGCACTTCGTCGCGAGCCGCTTGAGAGCCGTCTTTGTATTTTTGACCGCGTGCGCGTGGTGGAAGCACAAGGGTTGCAAGGACCAAGTGGTTGGTGATGTGGCACGCGGTTGCGCGCATGGTGCATGCGCACTGAGGTGGCGTGCGCGGCGCACCTAAGTGAGACAAAACGGCGCGACTGTGTGGCGTGCTCGTAGAGGCTCACAGGTGACGTGGCACACGTTGGACCAGAGTGAGTATGGCGCACGCGCGCATGACAGTGAGCCAAGTGGACGCACCGCGCATGCGGGTGCAGACCTGCGCGCGCACCAGTGTGTCTTGCGCGCGCGCGCGCAGAAGTTTCCAGCAGCAGTTAATGCAGTGCAGTTACGGTTCAGCGTTCGAAACTGACGAAGTTAATGCGTTTGACTAAGAATTAAGTGACGAATTAAAGTGCATTAAAGACGTCTAATGCAGTTTAATTCTCCATTTAATTCATTTTTCAGTTTCGTCTAGACCTGCAACTATAAATAGGGTGCTACCCTATTGCAGAAGATACACCGAAAATTCACCAGCTCTACAATCTTCTCTCCCTACAGAATTCTCATATTCTTCTCTCAAGCAAGCAAGGTACACCTTCGGGTTGGAGTCAAGACCGGCAGTGCAACTGCTTGTGGCTGTTGTATCCTGGAAACAAACGTGTTCTCCTAGGAGACACGAAATTTGTTTTAAGGGACCCGTGTCTAACACGATCCTCAGCCAAGAACAGTTTCGTCTGTTCGGATTTCTGTTCTTGTTTGTCTATTCTTTTCAGTTGTAATTGTATTTTTTTTATTTCATTCTGTAATTGTTTCAATTAGTCAAGTTAATAAAGTTTTATTTAATTTTGCACGAACGGATTCCTACAGAAAGATGATCAAGGACCTGATAAGCTCGACAATGAATTTTAAAAAGCTCAGCCCAAGAAGCGTATTGGCTGGTCTCTACTTCAAGGGTTATGGGGATGAAATTCTTGATGTTAGTAACGGTAATGGCGGGATAAATTTTAGGGTTTATGAGGAAGGAGAAGGGAAAAAGTGATCGGAGGGAATGGGAAGGGTGGTGCCGGCGCTGAAAAGAAGAAGAAGGGAGGGGCATCATCAAAAGAATCACAATGATAAGGTTTCATAATAGAACGCTGATGATATGATTTGCTCTTTTTCATATGACCAATGAATAAGGTTTTTGTCATGCGCAGGAGGATTTATGGAATCAGGTTCCAGTATTTCCTGTTGAGGAACATGTATGTATGTATGTGTTGCGATCAATATATATGTTACATCATGTTTCACGTTTCATGACAGTGGACCCAGCCTCAGTTGTTATCAGAACACAATTGGAGTTTCTCAAATCTACAAGTGAGTCTACGCTAAAAAAAATTATTGTTATATTTGCTTTCCGAAATTCTATGCACTACTAGAAAACTGCTGCTATTCCTAAAAAAATTCCTATGCATTTTTTACAAACGAAAATTCTGACACTTTTCTCACAAAATTCCTACAAACAAGAAAGGGTCTTAGTTTTATGACAAAAAAGCGACAAAAAAGCCACAAATTGTTATGCGTAAGAAAATTGTCGGAAATTTCCCACGTATTTCCGATAGAAATTGACGTGGGAATAATAGCAATTTTCGTGGAAAATCTGTGAGTAACTGCAGTTATCCACGGATTTCGCACGGAAATTGACATGGGAATAATTAGCAATTTTCTAGTAGTGATGTCAATGCATCGACAAATGTAATGTGACAACTCGTATTTCGAAACTATCCTTGTGTAATGTTATGTGATTACGTGAATTTATATTAATTGGATATTATGATATGTGCATGTATGTATGTAATTGAATTACACAAAATGAACCGATCGCACAACACACAACACAATCGCACAAGCCCATGTTGGGCCGTATTGCTTGTATTCGGACTAAAGGGCAACCATGATGGGTTCGGCCCACCTTCTTTTGCACACGTAACACTTAGGGGAAAAGTGTTTACTCCTCATAATTTGCAAAACACCCTCACACACAAAACCCTAGTGCTCTCTCTCTCTCCCCCTCACGAACTCGACGGCAGCCAAACATTCTCTCCAACGAAGATCCTTCATTGTTCGGATCAAACCTTGTTCCTTCTCTAACCAGTTAGTGTTTCATGTTATGTGTTTTGTTCGGGTGATGTATCGTTATGTTGTTGATATGTGATCGGTTATATATGTATGTGTTTCATCCGAATCCGAATGGTTTGATCTTAATGTTCATGAAATCGGCTTGCTTATGTGTATTAGAAATTCGTACATGTTAATCGGATCTCACACTATAGAACTAGATTCGAATGCTTGTTAATCGGCTGCATGAAACCGGATTGTTATATGGCCGAGTTTGAAGTATCATGAGATGATTGAAACCCTTAGATGAGTATGTTTAGGTGTGTTGAATTATTGTTCATGATTATTGATTATCTAGGGTTCATGAGAAATCATTTGAATATGCTCAGTTTGATCGATTGTATGTTAAACGAATAGTTGGAAACTTGTTAATTGATAAATGATAAATTTGGAAACCATTGAATGATTGTAACCGAATGACATAGTATTCGGATGTCTAAACTGATCGCACAAGACCTCTTAGTCGCACAAGAGGTCCACTCGCACAAGATTTCTGGTCGCACAAGGAGTCCGGTCGCACAAGGCACCCACAGTCGCACAAGGGTTACTGGATCGCACAAGTGATGATGTTTGTCTAACTGTTGGGCCTCAAAGCCCAAACCCGGTCGCACAACCCAAATCGGATCGCACAAGACTTGTGTTGTCTATTTGGGCCGATACATGTTAGGACTGCCATGCTAATTGTTTGGGCTGGGTGTATATGTTATTGGGCCGGGCTTTGTGAATCGCACAACCCATTGTGGACCGCACAAGTATGCGGATCGCACAATAGGTTGGGCCGTTATTATTTGGGCTTCTTGGTGTATTACTTGACTGTTAAAGTGTTGCCATGATCTTTACGTGCTCGTAACATGTTAACTTGTGTGAAACTTATGTGCTTTTCACGAAACCAAAACCTGACTTGTAAGGTAACCATGTTAGGACGTGGTTGACCACTAGCAGCTAGACTTGACCTTTTTGTGTATCTGCCGAGCAAACCAAGGTGAGTTCACACTCTTACCAAGGCATGGGATTCCCGGGGTTGGGAATGGGATGTGATGACTTACTTGTACTTACCTAGTTAATGGAACTTAGTGATATTTTCCTCGGGAGAGGAGGGTTATTGATAAGATACTGCTAGACTAGTGATACATATACTTCTCTTCGCACACACACGCCAGGTTTTGGCTGCGATAATAGAACCAATCTTTGCACACATGCCTATAATGGCTGCGAACTGTACACTAAACTTCGCACACATGCCGAGTGGGTTGCGATACAAATATACCTAGTCTAGAATACTTGGGAAATTCCCACTAATCTTCGCACACACGCCTAGAGGGCTGCGATACAAATGCATACGATACATGGATTACTAAACGAACATATGATTTACAATACGATTACTATAACTGAACAAACCACTGTGAACTCGCTCAACTAGTTGTTGACTCTCTGTTACATGCCTTGCAGGACCTTAGGTACTCATGGAGCTTGCACGGGAGGCGCAGTCGTTGTGGACATGGATCGGGGTTGTTTTGATAAACACTTATGACAATTGAAAACTTATTAATTACGTTGGATTTTATAATATGCTTCCGCTACTTAAACTATGTTAATTGAACACCTTTCATATTGTGGGTTGATATACATTTACGTTTATTATTACTTATTATGTTCGATATGATTGGTGGCTTGATCCTGGTCATGTCACGCCTCCAAGCAGTGGTACTCCGCGTGTGGATTTTGGGGGTGTGACATGTAATACTACTAACCTAATTTTATATGAGAAATTTACGAAACTAGCCAAGAAATTAGTCTAACTTACGAAACTAGCCAATTCACGCGTCGTTGGAAGGCCATTCACAGTTCCCAATGCCATTGACGCGCCTGCATGGCCATCTAATGCGTTTGCCAACAATATGCTGACACGTGTGTTACAATAGAGTAACCTGCAAACAGACGCGTCCGATGCATCTGGCTTGTTCGGTTGCGTTTGTGTGGCTGGTTGATTTCTTGATGCGTCCCGTTCAGACCCGTAAGAGTGGTAATGTGTCCTCCTACAGACGCATGCGTGCTGTCAGGTTACTCCGGTCACCTTCTCCGGTCACAACACCACAAGGAGCTAAGATTGTAGTGATCAACCGTGAAAGAAAAGAAATTTGTTTTGGCGACTGGCCATTTTTATACAAAAAGGAAGAAGACAACAGGTTTTTTGTGACACCTGATCGTCGCGAAAAGAAAAGAAAGATAACACAGGGAATTGTATTAGAGACGGTTTGGGTGTCGCGAATTGTTTGGTGAACTGAATTACGGTTGAGTTGATGTTGATGTCGGCTGAAGGTTTTGTGCGAATAAAACATTTGCTAGTGTCTATTTGGTTGCCAAATTATCCACAGAAGCGGTGGTGTTCCGTACACGGCGATGATCCTCACGGTGGTGCTGGTTGTTTGTTATATTTGGTCCGATGTATCTCCGGTAAGTCATGTCGGCAGAAGGTGATGAGCCCAATGACTAGCCATTAATGACTGGACAAGCAAAGCAGAAATGGAGCCACGAGCCAGCCAGAAATGCATTAGCTGGGTGGGATGCGTTTCTTGCAGGTACCTAAGGCGTTAGTTGCAGGGAGACAGACACGTGTCATGTTCCCATAGGCGGGCGCATCCGAAATCTTGAATGGCCTTCCAACGACGCGTGGACTGGCTAATTTCGTAAGTTGACTAATTTCTTGGCTAGTTTCGTAAATTTCTCATTTTATATTCTTAATTAGGATGCCTTTAAAAATGGTGGGGTGTTACATGGGGAGGAGAAAGTGTTTCTCTTCTGTTCAGCAGAGCGTAAGAGTTCAGATTCTTATATTTTTATGAGCATGTGTTTTCATCATCAAACTTATAAAGTTTACCTAGCTTTTATTTTATGTATAAACCTTCAAAATCATTTTACAAAAGTTTTTTTTTTTGTCACCTCCATTTTCATCCTACAATGCTTGCTTTATATCATATTTTTGTATCATATTTTACTACTGGTTGGTTGAAAATGATGTCTTTACACACATCCTAATCAACAACTATAAAGTGTTGTAGCATGTATTTTGCTTTTAATTGTTAAATGACTTGTTTCTTTTATTGTCATTGCAGCTCTCTTTATCCCCTTTAATGGTCAAATGAAAGCATCATGCATACCTGTGGCTGTTGTGGTAAGTAGGGATAAATCTAATTCATTTCAAGTTACTTAGCTTCATACATGACTGACACCTTCCTTGTTCTAATATGTCCCTTCTTTTCTCATTTGGACTTGTTTTGTTAACTTAGTATAGTACCTAACTAATCATCTATTGAGACCTGGTGTTGGACTGTTGTATATTTAAACTTCAACCAAGATCTTGTCATGGAGAGGTTAAAATTTACTTGTACATGGGCTATGGTTGATCTCTAACTTATTATAACTCTATATTGTATCTTAGCTCCTAACTTTTGTTTACTCAAATATTTGGATCATTGTGCTACATTTTGTGTTGAATTTTTTGTTGTGCTAGATTTTTTTTTTTTTGATGTAGATTTTTTTTATATTAGATTTTTTGTGTTGTATTATTTGAAAACAAAAGGGTAAGAGTTTGTATTTTAGGACCAAAATGCCCTTTAATCCTAGTTACAAAGAATGTCACATGTCATCTCTACAATCTTTCTTAGGCTACTTAGCCAAAACCCATTTTTTTTTAGAAAATCATCTCCCTTGTTAATCACATTAACACATCAATCAGATATCAAAAAGTGCATTCTTGCAATTGCCAATTAACCTTTTTTTTTTGTACTACGGGGCAGATTGTATCTTTAAAGCTATACAAATTAACGGCTCTGAAGAAGTTATTGGCATGGAGAAAGTGAACATGGCCTGGGTTCCTTGTGTTCCACCAGGAGAATGGTGCTGATTTACAAAGTGTTATTTTTTATTAATTTTTTTATCAAGAACCATATTTTACGAGTTCGGGTTAATTTTTTTTACTAGCGAATTGGCAACTGTTTCATTGATAGGAATCTTAATTTTATAGGGGTTCATAACCAAAGAGAGTATGCATCCTTGCTTGAATACTTTTACAGTATTTTGTCCTAAAATTGGTAGCTAATGTTGTTTGGCCATTTGACTTTGACACAGGGCTACTCCAGAGAATTTTGAGTTCAGCCCTAGTTCTCAGCAGTGCGTAACACGTAAGCGGTAAGTGTAAATTAGCAAATTCATTAAGGCATGGGCGTGCTAATCTTAATTCATCTTTCCTCTCAAAATGTTCAGGACTTTTTTTTGAACAATAAACTTCATTAAAAACACAGACGAGTCCTCAAATCAAGGACCGCCGATAAACCTTACAAACAATACAAAGGGTATTTCACCCAATCATTCCAAACAACATTTTTGAACCTAGTTCGATGTTTAAACCAAAAATAAGATAAAGCCTTCACCGTCGCCACAATCTCTAAAACCCGAGGTGTCACTCTGGAACAATTTCTTGTTACGCTCCTTCCAAATCGCCCAACAAGTCACCATGAAAACACCTCGTATAACCTTCCTCTCCCACTTGGATTTGAACGAAATACCCTTGATGTAGGGTAAAATACACATATTTGTCCCGTGTAAATTGTATAATTATTGTATAGTTTTTATTTGTTTTATTTAGTTTTGGTATTGTATGATATTATTTTGTGTTGGTGCAGGTCCTGGTGCAAATGAAGCGAAAAAGAGTAATATGGAAATGACCAGCCAGTTGGGCAGAGTAGGATGCCAGAGACCGAATTAAAATTGCTGCTATTTCCCGTGATTGAACCGAGACCACCATCTCTATTTTATAAACTCAAGGGACCAAAATGCATATTATGTGAAAGTTGAAATTAATTCTCTAGTCCATGACAACATAAAGGCATTCATTCACGTGAATCATTAGACCATCTCCAATAGGGCATTTTTACCCATTTTTTGAGAGTGATGTGGCAGTAAATATGTTTTTACCTATTGGGGGCCTCATATTTAGCTTCCATTTTTTTGATTCATTTTTGTAGAGAAACTACAAAAAATGAATGAAAGGTGGGGATGGTGTCAGTTGGTGGGTCCGGGTGGGAGGGTTGGGTATAATATTAAAAAAAATATATTTAAAAATGGTGATGATGTGGCATTATGTTGAGATGTTTTTAAGGTTTTGTTATTGGGTGAATTTTGAGTGTTTTTTTAAAAATGAATGTTTTTATGATGTGGCGCTGACTAGATATGTTTTTAGGTGTTTTTTATGTTTCTTATTGGAGATGCTCTTAATTGAGATTTTTGATTGAAAAAGAAAAGAGAAAATAGCATTTGCACTCTTTGACCAAGTTTCTTTTGCATTGACCGAACGTTACCAAACATTTGACTGCCTATTATTATGTTTGTGATTGGGCTGTTTGGAGGTCTGCGAGAGCCGAGCCCAAAAGAAAAAAGAGGCGGCTAAAGGGTTAATTGACCGACTATGTTTAGACGCAAATATATAATTAAGACATCACAAAAGATTGGAGGCATCAACAGGAACCGCACGAATTGGAGAAGACGGCTGGACGTAATTACATCAGACCCATGCGATCATAAGGGGACGAAAGTTGAAGCTTGTTTTGCGAGAATCATCGAGATCGAGCAGGAAGCTTGGGAAGCAAGAGATTAACGGGTTTTTCTACTAGATTTCTTTAGTTTTCTATTTTTCTTGTTTGTCATCGATGAATTCTTGTTCTAAACCTTATTTGATTGTTTCCATGACTATGATTCTTGGCTAAACTTTTTTACTACCTAGGCTAATGACAATAGTTAAATAAAGTTTGGTTCCTTATTCGATTTTTGGCGTGGTTGTGGATTTTTCTTGTACTGTAAAAGCTTTGGGAATTTAACTTGGTGCATATGCGTGCTTGTGATTGTTTGATTATTGTTTATTGCTTCGTTCGATTCTTGGTGACGGTCTTTATCACATAATAGAGTCGGGCTAGGGTTTTAGGTTTTGGTGAGTGTCTATATCACATAATAAATCTCTAATCCTTTAGGGTGAAAATCTAGTAAGTAACCTTAGAAACAATATTCGGTACTTTAATAAAATCAAGTGTTCTGCTAAACTCGTCGCTGTGAGGCTCGAGGGTATTAATAGGTCTCGGTTTGGTTATAAGTCCTTAACGTTCCATTGTCTATTAAACCAAGATTAAAACCCGTAGTTGCTTTAGACATTCGCGCGGCAAGGTAGAGCGTCTTACATTGGCACTTTCAAGAAACTAGAGGACTGAAAGGAAAATCTAGAAAACCGGTAAGCGTAACAGCCTAGGTAGTGCCACAAGAATCGCCTTGAGAGTGTTTGAGGGGCTTAGTGGTGTCTTAATAGGTTTAGCATTTAAAGATCCCGGTTCCGCACCACAAAATCATCGAATAGAAATCCATTCTGAGTTAAACTTGCGTCTAGCCTAGGTAGTCTTCATCACCTTTGGTCAAAGTCTTCGTCCACATTCGTGTTTAGTCTTTTCTTTGATTTTTCTAGTTTAATATTTTATTATATTTTTAGGATATTTAGAAAACCCCCCATCAAATAAACAATTAGTTAAAGTCCGCGTCAGTCTAAGTCTAGATAGAGTCATTAGCGTAATTTAGTAGAGTCTCTTGGGTTCGATACTCGGACTTCCTTAGGCTATACTACACCGATCGGTACACTTGCGGGTCGTGTGGTTTAGGGTTTAGAGAGTCTTAGTTTTATAAATTTAAAGCTTAGAGAGTCTAGAATTAGGGTAATTTTAGTTGTTTTAATTAACCCATTTTCAGCACATCAACCCTCCATCTTCAACAGGTCGTTTACCGAATAAAAACTGCAGCCATTAATTCTGCACCAATTCCAGATTTTGCTCCAGACCCCGAAAGTAAAGCCACATTCAACCATTAAATGCTGAACATATTCATCTACTGTCTCGCACAACGGACAAGATAAATTCGGAATATTTACTTTCCTCTCAACAAAGCAAGACGAGTCGGTATTCGATCAATCTCCATTCTCCACACAAAAATGTTTACTTTGACTGGAACCCAAGTCTCCCACTTCATCGACGCCTTTGACGGAATTATACCATCCTTGCGCAACCACTTTTTTACAGCCGCGACAGTGAAGTACCCATTTTTATCCGGTTCCCAAACCCACAAATCCTTACCCCCTGCAAAATGAACCTGAGAAAGCATAGAGACCACGTCCTGAGCCTCAGAAATCGCCTCAACTGTAGTTGTTTCCATGACCCAAAATGTTCAGGACTTGAATACCATTTGCAACTCTCAAGATATAAAATCTTTTGTAAAAACTCTAAAAATTTCATATTGATGTATAGTGCAGTACACAATGTTTATCTTAAGCTTTCACAATCGTCTTTGTCACGAATAGGTGTTGCTTTCAACCTTTTCTTTTGATTTTTTAAACACAAAAACGAGTAGGGTTGTTCTTGGTTGTCCCTTTCTTGCTCGTCGATCTGCTATCCGCATATACTCCAACTCTCAATTTTAACCAACTATAACAATCCCTTCTTTCTTTGACCATATTTTAAGGCCTTGGTTATTCACACATCCCCTTTGGTTATTTGCACATCCCTTGCACCCTATAGGAAGTGTATAGGGCAATACGGTTCCTCTGGGTCCAAGTGTATGGAGCAATACACTTCCTATATGTGTACTTGAAGTACAAACTTTTCAAAAGACGGTCAGCTAATGATTAAGGGACTAGAGGAAGTGTATTGGGCAATACGGTTCCTCTGGGTCCAAGCGTATTAAGCAATACACTTCCTATATGTGTACCAATATGCTTCCCATTGATTTAATTCGTTCACCTACCGAAACCCTATAGGAATCGTATTGCCCTATACGCTTCCTATTGGGGTCACTTTTCAGACCTTTTCAGTTCTGAACTGTCTGCTGCATGTTAGAGAATACCTGATTCATCGTACCAATAGGAAGCGTATTGCCCTATACGCTTCATATTAACCCTAGGGGAATCGTATTGCCCAATACGCTTCCTATTGATTTAATGCGTTCACCAACCCAAGCCCTATGGGAAGTGTATTGCCCTATACGCTTCCTATTAAACTTATGGGAATCGTATTGGGCAATACGCTTCCTATTGATTTAATGCGTTCACCAACCCAAGCCCTATGGGAAGTATATTGCCCTATACGCTTCCTATTAAACTTATGGGAATCGTATTGGGCAATACGCTTCCTATTGGGTCACACGTCAGAGAATATTATACCAATAGGAACCATATTGCCCAATACGCTTCCTATTGGTGTCGCATTTAATGCTTCAAACCCTGTGGGAAGTGTATTGGCCTATATGGTTTCTATTGAGGGATGTTCAAAAATTTTAGAGGATGTGTAGATACCATCACCCTATTTTAAATCAAGTTATACTAAAATGGCAACCCCATGTTACCAAAGGTTTTAGATAGTTTTCTCAAACATTAAACTTTTTTAGATAAATGACTAAATTCAAAAGATTTCATCTCTATAAGCATGTCATAATTGACTTTTTCAATATAATGAAAACCCTTCATTATGTTATCTGAATATATAAATTGTATTAAAAACAAAATGATGGAAAAAGGCTCTTGTGACGCACGTATAAGGCACACCCCATTCACATTGTAGGATTTTGTGCAGCTTAACCAACCTGTATTTATATAAAAAGGTTGAAACTGTTAGACTAATCTTGTAAAGGTTTGCAAGTATTAGGGCTAAACTGTGATTACTTGTAAACCATAGGGTTTTGAGATAGTTTTCCTATTTAATATGTTTAGATTATTATTTTTCTCACGATACTTTCTCCATTAATTGGTATCAGAGCCTAGGGGCTAGGGCTCGGTTCGAAAAAGTGTCAGGCCGCAAGTCGAAGATCAAGAGAAGTCCGGCAGGGGGTTTGATCGTTTAAGGTGAATGCCGATCAACACCAATAATCTGCGACGGGTTTCAAGAACAATCTCGTATTCGTTGGTTGATAAGAAGCATCCAGTAACAGGGTTTTGTTGATCAAGATCAGCGATCAACTGAACCACGAAACACAATGGGCAATAATAACAATCGCACGATACAGGTTAGGGAAGGAAGTTCAACTTCGTTATAGTGTCCGTTGCTAACCGCAATGAACTACACAGTTTGGGCGATGAAGATGATTGCCATCTTCAATGTGAATGGTGTGTGGGATATGATTAAATCTGGAACTGCTAATAATCCAAAGAGAAATCACCTAGCAACCGCTCTGCTTTATCAAGCACTACCGGAAGATCAAGTTCTGTGGATAGGTAATCTCCGTACGGCCAAGGCGATGTGGGATGCAGTAAAAGTCCGACATCAAGGAGCAGACTGAGTTGTTGAAACATGGTGAAGGGGTATGGTCCCAAAACGACCATTACCCGCATCAAACAAACCCCTACCAGTAAGCAAACCGCACCCATGCGGTCACATCCTTCGAACCCATTCGGTCCGAAGATGAATAGCTTGACCTAAGTACAAAAGAAGATGAACATATCGATGCGGCTGGCACCGCATCATATGACCATTTTCGTCACGACAAGGGAAGCGAGCAAATAGTCTCCACATACGATGATGCGGCCAACACCGCATCTCGCGTGTTTCTTGATCACAAGTAGGAGACGCGGTAACTTCAGGCGTTACCGCATGCAGCGATGCGGCTCGCACCGCACCCTGCATATCCAGCAAGTGGACTGACACGCCATGCAAGTGGCTGACACCACGAGGCAAGTGGCGCCGGCGACAGTCCCCTGTCAGAGCTATTAAAGCAATGGGCTGACGTGGCGTAACCCCCACGGCCGGCGAGACTGACACACCTGCAACGGTGCAGCTCGTCGTCAGCCCATCCATCAATCTCCTCCTTCACTCCTCGGCTATAAATACCGACCCCAAACCAGGTTTGAGGTATCTCTTCACAACTCTCTCACTACTACTATCTTGCTTTGCTTCCCAAGCAAACTACTGATTCTCACGCCGGAGAGTGGTAACAAGGAGCACCCCCCACCCCATCCTCCTTGTTACGAGTCACGGCTTGTTTCCTTGTGCAGGAGATCATCCACCGGTGACCCAGCCAGCGATCTCCGAGAGGAAGGGATTAACCCTTCTTGACGAGACCAGTGTGTTAACCCTGCCCGGTTAACCATTGTTTCATCATTGGCGCCCACCGCTACTCTTAGCACCTTTTAATCCATCCCTCTCCCTCTCAAGATCATGACTGATAACCAAAACACCAATGCGGATAATCCAAATCCCCCGGTCCCAACAGGGGTCCACCCTTCGACCCCCCAACCCGGACACATTGGCACGTCCACCCAAAGGATCCCATCCTTTGCGTTCGGACACGATTTATCACAGGCCCCAACTGTGCTCCCACCAGGCGTAGATTTACACTCCTGGTACCAACAGCAGACTGACCTGCTGGTAGCGGCTTACAACCGCGCTTGTACGGAAGCAAACGTACAAGCTGGGCCTACTCCAATACAACACACACCTGCCAACCGTATACTCCAATACGATGGCAGGTTACACTCACGTCCGGCTTCCAGAAGCCGACATGACGACCGTGGATCATCTTACTGTTCGGTCAATACACTCAACGAGGATACTTCCTCATATGAGTCCCGCTCCAGAGGGCCAGTGCATACCCGCCTGGGCCCCTATGGCGAAGATAGGAGGCGGTCAGCTTCCAGGCGCGGCCCAGGCATCCAGAGCCGACTGGGCCCGCAACCTTACACGGAAGGGTACGGTCATACCGACCCTGACGATCAAACCTACCGTGGGGAGTCTCACGACACCAGCAGCAGACCGGGGGGACGCAACTATGTTCCTCCCAGTCACCCCCGCACTACATACCTCAGGGCGGCAAAGCGCCCTGTACACGAACCATACAGGCCAAGGGCCGCGGCCGAAAATTCAAAATTCGTCCCGCACATCGCCAACGCCGATATCACCACGACAAAATTCCCAGTCAACATTGGGAAATACAGTGGCTCGACCGACCCGGACGACCACATGAACATCTTCACAGGCGCAGGCGTCAATGGCAGGTGGGACGAACCCACCGGGTGCAATTTTTTCCCCCAGACCCTCATCGGTCTGGCGAGGGCATGGTTCCTCGCCCATTTTAGCCAGCAGCGACGCCACGAACGCGATTCGTTGGACGTCATGAACATCTGGCGAAGGGATGACGAATCGCTCGAGGCATTCGTCATCCGTTACAATAAAGAATGCCTAGAGATAGGCGACGTGGCGGACCAAATGGCGCGAAACCATTTTATTCGGGCCGTCAAAGACAGAGAGATGATCATGACCATCTCTGGCAAGGAGGGGTTGCCTAAAAAATGGGAGGATGTTATGACCGCAGTCAAGACATATGCCCAGACACAGCGGTCGCTCGAACCGCACGTCAAAAAGGCAAAACCCCAAGCCGAAACATCCCACCAAGGGTCCAAACGTAACAACAAACGAAACCGGGATGCAGGCAATCGGGATATTACTAAACCGTATTTCCCGCAACCCAACACGTTTGACCCACAATGCTACAACCCTGCCCGAGACACTCGGGCACCAAGAAAAGAATCTCGGGACCGCAAATGGACCGAGATCAACCAGTCGCCAAGAGAGGTCCTCCTCGCAGACCCACAATTCTTGCGACCGGCCCAACCAATGAAGTCCAAGAAAAGTCAGGACCTCACACTATACTGTGAGTACCACAAGGACTCGGGCCACACCACCAACAACTGCATCAGTCTCCGGCTGGAGATTGAGCGGGCGTTGAAAGAGGGGAAACTGCAACACCTTTTGCCAGGTGGACAAAAGCCCACCAAGCATATCACCCCTCACAACGAAGGTACCTCCTCCGGAAAGAAAGCCATGTACGTGGCTTCCACCCACATGATCTACGGAGGCAAGGGTAGGCCGCGCAAAGCGGCACGAAGACCGGACAACGATTGGAAAGACGAGCAAGTCGTCTTCCCAAAAGTCCGAGGCGGACCGCGTGATAGACGCGCCGTCGTCATTTCAGGCCAGCTGGCCCATTACTGCACCGAGCGTCTGTTCATCGACCCGGGCAGTACATCCGATATAATCTACGAGCAATGCTTCAATCAATTTGACCAAGAGGACAAAGATCGGTTGCAAGCCGTAGATTACCCGCTGGCCGGATTCGCAGGGGAAACAGTCTTTCCCCTAGGTCAAATTACATTTCCCGTGCGTCTTACCAATGGTAAACACACGCGGACAGAGGAGGTAAACTTTATGGTTTTACCCCACACCTCCAATTATGACGTCCTCCTTGGGAGAGAATCCCAAGGAGATTTCAATATGATCACATCCGTCCCCCACTCCGCGGTTGGTTTCCCAACCGCATCGGGGGTTGCAATCATCTACGCCCGCAAGGACGTCATGATGACGGACGAAGCACGTCCGACAAAGGTCGCAAGGCCCACCCCCGTCGACCAACCGGAAAAATGGGTTCTCAACCCAACGCATCCGGAACAGAAGGTCACATTGGGTCACGCCTTATCCTCGACCACCAGAGCGCACCTGAAGCAACTCCTCTTCGGGAACCAAGACATCTTCGCGTGGACTCCCGCAGACATGACAGGGGTCCCACGCGAAATAGCGCAGCACTATTTGAATACCAAACCAGGTATCAAGCCAGTGATCCAAGGCCAACGCCACCTTGGGTCAGCTAAAAATCAGGCGATGCAAGAGCAGATCGAAGAACTGCTCTCCGCAGGTATACTGCGGGAAGTCAAGTACCAGACTTGGTTATCCAACCCTGTCATGGTAGAAAAACCATCCGGGGGCTGGCGCATGTGCGTCGATTACAAGGACCTTAACAAGGCCTGCCCCAAGGATTGTTACGCGCTTCCAGAAATCGACGAAAAGGTCGATAACCTCACACCATTTAGGTGGAAGTGTTTCCTCGATTGCTACAAAGGGTACCACCAGGTACAAATGGCACTTGAGGATGAAGACAAAACGGCATTCCGGACCCCAACCGGAAATTACTGCTATACAAAAATGCCGTTTGGGTTGCGCAACGCGGGCTCAACCTACCAAAAACTGATGAACGACACTTTACGCGGTCAAATAAGCAAAAGTGTCGAAATCTATATGGACGACCTGGTCGTCATGAGCATGGAGGAAGATACCATGCTCACCGATATAGAAAGAACATTCCAAACTCTGCGAAGCGTCAACATGAAGCTCAATCCAGGGAAATGCTCGTTTGGAATGGAAGAAGGCAAATTCCTTGGGTTCATCGTCACCAAAGATGGATTCAAGGTAAACCCGGAAAAAGTGCAGGCGATCGAGCGCATGCCATCGCCTGCATCGATGAAAGATATGCAACGCCTGGCCGGAAGGCTGGCGGCACTCAACAGGTTCTTGGCTAACCACGCAGCCAAGTCATACCCTTTCATCAAGACACTGCGAAGCTGTTCAAAGAAAGAACAATTCCAGTGGACCACAGAGGCTGAGAAGGCCTTCCGGGAAATGAAGGAGTGTTTGATACAACTCCCAACACTAACCGCACCATGCAAAGATGAGCCACTCATCTTATACCTATCCGCTGCAGACAACGCAGTGGGCGCGGTATTAATAGTGGAACGAGCGGGGGTTCAAACACCCATCTATTATATCAGCAAAATGCTCAACGACCCGGAGACGAGATACTCAATAATGGAAAAATTGGTACTAGCACTGGTACATGCTTCAAGACGGTTACGACGCTACTTCGTAAACCACATCATCACAGTGCTAACCAATTACAGGATCGGCCCGATCCTGTCCAAACCCGACATCTCTGGGAGATTAGCAAAATGGGCAATTGAGCTGGGCGCACATACGATACATTACAAACCGCGCCCTGCCATCAAAGGCCAAATCTTAGCTGATTTCGCCGCTGAAGTACCAGCGGATCGCATCCAAGAATGCGAAGAATCCCAAAATCCTGCGCCCCCACCGCCCTCCTCAGAAGTATGGGCACTATTTACCGATGGTGCATCCAACGAGGAAGGCGCGGGCGCAGGTCTGCGACTCGTCAGCCCTGACGGCCAAGAGCTTACATATGCCATCCGCCTCGATTTTAAAAGCACGAACAACGAGGCAGAATATGAAGCACTATTAGCCGGGCTACGTTTAGCAGTCAAAATCGGCGTGCAACATCTGGAAGCGCACGTCGATTCTTTGTTAGTTGCGGGCCAGGTACGCGGCGACTATGCCGCCAAAGGGGATATCATGATCCTCTACCTCGAGCAAGCCCTGCAGCTAAAATCCAAATTCGCTTCATTCAATATTCGACACATTAATCGAAGCGAAAACAAATCCGCGGATGCACTATCAAAGCTTGCATCCACCAGCTTCCAACACCTGGCAAAGGAGGTACGTATCGAGATTTTGCAAAATCCTTCGGTTCCTCTACGCCAGGTCAGTGTCATCCAATACGGAACAACGTCATGGATGACACCAATTATCGCATACCTTCAGTCAGGTGTGACTCCCGAGAGCAAAACAGAGGCACGTAAGTTGCAATACAAAGCGTGCCACTATCAAATGGGAGACGGTATCTTATACCGAAAGTCATACCTCGGACCGCTCCTCCGATGCGTTAATCCACAAGATGCCACATACCTCATCCGAGAGATACATGAGGGTATATGTGGCATACATGCTGGACCACGCACGGTCGTGGCAAAAATCATGAATGCCGGGTATTACTGGCCCGGCATGCACCTGGACGCCGTCAAAGAATTACGCAAATGCATGGACTGCCAGCGCCATGCTCCAAAAACTTTGCGACCAAAGAACAATCTGGTCCCCGTCACTACTGCATGGCCTTTTCAAAAATGGGCAATCGACGTAGTGGGACCATTCCCGGACGCACCAGGTGCAGTTAAATTTATCATAGTGGCGGTTGATTACTTCACAAAATGGGTAGAGGCGAAACCACTCGCTTCCACCACTGCTATGATAACAAGAAAGTTCATTTGGGAGCACATCATCTGCCGTTTCGGTTTACCAATGTACATTGTTACCGACAACGGCACCAACTTCGCTGCCGACGAATTCCAAAAATGGCTAGAAGAGCTGAACATCAAACACATATTCTCGTCAGTCGCACACCCGCAAGGGAACGGCCAAGTCGAGAGTATAAATAAAGGCCTAGTCGAAGGAATCAAAGCACGATTGGGAACAGCCAGGCGTGGCTGGGTCGATGAACTCCCAAGCATCTTATGGGCTCACCGCACTAGCCCAAAAACAAGCAATGGGGAAACACCTTTCAGCCTCGTCTACGGGTCTGAAGCGGTGATACCCGCGGAAATGGGCCTCCCATCTCCTAGAATGTTGGCTATCGAAAAGCTAGACAACAACAGGGAACGTAGGATCGATTTGGACCTCCTAGAAGAAAGGCGCGAGAACGCCGCCATCAACGAGGCCAAATACAAATCCAAACTGGAAAAGTATTACAACGCGCGAGTCCGCGTTTGTACTTTCAATCCAGGGGACTACGTCCTACGTGACAACGAGGCATCTAACGCCGAGCGCCCAGGAAAACTTGCCCCCAAGTGGGAAGGACCCTACCTCATCAGCGAGGTCTTAGGGAAGGGCGCATACAGGTTACAAACACTAGAGGGCGAACCTATCGCCAGAACATGGAACGCACAACAGCTTAGACGCTGCTATATGTAAGCTATGTTCTTACACTCCCCATGTAACCTATCGGACCGCAGGTCATTTGCAAATAAATAAACAACTCATTTTATACATTATTGTTTGTTTACTACTATTACAAATGCGTGTTTCCACTTCACGGTATCCAAAAAACAGATTGGCAAAATCTTCATTTACGATACCTATACAAAGTGGTAGCCACACGCAACTATTGTAATAGGCCAACACAAGGCAAAAAAGACTTAAGTGCTATCCAACCGGATAAACACATTTCTTACCTAATACAATTCCTGAGCCCAGAAAGGCAAACAATGGAATTGACACATGCTCATACCGCAATAGTATAGAGTATACTCAACCCCATTCACAATGGGTAGAGACCCGCATGCATACGTTTCAAACATACAGGAACTGACAATACTTGTATAATGGAACAAAACACCTTATATTCAAAAAATTCAGGCACCAACATGATGCTTACACAGATTTACATAAGGTTTCCTATTCTATACAAGAGGACAGCAAAAAAGGGGCACACCGGCCAACCTAAACCCTACTTTGTACCACTGGTCCCCGCATCATCTCTAGCGTTACCAGCAGCGTCGTCCTCTTCCACATCCGGATACAGCATCCGCAAGCGGTCTACATAGTCCGCGGCATCCAAACAACTGTCCAATTCCTGTATACAAGCAAGGGACGTGTCATAGAAGGAGGCCTCGGCTGCTTTCAGGTGCGACTCGGTATCCACGCCACGGAACCCCGATCGCTCATCCGTATGACTACCCTTGGTAATCACGTTCAGATGGCCAATGCAGCGGTTGTACCCTGCCTTAAAACCGGCATCCCGAGCGCGATCCCGGACCAGATTCAAACCAGCAGCAGTCTCAGGGGCATTCATAATCGCCTCGACAATCTGCAAATTCAAACCAACACGTAAGTCCCATGTGCTAGTCTACAGAAAGCTAAAACACGAAGATACTTACGCGCGAAATACCGCATGACCGCATCCATTCACGGTCAGCCTCCAACTGATTCAGGGAGGACACCAAGGCATCCTTGGCCTCCACAGCGGAGTCAGCACGTTCCTCCGCAGCAGACACGCGGGCAGTAAGATCTGTAACCGCGACTTCCCGGGCTTGAACATCAGCCTGTCAGCAATAGCAAGCAGTTCACAAGGGTAAACATTTACGAACCAGCGATGAAATATCAAGCACAGTTAAAGAGACATACCTGCAAGCTGGTAACGACTTGGTCTAAACGGAGGCGCTCCACATTTGCCTCCTCAAGGGCCTTCGCAGCACGGGCCCCGGCCTCTTTGGCCTCTTCAAGCGCCTTCAGGGCCTCGTCCTTCGCCTGCAGCGCTTTAGCCGATGCGGCCTCAGCCGCAGCTTTTTCATTGCCCAAGGCAACATTTGCCGCCTTGGCGTTTGCTAGCTCCTGCCGAGTATGAAACAGAAGATTGTTCTGCTTAGCCCAAGATTCGTTCCACTTCTTGCGCTCGTTGGATGAAATTTCCTCCCAACGCTTACGCTCATCAGCAAGGAGTTTAGCAAGGGTACGCACCTGTTTCAGTTGGGCAGTGGCAGCCCACTCAGCGGTCTGTTTCTGCTTCTCAAAAGCAGCTTTATCTTTTTCCAGCTGCTCTACACACGCACGAGCAGCTTGGACCAGCTTTTCCGCCTCCGCCCGCAGGCGGACAGCCTCTTCTTCACGGCGGCTCAGAACTTTATAGTCTTCCAACATGGCATTCGCCACAATGGAAGTCCCTACCAACATGGTCGAGAGCTGGTTTATACGCAGCTCCCGCGGTGCGGCACGAGCCCGCTCAACTTCAAAGGGGGTCCCCAGACCGCCCAAGATCTCCCTGCAGGCCGCAGGGTCGTTAGCAATATCATCCCCCTGCAATACAGTCCAGGGGGGTCGATGGTACACCACACTACGATCCTGGGAGTAGGTGCGGTAGTAATACTCCAATTCAGACTCCCCAGGCTGAATTGGAGGCCCGTCATACCCCGCACCACCGGCAGACGAGCTGGTACCCTTATCAACCGCAGACTTCTGCGGCCCAGCATCATGCTGCCGCGCTTCAGCACCAGTTTTTTGCGGTTCAGCATCAGAATGTTGCTTCCCAGTAGCAGTGAACCGCAAACTCAAATCGTCTCCCTCATTGGGAGAGATCAGGTTGTTGGACGAGTCGACAGTATCAAATATCTGGGCCGCAGCATTCTCTGCGGTACCCTCCTTTTGCACGGTTGACTCAGGTACCACCTTTACGGGAGGTGTCGACGGCACCTCCGTTCCACCCGCACCCATGGCACGCGGAGGGGACTCCGGAGCATCGAAGATAGAAAAATCTTCATCTTGACGCTCTGCAAAAAAGTCAAATAGCTATCAGAACTAGTTACACAACAGTTAAGACTAGATAGCCTACACTTACCAACGACAACCGCAGGTTTTTTCTGCGCCGGAGCAGACCTTTTGGTTACTAGTCTCCGACGTTTGGTTTCAACACCACCAGCAGCTTTCTGCTCTGGCCTCCTCTTCTCACCAATCACAGGGGGACCCGCAGCTGTCCCTCCCGCAGCCGCCTCTTCTGCCTGCTTCTTCGCAGCACCAGAACGTGACTCCGCGGCTGTACTCAAACCCTCAAGGGTATCAGATACTATCACATAATCCTTGTGTCGACGAAAAGAGGAATGAGAGATACCTGCCGCCTGCGGCACCAGATGAGGCACAGTAGTGACCTCCTTTATCTTCTTTTGGCGAAAGCGCACGCCCTTCACAGTTTGCCTCTTTGGCACACCTTTCGCTTCAGGGTCCCCCAAGGCCCCAAGATCACCTGCATGGAATCAATACGTCAATAACACAACATGATCAACACAAGTAGCAAAGCTTCGATAGTATACCTTTGCCTACTGGCAACTCAACTGCCAGTGCAGCCGCAGTAGGCACCCGGAAGTTACTACGGATGATAGTGTTGTGATCCTGTTCACCATCCGCACAAACTACGGTCTCAACCGTACCCTCGAAATCCGGAGCAAACATCCTCCATGCGGGAGCATCTTCTGATAGTAGACACAAAAGTCAGTAACACACGTAAGGATAAAGAACGTAAAGAAACAAAAAGTACGTACCACCGCTCTTTTCCCGCACCACGGGTTTCGAGTTCTTGCCCCTCCTCAACATCATACGCAACAGCCATAGTTGCGTGTTGGTCAACTTCACAGACTCAATAGTCTGCAGCTGCGGGAACCATTGCACTGATTTCAAACTGGGCATCGCAATGGTCTCTGCTATGATCGTCTCGGTCACATTCCGAAACGTCATATCCACAGCAATGGCAGCAGACTTGATATAGAAGAACTTCTTCTTCCACATCGTCATCCCCTTAGGGGGAGTCATCAGCTTCGGGGTACCGTCTCGTTGACGGAAAGAAAAGAACCCCATGAACACCGTCATCTGATAAAACCGTCGGAAATCTCCGACGGTAGGCTCTATGCCAAGAGCACGAAAGGTAAACTCAAAATTACGAATCCGAATCATCCCAAATGGACTCACTTGAGAAATGTGGACCTTGTACCACTCCAAGATATCCACAACAAACACAGTCAACGGTAATCGGAGGTTACAATCTCCGAAGAAATCGGACCACATGGTCACATAACCGGCCGGAGCGTCGGCACCAGTATCACCCTCTGATGGGTACCGAGCCCCATACTCCGAGGGCATTTGGACCTCAAGCATAAGGCGATCAAAGCTTTTTCTGGTCCACTTCAGCGCCGGTAATCCACCACCGGCAGCCCCCTCTTCTTCTTCTTCGGCCACTAAAGGCTGTTCAGGGTTTTCACCCTCCACATTATGTGGACTAGATGGTTCAGCCATCAAAAATATCAAAGAAACAGAAGATGGTGAACAGAAACACTAGAAACCTCACCGGAATTTCAGAAAAAATCGTCGGAGAAGACAGATGACAACTTTCTCTCAAACGGCAAATTTTTTGAATTTTCGACCAAGTGAGAGGAAACCACGAACGGTTTTCCCCTTATATACCCATCGCAATTAATGCGGAGGGAGAAAGCAAATCATCACGTTCAAAAAGAGCGTATCTTGCAACAACACGTGTCGAGCGCCGTTTTAGCTGACGGTTATCACGCGCGCGTGGCCGCCCACGCGCCTGACAAAGAAGACGTTTACACTCCCTGCTACAGTGCATTTAATGCCTCGGGCAGTGTAAGTGTCCTTTCATTTCAGCACATGCAGAAACGTCTCACCAACTTCTACCAACTCACACGGGCGATCAAGCCACGTAGGCAAGAAAAAGCGACAACATTATCCATACAAACCATAAGCGGCATGCGGTTTCTCTGGCTTACCGCACCATAACCCATACCGCATGTCGTTTTTTTATATACCCTAAAAAATAGGTAGAAATATATCTATCTATACTATAAAGGGATATATTACCTTTTCCGCATCACTCACGAGCACACGTGAAATATGCGGAAGTGACACACATGAACCCATTCAGATGTGTCAGATGCTCAGAACCAGTGTTGTTCTTTGGACTGAACTGCATCTCAGGAACAGGCAAAGCGCATTGCCTTCATTCTCTTCAAGCTTCAAATCCCTCCTGTCCGGTTCACAACCACAGAGGGTGCATGAACAACTTCTTCAGAAAAAAGAAGGAACGGAATCTACGCGCCCGCACATCAGCAGCCCTGACTCCTGAACCTTCAAGAGTTACATCCGTGCAACAAGCACACTTTGAGCGAAAATGGGACTGCAACATCGCAGACACCCATGAAGAGCTACAGACATAATCATAGCTTCCGCAGAGTGGTTGCTACGGAAGAGCAAAGCTCACTCCACATCACCGAACGAGGCTACCTCGTTATAAACTCGGTATTGGAGCGTGAAGGAAAGTGGCTCCAGAAAGAACGCAGATACGTGCTCTAAACAAGCACTTATCAAGCAGCAAGTGTCCGAACAGCGGTAACAAGTCTGCCTATGACTTTGTTTACCTGCCAACGGACCGCGGTAACAAGTCTGCTTAGGACTTTGTTTACCTACCAATGGATCGCATGGAATAAACAACGATGGGCATCCCCTTGCCTATGACCATGTTTATTTACCCATAGTTTAGATCCACATTGTTCGACCAAACAGGGCCAACAATGACGCAACGAGGTAACCGCAAAGAACGTACGGTTACTTGAGAGCTATCAAGATGAACACGAACACCCCACAAAAAAGGGATGGTCATCTCATCATAGGATGCTGAACATAGAACTTGAGCAAAGTTCTAACACAACATCCAAAACCTTCAAACCCGACCGCAAAGGTTGGTTTAAAAGCTTTTCTTTTCTTCTTCGTGCACCATTCTGGCAAATGGTTCGAAGAAGAAACCACCTCCAAGAGGTTCGAAACATGTGCAAACCTTCGAACCACCATCCCAGAGGTTGGTTCGAAGTTTGTGCAGCATTACTATGAAGGTCCCTAACAGGACTTCAACACAACAACAGGTGGCAACCCACCTGATGACATGCAACGGCTGAGAATTTCGCATCAAGCGAAACCCCTTCACCGGTACGGAAGAGGCATAGCCGGATTTTTTACCAGATCACCACCTTGATCTGGCCTAGAATTTTCTCCAGACTGCCAAACTACCTTCCTACACCATAAGTCCAGTGTTCCTCCCACGTGCAACTTGCACAAGGTAGCAACACTAGACTGGGGGGACTTGAAGGGGTATGGTCCCAAAACGACCATTACCCGCATCAAACAAACCCCTACCAGTAAGCAAACCGCACCCATGCGGTCACATCCTTCGAACCCATTCGGTCCGAAGATGAATAGCTTGACCTAAGTACAAAAGAAGATGAACATATCGATGCGGCTGGCACCGCATCATATGACCATTTTCGTCACGACAAGGGAAGCGAGCAAATAGTCTCCACATACGATGATGCGGCCAACACCGCATCTCGCGTGTTTCTTGATCACAAGTAGGAGACGCGGTAACTTCAGGCGTTACCGCATGCAGCGATGCGGCTCGCACCGCACCCTGCATATCCAGCAAGTGGACTGACACGCCATGCAAGTGGCTGACACCACGAGGCAAGTGGCGCCGGCGACAGTCCCCTGTCAGAGCTATTAAAGCAATGGGCTGACGTGGCGTAACCCCCACGGCCGGCGAGACTGACACACCTGCAACGGTGCAGCTCGTCGTCAGCCCATCCATCAATCTCCTCCTTCACTCCTCGGCTATAAATACCGACCCCAAACCAGGTTTGAGGTATCTCTTCACAACTCTCTCACTACTACTATCTTGCTTTGCTTCCCAAGCAAACTACTGATTCTCACGCCGGAGAGTGGTAACAAGGAGCACCCCCCACCCCATCCTCCTTGTTACGAGTCACGGCTTGTTTCCTTGTGCAGGAGATCATCCACCGGTGACCCAGCCAGCGATCTCCGAGAGGAAGGGATTAACCCTTCTTGACGAGACCAGTGTGTTAACCCTGCCCGGTTAACCATTGTTTCATCACATGGTTACAAACTTTATCATCTGAGTTTGAGGCCTTAAAGATGAATGGTCCAACACTTTTGATGAATTCGCAAACAGAATAGCCGGGATTGCGTCGAGATCTGCCTCACTCGGAACGATGATAGAGGATCGAAAGCCAGTTAAACGGTTCCTAAACGGTTTACCATATAAGTATTTTCATATGGTTGTCTCCCTTAAGCAGACTATTGATTTAATAACCATAACCTTTGAAGATATTATTGGACGGATGAAGGCTTTTGGAGTAAGAATTAGTTTGAATAAAAAATCACAAGGCGTTAAAAGCGAACAACAACTTTTGTTAACCTTTGAGGAATGGGAAGCAAAAAAGAGGAAAGATAAGGGTTACGATCGAGGAAGGGGAGCAACGGAATCAAGCCAAAGAGGCCGAGGGAAATCAACAAGGCGTGGTAAAGAAAAGGAGCATGGAAAAGAGAAGAGAGATCGCTCCAAGCTTAAGTGTTACCGATGTGATGGGTTAGGCCATTTTTTTTCAGAATGTGTACAACTCGTAAGAAGAACGAGGAGACAAGTAATCTAGTTCAGGCAGAAATGAAACCAGTCCTTTACATGGCAGTGCAAGATCAAATAGTTTTCTTAAAGCAAGAAGGTGTAAACCCAAAGAAGTTTGATTCAAGTCCACACAAGGTTAACACATGGTTTATCGATAAAGGAGCTAGTAACCACGTCAGGGACACGAGAGTGGTTTACTAACCTCGACAATCGAATTCGAGGTCAAGTGAAATTCGGCGACGGTTCGCACGTGGATATCATGGGACGCGACATGGTGATTTTAGAAGGGAAGACAGGTGATCAACGAACAATGCATATGTTTATTACATTCCTTCACTGAAAAGTAATATAATAAGTGTAGGGAAATTGGATGAAACAGGATACAAAATTGGGATCATGGTATCTTATGGATTCTCGAAGAGGATGGCACCTTGTTAATTAAGGTACCCAGATCTTCTAACAAAATCTATACAATTGACTTAAAAGTAGCATCTCTAGTATGTTTACATGTTAAGTTGGAGGACGAGGCCTGGCAATAGCATGCTCGTCTCAGACATCTTAATTTTGACGCAATCAAGAGCTTATCCAAGCATGGAATAGGTCTCCCCACCACATCACACCCCATGCAAATATGTGACTCATGTGTGTTAGCGAAACAAACACGTAGGCCGTTTCAAAAGAAGTCACTTCATCGAACCACTGAGCTGCTATAACTCTTGTATGCGGATGTATATGGTCCAATCACGCCAAAGAAAAATTCAGGAAATCAATACATGCTTCTTATAGTTGATGATTTCAGTTGCTATATGTGGGTAGAGGTGATAAGAACCAACCATGGCCGGCCCTAAGGGTGGGCGGGGAGGACCACCGGCCAGGGCCCGATATTTCGAAGGACACGTTATTTAAAAAAAAAAAATTCCGATATGTATATGTAAAAAAATATAATTAATAGGATATACTTATACAAACACCAACATAGGCCCACTTACAAAACTATTTTTATGGTTTCGATTAGTTATTAGCCCATTGACATTAGGTTTAGGCCTATAGTGAACCCAATACCCAAATTCGTTAAGGCCTAAGGTTGTTTGGCATATATTTGTAATTCTATTTAATTAATGCAATACGAGAACGAGTTCTAATTTTTATTTTTCTCTTGATAATATTTTCATTAGAAACTACCATCTCTGATTTAAATTTCCTTGAGTAAAAGGGCATAAACAATTGTTTCTGTTTTGTAGACTTTGTTAATCCTTATCAGGTTGATGAGACAAAACAACGTACTGTTGTTGACATAGTGTATTCAAGTGAAGCAGGGACTGTAAGTTAACTATTGTTAGGGTGTAAGGGGCACTCCCCTAAGAGGGGAGTCCCCTCTCTTACGCATAACCAATCCTCGTGTGTCACGTCAACTCCCCTCTTAAACTCTCCTCACACCTTAAATTGATGGCGGCACTCCCCTCTTAGGTGACTTGGTTTTTTATTTAAAAAAAAAAAAAATTTCATTGGTTGATTGAATGGACCCCACCTTCTCTCTCCTCTCCTCTCTTCGGTGCCTCCTCACCGCCTTGGCTCCCCGCTGCACCGGCAGCACCTCACCGTTCGGTGAGATCGGTCCCCGCATGGGGTCACCGATTGTGCCCGGCCAGCCTTATTATTGACTTGGCCCTTGGGTTAGCACAATCTTATTCACTTTATTTGTTTTGCTTGAATATCTATCCATAGAATGATGAGAAGTTTGATTGGGATTTCCATTGGCCCAAGGTGAGTCGTAGTTCCTAATTTATCTCTCTTTGATAGGAATTGGCGTTTTATAACAAGGTAAAAAAAGGTTGTTTAAAAATTGTGTACGTTACAAATTTATGAAATTTTAAGCTTGTTTTTGTTGTCTTTTAGGTATAAAACCTTTGTTTGACAAAGAAGCATTTTAGGGTCAACCTAATCTGACCCATACCCATTTTGGTCAATCATCAATATTTAATTAAATACTCCCTTAGACCATCCGTAGTGGTGCATTTTTTTGGGCGTCTTTTTGCCCCCAAATGCCCAAGCTTCCGCCCCCATGGGCGTTGTTTTGATGATTTTAGGCTGGAGCGTTGTTAATTCAACGCCATCGAGCAAAAGGTTTTGGCCAATCACCTGTTCCCATGCCTTTTTTGTCCAATAACATTTTTATGGTTTTTTTTTTTAATTTAATTCTATTACACCACAATGCCCACATCCCCACTACACCCATTTTAGAAAACGCCCCATAATGCCTGATTGCTGGAAACATTCCAACTTGGTGGGGGATTGTTGGAAATATTAAAAGGAACATACAAGTTGGTATGTTTCCTCCATCCCACATCGGTGGAGTGAGTGAAGTTTGAGTGGTTTATAAGGGATTACTCCTTATGGGCCTCCATAGTGTTAAATGGGTTGAGAAGTGGGTGAAGCCCACACGCGCGCCGAGCAGAGCTGAGCCGCGAGCTCGCGAATGAGCGCGTTTGAGTTGCACTTCGCACGTACGCATCGTCGCAAGGAGCTGAGGAGCTTTTATTTTTAGCTAAGGTCCGGTCAGATGGGTCAGATCTGTTGATCGAATGAGATATGGAGATAGAGATGAATTCGAAACAGTGGGGGTTATCCCATTATCTCTACTAATTCGAATTCGTATGGGATATATATCCAGTAACCGAATTCGTATGGGATATGTATTCAGTAATTCGAATTGGTTATGGATGGTTATCCCACTCCCCGTTTTTCTCATTCTCTGGTAAGATCACAGGCTATAAATAAAGGCCTCCTGCTACCCATTCAAGTAACAATTTTCGCAGCCTTCTCTCCTCCGACTTGTGTGTTCTAGTTTTCTCTCAAGCTTCTGCGTTTTCTGGTTTCCATTGCTGTTGGAATACCAGATCAGTTCTTCATTAAATCCTGGGAGTTTACGCTGCAGCTCACAACAATACGAGCGTGTAAAATCCTTTAAGGACAGGAGTCACCCGTGCAGTTCAAGGTTTTTCGTTCAAGGATCTTCGTTCTCAATCACCAGGTTGGTTTTAAATTTTGCGTGTTCTTTAAATTCGTCCGATAACGAGACACTCTCCTTCTACCTCTCTTTATTGTTTGATTAAAATATTTTTTCAACATTCTTAAAGGATTTTATTTTTTGTGTTTAATCAACATAACTAATGGACTCTGAACTACCAACAGCCAATCTAAGATTCATGAATCAAGAGTTTGTCAAGTTTGACAGATTCGATGGTCAGAACTATACCCGCTGGGTGGACAAGGTTAAGTTCATGCTAGTTGTGCTGAAACTCTACTATATCCTTGATCCTGACTTGCCTGCAATCCCTGATGACCCTCCTCTTGAGGCAGGAGAGCTCCCAAATCAAGATTTGGCAAAGCAAAGACTTGTCCGTAAGGAAGCTGAAGATCTTTGCCTGGGCCACATCAAAAATTCTCTTTCGGATCGTCTCTATGACTTGTACGCGCCGGTAAAAAGTGCTAGAGAATTGTGGAAAGTTTTGGAAGATAAGTACAAGGCTCATGAAGAAGGTACTAACAAATACCAAGTACTTAGACTTCCAAATGGTCGATGACAAGTCAATCCTGGAGCAAGTGCATGAACTCCAAGTTCTTGTTAACAAATTGACCGCACTTTCTATTCCGCTGCCAGAAATATTTCAAGTAGGGGTCATTATTGCAAAATTGCCTCCTAATTGGAAAGATTTCTCAAAGAGAATGATGCACAAATCTGAGGACTACTCTTTGGACGAACTGTTAAAGCACCTTCGAGTTGAGGAGGGAACGCGCAACAGGGAAAAAAGAGGTAAAGTCGGATCGAGTGTGAATCATGTTGCTGGAGGATCTGGTCAAAAGGGAAAAGGAGCATCAAAGAACAAGAAGTTTACAGCACCAAAGAAAAAGGAATTCAAGAAGTCACAACACACTAACAACCATCAACCAAAGAGGTCTGGTAAATGTCATGTTTGTGGAGAAATAAGGCATTTTGCACGAGAGTGCTCTCAAAGGAAATCTGGATCTACGGTTGGTTCTACAAGTGCTGTTGATGTTGAGAAATTCACCAATCTCGTGGCCAATGTTGGTTTTGGTGAAGTTAACATGCTTTCTCAATATACACGCATTGTGGCACGTAGAGGATGGTTCTTGGATTCTGGAGCCACTGTTCATGTTTGTGGGAATCGTGGCTCGTTTCTTACTTATGCTCCTGTTCCTCAAGGGACAGTGGTGGTATGTGCTGATGGACATCGTGTAGAAGTTCGTGGTAAAGGCACGGTGCGGCTAAACTTTAAAGATGGTCAAGTGGTTACTCTTCAGGACGTGTTGCATGTTCCTGGTATCACCAAGGGTCTTGTTTCCGCTGATAAGTTTGATCAGAATGGTTACAAGCTGGTTATCAAGAATCTCCGTGTGAAGTTTTCTTTAAATGACATCTATGTGGGTCAAGCAAAGAACACTGGTGGAATGTATCGTCTTGACTTAGCTGAAGATGGGATTGATGAAGAAGAAGATTCGGATGAAGGGGGCGTTTCTGTGATTGATGGGTTTGGGAATGAAAGTGATAGTGATAGTGGTGGTAGTGATAGTACTAGTATTGGTGAATGTAATGCAATTGGTTTTGAATTGAATGAAATTATGTCTTCTGATTATATCGCTTGTTCAGTTTCTTTATGGCATAAACGTTTAGCTCATATAAATATTAAAAATATTGAAAAAATGCAAACTAAAGGTTTATTAAAATTAAAAGATAAAGACTTTGAAAAATGCAAAACTTGTGTTAAATCAAAATTCACAAAGAAACCTTTTCCAAGTGTCCATAAACGCAATACATCACTACTAGAACTAATTGATTCAGATATTTGTAAACAGAATGGAGTTCTTACTCGTGGGGGTAAGAGATATTTTATCACTTTCTGCGATGACTCGAGCCGATACTTATATGTTTATTTATTGCATTCAAAAGACGAAGCTTTTGAGGCATTTAAAATATATAAGGTTGAGGTTGAAAAACAAAAGGAGAAACGCATTAAAATTCTTCTCTCGGACAGAGGTGGAGAATACTGTCACACCCCCAAAATACCACATGTGGAATTACCGCAGGGCGTGTAACGTTCTAGGATCCAAGCCACCAATCACATTGAACTTCGTATAATATAATTAAATAAAACTTCCATTTATTGGCATTACGTGTTGCAACGTTACAAACAATTCCCAGTATACAGCGGAAGCATAATTCATTCGTTAAGTGTTTATAAACCATTAGTCTTGTGTTGCGATTCCATGTATCTCGACCCATGACCACTCCAGCCTCCCAGACAGCAAGTTCCAACAATATGCACCTAAAAGCCTGCAAGGCATGTAACAACAAATCAACAACAAAGTTGAGCGACTTCACAGTTGGTTGTCCAGTTTAAAGTTGTTTCAAAAACCATATGTTCATTCGAAAACCAATAGTTAATCAATTCCTTGTTTTCCCAAATCATAACCAGTGGGGGCTTCCCCATGTGAACCACTAGACCGTTACCATATCGACAACTGACGAAGGTAAGTTGTGCCCTAATTCAATGTCTATCATCACTATCTGAATGCCCAGATCCATTAGTACACGCCCGTCCTACCGGCACGGTGTGAGGCTTGTCAACCCTAATAGCGCTATCAACTAATGACTCGCTCGCCATTGGCCCGACGATTAAGTCGATATAAAAATGAGGGACTTCATGATAGAGTTTTGTCTAGTAAGTTTAAGGTTGTTGTCCTACCCAAGGAGGACGAACGTACGTATTCTACCCAAGGAGAATACGCAGGATTAATGTTGGCATCCTACCCATGGAGGATGGCGGTACATATCCTACCCAAGGAGGATATGTAGGTTCTGTTTTAATTCTTTAACCCATTCCCAACCACCGGGAATCCCATGCCTTAGAAAGTGTGTGAATTCACCTTTGGTTGCTCGATTTGACTAATTAATCGTTTGTCAATTGATCAAGCACGTCCTAACATGGTTACCAACATCAGTCAGTCTCAGATGCACATAATTCCGCATATTACACGTATAGTTAATTCACATAGTCCTTGTTCACATATCACACAATTATTGTACACGTAGCATGCAGTTCAAGTCATACTGTCAATCTAGTAACACAAGAATACGTAAATTAATCAAGTTAATAACTCACTTAAGCTTTGTGAGATCCACTGCTACCCATCGGTCCAGATCCAATTTATAATCATAACCCAATGTTAATACTAGCTTAGAATTTTAAGTTGTAACAACCCACTAGGGCTTCGGCCCGTTCTAACAATGCTCGTGTTCACATACCAATTATGCACACCAAATCCTACTGTTAAATTTAGAAAAATTTAGGCTATGAATATTACAAGCTTTTTAAATGTAGAAGTATTAATTTTCAAACCTCTGACCCCTTTCCCAACACATGTGAGGTCACCATGCTAACTCATCTATTTAACATCATATGCAGCCATGGACCAAAACACAAATGTAGACATTCCTAAGTTGCAAACATGTTACATACAAGTCCCGCCAACAAGAGTGTATGGCCCACCAGTGATCAGCCCACCAAAATGGTGCGGCTTTCTCCGAGTGTGCATCCACTAAGTGATACGGTCCAATACCTAATAGGTCCCATTTACGTGTGAAGCCCAATGTAGGATGCGTTTGACCTATCTAGTTATCTTCCATAATTTCCAAAACACAACCCTATTTCATTATTCATTTAATTAAGCTAAACATTATTACCAATGAAACTAGATTTTTGCATGAACTCTAATAGCCCACAAACTGTTTGTATGCTGCTGTATTAAGTTTTTCCATAACCATGCTTCTTCAAATCAATAACCAGTTTAACTATATAAAAAGTTCTTGTATAACATCACCAATAATCATGCGACCCAACCAAGGACATTATATCACGCAAACCACCGAACCCTATTATCATCGATCATCGTTACAATCCATAAAATCAAGTCCTACTAATCATGCATATGTATATTGATTAATCACTATCTTGTCATTAACAAACATTCACATCACTGTAAACACATTAATCATTAAAGAAATCAACTATAATAGGGGATCAAAGCAATTAAAGAAAGTAATCAACTAATCAAGAATCAAGATGCTATGACTAACCAAACGATGTATAGAGCTTGGCACGAATAACAATCTCTAAGGGAAAGGGCTTCGACAAAGGAGGGGGGGGGTCTGCCGTCGCAACATCTTGAGAGGGGTAAGGTTTGTTTTTGGTTTGAGATATTGTTAAGTAATCATACGTAAATCCCTCTTGTGTGCGTGTGATACGGGTCAACACTAAAAGCTGCAACTGTTTATTATTAATTTCCATGTTTTAATTGTTTGCAATGCATCTCACGTTTCATCATTTCATGTTTAGTTGAGTAGGTTAAAGTTAGTGGTTAAAGTTAGTGGGCCATGTTTTCCCACATCCCCACTTTCTCAGTATGCATCCACGTTTCCTTTTGTTTAGGATTTCCATTTCCTTATAAATATTGTAAGTTAGTATGAGAAACAACTACCATTGACGATCCCTTGCTGGCTCTACTTGAGAGGTTCGATCAGTTCCTTTCAACTAACGCCACCAATGTAGCCGAATCTTCTACTCAGGCCAAGGCCCAGTTTGAATCCCTGCAGGCTACCATGACCCAGCAGTTGGAAGTTAGTAACAAGCTTCTAGCCGCCTTTGTCACGGACAAGGAAACAACCTCCTCTTTGAGGATCGATTCTTCGTCTTCCAACCCACCACCACCACCACCCCCTCCTCCACCACCACCCGGTCGTCAGCCACCGCCACTGCCACCTCCGCCACCCCCACCCGGTCACAACTAGCCCCGCCCTCCCAAAATTCTGCTACCTGCATTTGATGGGTCTAATCCCTTGGATTGGATATTCCAAGCCAATAACTACTTCCACTACTACTCCATTCCACGCGATCAACGATTATCCCTCGCCGTTTTCTACTTTGTCAGCGATGCCCTTAGTTGGTATAAACACCTATCCAACAACCAATTACTTGGTACTTGGCCCGAGTTCTCCCGGGCACTAGAGCTTCGCTTCGGCCCGTCTACATATGAGAACCACGAAGCCACCCTCTTTAAACTTGTCCAAACATCCACCGTCAAGGCATACAACACCGAGTTTGAGAAGATAAGCAACCGTGTTCATGGTTTGTCCCAAGAGGCCTTAAAGAATTGCTTCATTTCTGGTCTTCAACATGACATTCAAGCTGAATTGGCAATTCATAAACCTACAACCCTTCATCAAGCCTACGGTCTTGCTCCTTTGATTGAAGACAAACTCAAACATGGTGCTTCTTTCACTGTTGACAAATCTCACAGTGGCGTATTAGGTTCTCCTCCGACGACCGTCTTACTGGTACAAAATGTGTTGCCAACTTCCGCTACTACAGCCACACCACTTCCCCTCAAGCGCTTAACCCCCGCGAAAATGCAAACCCGCCGTGCCGAAGGACTTTGTTTCAACTGCGATGAACGTTATCAACCGGGTCACCGTTGTCAACCCCCTAAATTCCTTCTCATGCAATCGGAAGCCGCTCCATCATGACTCGGTCTTGAGGACAAGCCCGTTTTCGAGGAAGGGAGAATTGATACGGGTCAACACTAAACGCTGCAACTGTTTATTATTAATTTCCATGTTTTAATTGATTGCAATGCATCTCACGTTTCATCATTTCATGTTTAGTTGAGTAGGTTAAAGTTAGTGGTTAAAGTTAGTGGGCCATGTTTTCCCACATCCCCACTTTCTCAGTATGCATCCACGTTTCCTTTTGTTTAGGATTTCCATTTCCTTATAAATATTGTAAGTTAGTATGAGAAAGGTATGAAAAAAGAAAGTTGCAGTAAAAAGTCTTGTCTCTCTCTTTCCCTTTAGTTTCTTAGAGGTTCACCCACTTAAGGGTTGCATCAGCGTGATTCCTACTGGCCCAAATAATCGGCCCAACTTTAACTATACGTGTGTATATTCTGAAGTCAATATATATATATATATATATATATATATATATATATATATATATATATATATATATATATATATATATATATGTGGGAAGGTTCATTTGAGAAGAAATTTAAGGTGAGAAGAAAAAGAAGAAAGGGTATAATGGTAAAATATTAAATAACTTATAAGTCCTTCCATTAATTATGTTATCTCTCATTAATAAAACAAAAAACATTTTATCCTACACATTTCAAAATTTATCCTACATATATCTTACACTTATCGAAATTTACCCTACGCATAGCTAAATTTATCATACACATTTAAGAAATTATCCTACACATACTAAAATTTATCCTACACATGTCGAAAATTGTCCTTAATTCTAAATTATTTTATCTTGCAAAAGTATATTTAAAAGTGAGTTACAATTTTAATTAGTTAGCTAATTAATTACAATTAGAAATTTACCTATATGTCCTTATTAATAACATTAAATACACATATTAAATGAAGTAAAATGGAGCATTTCTATTAGTTTAAGACTTATTCTTTTTATTCTTACAAAATTTTTCTTCTCATTTGAACCCTCCACTATATATATATATATATATATATATATATATATATATATATATATATATATATTTTGAAAAGCATAATATATCTTCCCTTTATCTAATTTTACAAACAAAAGTGTTGTTTTCATCAAATTTTGATAAAATATTGTTTGACTTTTTTTTTTCTCAAATATCATGATATCACTATTATTAATATAACGACCCATATAAATGATTAGTAGAATTACCTCACATAGGCTGGCCCAATTTTTATAATCCTTGATTAGGCTCGAACAGTTCAACTTAGGATAACATGTGTGTGTGTGTTTCGAGTAAGTTTGCAGCCCAATACGTATCGTGTAGCTCGCGGCCCAAATAGGTTGGTCCCCTAAATTAACTAAACGACACCTAGAAACGTTTAACGATTCCTTGCAGTTAATCAGTCAAACACACGTACACATACTCAAACACGTTATACATTTAGCAATTACATTACAGTCACAAGTGTTTATCAATTTACAACATCGCAAGGGACCTGAAAGAGGAATAATAAGAAAACAGGATCACGTGACTAAGAGACACTGACCCTGGAAATTCGGGTTGTCACAAATACTTTAACCGAAAGTTTGATGCATTCTGTGAAGAGGAAGGCATCATACATGAGAGAACAGCACCGTATACTCCCCAACAAAATGGTTTGGCTGAGAGAAAGAACCGAACCTTGGTAGAGATGGCTAACTGTATGTTAAATCAATCGGGTCTACCTCGTAATATGTGGGGGAAGTTGTGTTAACCGCATGTTATGTTCACAATAGGATCACTAGTCGTGTGATACCTACGAGCCCATATGAGTTGTGGAAAGGAAGAAAACCAAACCTAGAGCATTTGAGGGTTTGGGGGTTTGGGGGTGTCTTGCCTAATATCGCGTACCTGATCCAAAGACACTCAAATTGGGAGAACGAGCTTTCAAGAGTGTATTCATTGGATATGCTTCGCATAGTAACTCTTACCGATTGTTGGATGACGAATCAGGTATAGTTGTAGAATCCAGAGATGTGGAATTCTTTGAGAACAAGTTTTCTAGAGATGATGAAAACTCAAATGGAACTACAACTTCTAGTACTTCTGAAAAAAGGGTCCAACCCTCACCAATAGTTGAAGAACCAAGAAAAAGTACTAGAGTTAGAAAAGAGAAAAGTTATGGAGATGATTTCTTTTCTTACCTGGTTGAGGGAACTCAAAAGAAAGTGACGAGAGAGGTCATTTTCGCTGTAAATTTGGATGACGATCCTAAAACTTTCAACAAGGCAATGTCATCAAGGGATGCTCCTTTGTGGAAGGAGGCAGTCAATGATGAAATGGATTCCATTGTTGGAAATGGAACTTGGGAGTTAGCTGATTTACCCAAGGGAAAGAAACCTATTGGATCCAAATGGATTTTCAAAAAGAAGTATCATCCAGATGGATCCATCCCTGCCTATAAAGCGAGATTAGTTGCTAAAGGGTATAGGCAGAGAGAAGGGATCGACTATTTTGATACCTATGCACCTGTGGCTAGAATAAGTTCTATTAGAACTCTAATAGCGGTGTCTGCTTTGAAAGGGCTGTACATTCATCAAATGGATGTAAAGACAACATTTCTAAATGGGTATCTAAATGAGGAGATTTACTTGGAGCAACCAGAAGGATTTGTGATGCCTGGACAAGAGAACAAAGTGTGTAGACTTATTAAATCTCTGTATGGTTTGAAGCAAGCTCCTAAACAGTGGCATGAGAGATTTGATACCACTGTGACTGCTTTCGGGTTTCGATACAACAGTGCTGACAGATGTATTTATACTAAGTGCGAACCCGGTTATACAGTCGTGATTTGTCTCTATGTTGATGATATGTTGATTGATGTGTGTAAAATGCAACATATAAATTACATCAATTGAGGCATAAAACTAACCCTTTTTAAGTACTAATTTTGGAAAAAGAGTGTTTTTGTCTTCCTTTTGTATTTTCAGGATAAAATGAGCACAAATTCACAAAAGAAGCAAAAAGACAGCTAAATCTAACATAAATACAAAAAAAGGAACAAAAGTAGATTGCCCGACCCCTCAACGGCATCTTCCCAAGCAGAAAAGAGAAGTCAGAAGACTGAACACGCCCCGTGCTCAGCCAGCACGAGGCCGTGCCCAAGAAGCAGCAGAAAAGACAAACCTATAGAAGCTTCTATTGCCCACCACGGGGCCGTGTCCAGTGAGCACGGGGGCGTGGCGAAAGTACAGCATGCGCATTAATTGTAATTGCGAATTACAATTAATGAAGAGAGAGAGTGTCAGACAGGCACGGGGGCGTGTCCAGCGGACACGGGGCCGTGCCCAGCCTTCTGTTCAGCCTATAAATAGGAGTGATTGGTTTCATTTCAACTCATCCCTTGGCACACCACCTCTCTCACACTTCATCCACCACCCACCACCATCACAACACCATCATCCACCACCATCATCCATTGTCCATCATAGAGTGTGTGAGTCGTCTCGGGATCCAAGATTGATCGTAAGAGTTCTTGACAATCAAGGCCATGTTTGCCTAAGTCTCTTACATCACTTGGTGAAGACAAGTGTTTAGTATAATACTTTTTATTTTTAATCTTTTGCACTTTTTATTTGGTTTTGTATTAATGACTTTAATAACTAGTTGCTTATGTTGAAGGTGATCTTTCCTTATCGTTTGTCTGTGGTGTCTTGGCATTATTTTACTGTCTATATAAAATAAAAGATTTTCACCATTCATATCTCCACGGTCTATATGGAGGTATGTTGGCTACCTGGTCGGGGGTTAAGGGAACGGTTTGGTAAGGGTCTTGCCCTTGTTCAGCATTTAGAGGTCCTGCAAGAGACCTGGGTCAAATTTAGTAGGATCTCCTTCAATGCCCATAGGTATTGGATGGCGGGGATCCAAACTCTTTGACCCCCTCATAAGTTAACTACTATTAATACTATAACCCGGCTATTTAGGACTGTATCCCTGATGACTCAGACTACTTAGCCGAGGGTAACGTCACCGCCAAAAGCGGGGCCTACCATAATTTGCATTAATAACTTAATTCATTATCTTCCAATAATCCAACCCTTTAGGATTGTATCATTGCTGACTCAAACTACTAGGTTGAGGGTAACGTCGCCTTCAAAAGAGGGGCCTACTACAATAACTAAGATAATCTCTTAAACAAGTGCAAAAGTGCGAAAATAATCAAAGGTTATACTAATACACGAGTCGAATCCAAGTGATTCATCTTGTCTATCTGTTTTTATTTTATTTTATTTTTCAGCATTTAGTTAGTTTTTATTTTCTTAGTTTAAAAACCTTTTCTAACATTTTGATTTGATTAGACGTTGAGGAAAAACCGGTACTAAAAGCTCTTGTGTCCTTGGACGACCTCGGTATCTTACCAACACTATACTACGTCCACGATGGGTGCACTTGCCCATATGTGTGTTTAGTGTTAGTAAATATCGTGTTTTATAAATTTAAAACTTGGCTAAAAGTGTAAAAAGGGCTTAAATATACATCTAAATTATATCACACCTAACGCACATCAAGTTTTTGGCGCCGTTGCCGGGGACACAAGGATTTTAAGAAAGCTTAAAATCGACGGCCTAATCAGTTTTTCAAAACCTTTTTAAAACGCGCGCACATTTTTTTGCATTTTAGTTTAGTTTGCATTTACAGTAGTCTGAACACGGGGCCGTGCTCACTGAACACGCCCCCGTGCTGCATTTTTTTAGTTAGATACCCAGATACAGAGTCTGAACACGCCCCCGTGCTCAACGTGACCAGTAACTTTAATTAAAATGCCCAAATACAGATCCTGAACACGGGGCCGTGTCCACTGAACACGGGGCCGTGTCCAGCTTCTGTTTCCGTCTTTGTTTCTGTTCTCTGGTCCCGAGACTCAGTTGTGGTCTGCTGAGTGATTCTTATGGATGAATACTCAGGGGGTTACAACTACACCTATGAGGAGGACGGTTATATGAGAGACTATTGCACTAATTGTCGTAACACACACTCGGTTCAATATTGTAACTTGTTTCAACCATCCACTTCATACAACCATTATGAGGAGCCCAGGTACGGACCATCAACTTCATACACATCCTATGAAGACCAAAGGTATGAATCTCCTCCTTCATACTCATATTTTGATGAACCAAGGTATGAACCTTCATACTCATACTTTGAAGATTCAAGATATGAGCCACCACCTTCATACACTTATTATGAGGAACCATGGCGTGAGCAACCCACCTCATATGGGTACTATGAAGAACAAAGTTTCAATCCTTATCTGTCATGTACTTACAATGAAGAACAATGGTGTGAACCATCTACTTCATAGGAGTATTATGAGGAGCCAAGGATCGAACAACCGGATTCAAGCTTTGAGGATCCCAATTCTTTTTCTCTCACCGAAGTAACCAATAGGATATTAGAACACATTAAAACTATCGAACGTTGCATAAAAGAATCTCGCGCAAGGGAAGAGGAATCCCGCGCAAGAGAAGAATTAAATTGTAATAATAACGTAGAGATAGTTGAAAATGTAAAAATGGAAGAACAAGAAAGTGAAAAACCGACACATGAGTTAAACAACGAAAAAGGTGAGGGCGGTAATGTTAAATTACAAGAAGAGTCTAATTTTGAAGAAATTGATCTCTTGTCACCTACTTTCGAAAATCATTGTTTAGTAACCCCTCATGCAAAGTTTTTAAAAGAGTTAAACACTAGTGCTAAAATCAAAGAAATGGTAAGTGTTAAGTTAACTAATGATCAAACCTCGCTAATAAAAGAAGATCCTTTTGAAATTAACATTACACCGGTTCCATGTTTCTTTCAAAATTCATTTATTAGTAATATCACCATTGATAAAGATCTTTGTGTTAACATAATGCCTAACTACATTTTTGAAAAATTAAGTATTAGTGATTTTTCTCCACTTCAAATACCCATTTTTCTATCCGATCGGAAAGTAATAAAATCAATCGGTGTAGTTGAGGATGTTTTGGTTCAAACAAATCAAATGGTAATCCCAACCGACTTTGTCATCCTTGATGACGCTCCTCTAGTCTTGGGAAAACCTTTTGTACAAACTCATAAAGCTTTGAAAAACCGGAAATTCAACAATCTACCTCTTCAGTTAGGGGCATTCAAAAGGAGCATAGATCTTGAGCGTTCAACGAAATATCCTTTTGGCAATAATGACCCCCTAATTGAAGATGAAGATGAACCACCCGATACGATTGAAGAGGATGACCACTTTGTTGAAGATGAGATCGCCATAGAACAAACCTTTGAGGTTCTTGATCTAAATGAGCCACAAAATAAGGTATCTTCTAAAGACCCACCCATTAAGCTCAAAGAACTTCCTAAAGGTTTGGAATATGCTTTTCTAGACAAAGATGGTAGTTTACCTGTAATTATTTCTTCTAAATTAAGTAGCATAGAAAAAGAGAAATTAGTCAGTCTTCTTAAAAAACACAAAAACGCGATCGCTTGGAAGCTTGTAGATATTAAGGGAATAAGTCCTTCCATGTGCACGCACAAAATTTTAATGAATGATGATTACAAAACAGTAATTCAACCACAACGAAGAGTAAATCCCAATGTACAAGAAGTGGTTAAAAATGAAGTCATCAAGCTACTTGACGCCGGACTAATCTATCCTATCTCCGATAGTCCATGGGTAAGTCCCGTCCAAGTAGTCCCAAAGAAAGGAGGTATGACGGTAATAACTAACGAGAAAAATGAATTAATACCGACAAGAACCGTCACAGGATGGAGAGTTTGTATAGACTATAGGCGATTAAATGAAGCAACAAGGAAAGACCACTTTCCTTTGCCCTTCATTGATCAAATGTTAGAACGACTATCCGGTCATAAATTTTATTGTTTCTCGGATGGTTTTTCAGGTTACTTTCAAATACCAATAGCACCAGAAGACCAAGAGAAAACAACTTTCACATGCCCCTACGGAACCTTCGCCTATCGACGCATGCCATTCGGTCTATGTAATGCACCTGCAACATTCCAACCTTGTATGGTAGCCATTTTCCATGATATGATAGAAAAGACAATGGAAGTCTTCATGGACGACTTTTCTATCTTTGGAGACTCATATGACCAATGCCTCGATAACCTCGAACGAATGCTATCCTGATGTGAGGAGACTAACCTCGCCCTTAACTGGGAAAAATGCCATTTCATGGTAACGGAGGGAATAGTACTCGGTCACAAAATCTCAAGCGAAGGTATGGAAGTTGATCGAGCAAAAATAGAAACTATTTCTCGATTACCTCCACCATCCTCCGTTAGAGCAATCAGAAGTTTCTTAGGGCATACCGGATTTTATAGAAGGTTTATCAAAGACTTTTCAAAAATTTCAAGACCTCTAACAAAATTACTTGAAAAAGATGCACCTTTCATCTTTGACAAGGAATGCAATCAAGCATTTCTAACCCTTAAGGAAATGCTAGTCAATGCACCTATCATGATAGCACCCGATTGGAAATTCCCTTTCGAAATCATGTGAAAAGCATTTCCACCCAATTTATTACGCTAGTAAAACGCTTAACGATGCACAAGAAAATTACACAACTACAGAAAAAGAATTACTAGCTGTGGTATTTGCTTTTGATAAATTCCGTTCTTACCTTGTTCTTTCTAAAACTGTAGTCTATACAGACCATGCAGCTATCAGATACCTCTTCAAGAAACAAGACGCAAAACCCCGTTTGATCAGATGGATTCTATTCCTCCAAGAGTTCGACATCGAAATCAAGGACAAAAGAGGAGCAGAGAACTCTGCTGCAGATCATCTTTCACGCCTAGAAGACCCAGCTTTGGAGGCGACCAGGGACGAGCAAATCAACGAAAAATTTCCCACATAGTCCTTGGAGATGATGGAGAGTAGACAAGAACCATGGTATGCCGACTATGCTAATTATCTAGCCAGCGGTATAGTCACCAAAGGATGGCCGCATCACCAAAGAAAGAAATTCTTTGCTGATGTAAGGCATTACTTTTGGGAAGACCCTTATCTTTTCAAAATGTGTGCCGACCAGCTCATCCGAAGGTGCGTCCATGGTAATGAAGCACGAAGAATTCTCCGTCATTGTCATGAAGGTCCATACGGAGGACATCATGGTGCCGCTAGTACTGCACGAAAGGTATTTGATTCAGGATTTTATTGGCCAACCATTTACAAGGATGCACAAAACCTTGTAAAGGTATGTGATGCTTGCCAAAGATCAGGTAATATTTCTTCCAAAAACGAAATGCCTCAAAAAGGCATTCTCGTTTGTGAAATTTTTGATGTGTGGGGACTCGATTTTATGGGACCTTTCCCACCGTCAAAAGGAAACAAATATATACTTGTGGCAGTCGATTACTTGTCTAAATGGGCGGAGGCCGAAGCTCTTCCAACAAATGATGGAAGAGTAGTGGTAAAATTTCTAAAAAAATTATTTTCTCGTTTTGGAACACCAAAAGCTTTGATAAGTGATATAGGTACCCATTTTTGCAATCATCAACTCGAAAAAATATTAACAAGGTATGGGGTCTATCACCGGGTCTCAACAGCGTATCACCCTCAAACAAATGGGCAAGCCGAAGTGACTAACCGAGGTTTAAAACGAATACTTGAAAAAACCGTAGGTTTAAATAAAAAGGAATGGGCTGACAAATTGGACGATGCTTTATGGGCCTTTCGAACTGCTTATAAAACCACTATAGGCACAACCCCGTATAAGCTCGTCTATGGAAAAAGCTGTCACTTGCCGGTAGAAATAGCTCACAGAGCCTACTGGGCAATAAAAAATGTAAACTTAGACTTAGAAACTGCCGGTAAAAACCGATTTTGTCAAATGAATGAATTAGACGAATTAAGGAACTATGCATACTCTAACTCCGAAATTTATAAGGAAAGAATGAAAAATTTACATGATAAATATATTAAGTCTAATGAATTTTGGGTGGGAGATCAAGTTCTGTTGTTTAATTCACGACTTCGATTATTTCCTGGTAAACTAAAATCTAGGTGGTCAGGACCTTTTTCCGTCACCCATGTTTTTCCTCACGGTGCAGTAGAAATTAAAGCTCGAAATGGGATACCAGTTAAAGTCAATGGCCAACGGCTAAAACTCTACCGAGGATCCATTGAGGATGAAGAAGAGGAGATCTCACTTCAAACGGTTAACGAATGAAAAGCATCCACATCATACCCAACATGTTACGAACAAGCGAGTGTACATCGAAAACCGGTAAGTCTTCTAACCATTTTTCGGAAAAAGGGGCATGCACACGAGCACGTTAAAAAAAATTTTTGCTCGGCAAGAGGCCGTGTCCACTGGACACGGGGCCGTGTCGAGGCAACTGTCGGGATAAAACCCTCTTTTCATAACAGTTACCTCATTCCACACGCCCCGTTTCGCCGAAAACGCTCTGGTTCAAGGCGATTTTCCGTAGATTTTCGACGTCACCTCCACGTTTAACAACATCAAGGTATGATTCTATCATCATTAGTAGTTAGATTAGTTTCTTGCATGTAGTTAAACATCAAAAATTTGGGGAAAAATCTAGGGTTCTTCAAGTTCATCCAGATCGAACTTCAAATTTTTGATGCAATCTGTTAGTATTAGTTTAGATTAATATAATAGGAAGTAAATACACTTGTATTGTAGATAGATTTGTTCGATTTCTCACTAAAACCTCAAACCCTTGTTTTTGAACCGAAAAAGATGAAATTGAAAGGGTAAACGGGTTGTTTTGGGAAAAACGACACTTAGGGTTTCATTTTCGGGGGAAACCGCAACTACTTGGCTAAAAATTTTCAGATTTTCGGGACCGGGACGAAAAATGAAGTTTTTAGGTTACAGACGCCTGGACACGGGGCCGTGTCCGCTGAACACGGGGCCGTGTCCGCTGAACACGGGGCCATGTCCAGCCTACTGTTTGCAGTTTCTTTAAAAATCTCATTGTTTCGTGCTAATTTTTGGTGTATTCTTTCAGATGGCTAAGTTCACAAGGTTCAATGCAAGCGAGCTCGATGCTAGGGCAAGATACGAAATACTTCAAACGAGACCCGAGGAGTACCCCAGGCGAGCATGCACGGACCTGTTAACCATGGTGAACCAACTGGACCGATTCAACAACATCGTTACGGGACCACTAGCAGTTGCATTGAACACTCGGCTCCGATCGGTGCATCAATGCACCATGGAGTTCTACAGTATTTTCACCTTTACTTCGAGGTGTGACCCGTTCGACAATGAAGGGGTTGCATTTCGGTGTGGCGGGACAAAGTACTCGATCTCCATGGCACAGTTTGGATCTATAATAGGACTGTACGGGGAAGAGGAATTGGGAAATGAGGAAAATACCGGGGGATTACGAGACTTGGATGAAAATGAACGTCAAGCCGCATGGGCTCAAATCGGTGAAGGAATCTACAACCCTAGCAGCACCAAGAGTACTAAGCTGAGGGACCCGCTCTACCGCTACATTCACAGGCTCCTCACCTACTCTCTTAACCAACGTCACGACAATAGTGGCGTTATAGGGTTGAAAGATTTGGTCGTCCTTCACTGTATCCACAACCGGAAGCCTCTCGATGTTCCATATCTCCTGTTACGAAACATGCATCTCAATCGCCTTGCTCGCGCTCCAACACCTATCTTCTTCGGGGGGTGGGTGTACCGTCTTTTCAAGCATTTCACGCGAATTCCGAGGTCCTTTGAAAGAAGCCCATGGTCGGGACGAGTTGACTACCATATTTGCCGGGCCATGAACTTACTTTATGAGGCGGAAGACGGGACGGTGAGCTTCCAAAGGGCACAAGGCTGTGCATGGAACCCACAGGAGGCCCTAGTTCTTCACGCACCACCTCCCCACTACCAGTACCAACCCCATGGTGATTCGGGTCAATCCTCCTCACAAGGAGGCGGTTTTCCTAACTTCCAAAGCTTACATGATCTTTTGCAGGAAAACCTCATGTGTACCAGGAATGCCTACAACCTCGCCAACAACACATACCACCGGGTCGGAGCTATTGAACGCAACATCAAAGATATACAAGACGATATCGGTAGCATCCGGGAGTATATGGCGGGGCATGGGGATGGAGGTGATGATAGCGATGAAGACATGGAGTAGGAGGTTTGAAGGAACAAAAGCGGGTTGATGGCGAGCCCACAGGTTTAAGTCCCTTTTTCTATCGAACAGTTTATGGCCTGCGTGCCAAGTGTTGAACAATTTACTTTCCTTGACTACTTTTATTTTCCGTTTTATTTTTCTTTTACTTTATGCTTGAGACAATTAACTATGGTAATGTAGGATGTTTGTGTTGTTTGGTGTGGTATTAAGTGATGAAACAGGTACAAACTGAGGCTTGGAGTGCTAGACCTTAGCACTTATACACCCAAAATGGAGAAACCGGAGGAAGAAACCTGTTTTTTTAGGCTTACAGACTGTCCACACGGGGACGTGTCCAGCCGACACGCCCCCGTGTTCACCTCCCAGACCTGCTGTTTGGTTACTGTCCTGTAAATTTTTGCCAGGCACGGGGCCGTGCCTAACCAACACACCCCCGTGTTCACCTTCTGTAAGTTTTCGTTACTGGCAGTTCACCACGGGGTCGTGTCCAGCGGACACGGGGCCGTGTCCAGACTGCTAGTAACATAAATCTTTGCTTTTTAACACCACATTACACATCCAATCAACCTAAAAATTTATTTTTGGGACACATTGAGGACAATGTGTAATTTAAGTGTGGGGGGAAGCTAAAACCTTGAAATTTTGCAAGTCCTATTAACAAGCCTTACACAAAACTCTATTAAAACCGCTAATCACCCCAAATATATTCTTTTTTTCAAAAACTTTTCGTTTTTTTTACTTGTCTTGGTTTAATACGGGAATAACAAGTTCTAAAAAGGTTATATTTTTACAAATTTACAACCGATAGCGTCATGATAAAAAGAACCAACATAAGAAAATTATGAAACGGCATGACAAGCTTGGTTAAAATTCGATTATATATACTTGATCACATAAAAACCCATTCCCACAAAAGTGGGTTTTGAGCCTTTATTGAGCATACAAATTTACATCTTTAGACTAAATGCCCATTTTTCGTTTCATGTGTGAATAGCCGCTTGGTTCTTACGACTCTAGAACTTGCCACGACGATTCATTCCCGGTCCTTAACAACTTAAACCCAAGTAAGTAAATGATGGAGGCATTAGGACTAACCATTTTTCTTTCTACACCATTATTTTTCAATTTTTTTTACCACCTACCCAAAATCCCCCTAGTTAACCCCTTTGAGCCTAAACCTTTCATTTCTTTACCCTAAAACCTTTTCACCCTCCAAAAACCCTTTTTATTTTCACCCTTTATTTTAGTAACAAGCTCGGTTTTTCGTGTGACTAAAAAAAATGATGAAGTTAGAAATAGACAAACAAAGCTATTAAAAAGCTTGTTTGGAGAAATACTTCGAAATAAAAAGTCACTAAAACAAAGTGTTTTACGAAAACCGACGCTTTTTACGCTTTTCGCCATTTTCTACTAACCCATTCACCCACCTTTAGCCCAAGCCTATACCCAAAAAGTCCTCTTGATATTTACAAAGGTAACAAGTTAAAAAGGAGGAGGATTGATTGCTTGGCAAGCTTATGGTAGGAATAAGTTCCACGCCGCTCTCGAGTGATTCACTAAAAATACACCTTCGGCCGAGTGTGAGTGATTTCTCCCGTGAGGTATGTGAACTTGTATATAAATGGAATTTAAAAAAAAAGGGATGTGATGCCCAAATTAGTAATTTCTCCTATGAAACGTTCTAAACAAATCATAACGAATAGGATTTTAAATAAATAAAAATAAAACCCCAAAAAGATCTTGGATTCCCGACACTCTATGACAAGCCAAAAACCTTCTCTTCTACCCATTCCATTTGGGAGTGTGAGCCACATATTAAAGAGTTTTGCTTGAGGACACGCAAAAGTTCAAGTGTGGGGGTATTTGATGTGTGTAAAATGCAACATATAAATTACATCAATTGAGGCATAAAACTAACCCTTTTTAATTACTACTGTTGGAAAAAGAGTGTTTTTGTCTTCCTTTTGTATTTTCAGGATAAAATGAGCTCAAATTCACAAAAGAAGCAAAAAGACAGCTAAATCTAACATAAATACAAGAAAAGGAACAAAATTAGATTGCCCGACCCCTCAACGGCATCTTCCCAAGCAGAAAAGAGAAGTCAGAAGACTGAACACGCCCCGTGCTCAGCCAGCACGGGGCCGTGCCCAAGAAGCAGCAGAAAAGACATACCTATAGAAGCTTCTATTGCCCACCACGGGGCTGTGTCCAGTGAGCACGGGGGCGTGGCGAAAGTACAGCAGGCGCATTAATTGTAATTGCGAATTACAATTAATGAAGAGAGAGAGTGTCAGACAGGCACGGGGGCGTGTCCAGCGGACATGGGGCCGTGCCCAGCCTTCTGTTCAGCCTATAAATAGGAGTGCTTGGTTTCATTTCAACTCATCCCTTGGCACACCACCTCTCTCACACTTCATCCACCACCCACCACCATCACAACACCATCATCCACTACCATCATCCATTGTCCATCATAGAGTGTGTGAGTCGTCTCGGGATCCAAGATTGATCGTAAGAGTTCTTGACAATCAAGGCCATGTTTGCCTAAGTCTCTTACATCACTTGGTGAAGACAAGTGTTTAGTATAATACTTTTTATTTTTAATCTTTTGCACTTTTTATTTGGTTTTGTATTAATGACTTTAATAACTAGTTGCTTATGTTGAAGGTGATCTTTCCTTATCGTTTGTCCGTGGTGTCTTGGCATTATTTTACTGTCTATATAAAATAAAAGATTTTCACCATTCATATCTCCACGGTCTATATGGAGGTATGTTGGCTACCTGGTCGGGGGTTAAGGGAACGGTTTGGTAAGGGTCTTGCCCTTGTTCAGCGTTTAGAGGTCCTGCAAGTGACCTGGGTCAAATTTAGTAGGATCTCCTTCAATGCCCATTGGTATTGGATGGCGGGGATCCAAACTCTTTGACCCCCTCATAAGTTAACTACTATTAATACTATAACCCGACTATTTAGGACTGTATCCCTGCTGACTCAGACTACTTAGCCGAGGGTAACGTCACCGCCAAAAGCGGGGCCTACCATAATTTGCATTAATAACTTAATTCATTATCTTCCAATAATCCAACCCTTTAGGATTGTATCCTTGCTGACTCAAACTACTGGGTTGAGGGTAACGTCGCCTTCAAAAGAGGGGCCTACTACAATAACTAAGATAATCTCTTAAACAAGTGCAAAAGTGCGAAAATAATCAAAGGTTATACTAATACACGAGTCGGATCCAAGTGATTCATCTTGTCTATCTGTTTTTATTTTATTTTATTTTTCAGCATTTAGTTAGTTTTTATTTTCTTAGTTTAAAAACCTTTTCTAACATTTTGATTTGATTAGACGTTGAGGATAAACCGGTACTAAAAGCTCTTGTGTCCTTGGACGACCTCAGTATCTTACCAACACTATACTACGTCCACGATGGGTGCACTTGCCCATATGTGTGTTTAGTGTTAGTAAATATCGTGTTTTATAAATTTAAAACTTGGCTAAAAGTGTAAAAAGGGCTTAAATATACATCTAAATTATATCACACCTAACGCACATCATTGATCATTAGCACTCACCTTGAAGGTATTTCTGAAACTAAGAAATATTTGTCCTCGAACTTTAAGATGAAAGATCTAGGAGAAGTTGATACCATTCTTGGGATCAAGGTGAAGAGAACTGCAAGTCAGATTTCTCTAAGTCAATCTCATTACATAGAGAAAATTCTGACTATGTTTCAACACTTAAATATTAAAGAGTTTAATACCCCGTTTGATCCAAGTGTGAAACTTAATGTGAACTCTGGAAGAGCAGTGGCTCAACTGGAGTATGCGAGTGCTATTGGAAGTATGATGTATGCAACGCATTGCACTCATCCTAACATTGCTTTTGCTGTAAGCAAACTAAGTCAGTATACTATTAATCCAGGAACAGAACACTGGAAGGCAGTGGGTAGAGTACTTGGATACCTGAAAAGGACCAGTAACTTAGAACTGACATATACGTCTTCTTCCAGAATACTTGAAGGTTATTCTGATGCAAGCTGGATTGATCGCACCAATGATTCAAAATCTACAAGTGGGTGGATTTACACTCTAGCAGGAGGAGCAATTTCTTGGGCGAGCAAGAAACAGACGTGTATTGCCCATTCAACTATGGAAGCTGAGTTCATAGCGCTAGCTGCGGCTGGTAAGGAAGCGAAGTGGATTAGAGATCTACTTATTGACATCCGTCTGTGGGATGTTCCAATGCCGTCTATTCCCATGTATTGTGATAGTGAGGCCACACTATCTAAAGTATACAACGCAGTGTATAATGGGAGGTCAAGACACATAGGTCTTCGGCACAATTATGTGAGACAACTGCTTGAAAGTGGTACAATCAAGGTTGTCTATGTCAAGACAAGTAAGAACTTGGCATATCCGTTTACTAAACCTCTGACGAGAGATTTGGTTGTGAATACCGCGAGAGATTTGGTTGTGAATACCGCGAGAGACATGGGTCTAAAACCACAATAGAATCGTTAGTGATGGAAACCCAACTTGAACTTAGTGCTCCTATTTCTCAAGTTTAATGGGTAAAACGAAGTCACTTAACGATAGAAGGTACTATCAAATTTGATAGATCCATGTGAGGTATGATAGTACGTCGTTGCCGAGAACAAGGGTGAGCTTATGCTCTTGACAAAGTTTTGGAGGCATCCAAGCAATGTGGATGATGTAAAACTTCGCCTATATGATCTAGGGGTGGTGCCGCCTCGAGTGAAGATTAGTGGTTTATCTTCTAAAGGGTCATGAAAAGGATTTATAGCGCACGGCCATATTCGCGCTCAGTGAGAACGCAAAGTCAGCTGGTGATGTGTGGGGGTAAACCGAAGGGGGCTATCAGGTTAATGGTTTAATTCCGTAGGACACCATCAAATCTGTCTCTTCTTGTTTATCAACATAAACTGGGTTTAATCTTCGTGACACCTAGTGACATCATTAGTCTAAGTGAAAGGAAACATTCCAACTTGGTGGGGGATTGTTGGAAATATTAAAAGGAACATACAAGTTGGTATGTTTCCTCCATCCCACATCGGTGGAGTGAGTGAAGTTTGAGTGGTTTATAAGGGATTACTCCTTATGGGCCTCCATAGTGTTAAATGGGTTGAGAAGTGGGTGAAGCCCACACGCGCGCCGAGCCGAGCCGCGACTGGTCGCGTTTGAGGCGCGAATGGGCGCGTTTGAGTTGCACTTTGCACTTCGCACGTACGCATCGTCGCGAGGAGCTTTTATTTTTAACTAAGGTCCAGTCAGGTGGGTCAGATCTGTTGATCGAATGAGATAGGGAGATAGAGATGAATTCGAAACAGTGGGGGTTATCCCATTATCTCTACTAATTCGAATTCGTATGGGATATATATCCAGCAACCGAATTCGTATGGGATATGTATTCAGTAATTCGAATTGGTTATGGATGATTATCTCACTCCCCGTTTTTCTCATTCTCTGGTAAGATCACAGGCTATAAATAAAGGCCTCCTGCTACCCATTCAAGTAACAATTTTCGCAGCCTTCTCTCCTCCCACCTGTGTGTTCTAGTTTTCTCTCAAGCTTCTGCGTTTTCTGGCTTCCATTGCTGTTGGAATACCAGATCAGTTCTGCATTAAATCGTGGGAGTTTACGCTGCAGCTCACAGCAATACGAGCGCGTAAAATCCTTTAAGGACATGAGTCATCCGTGCAGTTCAAGGTTTTTCGTTCAAGGATCTTCGTTCTCAATCACCAGGTTGGTTTTAATTTTGCGTGTTCTTTAAATTCGTCCGATAATGGGACACTCTCCTTCTACCTTTCTTTAACCAGTTTGCTCAAGTTGGAACAAACTGGTTTGGCTGATAACTCGGTAATTAATAAGTTATGTTAATTCATTGTCTGATTAAAATATTTTTTCAACATTTTTGGGTGTCTTTTTGCCCCCAAACGCCCAAGCTTCCGCCCCCATGGGCGTTGTTTTGATGATTTTGGGCTGGAGCGTTGTTAATTCAACGCCATCGAGCAAAAGGTTTTGGCCAATCACCTGTTCCCATGCCTTTTTTGTCCAACAACATTTTTATGGTTTTTTTTTATTTAATTCTATTACACCACAATGCCCACATCCCCACTACACCCATTTTAGAAAACGCCCCATAATGCCTGATTGCTGACTTGGCTTCCACATAGCACAAAACGCACAAGGGTAAGGGCATTACCAGTACACATGGTCTTATACATGCATTCATCAATGCCCACGATGTAATATTTTGTAGGAATTCACTGGGGTACTCATTTTTATGGGGACGTTGTCTAGCAATCACCGAGAAGCCTTAGAGGTAGACTTTCTCAAGTAGTCAAGCTATGTTTTCTTTAATGGCTTTTTATTTTTATCAAATAACGTGCTCTTTCTTTGTAGGAGTTTGTCATAGGAAAGGTTAAAGAAGGAAAGAGAGCTCATAGTGAGGTAGCTTCGTTGGTATTTACTATATATATGGACATAGTGTTTTGGGTCAAACTGGTTGCCTAACCAGAGCATTTTATATTATTGTAGGCAATACAAAAACAGATTAAAGATGTGGAAGAATTAAGGAGGGCTAAAGAGGAAGATGCTGCTGCATTTGAGAAGATGAGGTTTTATAAGTTTTATCCGGTTGCCACTCCCGATACCCCGGATATCTCTGGTGCCAAGGTTTGATTTATATTGAAAATAAGGTTTTTTACTCACCAGTGAAAATTTTCAGTTATTAGAGGTGGCGGTAGTTTAAATCATCATCATACTCAGTAAATCCCACCAATAGCAAAGCAAAGGTAGGGTCTAAGGAGGGTAAGATGTAGACAGCCTTACCTCTATCCAGTAGGAATAGAGAGACTGCTTCCAGTGAGACACCCGGCTCGTGGCGGTAGTTTAAATATGTAAATTTTTAAGGAAGAATAGCTAAATCTGAAATGGGTTAAAAGTGTATATCTTTGATTACAATAAATACAGGTTATCAATATGCTTTTTAAATCATATGATCTGCACATCAGTTATTCAAGTAACAATATATGGAAAACACTTTTGTTGTTTGTTTCCAAACTAGCTCACCATTTAGTCACCTCTACATTCAAGGGTATTTTGGAAAATTTGTAACATAGAAGGAAGGATGTATTCTTTCTTTGAGATCACCTTGTGACCATCATGTTAACCGCATGCATGTGTAATGTGTTTTTCCTGCAGCGTTCATACATTGGTGAGTATTATGTTTATGCACATAAATTAAAGTATTCTAAGGCAACTGGAGTGAGCTCAATGATCCGAATACCTTGTTCGACTTTCAAATGATATCAACTTGTGTCAATACTCCCAACAACTTCTATAGACTTCTAGATATTCTGAGTTTCTGTTATTAACTTCTTCTAATTGATCTTGAAATCCCCAATAACTTCTTCTAATTGATATTCTGCGTCAGGCCAGGATGGGTGATTTAAAAAAAACTGTTATTTTGGTTGTGGTCATTACAGATATGATAAAATTGAATATGGGTGGAAACGGGCCGTCCTAGAAAATGATTAAAAAAACGAAGAAGCTTATAGCACTGCATTCTCACTACTTCCTGTACCCATTTACATGAATATGAGTGCCGGTCCTGGATTTAAGTGTCTCGTACGAGCCGAAAAAAGGCCCTTAGGCCCTAACGAATTATATAAACTTAGTTTTGTTAAACGACGATTAGCGTTATAGTGATAAACATAGAAAAAATATTGTGTTAGAATGACATACGGTATTAGCTAATCGATGATTAGTGAAGCTCCCCTAGCATACCTTGAGTGGTGCAAACGTAGTCGATGGTCGGTTGTGGTGGTGGTCAGTGGTCTATGGTGGTCATCTCGTAATTGTTGTGGCTGGACATGAGGTGCGACTGTTGTTGATGTTGCCACCTTTGTTCTTTCTTTATTTTTAGTGATTTTTATTGTTTTTATTATTATTTAGATGCTTGGATTATGGATCAAAAGAAGTTCATTTGAGCCCCCAATAAGTTAAGGTCGTAATCTTTTGTAGAGAAGACCCAATAATTTTTAAGGCTTTAGATTTTTATAGAAAGGGATGAATAAGTTTTTTGGTTTCATATTTTTATATATGTATGTCTATATATATATATATATATATATATATATATATATATATATATATATATATATATATATATATATATATATATATATATATATGTTTAATAAACCATATTAAAGTTCAACTTCTCTTGTATGATCTTTAATAACATGAAGAGTAAATTGATAAAAGGCAGCATGATTTATATATTTTATTCTCTGTACATATTTCAAAATTCAAATCATTGTATTTTAGGAAGTCAATATTGTTGTAACTATCCCTCAATTATCTCCTTGATTCCTGTGTATATCTCCTTTAAATACTATTGTATAATGAGAATGATTTGTGCTTTTCAATCAATAATATCTCGTGCATTATTTTCCCTTATGGTATCAAGAGCCTAATCACTCTTGCGAGTTCTTCTTCATCGATCCAGATTCTTTTTTTTTCTCTGTTCTCATACACCATGAGTTCTTCCATCATCCATCTCACAGCTTCCACCCATTTCCCAATCAAACTCACTGCAAACAATTTTCCATCTTGGAGAAAGCAGGTTCTCTCCACCCTCATTGGGCTGGAACTCGACCACCACATTGTCGGAAAAACCGACCCACCATCGAAAACTATAACCGCAGGCGACACAACCAAAACAAACCTAGCATATCTTCCTTGGTTTCGTCAGGACCAAATGATTATTAGTGCCCTCCTCGGCAGCCTTTCTGATCAAATTCAACCCGTTGTCTCATCCGCAGAGACGGCCCATCAAGCATGGAACATACTAAACTCAACGTTTGCAAGTGGCTCGCGATCACGTATCATCTCTCTCAAATCAAAACTAGCCAAAAACCCAAAAGGATCACGATCCATTACTGAGTTCTTACATGAGATGAAATCCATCTCTGATGAACTTGCCATCGCTCAAAACCCCGTGACTGAGGAAGATCTGGTAGTCCATGTCATGAATCAACTAGGCGATGATTATGTTAACATAGTGGCAGCCTTAAAAACCCGCGATACTACTATCTCCTTCCCGGAACTATTTGACAAACTTGTCGACCATGAACGCACCCTCAAGGAACTCACCGCAGATCCACTGATCACCACAGTTAACCACACACAACGACAACCGTCGCGTACCTCCAACAGATCCAGTCTCGACCCGCGCTCCAACAGATCCGTCAACAATCGTCCCTCCTGGTCATCTCGTTCTCCAGCTATGACTTCTCGTCAACGCCGTAACAATCTCTATTGTCACTATTGTAACATTCCTGGACACGAAACAAAAGACTGCCGCAGGCTCGGTCGTTTTTTACGGGACTATAACTATCCGGTTCAAGGCAATCAAGTCACGCCTCATGTGGTGAACTTTACCTCACCCCAGCCAACTGTTACAAATCCCAGTTGGATGTGGGACACTGGCGCCTCAAGTCACACTGCACCAAATCAGAACTCTGTACCGGTTCTTTCCGAATACGGCGGCCCGGATGAGATTGCCCTAGGTGATGGTAAAACTCTTCCTATAACTCATATTGGTCAATCCACTATTCACACAAACTCACGACCACTTGTCTTACATGATGTTTTAATTGTTCCAAACTTACAAAATCATCTTATTTCCGTTGCTAAAATTTGTCGCACTAATCGTGTTTCCGTTGAATTTTTTCCATATCACTTCTTGGTTAAGGACCTACGCACGGGGGCGCATCTCAGGCGGGGAGTGAACGTTAACGACGTTTACTACGGACCAACAACTTCGTCTCCTCAAGTGAACGCTTCCACAAATACAGGATCTCTACTCGCGTGGCACGATATCCTTGGACACCCTTCGTTCCAAGTGTTCAAGTCTATAATCACTAGATTAGGACTTCATTGTAATAAAGTGTCACCCGAGTCGTTTCATTGTAAATCCTGTTCACTTAATAAAAGCCATAAAATGCCATTTGGTAAAAATTCATTTGTGACAAACAAACCCCTACAACTCGTTTATTCGGATGTTTGGGGACCGGTTCAAACTTCAATTGATGGGTTCACGTACTATGTTATCTTTGTTGATTATTACTCCAAATATATTTGGTTATACCCCATAAAACGTAAATCGGATGTGGCTACATTATTCCCTCAATTCAAAACTTTGGTTGAAAAATTTTTCAAAACACCTTTAATCGCATTATTTACGGATAACGGGGGCGAATATATTGGACTAAAATCATATCTCACTTCTCAAGGCATTTCGCATTACACAACACCTCCCCATACACCTGAACAAAATGGTGTCGCCGAGCGCCGCCATCGACATGTTGTCGAAACCGGTCTTGCTTTACTTTATTATGCCCATCTTCCCCAAACCTTTTGGTCGCATGCCTTCCAAACCACCACGTATCTTATCAATCGTCTTCCCACCTCCGTTCTACAAAACAAGTCACCGTATGATGTCTTGTTCAACACTCCACCTACCTATTCTAAACTTAAACCCTTCGGATGCCTATGCTACCCATGGCTTCGACCATACACCAGTTCTAAACTTCAACCGCGTTCAAAAACTTGCATCTTTCTTGGTTACTCATCATCCAAGTCGGCATATAAGTGTTTTGACCCAGTCACAGAAAACTCTATCACTCACGACATGTTGAGTTCATATCCCACATTTTTCCTTTTCAAAATAAAACATCACCATCCACTGCCCCTACTTTTGACTCATTTTTAAATACACAAAAATTCACTACCACCAACATTCCTTGGAATCCTACACTCAACTCACAACCTACATCCAATCCTCCATCACGTGCCTCCCATAACACACATTTCCCACCACCTTTTCTCTCTCCTCAATCTTCCTTACTCATCCAACCACCCAACACCTCCCCAACATTTTTTTGTCATCCGTCATTTCCTCAGACGTCCACCCAACTCCAAAATCACTCATCCACCTCGCCTTCTACCACCATCTCGACACCCGCCACCACCTCTCCCTCCACTTCGACACCTGCCACCACCCCTTCCTCCACTTCGACACCCGCCATATCCACTCCAAACACTCCTGTCGTGACACCAACCACCAACGCCTCAACTAGTCCAGTACCACCACCCCATATCACGGTCGACACAACACCCATATCTACACATGCAACTCCTTCACGACGCCAACCGAAACCTAACCCAAAATACTACAACTCCAACTTTGTTAACTCAACAACTCTTCATCCACTTCCCACCTCCCTTGAACCTTCAACTTATACTCAAGCTATGAAGGATCCTACATGGCGACAAGCTATGGATCTTGAATACAATGCCCTTCTTCAAAACCAAACGTGGGAGCTCGTACCTCGCACCACTCAAACCCCATTCGGGTGCAAATGGGTATTTCGGATCAAACGAAAACCCGATGGTACGATTGAAAAGTATAAAGCACGACTTGTCGCTAAGGGTTTTCATCAACAATTTGGCAAGGATTATTTTGACACATTTAGTCCGGTCACCAAACCGGTCACTATTCACACTGTTTTATCGATTGCTCTATCACAACAATGGTCCCTACGTCAGCTTGATGTAAATAATGCGTTCCTTCATGGCACTCTTCATGAAGACGTATTCATGATCCAACCTCCCGGCTTCACCAATTCAGAATTTCCAAATCATATTTGCAAGCTCAAAAAATCACTCTATGGTTTTAAACAAGCCCCCTGGGCATGGTACAATGAGTTAACTTCCTTTCTTCTCACATTTGGTTTTAAAAAATCCTTGTCTGATGCCTCTCTTTTTGTATACAACAAGGATAGCATCACTTGCTATTTTCTTGTTTATGTTGATGACATTGTTCTCACGGGAAACAATGATCAGTTTCTAGATGGCTTTCTCTAGCTCTAGGTAACAAATTCTCAATCAAAGATCTCGGTGCTCTTCATCACTTTCTTGGCTTTGAAGTTATTCCCACACCTCAAGGTATATTTCTTTCACAACATCGTCATATCCAAGATATTCTTACCACCTTTAAAATGGATGGTGCTAAAGATGTTCTAACTCCTCTCAGTGTCTCAGATTCTCTCTCACCCACCGACTCCTCAACGTCGGTTGATCCTACACCCTATCGCCAACTAGTTGGCACCTTACAATATCTTGCCTTTACCCGCCCCGACATCTCCTTTGCCGTTAACAAGCTCTCTCAATTCATGCATAACCCAAAACAATCACATTGGCAAAGTCTCAAACGGGTTCTCCGCTATTTAAAAGGAACGGTACACTATTGTCTATTTTTAAATCGCAAATCATCCCTTGATATACATGCCTTTGGGACTCAAATTGGGGAGGAATTAACGATGGGGGTCGATCTACAACAGCTTAATTGATATATCTTGGTTCTAATATCATCTCTTGAAGATCATCAAGACAAAAGACGGTGTCTCGTTCCTCTACCGAAGCAGAGTATAAAGCCATTGCAAATGCGGCGGCAGAAATCTCATGGGTTAAAAATTTACTAAGTGAGCTAGGTCATCCGTGCAAGCGCACCCCCGCATTACTTTGTGATAACACTGGCGCTACACACCTATGTGTGAATCCAGTTTACCATTCTCGTATGAAACATGTTGCATTGGATTATCATTTTGTAAGAGAACAAGTGAATGCTGGTCAATTAAAAGTCTTACACGTAAGCTCCAAAGACCAACTTGCGGACGCTCTAACTAAACCACTACCGAGGCTGTCGTTTCTATCTCTTCGTTCCAAGATCGGAGTCTCCAACGGATCCTCCATCTTACGGGGGCGTATTACAATACATGATTTATATATTTTATTCTCTGTACATATTTTAAAATTCAAATCATTGTATTTTAGGAAGTCAATATTGCTGTAACTATCCCTCAATTATCTCCTTGATTCCTGTGTATATCTCCTTTAAATACTATTGTATAGTGAGAATGATTTATGCTTTTCAATCAATAATATCTCATGCATTATTTTCCCTTAGATGGTTGATGTATCATGTATCCGAGGTTTATTTAGATACTCATTAACGATCAACATCCTGATATGGAAAAGAAAGTCTGTGAAGATGGAGTTGGAACACATGAATAGTATCATACTTGAACGTCTTGAATCTTAGATAAATAAAGAAGAAATAGATATAGCACCTTTTAAAGGTTTATTTGGTCACTTGAAGAAGCCTGATTACCAGAGAATGGTAAATGGCGTCATGATGACAGTAACTCTGATAATAAAGATAAGAAGATGAAGGGGTTTGTCTATTCAAGAAGCAAAAGATTTATTAAACTGGAAGACAATCAGGAGGGTTCGCAGAAGAAAAATATAAAGAGAGCGAAAAAGAAGGTGGTTAAGGTTGAAGAAGAGGTTGTGGTGTCTGTGACATCAGACAAAGAGAAATCGGATGAAGAAAAGACCGAAAGTGATGAAGAGACTCATGTGCTAACTAGTAAATATGACCCAAGAGCATGGCTGAGAAAGCTGAGAAGACGAAACCAACTGACGAAGAACAGGATGAAACACAAAAGGCAGAAGAAGTTCCCAAGAAAACCAGAAAATATATGGATCGAAAGAAAAGAAAAGTTAGTGAAAAGAGTGTGAAGAAGACCAGGTCTACACAAGCAAAGAAACAAAAGAAGAAATTTGGATTGCAACTAGTTGATGAGGAAGAAGTTGAGACTGAGAATGTTAACGTTGCTGAGCCAGTGATTGAAAATGTTGAAAAAGTGAATGAACCGGTAATTGCTGATCCGATGGAAGTAGAAACTTTAGGTGTTCAGACAAAGAAGGGTTCTCAACCTGTTGAAGAGGAAGAGACAATAGACATTGAAGAAACAACTAACATACATATTAAAACTCCTACATCGATGCCTACTCAAATACCGCCAACACCACAAATGAAGAAACCTGAACAAGCAGGTCTATCTTCATCGAGGCAAAAGTTTCCTACTCCTAGAATCGAGTCACTAGGAGATATGGGTTATAACTTCTTCGAAGAGCCGAATAATGAAAAGATTATAGTTACAAGACAAAGTAGGCAACTTGACTGTGATTGTTGAAAGTCTGGTTACTGAGAATGATAGACTATGAAAGCAGAATGAAGAGCACCAAGTCAAGATTGATGAACATGAAGAACGTCGTCGTGTACAAACTAGTATGATGTTAAAGTACAGAGATTACATCAAAGTGTTGAAAGAAAAGATGGGAATTAACTTTGATAATGAAGTTAAGGTCATGAAAGAACAACCAACCGAAGAAGAGATTGTTCTAAGAAAAAGATATTGCCGATGTTGCTGCTGATAAAGCTCAAGGGAAGGAACCCGTTAATGGTATTCCAGAAACCACAACTGAAACTGAAAAACCTCCACAACTGAAACTGAAAAACCTTTTGTACCCGAGCTGACAAGTCAAGATAAAGAAATCATGGACGCTCTGTATGTCCGGAGAATAAAGAAGAAGACGAGGATGATAAGAAGACGAAGGACAACTCGATTATGGTGATTCAGATGATGGTGATGATGATGATAATGATCAAGGTGGAGATACATGTGTGAGGGTTAGTGAAACTCAAAATCAAGATACTAAAGTTAAAGATAATCAACAAGAACAACTTCTACCGATAAAGAAACAGAGAACGATGAACGACAGGGGGAGTTTGTGAATGACATTAATACCTTCGAGTGTTCACCATTGTTAGAGAGCTACATTTCTAGCACGATACCGAAAGCCGGTTTTCATGCATATGAGAATGACTACGAGCATGGATACTTTTGGGCGATGGTATTTACCCGGAGTATTCGAATATTGTTAAAACGTTTTGCGAAACGCTCGATTATGGTGATTCAGATGATGGTGATGATGATAATGATCAAGGTGGAGATACAGGTGTGAGGGTTACTGAAACTCAAAATCAAGATACGAAAGTTAAAGATAATCAACAAGAACAACTTCTACAGAGAACGTTGAACGACAGGGGGAGTTTGTGAATGACATTAATACCTTCGAGTGTTCACCATTGTTAGAGAGCTACATTTCTAGCACGATACTGAAAGCCGGTTTTCATGCAAACGGGAATGACATGGATACTATTTGGGCGATGGTATATACCCGGAGTATTCGAATATTGTTAAAATGTTTTCTGAAACACTCGATGTGAAAAGAAAAATTTTTAAAAAACTACAAGAGTCTTTGCGAAAAGACATCGAGAGGTGTTTCGGGATTCTTCAACAACGATGACAATTTACAAGAAATCCTTGTCGTATGTGGAATAAGGATAGAATTCGAATGATCATGTATGCTTGCATCATTATGCATAATATGATCATAGAGGAGGAAAAGCAATATGCCAAAATTTTTTTCTGGAAGATGTAGTTGAAGGAACCCAATCAACAATGGAAGAGAGAATCTTAAATGCTCAATTATTGCGATCTAAGGATGTACATAACGCGTTAAAGGCAGATTTGGTCGAGCATGATTGGGCGATTTGCCCAATTCGACACGATGGTGACGTTGAAGAAGACTACGAGGAAGAAGTTGAAGAATTCGAAGCTGGGAACTTTGCAGACGGAGGTTTGGATGATGGAGAAAACGAAGAGGAAGAAGGAGAGAACGACGATGAAGATGAAGAATAAATGTGTTGTTTTTTTACTGTAATGTTTTTTTTTTTAATTTAATAAAAGTGTTTTTCTTTAAATAATTTAGAGATTAAATGAAAAAAATAGAAAATTAGTGATTAGGTAATGATGGATATGAGGCTTTATGACTACAACCACTTGTGATATAAATCTCCCCTTATGCATTTTTTGACACTTGTCGCATAACCGCCTAAAAAAGTCAACGTTTGACTATGCGCATTGACCATTTATTAACAAGAAATCTTTTTTCAGACACTGAATTTGGCTTGTTGCGCTATTGGTTAATATGCATGTAGACAACTTAGAAGAGAGGGTGGCTGTCGCCCGGGATGGATTTTTTTTGAACGGCGAAACATTTTATGATTATAGAACTAGGCCAGCGAAGTTGTAAAACCAAAAACAAATACAAGAAAGGTGATACAAACAAGATACAAAAATTACAATCATTTAATCACATCTCTTATGTTAAACTCACACCATCTCTCCCAATCTAAGTTCCTTATATTTAGGGGTGTTCATCGGTTCGGTTTATGGTTTATTTGGTTCGGTTTATTCGGTTTTCAAAATTTTGTACCCCAAACCAAAAACCAAACCAAACCAAACCAGATAAGGAATATGCAAACCGATCCAAACCAAACCAAATTCAATTCGGTTTGGTTTCGGTTAGAAACCAAATAAACCAAATCTAACCAAATTTTACCTAAATACTTTTTTTTCCTAATTTATATTTATGTTTGTGTTCCAACTTCCGAACATCGCAACTAATTTACACCTAACAATATATTATTTTAGAAATGAGTGTGTTTGAGTTGGGCTTTTAGATTTACATTTGGTATTTTGGGCTGCATTAAAAATAACTATTTTGGGCTAATAAATTGTATATGATTTATAAAATATTATTATTATTTTTTAATAATTAATTAAGTTAAATGGTTTATTCGGTTATCCAAATAAAACGAATAAACCAAATAAAATAAAATGTCGATCCATAAACCAAACCAAAAACCATATTCATAATTCGGTTTCGTTTAGAAACCAAACCAAAAACCAAATTCGTTATTCGGATCGGTTTATTTGGTTACGGTTACGGTTCGGTTTACGGTTTTTATTTGGTTACAGTTTTAGCTTTTTCTGAACACCCTTACTTATATTCGAACTACCTTTAAGCCATAAAAACGAACTAGACTTTATTTCTTGTGCCGTCTTACAATGTGTTCCCGAGTCTCAATTAACAGGGGGAGAGGAAGGAAAATAAATTAAGAGAGAAAAGTAAGGAAAAGATGTGATTTTTTTTCGTGTTCCCGAGTTTAATGAAAATAAAGGAAAAGAGAAGGAATCAAGCATTTTATGTGTTCCCGAGTTAGAGGGAAAAGAAAAGAAAGGAACAATTTTACCATTATACCCTTTAAATATAAAACATTTTAATTAGATATGAGGGCAATTTAGTAATTAATAATATTTTCTCTCATAATCTATCCAATTTGGAAGGATGAGTACATGGACAAATTTTCTTCCCTTTTCGCTCCTATTCTTAAAAAAACTCGGCAACTTTTCATCTTTTTTCTCTCTTACCCCAATAAGACTCCGGAACTATAGAAAGGATTATCATTATCTCTAAATTACTTTCGTTGCGTGCTTTCAATATATGCCACAATGTGTTCGACATAACCATACCAATCAATTTCTTGCATTGCTCAGACCCCTTAAAAGTGTCCACAATCCTCACCCTGCACATGAGTTTGTGGATATGTTTGGTGGAGCCATACCAATATAGTCCACCATAGAGATCTGGCATGCTTGCACCTAATAATTATGTGGTCAACAGACTCTTCTTCGATTCCGCACCTAGATATCTCCAACAATTCAATGGTAAGGCTAAAGGGTGTGGTATAAAGCCCCTATGGGCTTTATCATGCCACGTCAGGCCACGTCAACGTCACGTCATACAGGAGGCTTTAAAGCTCTTTCCTTTAACTTTGAGGGTGTGATATAAAACCCCCTATTAAACAAAACTAAAAAAAAAAATTATTGCTTGAAAAGAGGTGGGCCCCACCTGCGCCCCCCCCCCCCCCCCCCCCCCCTTCATTTGCTCGGTGTGGACGATGGCGCCCCAAGGGCACTATGGAGGCTGAGGTGGCGGGTGACGCTAAGCCACACCCACCGGTCTAAGCCCATTTCGTAGGTATGTTCATGAAGTTATTTTATTGCATATAACTTTATATTGTGAATAACTTAATTAGATCTCATATAGATACCAATGAAACCCTTGACATGTACAATGCGAACTAGAGAAACTCTCCTAAAAGTAAAATTACAAAAATGATATTATTTTAATATCTTAATTTTATTGAAAATATATACGAGTTTTTATGCATTAAAGTAGGCCTTGGAATCAATTTGTATTCATTCATTTATGAAATATATACGCAAGTTCTGAGTTTGCTGATTATATCTCACCTTTTTGCTTATATTAATGGATATGCAAGATTGGTAGAAAGCATTTACATATTATAGATTGACCGTCCCTGTTTCCTTGTTTCAGCAACCCGTTGGTAGCAATGCTCCTGCAGTCATTAAAGTTGGTGTTCGGTCTGTCTTGTTCTGCTGCTGTTGGTGCAGCTGATCATCGCTGCACAACATGTCGAAGACTGGTAGCGTCAATCTTGAAACGATTTTCACAATTTTTTTTTTAATTTTGTGTATTTTATAAAGAGGGGTGTTTTTAATACTAATTATGTATATGATTTAATGAAGCTTGTTCAAGATGTTGGTTCAGGCCCCTCAACACACTAGCAATACACTCACAAACTTACGTATGTATGTAGTGTGTATATGAAGATTATTTGTAAAAGAAATATGAACGAAAAGTTACTTTTGTTATTAAAGAAGAAAACGGGTACAAAAAATAGAGCTACTTCTACTCCCTATATATAATAAATAATAACCACATGCTAAATAAACTAAGTCCACATAACTTGGTCAAAACTTGTTGCAAAAGGCTTCAACAATCTCACGAAGTCACCTCCAATTACACTGTCAAAAGACCCATTTACCCCGGGATCATTTAGCTACTTGACCCGTGACCGGCTGACCCATACCCGTGATCTTTAAACGAATAACCATTTGAACCATGACCCGATAATGTGCCGACCCGTGACCCGCAAACAAAACCCGATTAACCCAACAATCACCCTCTTAATCGGTTTGTTCACACCCGTCACTTATAGCACCGAACCACCATTTTTTCCTTCCCGAACCGTCACGACCTATCCCGGACACTCGATCTCCACTGATCACGTCCAAAGTCTTCTTGGTTCAACCCGAATAAAACTCACTACACTTGTAACATGTCACATGGCATCTCATTGGAAATGCTCACTAACATCAAGACTTTTCACGGATCAAAGACCTCACCCCGGCCATTTCCAAAGCCACTCGATTGAACTCCAACGCCATAATGTTACAGTGTGTTTTTTTTTTTTTTTTTTTGCTTTACTATTTTTCGATCACCCTTGTTCAAGAGGCTCTCCACCGACAAAGAAAACAAGCCACTCGCTTCTTCCATTTTCTCACCTTGTCAAACGAGACGAATCCAAAGCCACCTGCTTTGACGGATCATGTCTGCGCGTTTTCACGCACCACGCCGGTCTCCTCTTATCACGAACAATCTGATCAAGGTACCCGTTCTCACCATCTACTGTTATCATCGGTTGTATACCAACTGCGCAAACCCGCAACTAACAACCGAACAACCTAATATCTTCTTCCTTTGAATATCGCTAACAGCCATGAACACCGATGTTCATCACGGTCACCCCGTCATCTCAACTGGTTCTTACACACAACAACAGCTAACCCGAACACCATAACGTCTTCGTCTTCTGCTGTTAAACGACCTTGAAACAACACCTTGTTTTACGACTGTCCTCCGCCGACCGACCGACACACCCGTCGGCGGCGGAGGAGTCTTCCTCCGATCTTCAAACCCACTTCCTACGAGCCCTAGGCTCTCATACAAAATGTTGGTGCAGACCCCTCAACACACTAGCAATACACTCACAAACTTATGTATGTATGTAGTGTGTATATGAAGATTATTTGTAAAAGAAATATGAATGAAAAGTCGCTTCAAGCAAACTCCCTATATATAAGAATAAATAATAAACACATACTAAATAAACTAAGTCCATGTACTCCTAATTTCAAGCAAACTCCAACGTTCACTTTGATTACGTCCACATAACTTGGTCAAAACTTGTTGCAAAAGACTTCAACAATCTCACGAAGTCACCTCCAATTACATGGTTAAAAGACCCATTTACCCATGGATCCTTTAGCTACTTGACCTGTGACCGACTAACCCATACCTGTGATCTGTAAACGAATAACCATGACTCGATAATGTGCCGACCTGGACCCGCAAACAAAACCCGATTAACCCAACACAAGAAAAGTATACGACTTTGTTGTTGATCAATTATTGGAAGCGCATATAAACAAAGTCAAGATTGGGATCCTTTTGATAATTTGTGCCTAAACTCATTAAAGTTGTTGCCATCAACGTTTGTTCTCAAATCATTCACGCCCCCGCCCCGGAGCTCCACGGAATTTGTTAATCATAGTTGTCACGATCTCCTCATGACGCTCTGCTCATTCCTACAAATAAAAGATTTCTCATTATACAATAGTAATATATATATATATATATATATATACTACTTTAATAAGCATATAGGAAGGGCAAAAATGGTCATTTGCCATTGTACAAGAATTTCAAGCACATTGTACAATAATTTAAGCATGAATGTGTTGAAAAGTTTTCTTAACATGCTGTAAAGCCACATGGATCCCGCATGGATCTTAACCGGATCAGTTTGACCCGTTTTACCTCTGATGGATCCAATATAGTGTTTCTATCAGTCTCTTTCTAAACCCTAATTCATTTCATCCAGCCGCTCTCCTTTCTCTGCAAACCCTAATCTCTGGTGATTTTCAACTTAGGGTTTCTTACCTCCTGTAGTATGAGCAAGATCTCACCAGATCCAACAACTATGTGGTCTGTAATAGTGGTCGAGGCAAGTTCCAACAACCCGAGGTAAGTCCGACAACCTCCTTTTATTTCATTTAGGTCATGCCCTTTAGTTTTTGAATCTGATGTTTGTATCTGCTTTAAACTTGCAGATCTAGGTGTCGGTAAGGCGGCAACGTGAGAAGGAGGTCGCTGCTATGACTCATACAGTGGCAGGGGATGAGGATGATTATAGATCTACTCCTTGGTAAGCTCCAGCATCTTTTCTTTTCTTGCATTCTTTATTTCTTATATTGATACCGATAAGTATACTGAATTTGTTGTTTGAAGGAAAGATGAAGTAACCAGGACCACACGTGTTGAGGAATTTTGTTTCATCACATATACTACTTACACAAAATCAGAGGTTTGATGTCCATAATTATTTGACTATATATCGCTAATCACATTTGTATTCTTTGTCAACTCCAATTATATCTTCAAATTATTTAGTTAAATAAGTATTGCAGGTTCTGAAAATGGAAAGTCAAGTTCTGAACATTTTGAATTTTCACCCTTCACCACCAACAGCAGAAGCTTTTTTCGGGTATCTGTATAAAAAGTTATGTTTTTCCTTATATTTCTTGTAAAGAGAGCACCTTTATGAATGTTTATTGTTTACAGGAGATTCATAAGAGCAACACAGGCTTCCCACCAGGTAAATATTCTCTATTTGCTTGTAATTTGGGTTAATTCTGTTTCTTCACATGCTTAATTGTTGTTTTCTACAATTTGTTAGAACCGAGTTTTGTATTGGAGTGTTTGGCAAATTATCTAGCTGTGTTGACTCTGGTTTGCAGGTTCTTTGTGTTCGAATCTCTTTTACATTTGCTGTTACATATTTGGTATGTTTTCATTTACTTTCACCCTGGTTTGTTGGATTACTTTTACTTATTCATTCGACTCACTTAACCCGTTTCATTTTTAAATAACTTTCTGGGTTCGAGCCATTCAACCAAATTGATAACGTATTTAAAGTGGTCCATTTTGACCCAAACTCATTTTGCTTTGAGTACGTTTTAACCAGGACCTACTTTGACCCATCACTCAACCCGACCATCCCGTTTCGCCAGATTTTAGAAGGATGACCACACGTAAAGGTAAGCGACCTTTTCATTTCATTTATAAAGTAAAATTTTATGTTTCAGTTTGCTTATATTTTTAGGTTGGTTGTGCTTCCCTAGGATTATGTTACTATAGAGCAAGTTGGTTATTTAGAATTAATATAGGATCAAATGTCATGTTCAATATATATATATATATATATATGTTTTAATTGAGGTTCGCTTTCACTTTTCAAAATGCTAAGCTAGAAGCAGATGTATGGAAACTTGAGGTTCACTTTCACTTTTCTTGCATATGAGCATATCCATTGGTGTTATTTAAATTCATATCTAAGTAAATATATAACTTTGTAGATGAAATTGGAGAAAAAGAGATCACCGTCAATGGATAAAATTATGAAGTATGGACAAACTTAGATCAGCTAAAAAAAGCACAAGAAATGAGACGTGTGGAGGATGGACTTTGAGGAGTTCTGTGCAGCTGCCCTTTGTGTCCATCAACTCGAGGGTCTTGATCAACGGGAAAGGCAGAGCCGTGACGCCTATGAAATATTTGAGAAAGACGGTAACAGACCTATTGTACATGAAGAACTAGCTTATGTAAGTTAACTGTATTATGAACACAATGTAAATTGTTTTTTTATTTCTTTAACATTGATTCGGTTACATTAAACTATTAAAGTATGTCATATTGGAATTTGGAAATACTGAGCCTATGATCCCCGTGTTGCAGTTGTAGACTTTGACTTTAAAGGTCAAACAAGCTACTTTTTGCATACAAATTTCATATGAATTTTGCTAGACATCCGGTTGTACTGCTTCTCGAAGCGGGGTCCACATATGGTTTTTGTTATAGTTAGCGAGATGGGAGGTTAAATTTGGTAATGGGTCAGACGGATTGAGTGAATCGCAACAAGTCACTTTCAGTACGGGTCAAAACGAGTCGGTGGGTCGTCTCGCCTCACAAACACCTTTGTTATATATTTTATAATAATTAATGCTCAAACACGAATAAATACATCCTTGTATAAATTGATTAAGAAACTGTATGCACTAAACTTACACTTTCGTGTACTTTCAAGTTTCAACCCGTTTGACAATTTGACTCATTTGACCCGTTCCCTTTTTGGCACGTTTGTGTATTATTTTGGCTTATTTGATCTGTTTGTGAGTAAACATAACTCAAATATAACACTTTCATAAGTTAATTTAGTCTAAATTGCCACTTCTAGATTTTGTTCCAGTAGATTAAAAATTGGTTTGGTTTAATATGAAAATTTGTTAGTTTGACCTCAAAAGTCAAAATTTATGTTTTTTTTCCTTTGAGTCTCTGTTTGAATGTTTAATTGTTCTAACAAAAAACATCCTTTTACAGTTGGGATCTGCGGAACTCTTTATGAAGGAATCAAAGTTTTTAATACATGGAAGCGGTAAAGACAATCCCTTGGCGGTACTTCACCACCGACTAGCGCCTAGCGCCTTCTACAACATTGAATCCTCCAACGGGATTCGTGTTTGAAAAGCAACAAATGCGAGGATTATATTTCAGTCAATCTCCCGCAAAGGTATAGAGGTGCTTATTTTTCTGTGTTGTTCATGTAAGTTTGTAAATATAAAAAAAAATCTCACAGAAACTAATAAAGATTTGAAATATAAGCATAGGTGAAATGCATTAAGATGATTTTTGAAAAATATATTAATATAATTAAATCAAGAGAACAATACACAATCTTGAAATACCTGATCAAATGAATGGTATTTGCCTGTTTATTAAGAAATTGTTTGCTTTAATTTTTTGTATATACCAAACACAAAGAGTAAATTACACGGATGGTCCTTATGGTTTGGCCAGTTTTTTGCGACTTTCGTCCAAAGGTTTGTTTTCTACATTAGGATCCAAAAGGTTTGAAATCTTGCCATTTTCATAATTTAAAGGGCAATTTGATTATTTTCACTTATGTTAAAAGATCGAATACCCCTAAAAGACCGAATTGCCTTTTAAGTTAACAAAAAAGACAGAAATACCCCTGACTTGATGGGGGGATGAAAATGGCAAGATTTCCAACCTTTTGGATCTAGATGCGAAAAAACAACCCTTTGGACGCAAGTCGCAAAACTGGTCAAACCTCAGGCTCGAAAATGGCATTTTACTCTATTTTTTAATTTGTGATTCATTGCTTACTGTTATAGTTTTTTTTTTCTTGATTTTTTGCTTACATTTTTCTTGATAAAATCTGATTAGTTTGAAGAAATATTTGCTGAATGATGATTAATTGATTAGTATGTATGTAATCATATGTTTTGTTCATTCTTTATAGGAGGAACAACGATTCAATGCTTGCAACTGTTGAATCAACAAAACTAGATTATGAATGGAGGAACGACTGAACAAAACATGTTGGAGCTGACTCATTCGCATTGGCGAAGGGATCCGGTTTGTAAGGTGCGGTGTCTTGGCGTTCCGACTGTCGACATGCGAAACCTCTGCCGCATTCTGTAGGTCTGTTCAGACAATTTTGATTCATCACTTAGGTTCTGTAAGTTGATTAAGTTAACTGTTTAAGTGAAGCATTTATGGTTAATGTTAGTTGAAATGAAAGGAGAAGACTGGTGGTAAGATTCTTCTTAGGACTGGTGGTGTGTTGTATCTTTTTCGGGGTAGACATTATGATCCGCACAACAGGCCGAAATACCATGTGATTCTGTGGAAGCCTGCAACTCCGGTTTACCCTAAGCTTATACAAGAATCACCAGAAGGGTTGACGAAAGAAGAAGCTGATGAGTTGAGAATGAAAGGGAAAAAACTCCCCCCGATTTGTAGACTAGGTAAAGTTTAACGTCTAGAGTTACATATTTGCACATTGGGTTTATTATTTTCTGAGTTCTCATATATTGACTAAACCAGGTAAGAACGGTTGGAGAGTAGAAATGTCTCACAACTCTAGAGGATCTGGCAGTGGCGGAGGGCGTGGTGGAGGTCATGGTCGCTCTGGTGGTTCTGATTTGAAATGCTACCAGTGTGGTGACGTTGGCCAGTTTGCTCGTGAGTGTTGTGGTGGTGGTGGTGGTGGTAGACGCCGCAGCCGCAGCCGTAGCCCAGTCAACAGGTACCGACGGAGTCCTAGCTACGGTCAGAGGTGAGATTTCTGAAACACGAGATTATTTTTTTTGTTTTGTTACTTAATTGCCATATAATGTTTATTCACTTCAGTACATGAAAATAACTTAATTTTTTGCCGGAAGCAGGAGCTACAGTCCTCGTGGCCGATCACCGCCACGCCGTAGGGTGTCACCTCCTCGCAAGATTAACTACAGCAGGTCACCTCCGCATCGTGGATGAGACGAGTTGCCATACACAAACGACGTGTTTTATTTCTGTTTCTTTTTGAAAGTATATGTAATTCAAATGTGTTAGTTTGAGTCTGAGATGGAAATGCTCAATATGGTATGTTGCTTTGAGACAAACAACATAAATACTTATGGGTTGCCGCGGACAATCCCAGTAGTTTATTTTGAGGAGACTGGTAAAAATAAAAAAACAAAATTAATATTGCATGGATTCTTATCTTCAAAATTGCTAGATGTGAATTTAATATTTAAGTTGGTGATAGAACAATACGGTAATCTATGTTACGGGTATAGGTAATGGTAAGTTGGTGATATGTTCACGCCCTATGTTGTCGACTTCGCGGCAACGCGTAGGTTTCCCACTATATATAGTTATTGATGATGTGTAGATGTGAATGTGATTAATAGGTGGGTGTAGAAATGCCATTAAATCCCCATGACCGGTTTGAAGTACCTTAAACGAAAATTTGGATTTTAGTTATAACCCAACTGAACTGAACCTTCTCATGCACACCCTTAAAATTACTAACAAGTGTTGTGTTTTCCGTTGCATCGTGAATTTGGTTTTGGTTATGGCTCAAAACTGAACCGCTCTGTACATAGCTCGAAACTCACCAACCTAGGTGATATGGTTCCCGCCGCATCGCGCGGGTAAACGGCTAGTATATATATATATATATATATATATATATATATGGTAGGATCCTAAGAGAAGTCCACCCTACTTGAGAAACTTGAGAAGCATTCTGGACCACACATTTCCCAAAGCTATTCGTAATATACGTATATGTATAGTTTAAACTTGACTGTATACATATATGTATATTGACTTATACACATATGTATATAGTCAATTTTAAACTATACATATATGTATATTACGAAAAGCTTTGGGAAAATGTGTGGTTCAGAATGCTTCTCAAGTTTCTCAATTAGCCTAGTGCTTCTCAAATGATCCTAACCCTATATATATATATAGGGGGCTGCTAGAATGAGAACCACCCCGAGTTGTAAGAACCGCGAGAACCACACCATCCGGGTCGCCGTTTACCACGATTTTTTTTTACAACTAGATGTGTAAATTATAAACACATCCTAAAAAAAAAATTTAAACGCCCCCCCCCCCCCTTAGGGGGTAGTTTTTTACACCACAAGTTTGGTGTTTTTATTTTTTTTCTTTTTTCTTTTTTTTTTCACCAAACTTGTGGTGTAAAAAACTACCCCCTCGGGGGGGGGGGGGGGGTTAAATTTTTTTTTTTACGGATGTGTTTATAATTTACACATCTAGTTGTAAAAAAAATCATGGTAAACGGCGACCCGGATGGTGTGGTTCTCGCGGTTCTCACAACTCGGGGTGGTTCTCATTCTAGCGGCTCCCTATATATATATATATATATATATATATATATATATATATATATGGTAGGGATATGGTAAAAAGTGTCTAAAATGTGAGAAGGGTAACAAGTGTTTTAAACCATTTGATATTTGATCTAATGGTTGAGATCAGTAGGGTATAAAATGTAAATTGTGTTTTAATTAGAAGGACCTTATGTAAAATTAAAGGGCAATAGTGACTTTTCCAACTTTTCAAATATGGTAACCGTTTCAAAACCCCCATCAATCTCCTATAAATCAGCGAATTTATGGTAACTGTTTCAAAACCCCCCATCAATCTCCTAAAAAGTCAGCGAATTTCTCGTACTGAAATAAATTCTTCCATTTCCTTCTCAACAACTTTTTATAACACTATAAAGAACAGTATATTACATGATAAAACACTATAGGAAGATATAACACTATCTGTTTACTGTAAGACACTAAACATAAATAAAACACTGTTGATGGGGGATAAAACACTATGAAAAGGAACAGTATATTACATGATAAAACACTATAGGAAGATATAACACTATCTGTTTACTGTAAGACACTATACAGAATAAAACACTATTGATGAGGATAAAACACTATGAAAGGAACAGTATATTACATGATAAAACAATATAGAAAGATATAACACTATCTGTTTACTGTAAGACACTATACAGAATAAACACTATTGATGGGGATAAAACATTATGAAAAGGAAATTAAAGATACCTGTACATAATATAACACTATTGACTGGGGAATATAACACTACAACAAGAACTTACCGTAAACAATTAAATGTATAGAACAAATCGAATTCGAATCACATCCCTAATATATCGCCTGATATTTTTGGCAGTTATCTTTGGAAATCAATTAATTGATAAGAATGGACAATTACTAATATACCCTTTTGAATTAATTAAGATAACTGACATTTGTCATTCCCAAATTATTTCTCACACTTCTCACAAAAGTTGGACTTTTTACAGCATCCTCTACCTATATATATATATATATATATATATATATATATATATATATAGGACAAAAATCCGTTGGGAACCACCCTTTATTGCGAGAACCGCGAGAACTAATGTGAACACAACCAAAAATGCCTAAAAATAGCTAAAAAACACACAAATATTTTTTTAATATTTTTTATATAAAAATCGCTACTTTTAGTCGCCAAAAAAAAATTAAAAAAAAAATTTTTTGGCTACCGATTTTAACATAAAAATTTTTTTAAAAAAAATTAGATTCTTTTTTAAATTTTTTAGGTTTTTTGGGGGTTTAGTTTTTAGCATTAGGGGGTGGGGGGGGGGGGGTTTAGGTTTTTGGGGGGTGGGGGAGGGGGGTTTAGGTTTTAGGGGGGGGGGTGGGGGGGTGGGGTTAGGTTTTTTTAGGGTTTTTTTTAGCTATTTTAGGTTGTGTTCACATTAGTTCTCGCACAATAAAGGTGGTTCTCGCATGAACGTTACCATATATATATATATATATATATATATATATATATATATATATATATATAGTAGGAGTTGGGTGGAAAGTCTATTTTTCCTAGAAAGTCTAGGAAGGAATAAGAATTGGACATGTGTCATTGAGGGATTTTAAGTAGAAGGGCTATCATGTAATTTCACATTTTAATTTTATTTTTGGAATGTATCTTCATTAACTAAAATTCCATGATTTTCGGAATTTTTATTATTTTCGAATTCAAATCTGGAAGTCAATGTGTTCATTAACAAAAATTCCATGTCACATTACATCGCATATTCCATTGTTAAGAAGATTACTGGAATTTATCAGCATGTTCTTGGTGCTGTGTTTTAACAGTTTACAGGGCTAAAGTCAATTTTTTTATAGATCTCACAATATAAAGATGGTAAAACACAGTGTATGAATCTGATTGCTGTTAAAACACAACTATATGAATCTGAATGCTAAAACGCAACTGTATGAATCTGATTGCTGTTAAAACACAACTGTATGAATCTGAATGCTAAAACACAAGTGTATGAATCTGCTTGCTATTAAAACACAACTGTATGAATCTGTTTGCTGTTAAAACACAACTGTATGAATCTGAATGCTAAAACACAACTGTATGAATCTGCTTGCTGTTAAAACACATCTGTATGAATCTGGATGCTAAAACACAACTGTATGAATCTGCTTGCTGTTAAAACACAACTGTATGAATCTGCTTGCTATTAAAACACATCTGTATGAATCTGTTTGCTGTTAAAACACAACTGTATGAATCTGTTTGCTGTTAAAACACAACTGTATGAATCTGAATGCTAAAACACAACTGTATGAATCTGCTTGCTGTTAAAACAAAACTGTATGAATCTGTTTGCTGTTAAAACACATCGGTATGAATCTGAATGCTAAAACACAACTGTATGAATCTGTTTGCTGTTAAAACACATCGTCAAGGAAACGGAGATGATAAGAACAATATTTGAATGGTGATGATGAACTCGGAGATGGAGAAGTGTTTTAATTTGATCCGGTGCTCTCCATCGTTTCTAAAGTTATCTCCATCGGTGATGATTGTAGTTATTTTTTGTAGGGATTGGGGTTTCCAAGATGGGTTTGGAGAGAGAGAGAGGGAAAATCGCTTGAATTTAGGAACTGGGCAGTTATCTAATTGATTTAAAACACGGCCATTGACAAAATTGCCCCTACTCATTTAAAACAATCAATTAATTAAACTCAAATATTACAAGATTGCTATTGATTTAATCTCAACCCTTAAACACACCAATCGGATGGACCAGATCGCTTCCTAGACTTTCTAGGAAAAACACACTTTCCGTGCGAACCCTACTCTATATATATATATATATGTGTGTGTGTGTGTGTGTGTGTGTGTATATATATATATATATATAGGTAGAGGATCCTGTAAAAAATGCTTAAAGTGTGAGAATGGTAAGAAAGAATCTCAGCCATTAGATCTTTTGATCTAATGGTTGAGATCAATAAGGACCAAATTGTAAAATATTTTCATTAATTTGGACTGATTTGAAATATATAGGGGCAATATAGTTTTTTAAACCCACTAGAAATTAGGTAATGCACATGTAACTTCCCCCCGTCTTTTTTAAACGTCAATAACTTTTTATACGTAACTTTTTTTTAAAAGTATTACACCATAATAACGAGCGTTTTTTTATCTTTAATATCAGTACCATATTGCTATACTTATATAGAGAAAAAAATATGTTTCGATCAGATGTTTAGTCAATGAATGGTATTATATACTTGCTGAATGGTGTTATATACTTGCTGGATGGTTTATATACTTACTGAATGGTGTTATATACTTGCTGAATGGTGTTATATACTTGCTGAATGCTATACTTACTGAATGGTGTTATATACTTGCTGAATGCTGAATGGTGTCATATACTTGCATACTTGCTGAATGGTGTTATATATACTTACTGAATGGTGTTATATACTTGCTGAATGGTGTTATATACTTCTTATAATTAAGGTGGCGGTTATGGGAAGTTTTTAATTAATTCAATTAATTTAGATCTAATGGGGGCTGAGATTCTTTTTACCTTTCTCACACTTTTGGTCTTTTTTACAATAACCTTACCATATATATATATATATATGAGTGGGGATCCTACGGAAAGTGTGTTTTTCCTAAAAAGTGTAAAAAGTCATAAAACACAATAATTTCAGGCATAAAACACACCTAAACTCAGAAATAATAGAATGAATATTACTAAAACACCATATTCAAACTCTAATAGTCCATAAAAACTTCAAACACACCATCGTAGAACTATGAATATAAAACACACAATGCTAAACAACATAAAACATAATAATATTTGCCATTCCACAATCAGAGCCTTAACATCTAAAACACAACACAAAACCCACATACATGATGTTTTAGTAATCTTCATCATATTATTTGTGGGTTTTTGGTGTGTTTTATGGTTGATATTATTGTGTTTTATGACTTTTTACACTTTTTAGGAAATTTGGACTTTCTGGCCAACTCCTATCCTATATATATGTATATATATATTGGCGGCGTTCGGCTACAAAGTCTAAATCTCCTAAAAATATACAAATTCATAAAACACCATAATTTTCAGCCATAAAACACACCCAAAACCTACAAATTAGAGAGTGAAGATTACTAAAACACTATATTCAAACCTTAGCAGTCCATAAAAAACTCCAAACACACCATCGTAGAACTATGAATATAAAACACAACATGATAATCAACATAAAGCACATAATGTTACCTATTGGATAATTAGAGCCTTATCATCCAAAACACAAAACAAAACCCACAAACATCATATCGTGTTTTAGCAATCTTTATTATGTTATTTGTGGGCTTTGGGTGTGTTTTATGGTTTCAGATCATTTAGGAACCAGCATTTACCGCGAGAACACAACCAAAACTACTTTAAAAAGATTAAAAGCACACAAAAAAAATATTTTTTCCATAAAAATAGCATTTTTTTGTTAATAAAAAATTATAAAAAGTCGCGATTTAACTGTAAAGAAAACATCTTTAGCATTTAGTTTTAGGGTTTAATTTTTAGCATTTAGCTTGGGTGGGGGGTTTAGGTTTTTAGGGGGTGGGGGTTTAGGTTCTTTTAAGGTTTTTGGGGGTGGGGGTGGGGGGTTCATTGTTTGTTTTGGGTTTATTTTGGTTGTGTTCACATTGGTTCTCGCCTTAAAGTTGGTTGTCGCATGAACCCTACCTTACATATATATAGAGGAACTGTAGAATACAATTCCCCTTATCTTACCTTGCGTACGCGATCACGGTATCAAAACACGTGTCCCTGAATTAGTTTTCCTACGTAAGGGTAAAACAGACAATACATTCAATCAGCAGATCACGAGTTCGTTGCACCATTATCCCGGAAATTATGAATCGCATTAGTTTCAAATATTCATAATTTTTAGAACTATACATTGCGATTTTCATTTCTACGTGATTAGGGTTTAATCGATTGTTGTTTTCAATGGATCCACAGAGCATCACCGGACGGAACACAGATGTTGATTTTGAAGATGTTGAATTCATTAGTAAGCATGGTGAATTAGGTGGTGACTAGAGAGTTACGATTGAGGAAGTTAGAAATCCATTTCTGAAAATGTTGTAACTGAGGGTTCTAATAGTAAGTTCTTATAATTCAGATGTTTAAATGTTCAATTTGAAAGTTATTTTTATTCGGTGTAATGAGCTGTTTGATTGTAATTAATTGTAAGGTTTTTAATAAGATGAGAGGGTAACTGTTATGGAATCACAAGAAATTAATTTCGCATGTTATGAGTCCAAAAAATCGCATGTTATGAAAAGGCATAACATGCTGGTTTCGCATGTTATGAAAAGCATAACATGCTGGTTTCGCATGTTATGAAAAGCATAACGTGCTGGTTTCACAGGTTATTAGTCCAAAAATCACATGTTATGAAAAGGCATAACATGCTGTTTTCGTATGTTATGAGGTCAAAAATCGCATGTTAGTTTTAATCAATCCGATATTTTTAACTTTTTATTAAATTTATAGATGAAGGAGTTTATATTCCAGAGGTTGAAGCATCAGCCATACTTGTGGTTGGCATGCAATTTACTTCTTTCGAACAAGCTTACGTGTTTTACCAAACGTATGCCAAGTTATCAGGTTTTTCTGTCCGCAAAGGTGGTTTAAACAATAGTGGTGGCATAATTTAGACTAACTATTTTGTGTGCTCGAAAGAGGGACATAAGCCTTTGTTTATTGATGATGCTTATTCGAAGTCTAAAAAGCCATACAAAACAAGGAAATGACCAACCATTAGAACCGGGTGTAAAGCGCAACTTATGCTTGGATCGCTAGATGGGATATCATTTACAGTTAAGAAGTTTGTTGAGGGTCATAATCATAGTTTTGTCTGTCCTGAAAATCTTCATTTGCTAACAGCTTACAGGAAATTGACTGAAGTTTAAGTAGAAATGATATGGGAATTAGGTACTCTAAACCTTGGGTTGGTGAAAGCATTTCATATAATGCGAAAAAGATACGGTGGTTTTGAGAAAGTTGGTGCTACTGTCGATGATTGCAACAATTTTAGAGCTAGAATTAATTGTTATATAGGTGAACATGATGCAGACATGGTGATTAATAGGCTGGCCGATAAGAAAGGATATTTAGTTGATTATTCGTTTCAATATTCAGTTGACGAGAACAAGCGGTTAACTGGTTTGTTTTGGGCTGATGGATTATGCTATTTGTGACAACCCGAACTTTCAAGGTTAGCTATGTTTTGATCTTGCGAATTTGACTCCGTTAATCGTAGACGCTTGTTAATTGAGTTATATAATCTAGTGAAGTTTATAATTGGATCATATAATTTAGTGGGTCAAACATATACATGCGGGCTTTATAATTGGGTATATATATGTATATGAGTGTGATAAATACATGTTCATAGGTTACATATTATGATAGACAAACCCACACAAGTTGATATAAGTGGCCATGGGCCAATATCTATGGTGGTCCATTGGGCCGTAACGTATAATTGGACCGCAATGTATATGTGCTTGTTTGATTAAGAAACCCTTGGATATAATGTATCGAATAAACCTTGGACTTGGCCCAAACCGCCCCCACACTATGGATAGAACCGGCCCAGAACTTTGTGTTAATTATTAATGCAACCGACCCAAAACCCCCTTGTCCATATAATTATTTATAACGTGATTAGTTAGTGAGGCATAGTAGAGCAAACCCTACTTTTACATCTATTATACGACGGCAGTGGAACCCCCTCTTGCGTGATATCATTCGGCTATCAAAGACTGTGGTTAGTGAATCTCTACTATACTAGTTGTTAGCCGATAATTCCTTAATGTAGTCGATGATCATGTCTTATAGACACGGCAGATTTTGATAGGCCTTATGTGATATTATTTGATGCGTGTAACCTGATTTACTATGATTATATATGATTAGTTGTTTTGTGATGTGTGTGAGGGTGTAAAATAGTATTGTAAAGTCTGAATGGTATATGTATAAATAATTGTGGATCTCCTATCGAAACTGGTAACCACGTGAGTATCAAGCATAGCTTTCTATTAGGAGGCCTAATAATAGTTATCAGAATATTAATGGGTTATGATAGGGATTTCAGCACCGAAAAGAATGGCAGGCTATTATTGGTTTTGTTATGAAGTGATTGGTTGTAAGTTAGGGTGCAATATAGTTGGCAAGCAATATTAATATTCAGTAGGTAACAATATCAAAATGTAGAACAGATTGGGTATTTCTTGTGGGGGGGAAGTGGGATTGGACCGAGAATGATATGCGTGCTTGTTAGTGGACCGCTGGAATCAAACCAATAGAATAATACACTATGTGAATGAGCCAAATAATGAAACAGGCTGTGTACAAAACCAACAACTCACTGACCTGATGTGGCCCACTCCGACCTGATCCAAATCGGATACATATTCAGCCCACCAGTTTTGCTAACGGAGCCATGCAAATATTCAACGCAATGGGCTGAAACCTTTGGTTAGCTGGGCCGGGTATTCAAGGGGTTGTACGGGGGGGGGGGGGGGGGCCCAAGTATCTAGTATATATATGTATATACATAATACGGTTTGGGTTATAAACGTTGAACAGTGGGTGGTCAAGTTAACTCGGGCTACCCTATATTTTTTTAAATGGAGTGACGTGTTAAACGGTTATGAAATGTTAGTCGGGTGTGTTGGTGAACCCAAGCAACTTGTAACTCGAATGCTATTAAAGGATATGTAATCTAACTTATAGACTTAACGGTATGATTGTATGATATCGAATAATACGAAATGGTAACATGAGAAGTTTGGTGATTCGTACCCTTGTTGTGATAAGCGGTAGAGATATGTGTGATACTTGTTTGTTACTCGTATGTTGTGTGACAACCTATGGAATGCAACGTGAATACAAACTAATCGTGTTGATAAACAATGATAGGATGTGGTTGACCGACTATTAGGCAGTAATTAACCCTACCGAGCAAACCCAAGGTGAGTTCACTACATTCGAGCATGCGTCCCAGTGGTTGGGGACAGTCAGTGGGTATCCCATGGGGGGGATAAGTCTTTGGGTAAAAACGGGTATATTGGTTAATATTCTCACCTATCATCTTTTGTAAGTCCCTCATCGGGTATTAGTTAGTAGCGCTACTTAGGTTTGGCACCCTCACCCCGCGCCTGTAGAGGACGAAGGTGAACTAATGACCCAGTCTGGCCCAGTACTAGATAGGAGTACGTGGGAAGGGCAGTCGTGTATTTCAGGAGCCGTCATTGTTCGGAAATGAGATATTAACAATATTACTTGCATTGGTTATTGAACTGTTTTACATACAACGGGTAACAAACATTTTCTAAAACTGTGAACTCGCCAGCTTTGTCTGATACGTGTGTTACATGCTCGCAGGTCCATAGGTACTTGGAACGCAGGAACTTGCTGGCTGGAGGGCGAGAGTGGTCATGGTTACATTAATAAACTTATTTATCAGACATTTATTCATTGTGGTTGTTTGGATAGTATTTACAGTATGATACATTAACGCTTCCGCTGAACTTATGGTTTTTGAACAACTTATGTTTGGGATTTCAATATTATTAAGTAATGGAATTTTATTTCAAACTTGTGATTCAATGTAATTGGTGGCTCATTACTAGTCGTCACACGCCTAACAGGGATACTCCCTAGGTGGTAATTTGGGGGTGTGACAGTTTGGTATCAGAGCCACTGGTTATAGTGAATTTGGTTTTAAAACTGATTTATAAAACCAGACTATAACTGAACTGATACGACATTGACCATGACACTCAGCTCCAGGCAGCAAGGTTCGTCTCTTGTTTACTATTACATAGCATAGTTAGTACATACTCATGATCAGTATCACACTCGAACGCACACTTGATATTACACTACGAATTACTATGCTATCTGTTTATGCTACGTATTTTAAGAATGGGACTCTACATGAACTTACATGCTCTATGTTGTGATGTCGTCGGTCGTACTGCATAAGTTGGGGAAACCTTTTAACATGAGTAGGGAGGAACTGAGATAAGCATGCAAATCGGGTTATTATTATGGGTGCACACATAATAACAACGTGGGGTGCATGTGAGTCCCAGTAAATCTCGACTAGTGTGAAAAGGAATCCCATGTTGTTAGTCAATCTTGTATTAGAACCTCGAAAACTGTGAATACTATAGCAATACTTGACATCCGCTTGAAATGGTCTGTTAATTCGTTCCTTCTTCCCATACCTGTAGAATCATGAACGGACGTGGTGGAGGTCGTCGTGGTGGACGTAATGGAGGCCGCGGTGGTGGGCGTGGCGAAATCCATATGACCCAGGCTGAGCTAGAAGCATTACTCAACGCCCAGGTGGCTACAGCCTTGGCAGCTTATCAGGCTGCCGGCGCCACAAAACCAGCCTCACCCCCCGGTCTGCACTTTTAAAACTTTCATGGATTGCAAGCCACAGACCTTCAGTGGCACTGAAGGGGCTGTAGGACTTATACGCTGGTTCGAAAAGGCGGAGTCAGTGTTCGCGATATGTAACTGTCCGGTTGGGGATAGAGTAAAGTTTGCAGCAGGCACGCTTCAGGATGGTGCCTTGACCTGGTAGAATGCCCAGGTCCAACTGCTAGGTATTGATGCGGCGAACGCCACTACGTGGGATGATTTTAAAGAACTGATGAGAGAGGAATACTGCCCTCGAGATGAAATAGCGAAGTTAGAGAATCAGTACTATCATCTGACAATGGTGGGGTCTGAAATTGAGGCGTATGTGAAGCGGTCGTATGAGTTAGCTGATTTGTGTCCGAACTTGTCCCGACCCATGCCTCGAAGAATCGAGTTGTTTATTAAGGGATTACCTCCACGGGTGAAGGGTTTAGTTACAGCAGCGAATCTCAATAACCTAACCCAGATTGTTAGATTGGCACATAAAATCGTTGACCAGGAGGTGGAGAGCGACTCATTGCCACCTCGTATTTCTAGCACTACCACAGCTGCCACTACTTCCACTACATCTGCTGCTGATGGCAAACGTAAGTGGAACGATACGGACAAGGGGTCCAACTCTGCACAGCCTCAGAAGAAGACGGATACTGGCAGCACCCGCAGTTCCAGTCAGACAGCATCAGTGAATCAGCACGCGAGTAACAAATCGGGGCAGGGATCATATGCGGGGAAGCTACCCTTGTGCAGCAAGTGTAATTATCATCACAAGGGACAGTGTGCTCGGGTTTGTCATCGATGTAATCGACCAGGGCATATGGCTAGGGATTGTAGGGCCACTTTTCCAGCTCAGCAGCAGCCGTCACAGCAGATGGGTAAGCAACAATCTCAACAAAATCAGGGTACTCAGAGAGGGTGTTATCAGTGTGGGGCCGGTGGGCACTTCAAGCGAGACTGCCCTCAGCTGAAGCAGAACACAGGGGGTAGTAATGGGAACAACAATGCGGGTAATGTCGCGCGTGGGCGCGGGTTTGTGTTGGGGGCTGGTGAAGCGCGGAACGACGGCAACGTGGTTACTGGTACGTTTTCAGTGAACGGTGTTATTGCTTCTATTTTATTTGATTCTGGTGCCGACTGGAGTTACGTGTCTTTGGAATTTAGCTCTCAGTTAGGGTTAAATCCTACACTTCTCGTAATGAAACACATAGTAGAAATCGCAAATGGTAAAACAATTGAAGCTACACATGTTCTACTTGGGTGTAAAATCGATCTTCTGGGTCAAGTATTCGACATTGACTTAATACCTATTACTCTTGGAAGCTTCGACGTGATCGTTGGAATGGACTGGCTGTCCAAGTATCAAGCGGAGATTCTCTGTAAGGAGAAGATCATACGTGTTCCCCTTCCTAGTGGGGAATTTTTATCAGTTCAGGGTCATCGCAGTGGGACCCCGGTTAGCATTATTTCAGCAATGAAGGCTCAGAAGTATCTGCGTAAGGGTTATTCTGCAATTTTTGCTCTTGTCACTGATTCGCAGTCTAATGAAAGAAAGATTGAAGATATTCCTGTTGTTCGTGAATATCCTGACGTATTTCCGGAGGAACTCCCTGGTTTACCTCCACATCGTCAGGTGGAATTCCAGATCGACCTCGCCCCAGCGGCCGCCCCGGTTGCTCGTGCTCCTTATCGTCTTGCGCCAGGGGAGTTACAGGAATTGTCAAACCAACTCCAAGAGCTGTTGGATAGGGGTTTCATCCGACCTAGCTCTTCCCCTTGGGGAGCCCCAGTGCTATTTGTGAAGAAGAAGGATGGGTCTTTCCGGATGTGTGTAGATTATCGCGAGCTCAACAAGGTGACGGTTAAAAACCGTTATCCTCTGCCTCGTATTGACGACCTGTTTGACCAGCTGCAAGGGTCAAGTTTCTATTCGAAAATCGACTTAAGGTCGGGATATCATCAGGTACGAGTTAGAGAAGAAGACGTTCCCAAAACAGCGTTTCGGACGCGATATGGCCACTACGAATTCTTGGTTATGCCATTCGGGTTGACCAACGCACCAGCGGTCTTCATGGATCTCATGAACCGCGTGTGCAAGCCATACCTTGATGACTTTGTTATTGTTTTTATTGACGACATTCTGATTTATTCCAAGAGCAAGGAAGATCATGAGCGGCATCTGCGCCTCATCTTAGAACTCCTGAAGAGGGAGCAACTGTACGCAAAATTTTCGAAGTGTGATTTTTGGATTCGGGAGGTGCATTTTCTGGGGCATATAGTTAATGAGTTGGGCATACATGTGGATCCTGCCAAGATCGACGCCATTAGAAATTGGGCGGCACCAAAGAATCCTTCGGAGGTGCGGCAATTTCTCGGTCTAGCAGGGTACTATCGTCGTTTTATTCAGAACTTCTCGAAGATTGCTCAGCCACTCACCTCATTAACACAGAAGAAGGTAGTTTACTCATGGGGAACGAAACAGGAGGATGCATTCCAACTTTTGAAACAAAAATTATGCAGCGCGCCAATTCTATCTCTACCAGATGGTACCGAGGATTTTGTGGTTTATTGTGATGCTTCGATTCAGGGTCTCGGTTGCGTGTTGATGCAACGCGAGAAGGTGATAGCTTATGCTTCTCGTCAGTTGAAAGTACACGAGAAAAACTACACGACACACGACTTGGAGTTAGGAGCAGTGGTCTTTGCACTGAAGATTTGGAGGCATTATCTCTACGGCACGAAATGCACCATCTATACTGATCACAAGAGCCTTCAGCACATCTTCGACCAGAAAGAGTTGAATATGCGTCAGCGTCGCTGGGTAGAGTTGTTCAATGATTACGAGTGTGCCATCAAGTATCACCCGGGTAAAGCTAACGTTGTAGCGGATGCTCTTAGCCGCAAGGAACCAAAACCGAAGCGTATTCGTGCCCTACAGCTTACTATTCACTCTGATCTACCTGCTCGGATCCGTTCAGCTCAGATTGAGGCATTAAAGGAAGAAAATATCGAGGCTGAAGGATTACGAGGTCTACACAAGAAGAAGTTCGAGCAACGGTCTGACGGTATCTACTACTTCATGGAACGAATATGGGTTCCTTCATTTGGTGATCTTCGAGAGCTTGTGATGGACGAAGCACACAAGTCACGATATTCTATTCACCCAGGGTCCGATAAGATGTACCAGGACCTCAAGGTTTTGTATTGGTGGCCGAATATGAAAGCTCTCATCGCAACATACGTGAGTAAGTGCTTGACTTGTGCTAGGGTCAAAGCAGAGTATCAGAAACCTTCGGGTTTACTTCAGCAGCCGGAGATACCCATGTGGAAATGGGAACAGATCGCTATGGATTTTGTTACGGGATTACCAAGAACGCAGGCTGGGAACGATACTATATGGGTGATTGTCGACCGTCTCACAAAGTCAGCACACTTCTTAGCAATCAAGGAGACAGATAAGTATTCGCAGCTTGCAGCAGTGTACCTTAAAGAGGTGGTTTCTAGGCACAGAGTGCCGACTTCTATTATTTCTGATCGAGATCCTCGTTTTACTTCGGAGTTATGGCAGGCTATGCATAAGTCGTTCGGCTCGCGTCTCGATATGAGCACGGCCTATCACCCACAAACAGATGGTCAGAGTGAACGCACCATTCAGACGCTAGAGGATATGTTACGGGCATGCGTTATTGATTTTGGAAAGGGGTGGGAGAAGCACTTGCCGTTAGTCGAGTTTTCCTACAATAACAGCTACCACACCAGTATCAAGGCGGCACCATTTGAGGCACTGTACGGGAGGAAGTGTCGTTCACCTCTTTGCTGGGCTGAAGTGGGTGATAGTCAGATCACAGGTCCTGAGATAGTACTCGAAACTTCAGAAAAGATCGTGAAAATCAGAGAACGTATGGCAGCTGCTCGTGATCGTCAGAAAGCCTATGCAGACAAGCGTGCCAAGGAGGTAGTGTTTGAAGTGAATGACCGAGTTATGTTGAAAGTCTCACCGTGGAAAGGGGTTGTGCGCTTTGGGAAACGTGGCAAGCTGAATCCACGATATGTTGGGCCGTTTAAGGTTCTGGAGCGTATCGGTAAGGTGGCTTATAGATTGGAGTTACCTACTGAACTGGGTAATGTTCACGATGTATTCCATGTGTCGCAGTTGAAGAAGTGCTATGCTGACGACCCATTAACGGTACCATTACAAGAGTTAAAGATCGACGACAAGCTGCAGTTTGTAGAAGAACCCATCGAGATTATGGACCGTGAGGTCAAAGTGCGTAAACACAGTCGTATTCCTATTGTGAGGGTTCGTTGGAACTCAAGGCGTGGGCCGGAGTTCACGTGGGAGCGCGAGGACCAGATGAAATTGAAGTACCCTCACCTCTTTCCCAAAGACAGAGCAGAGTCAAGCGAAACTGGTGAATCTCGGGGCGAGATTCCCCTTCAAGTTGGGGATGATGTCACACCTGAGCAAAATCCTCAACAATCTTGAATTCTCACTTCATTCCTTCGTGTTTGCTTGCCGAATTTCGGGACGAAATTTCTTTCAAGTTGGGGATGATGTGACAACCCGAACTTTCAAGGTTAGCTATGTTTTGATCTTGCGAATTTGACTCCGTTAATCGTAGACGCTTGTTAATTGAGTTATATAATCTAGTGAAGTTTATAATTGGATCATATAATTTAGTGGGTCAAACATATACATGCGGGCTTTATAATTGGGTATATATATGTATATGAGTGTGATAAATACATGTTCATAGGTTACATATTATGATAGACAAACCCACACAAGTTGATATAAGTGGCCATGGGCCAATATCTATGGTGGTCCATTGGGCCGTAACGTATAATTGGACCGCAATGTATATGTGCTTGCTTGATTAAGAAACCCTTGGATATAATGTATCGAATAAACCTTGGACTTGGCCCAAACCGCCCCCACACTATGGATAGAACCGGCCCAGAACTTTGTGTTAATTATTATTGCAACCGACCCAAAACCCCCTTGTCCATATAATTATTTATAACGTGATTAGTTAGTGAGGCATAGTAGAGCAAACCCTACTTTTACATCTATTATACGACGGCAGTGGAACCCCCTCTTGCGTGATATCATTCGGCTATCAAAGACTGTGGTTAGTGAATCTCTACTATACTAGTTGTTAGCCGATAATTCCTTAATGTAGTCGATGATCATGTCTTATAGACACGGCAGATTTTGATAGGCCTTATGTGATATTATTTGATGCGTGTAACCTGATTTACTATGATTATATATGATTAGTTGTTTTGTGATGTGTGTGAGGGTGTAAAATAGTATTGTAAAGTCTGAATGGTATATGTATAAATAATTGTGGATCTCCTATCGAAACTGGTAACCACGTGAGTATCAAGCATAGCTTTCTATTAGGAGGCCTAATAATAGTTATCAGAATATTAATGGGTTATGATAGGGATTTCAGCACCGAAAAGAATGGCAGGCTATTATTGGTTTTGTTATGAAGTGATTGGTTGTAAGTTAGGGTGCAATATAGTTGGCAAGCAATATTAATATTCAGTAGGTAACAATATCAAAATGTAGAACAGATTGGGTATTTCTTGTGGGGGGGGGGGGAAGTGGGATTGGACCGAGAATGATATGCGTGCTTGTTAGTGGACCGCTGGAATCAAACCAATAGAATAATACACTATGTGAATGAGCCAAATAATGAAACAGGCTGTGTACAAAACCAACAACTCACTGACCTGATGTGGCCCACTCCGACCTGATCCAAATCGGATACATATTCAGCCCACCAGTTTTGCTAACGGAGCCATGCAAATATTCAACGCAATGGGCTGAAACCTTTGGTTAGCTGGGCCGGGTATTCAAGGGGTTGTACGGGGGGGGGGGGGGGCCCAAGTATCTAGTATATATATGTATATACATAATACGGTTTGGGTTATAAACGTTGAACAGTGGGTGGTCAAGTTAACTCGGGCTACCCTATATTTTTTTAAATGGAGTGACGTGTTAAACGGTTATGAAATGTTAGTCGGGTGTGTTGGTGAACCCAAGCAACTTGTAACTCGAATGCTATTAAAGGATATGTAATCTAACTTATAGACTTAACGGTATGATTGTATGATATCGAATAATACGAAATGGTAACATGAGAAGTTTGGTGATTCGTACCCTTGTTGTGATAAGCGGTAGAGATATGTGTGATACTTGTTTGTTACTCGTATGTTGTGTGACAACCTATGGAATGCAACGTGAATACAAACTAATCGTGTTGATAAACAACGATAGGATGTGGTTGACCGACTATTAGGCAGTAATTAACCCTACCGAGCAAACCCAAGGTGAGTTCACTACATTCGAGCATGCGTCCCAGTGGTTGGGGACAGTCAGTGGGATCCCATGGGGGGGATAAGTCTTTGGGTAAAAACGGGTATATTGGTTAATATTCTCACCTATCATCTTTTGTAAGTCCCTCATCGGGTATTAGTTAGTAGCGCTACTTAGGTTTGGCACCCTCACCCCGCGCCTGTAGAGGACGGAGGTGAACTAATGACCCAGTCTGGCCCAGTACTAGATAGGAGTACGTGGGAAGGGCAGTCGTGTATTTCAGGAGCCGTCATTGTTCGGAAATGAGATATTAACAATATTACTTGCATTGGTTATTGAACTGTTTTACATACAACGGGTAACAAACATTTTCTAAAACTGTGAACTCGCCAGCTTTGTCTGATACGTGTGTTACATGCTCGCAGGTCCATAGGTACTTGGAACGCAGGAACTTGCTAGCTGGAGGGCGAGAGTGGTCATGGTTACATTAATAAACTTATTTATCAGACATTTATTCATTGTGGTTGTTTGGATAGTATTTACAGTATGATACATTAACGCTTCCGCTGAACTTATGGTTTTTGAACAACTTATGTTTGGGATTTCAATATTATTAAGTAATGGAATTTTATTTCAAACTTGTGATTCAATGTAATTGGTGGCTCATTACTAGTCGTCACACGCCTAACAGGGATACTCCCTAGGTGGTAATTTGGGGGTGTGACACTATTGGAATTTCATTGAGTTTGGGGATGTAATATCTTTTGATGCTACCTTCAAAACAAATAAGTAAGCGTTGACCAACATTTCGCATGTTATGATTAATATTCATTTTATCCGGCCCTAAAATTCTTGAAATCGCATGTTACCAAAAAGTACATTACAATATATCGCATGTTATATGAAGCAAACACTACAAATCGCACATTAACAGATTTTCACAAAGTTTTTATGTGAAGTGTTCATTGTACCATTTTTGTATTAATGTTTAATTTGTCTGTGTAGGTATAAGATGGTCTTTGTACCGTTTACTGGGATAGACAACCATTGTCGAAATGTAACACTTGGGGTCGGGTTGTTAGCTTCTGAAAGTATTGAATCTTATAAATGTCTTCTTAACTCATTTGTGAAGTCAGTTGGACGTCAGCCCAAGGTTGTAGTGACAGATCAGGACCCGGCAATGAAACAGGCTATTGAGAGTGTTTTTACCATTAGTAGACATAGATTGTGCATGTGGCACATAATGAAAAAAGTGGCAAACAAGGTTAATTGTGTTATGTTGTGTGTCATTACGTTTTTCTTATTTACATTGTACATGGGCTATATATTGATATTAAAAGTGTCATTTGTGTAGGTTGGACATGAGTTGTGCAACAACGAGGATTTTAAAAGGAGAATGTTTGATATTGTATAGACAGATTCGATTGAGTAAGAAGTATTCGAGAGAGAGTGCAAATTGGTAATGATTGAGTTTGGTCTTACCGAAAACAAATGGATAAATGATATGTTCGTGTTGAGGTCCATGTAGATTCCCGCTTTTTATCGTCATGAGCCAATGTCTGGACTTATGTGTACAACTTCGAGATCAGAGAGCAAGAACCATTTTTTTGTCAGGTGGTGAATTCCAGAGTCATTCTTGTGGAGTTTTTGAATCATTTTAACGGTTCGATGGATGTCCAAAGGTTTAACCATCGAAAGAATGATCATATATCAAGATACAGAGCCCGATAATTGGACCCAATCTAGTCTAGAATCAGATGCTGCCAAAGTGTACCCGATGATTGTATTCTACGATCAACACACATAGATATACGCAACTATTGATGAATGTTTGCCTATGGAGACCAAAATTGAGGGTGGCCTATTAAGGATATCCATGAAAGATTTTAAAGCCCACGAAGAAGGTTTGCTAGAGGTAATAAACAACAAGTTCACTTACGGCGAAACATATGTTTTTTTTTATAACATGCGATTTTATAATCATTCATGCATTTTTATTTTTGTAATGTTTTATGTAGGTGTGCTTCAAGAAACTTGAAGATGTAACTGTACATTATAGTTGTATGCGTTTTGAACAGTACGGATTGCTATGTCGCCACATCTTTTTTGTTTTCAAGATGTTTGGAGTTAAAGAAATACCTAACAAATACATTATGAAGAGATGGACAAAAGATGTGGTTCCAAATGAACTAAACTCCACGTTTAATATAAAGATTTATGCAAAGGACGAGCAATACAAGGCTAAACAGATTGCTCGTGAAATTAATGTATTGCAAAATACATCCATTTATCGTGTTCAGTTTGTATATTTCGTTTTCAAGTTGATTACTTTTAGTTAGAATTTTGTTACTTTGATTAGTTTTGGTATTTCCAGGTCTTTGGTGCTGAAAGTGTCGAAAAATGAAGAGTAAATGACTGGAAATTAAGTTGCAAAGGAGTTCGGATTGTTGCGTTGCTGAAACTGGACTTAAAACGGGGGTTTCTGGAAAATGTGAGCTGTCGCGCTACGCGACAAGATGTGGAAATAGTGGTGGTGCCCTGCGAGGATTAAAAAATAATATATTGGTTGAATATGATCGTCGCGCTGCGGGACTGCAAGAGGATATACCCGTCGCGCGCCACGACGGGGTTATATGGCGGCAAATCCTTGTTACGTAATAGGGTTTCAATATAAATATATCCTAATCTTTCAAAACCCATAACTTATTAATCAAAAAGCTTGTGGACGAAAATTCAATATCTTTTGGAGAGTTTTCGAGTTCTTGGAGCATACTGTTGAAGATACGAAGTTCGGGAATTATCCTTGTCGCATATTCGCCATTCGGGTGTCTTCACTTTCGCCTCTTTATTTCCGTTATGTTTTGTTTTCTTGAAAATACTTTGTCTGTGATCTTTGTAATGACTCTAATCGGCTAGATTTTATGAACTACCTAGACGGATGAATGATTGTTTGAAGTTTAGGTTTTTATATTGGATATTTGATTTTTATGGATTTGTTTATGAATTGTAGGCGATTTGTTGGATTGATTAGATGTGTTTGCGTGCTTAATGTTATTTGAATATTGTTTATTACTGCGCATGAATCTTGGTGACGATCTTTATCACATAATAGAGTCGTGCTAGGTTTTAGATTTTGGTGAGTGTCTATATCACATAATAAATCTTTAATCTTTAGGGGTAAATTGCGCAATATACCTTAGAAGTAATATTCGGTAATCTTATAAAATTAAGTGTTCTACTAATTCTCAATAGCTGAAAAGTGCGAGATTATTGTTAGGTCTAAGTCATTAAACCGTAAGGTAGGAGCTTCATTAGGAGTAAAGCTATTAGCTATTGTCTAACAAGTCTAATCAAGAAATCAAATTTACCCTAGGTTTAGGTCTCGAAAGGGAGTGAGCCTTGTAGGGTACTTTCATAAACCCTTTAGATGTCTTGAAAAGGAGTCTAATAACCGGTAATCGAAACAACTTCTAGGGTGCCATAAGTGTCTTTTGAGAAGGGTTAGTAGTCTTGTTCGGTATCCCGAAAAGTTAGAATATTATGATCCTAGTTCCTTATTAATCAATATCCTAATAAAACTGTTACTAAAAACAATCAGGATTCCTGTCTAGGTAGTGCCTTCCACCATCTGAATTAAGTCCAAAGTTTGTTCGTTTAGTTAACAATAGTTAATTTAATTTAATTTAGTTTTAATTTAATTGCAATTTCTATGATTTTTAGGAACCCCCCCCCCCTAAAACATAAAAATAGTTAAGTGTCGCTTCAGAGTCAGTCTAGATAAAGTCATTAGCGTAATTAATTAGAGTCTCGTGGGTTCGATATCTAGACTTACTTTACTTTACTAGCGTCGATCGGTTCACTTGCCGGTTAGTAGTTTAGTCGAGTTTAGAGAGTCTAGAGTATTACTTAGAGTCTAATTTTAGGTTAATTTTAGTTGTTTTATTAAACTACTTTTAGCACATCAAGTTTCTGGTACTTCCTATACTTAAGTGCTTTTATGGTATTACATATCGTAGCGTTGTTTAAACCATTTCAAGTTTGACATAATACATTTTACACTTATAACATATTTTCATGAAACATTGTTTTACAATCAACACATTTTATACAAACTCATTTTGCTTGTTCATTTGTTTATCTGTGCATCTTACTTTTGTATCATCTGATTTCTTGTCACTATTTATATAATTTATAAAAGAAAACATTTTTACAAGGTTCATGATTTACTTTTGACAAACATTTTCTTTAAACTTACAAGTCATGAACCCTATATCAATAAAACCTATGTATCTCACAGGCATTTTTATGCTGACGTACCTATTTTCACATGTGTTTTCAGGAGATGATGCATAGGATTGAGCAAGATACACTTAGGCGGACTTGGGCCTTAGTGACAATAAAAGATGCAAGACTGGTTAATTATGTTGTGTATTTCTGTTTTTAAGACATTGTAACCTCTATCAATTCAATAAAACAAAACTTAAATTTTCCATGTGTTATGTAACAATGATTCTGTTACAACACTCCCCGACGTTTCCACCACGATTTGTTGTTTTACGTGGTCAGGGTGTGACAGAAGAGTTGGTATCAGAGCCCATGGTTATAGGGAATTAGGTTATTGGTAATGCTTTGACCTAGTCTATAACCTTCCTAGGACCCTAACACAAGATTCTTGTGTTTAGATCTTAAAACAATACCGTCACTTATCCTTAGGCGACAACCACAACGAGAACACAAATTTTGAATCCGCTTCGAAAACCAATCATCTGTTCTAGGATGATTGATTACTTGGTTTTGAACCCTCTAAGTTTTCAAAATCTCGTCAAAGTTGGGTCTTATAATGTGAACACGTGCAATCTGGAAGGGTGGATGCCTGTACTCTGAGTTTTCTATCTAAGGCTAGATTGTTCGTACAAATCCACATATTCGGACCAGTCACTCTTACCTGGGAACTCTTGGGGTGAGTATCCACTTATAGGCTAAAGCATGTCTTCGCGATACATTAATATGACCCGCTTACTTTGATTAGTCACCATCTCATTTGTTTGCCTTAGGTAACAAACAAATGATCGCAATTTTTATGCGTTGTCATTCTGTTTTGATTATCCGATAACATTTCACTTGTTTCTTCTTATGTCTTTCATTTCTTCAAGAAATGTCTCTTCATCGCAACAACGGTCAGATGTCCGAGCGGACTGCCAAATTTGCCCAGCGAATAGGCGAAGTAGTCCTTAAGACTGTTGAATTAGCTACTGCCATGTATCGTCTCCAGGAGGAAGCCACTCAAGAACCACCGAAGGAAACAAAAGCCAAGCCTTCACCAAAACCAAAGAAACGTAAAGCTTCAAAGAATCCTCCAGTCGTTACACCAAAACAGGCAGGACCTAGTCAAGTGGCAGCACCACCAGCCAAGAAGCCTTACAACGGAACTGCACCCTTGTGCAACCAATGTAGCTTTCATCATCATGCTAGTGTGAAGTGCCGCAAATGCCAAACTTGTGGACTTATAGGTCATACAGCAAGAGTTTGCCCAGCTGCAACTGCACCAAATCAAACTGGCAACAATCCTGCTGAAGCTCGTTTTTCACCGGGGTCTTGCTTCAACTGTGGCGAAATGGGCCATTTCCAAAGGAATTGCCCAAAGCTTGCTAATGCAAATCTGACCCACGGATGAGCATTTGGCTGATTATTAGATGCTGCTGCTTTGAATAATTTGAATCTTTTGCTCTTGTATCTTTTGTTGAACCCTGAAACAATCTGTTTTGTATATAAATAAATCGTTGTTTGCAATTCTGATGTACAAGTGTAGTTACATGTGTGTATGGCATTCCCCTATGATACCTACAACAAGGAACTGTGTTTTTACAAACTACTCTTGTGGTTCTCCCATTCAAGTGATCGCTCACAATTTCCTCAGAAATTCTAATGTACTCATTTCATTCTAAGAAACGAAGTATAGGAAATAAAGTGATATTATGAGTAATCGTGCTTTTTGCACATCTGTGCCTTTAAATCCTTGGTTAGATAACTAAGGGTAATTTTTCGATCTCATACCCATTACATTCTGGTTTTCATAACAACATACATAGTATAAGTTTTCAAAACAACCTTCATGATTTCAAAATATTCCACATAGTTTGAAAACATTTTTAACATAGTATATTTACTAATATATCAAGTGCATGATTTCAAAAGCATCATTCATGTTTTCAAAAACCTTATACATAATTTCAAAATTCATCTCGCATAAATTTTTTTTATAAATATACTTATCTAATACACCTACTTTATGATTTCAAAAGTATTATGTAAAAACATTAAACACATTTCTAAACGAACCCCATGCATAGTTTTCAAAAACATTTTGCCCATACATTGACTTAACCTTCAAACTCTGCTTCATATGTCACCTTGGCATATCTAGCACCTCAACTTCATGAGCATTCTACCTTGTGTATCCACTTAAGCACGTCTAGTGCAAGGTTTTGAATCGCCTCCCGCTTTTCAAATTCCAAAATCCATATGGGATCTTATTACCTTCACATTTAGATCTTTTTGGATGGTTACCGCTCTAATCGGAGTCCTTAATTGGATTCCTTGTATACCTTAATTCAAATATTACAATTTCTCGTAATTGAAATCGAATTTTCTTTTTAAGATCTTCCTATCTTCATAGTTAGATTCTTGAAAATGTTTAAAGTGCCAAATGATATCCATGGATTGGATTCCTAGTGTGCTTTGAATTCATGTGTACAATTAAAAAACAAATTAACAAAATGATAACAAATTAAAGATCAAGTTAAACAATTTTGTGGTTACGAGATTATGTGTTATGTGTTTTCTTTTGTGTTTTTAATTTCATTATCCAAATCCTTGTAGAATCTTCCATATTTTCATATGAGTGATTCACAGTAGGATATCCAAAGGTACTACCTTAAATCCTTAATGGGCTTCTACGTAATAGTTAAGACCCTTGGATTATATAGTACCATTCCATAATTAAAAGAGACCCTTTGGGTGGTCTAGTTAAAAAGATTGATTCAGAATCTGGTTAAGAATGACATGCGATGATATAAGCTGAAAAGACTCCTTGGTGGTCTATTTAAAGAGATCATTTATTGATTTAATTAAAAGGATCCTGTAGTGGTCTAGTCACACTCATCACAGGTTCGTTCATTGTTTCTTCCCCTACGCATTATTAAATGCACTGTGTGGACTATGCAAGGAACTACGTAATTATGGACGCATACATAATTATGAAATTTAGTGCACGGAAACCACAGTAAGACTTATCATGTGTAAGAACCTATAGTGGCAAAAATAACGAAACGTAAACAATGTAATAGAGGTACGGTGGACGCACCAACGGCGCTTTATATACTTGTATATAAGTGTCCCTCTTACATTACAAACATGATGTTACTTAAAATGTAATAGAGGTACGGTGGACGCACCAACGGCGCTTTATATACTTGTATATAAGTGTCCCTCTTACATTACAAACATGATGTTACTTAAAGTTACTAGAAGTTCAGGGCTCTAACCAGTGTTTTTTTATCTTTTTCGACTTCATGTTTTAAGCTCTCACAAGTTTCCTCTAAATAAATTTCGGGACGAAATTTCCTAAAGTAGGGGAGACTTTGACATCTGTGCCTCCACGGCCATCAAAAAAATACCAAACCAATGAAATATTGTATTTCATACTTGGGATTTGTATAAATATGTGAGTCATTTGCAGATATCAAATTTTGTTCGATTTCGAGCTCTAAATCGCTTTCTAGGAAGTTATACGCGGACTGATGCGTAAACGTAATCAGTTTAATGCAACAAACACTCCGGAACAGTGACATAGGCTTAACATACCTTAAATAACCTTTACATAACTTAGAAATAAGATTTGGAAGGTTTGGTGTGTCGAAATCAAGTTTATTCGCTTACAGGGACTAAATTCGACAAACCGCGAAAGTATGCCAATTCGTACTGTAACGGACATTCCAAAACGTGATCATAAGTTAAACATACCCAAAATATTCTTTACATAGCTTAGAAATAGGTTTTGAAGGGTTCAGTATGCTAAAAATAAACTTTATTGATCAATAGGGACTAAAAGCGTCAAAAAGTGCATAAGTTTGCATTTTCGCGCATATCTTACGTTCTGAATATATCCAGACATCCAAAAATTTATGTAATCATTAAAATATTTTATTTTAGTGATTGGCATGATGAAATTCCATTCGTCACATAATTTGGATCGTTTTTGCGTTCATTACGATTTCCGTCGTAATTAACCGAACAACGCAACCGTACGACAAAACGAACCGACATTCGAGATATTTTTGAGCACATTTAAAGTTTCCTATACTTTAACTTTATTTTAGAGCCTTGGAATGGGGTTAATGGGGCTTAAAAGTGCCAAAAAATCAAGTTTTACAAGTGCAGGGACCATTTTTGAAATTTCTGGCAGATACATTGAACTTGGTCCATTTTTGAGGTTTTGATGGTTTTAACCCAAGGTTTTGCATTCTATGGGCTGGAATTTGATGGTTTTAAGTATTCCCATGGTTTTGAAAACCATGTGCCCACTTGTAAGGTCAAGATCAAAGCACGATTTGCGAGAAACGATCCTAACGGTTCTCCGAAATCTATATATACCCCTTCCATTTCATTTGCAAACTCACCTTTGATCTGAGTTTGTTCTCTAAGTTGAAGTTATACACTTCATACCTGAGAATAATTAGATCAAACATCCATTTCTTGGACCCGTTGTAAGTATTCTTTCGTTCTTTTACGCATCTTAAGCGTGAAAGTCAAACAAGTGTTTGACTTTCAGCTTTGACCAGTCAATGGTCAACACGAAGTACGTTTGAACTTCGTAACGTGAGCATAATCATGATGGTCATAGTCCTTTGTGACTATACCTACTGATTACCACGTTATTTAGGCGTAGTGACGAGTCGTAGTTTCGGTCAAAATGCGTATTCTTGCCTATTTTGTAACCAAACTACTTTTAGGTATCAAGACCCTTTGTTTTGATACCAAACTTGTTTTCAAACCTTGTTAAACATGTTTTAACATGTATAGCTCGTCAATTTAGGTTTTGTGCTTATATAGGGTCGTAAGATAAGCGATCTAATCAATCGCTTAGACTTTCGAACCCAACCCGTTTGGTCAATCATTAGGATTCGACCAAATACGTTTTATGACCATAGTTGCATAAGGAATAACCTTCCGAGGTTATACTTTATGGTCACTTAGTCTACTTAGTTGTATGATAGGAAATTATATGCCTTAGGAAAAATGACCAAAATGCCCTTTTTACGTCAAAATTCAATTTAAGCATATGTAACATAAATTTTGACATCTAAACTGATTAGGCAACATTATTAGACATGTTAAGGCATATTTTACTTGTCATAGGACTAGGTAGGCAGTCCGAATGTGTTTTACGCGAACGACACGTTAAGGTAGCATAAGCTACCTAAACGGGTCGTAACGGGTCATAAGCACTTAGGATAGGTTCCGTTTTAGAATGTAAGCTTTGTTAAACCATATTACATGAGTTCTTACACTCATTTGGTTTACGAAACCACATTTTATCCAATCCTCCGATTTAGATCCGTTTATTAACATAGTTACCTATATTAGGTGCCGTTTGATTCCGTGATCCCTCTAGCTTTGCTTGGTTGTTATTCAAGACTTCTAAGCACCCTCAAGTGAGTTCATAGTACCCTCTTTTACTGTTTTTCAAACATTTTGGGGGTGAACACATGTGCCTACTTGTTACTTTCGTGCTTTCCATGTTTTTATATCATACTTGCTATATTTATTAGTACACGTATAGTACATGATTTCATTATGTTTTTGATAAATATGTCCGTTTAGTGCATACTTAGTACATTGTTTTACATTACACTTTATGCTATGTATGTCCATTTAGTGCATACTTAGTACATTATTTTACATTACTTTTTTATGCTATGTATGTCCATTTAGTGCATACTTAGTACATTGTTTTACATTGCATTTCTGTTGCATATGTTCTCGTAGCATATGCATTATTTTACAAAACATAACTTTTGATTATAATTTATCAAATGCATTGTTTTGTACATTTCATTCTTATAGGGTTGAGTAAATGCTTTTAAATCAATAAATGCTTTTATTCACTATACATTACATTTGTTTACACAATAACATTTCAACATTTGTTTGAACATTACATTTTGGTGGTTTGTCTGGTAAGTGATTTAAATAACGAGGCGTGTGTAATAAGATAAAAGCATGGTGGATACGCCGCTGGTACTTCCTATATTTAAGTGCTTTTATGGTATTACATATCGTAGCGTTGTTTAAACCATTTCAAGTTTGACATAATACATTTTACACTTACAACATATTTTCATGAAATATTGTTTTACAATCAACACATTTTATACAAACTCATTTTGCTTGTTCATTTGTTTATCTGTGCATCTTTCTTTTATATCATCTGATTTCTTGTCACTGTTTATATAATTTATAAAAGAAAACATTTTTACAAGGTTCATGATTTACTTTTGAAAAACATTTTCTTTAAACTTACAAGTCATGAACCCTAAATCAATAAAACCTATGTATCTCACAGGCATTTTTTTGCTGACGTACCTATTTTCACATGTGTTTTCAGGAGATCATGCATAGGATTGAGCAAGATACACTTAGGCGGACTTGGGCCTTAGTGACAATAAAAGATGCAAGACTAGTTAATTATGTTGTGTATTTCTGTTTTTAAGACATTGTAACCTCTATCAATTCAATAAAACAAAACTTAAATTTTCCATGTATTATGAAACAATGATTCTGTTACAACACTCCCCGACGTTTCCGCCACGATTTGTTGTTTTACGTGGTCGGGGTGTGACAGTAGGAGATCTGGAACAGACTTCTGTATGGTCTACGGACATTCGTGATGGTGCATCATAGTGTGATGTACGTGGTGCAGATGGGGCTCGTACATGAGGTGCAGATCTCCGTGATTGAGTTGCAGGAGGAGTAGCCTGTGCATAGAGCTGTGCATAAACTGCGTTTAGTGCACCCTGAGATCTGACATACCATGAGATTGGGGTTTCGCCAGGAGGTAAAATTGAACTTATCGGGATCTCAGGTTGTGCTCTTGGTGTAACAGGATCATTTGGATGATTAACTTTGTGCTGGACATCGTTATCATCGAAAGCTTCTTCCACAATCCCCTCGACACGAGGATCATGACTAAATTCACCGGTCGAGGACCTGATGGACGATTTGACGGAGTCTCTGCCATGGAAAATAGAAATTGAAGAAAATTGAATCAGAACGAGAAGATGAGAATGAAAATTGAAGAATTGGTGGGCGCCAATGAAGAAACACTGGCTCGAATGACCGGAATCAATCGAACCAGGGGTTTAGTTCTGCATAGGTAAGTCCTCTCTTTTGATTCGGGGTTTGGCTGAGCTTCTTCTCCGAATGATAACTGCAAAACGAATAGCCGTTAGACTCGCCACGAGGAGAATGGGGGTTCTCTCCGTGACCACCCTCCGGCGCGAAAATAAGTACAGATCTCAATGAAGAAGAAGAAGAAGAAGAAATAATAGTGAAAATGAAGTGAGTGTAACTTGAGGGATTATACCTGAGTTGTCTTATTTATAACCGAATTTGGGTGGGAAAGTTTGTTGACGGAAATAATAACGGAAAACATTTTCCGTAAGCGGTTATGTCTCCTGCCGTTAATCATCATCTTGACGTTTATGCACACGGATCGTGGGCGAGATCAACGGCTGGGGAGGTGCCACGTGGAAAGTGAATATGAGTGGATCCTTCTCCATGTTAATGTCATCATCATGACCTGGATGATTGTCCAGGATGATGCCACATCACCATTCGGTTATAACTGAATGGTTTATGCACGATGAAGTCTTCCAGAAGATGTTACAGCTGTAACCCCTTATCCTCTTGCCACGTGTCAATTCTGTTATAACAGAATAGGACTTCTTTTGCTTAAGTCTTGGTTTTAATTGCGCGGAGATGTTTTAGGGTTTTGTTCCCGCATCTATCTATTCCATTGCACGAGCCCGCGCAAGGATGTGATATTATTTCTATCTTGGCGCGCGGATGTCGAAAACTGCTTTCTTTCAAGTTCTCTTCTATAGAACCGATGCGCGGCCGCGCACAGTTCCCTTAAAGAGGCTTATTGTGATGAAGTTGTGGTATGGTCCAATGTGTCTGTGCGAGGTTTTTGGGACCATACCCCTTCACTCCTCTATTCGCATTTTGTACTTGACCGTTTGTTTGTGGGTGATACGCAGTGGATAAATGGTGTGTAACTCCATATCGCTCCAATGCCTTCTCCATCACGGCATTACAAAAGTGCATTCCTTGGTCACTAATAATGGCTTTCGGTATACCGAAACGCGTGAACAACTTCTTCAAGAATCTCACTACCACCCGGGCAACGTTTGCAGGCAAAGCTTGAGCTTCCACCCACTTAGAAACGTAGTCGATCGCCCTGAGGATGTACCTATTCCCACTGGAGGAGGGGAAAGGTCCCATGAAGTCAATGCCCCACACATCAAAGATTTCGAGGACTTGAATACGATTTTGGGGCATCTCGTCCTTGGATGAGATATTGCCAGTACGTTGGCAAGCATCGCACTTCCTAACGAATTCTATAGCATCTTGAATTACCGTAGGCCAAGAGCAACCGCAATCAAAGACCTTTTGTGCGGTAGTGTGTGCACTATGATGACCTCCCGTCAACCCCTCGTGAACGTGCCTAAGAATATCTAGACCCTCTTCCCTAGCAACACATCTCCTAAGAATACGATCTCCTCCTATCCTAAAGAGGTATGGGCCGTCCCATATGTACTTTCTCGCATCTCTAAACAACTTCCTCCTTTGTTGAGCACTCATATCTTTCATCATATACCTGTTTGCAAGATAATTAGCTAGATCACTAAACCATGGCAAACCCTCTTTTTCCGCCGCAATGAAATCAATAGACTCGTGAAGGAATCTATCTCCTATTGCCTCCTCAAGAAAAGGTAACGCAAAGCTGAATGATCGGTGAACACTATGGTCTTTGAAAGAACAAGGTAAGAACGAAACTTGTCGAATGCAAACACTATGGCTAAAAGCTCCTTCTCAGTAGTGGTGTAGTTCTCTTGGGCATCATTTAAGGTTTTACTCGCATGGTAGATTGGGTGAAAGTGATTCTCCCGTCTTTGCCCCAAAACCGCACCGACCACGTAATCACTCGCGTCACACATGAGCTCAAAGGGCAAGCTCCAATCAGGCGATACAAGAATGGGTGCACTCACGAGTTTCTCTTTAAGGAATTCGAACGCTTGAAGGCACTCCTTGTCGAAAACAAAAGGAACATCCTTCTCTAAGAGTCGGGTCACGGGGCGAGTGATTTTGGAAAAGTCTCTAATGAAGCGCCTATAGAAACCCGCATGACCGAGAAAACTTCGGATCGATTTAACACTAGCCGATGGAGGAAGCCTACTAATAGTATCTATCTTGGCTCTATCTACCTCTATACTAGCTCTTGAAATCTTATGACCTAAGACGATCCCCTCCGTCACCATGAAGTGACACTTCTCCCAATTCAACATCAACTTCGTCTCAACACACCTCCTCATCATTCTCTCTAGATTACCTAAGCACTGATCGAAAGAATTACCGTATACCGAGAAATCATCCATAAACACCTCCATCGAACTCCCAACCATAACCTGAAAAATAGCAATCATGCATCACTGGAATGTAGCCGGAGCATTACATAATCCAAACGGCATGTGTCGGTACGCGTACGTGCCGTATGGACATGTAAAGGTTGTCTTCTCTTGATCCTCTGGTGCGATGGGGATCTGGATGTAACCCGAAAACCCATCAAGAAAACAACAGAATTGTTGACCCACGAGACGCTCAAGCATCTGATCAATGAATGGAAGTGGAAAGTGGTCCTTCCGGGTGGCGTCATTTAATTTTCGATAAACAATGCATACTTGCCAACCGGTGACCATGTGTGGTGGAATGAGCTCATTTTTCTCATTTAGGACGACCGTCATCCCCCCTTTCTTTGGGACGACTTGAATAGAGCTCACCCACACGGAATCGGAAATCGGGTATATCAACCCGGACTCTAGCAACTTCATAACCTCCTTCTTGACTACCTCTTTCATGTTCGGGTTGTGGCGTCTTTGCGGTTGCACCACCGGCTTATATACCTCCTCCATAAGAATACGGTGCGTGCAAAAAGTGGGGCTAATCCCCTTTATATCTGACAACCTCCATGCAATCGCCTCTTTGTGTTTTCTTAACACCTCAATCAATCTAACCTTCTCCTCCTCCGTCAATTTAGAAGAAATGATGACGGACATGTTTGGTTTCTCTCCTAAGAAGGCGTACTCTAGATGTGATGGAAGGACCTTAAGCTCTAAGGGCGGTGGAATATCTAATGGAGTACTCTCATCACTAACCTCATTGAGTTCCAACGTCTCGGGAACCCACAACTCATCACCCTCGTCTAAAGGCTCCTCCTCAACCTCTTCGTCAACAACTCCCTCACCTACCAAATCGACCCCACTAATGTACTCAAGACACGTGTCGACACATGATATGAAAGAATTTAGAAAGTAAACGGAATGACACGGCCCACTATCCTCGTCCCTACCACTAGGGTGTTGCATGGCTCTATCGATTTCGAACGTGACAATCTCGTCACCTGCACGAAGTGAAATATTACCATCAAAGACATCTATGATTGCCTTTGCGGTTCGAAGGAATGGACGACCTAGAATAATAGGAACTCTCTCATCAGCCTCCATATCAAGAACAACGAAGTCTACCGGAAAAACGAACTTATCAACCTTAACCAACAAATTCTCTATGATCCCACAAGGATACTTGACCGAGCCGTCGGCTAAGGACAATGACATACGCGTGGGTGTAAGCTCTCCTAACCCTAGCTTATCATAAAGAGAGAATGGCATCAAATTGATGCTAGCACCTAGATCGGCTAAAGCATGAGCAGGGGTAACAGCACCCCTGAAGAAGCATGGAATGGTGAATGTACCCGGGTCGGTTAATTTCTCTGGTAGCTTATTTAAGACCACCGCGGAACAACCTCCAGTCAAAGGAATGTTAGAAAGCTCACCTATCCTATCCTTACGCTTGAAAAGGTCCTTAAGGAATTTAGCATACTTGGGCCTGGACTGAATGGCTTCTATGAACGGAAGATTGATTTTTAACTGTTTAAACATTTCAAGAAATTGCCCATATTCCTTAGCATATTTCTGATGCTTAAGGCGGGCGGGGTATGGGAGACGGGAATGATCAACTAATGGTGATGGCCTAACCCCTACCGGACGTTTTTGTACACTCTTTTCTACTTGAGGCTCCTCGGTGTGTGCAGTACTTGCTGGGTCTAGCCTAATGTGCACCTTACCGGGAGTCTCCATCTCTATCTCCTCATCAACTTCCTCATCATCGTCGACCTCGACACTCTCTCTAACTACCTCTCCTAAGGTTCTACCACTCCTAGTCGTGATAACCTTCACTTGGCCATTCGGGTTTTGGTGGGTATTAGCTTAGAATTGACCGGAAGGCCTTTCTTGTAATTTGCGATTGATGTCACCAACTTGCCTTTGAAGGTCCAAGAAGTTCGAGTGATTGTTCTTAAGGAATGTGGCGTGTTCCTCTAGGGTTCTTTCGGTAGCTTGATTCTTAACTAATATTTGGGATAACATAGCTTTAATCTTATCTAGACCACTACCTTAGTCTTGGTTGTTTGAACCTTGACTGTTTGACCCCCCACTAGGATATTGCCTATTTGAACCCCCTGAAGTGAACTGACTCTGTGAACCCCCACCAAAATATTGACCCTGAGTATTTGACCCTAAACCCCCAAACTGACCCGGCTGATTTGAACCCCCACTAGAATAGTACCCCTGTGAACCCCTATTTTGATTTAAACCTGTTTGAAAGCCAGGAGAGTTATTTGAAGAACGAAAGGTATTATTATTATTACGCCAATTGGACCCGAAATTAGAATTATTGAAAGGGTTTGTTGGGCCTCTATTGGCTATGAACTCTACCTGCTGAACCATGAGTGTGGGACAATCTATGGTATCGTGACCCCCTCTACACACCTCACACCTATCAACCTTCTTCTCTAAATCGTCCATCCTACTGATAAGCCTTCTTTCAAGGTTTTCTATCACCGTAGCCATTGATTTATCCAAGCTAACTTGGTGTACTCCTCGACCAGCCGAGGAAGTACCAAAAACAGGAATGGAAGTCCTGCCGATGGCGCGATGATCTATGTCAAAATGTGCAAAGCTCTCGAATAGGTCAGTGCATTCGGCCACTGTTTCTTACCCATAAGGTGGCCTCCTGCGGAAGTATCAAATTGGGTTCGCACCTCGGGAGTAAGGCCATTGTAGAATTTCTCTACAAGTGCCCAATCTGATAGACCGTGCTGAGAACAACGAGAAAGGAGGGTTTTGAACCTCTCCCAAGCTAGGTGGTAGGGCTCATCGGGCTCCATTCGGAACGAATGGATCTGGTCACGAAGTCGGGATGCCTTGGTAGGTGGGAAGTATTTGGCTAAAAAGGCATCTCTATGGGTGGCCCATGTGGTAAAAGTACCCGCGGGCTGCGAATCAAGCCAGGTGGCTGCGCGGCCCGCAAGTGAGAAAGGGAAGACCTGTAGGTATCGAGCGTCAAGGTTAACACCCTCTATGGAGTAGGTGCCACAAAGACGGGTAAGGCGGTTAATATGAGCGGGTGCGTCTTCGTCATCACGACTATGAAATTGACATGAGTTATTAATGGCGATCATGATGTACGAAGGGATTCACCAAGACCTATCGTTAGCTATTTCAGGAAGGGTGATGGGTGAATTTGCACCGGTAAAACCGGCGACGGAGCATTGGTGAACGGTTTGATTTTCATCCATTTGGACTACGGGTGGCGGACTCGGAGGACGGGTGGGTGGTGGGGAATTATGGGGTGATGACTTCGGGGTGAAGTCAAAGGCTGGTGGTGTAGATTGGAGAGTAGAGTCAGAAGTGGCGGAAGATGAAGTGGAAGATTAACTAACCTTTAAACTAGAAGACGAGAAGACAGACTTGTCAATCGGCAGCTTTGGTGGTCCCTGCGAGCGTGTATGGGGCATTCACTACAAAACCGAAAATAAACAAGTAAGACGACTCTAACGAAAGACTCTAAAATAAAACTAAAAAGACACTAGAATCTAGACTCATACGACTCAAAAACACACAAATAGCACGTAATGATATCATATAAAGTCCAAACAAAGTAATCAATGCAACTGCCAAGAGTCCCCTACACGGCGCCATGTATGTCCATTTAGTGCATACTTGGTACATTATTTTACATTACATTTTATGCTATGTATGTCCATATCGTGCATACTTAGTACATTGTTTTACATTGCATTTCTGTTGCATATGTTCTCGTAGCACATGGACACATTGTTTTATATTTCTACCTTGTATGTTCACTTAGCATACTAGGTACATTGTTTTCATAAAACATGCTTACATTTGGTATAACATTTGGTTTGTTTAACGAAACTAATACATTCATTAACACCGATCATGCCGCTCGGTAGTAGGTAGTGGTACCATAGGACTTGACAACTCCCATTCCTGAAATCCTAGGTTTGTTTGGGTGGAAGGAATGACCGAATCCGAAAACATTTTTGATAACCTTTACTCTAAGGTTATCCTACAGTCTCAAGGCTTGGATGTCGACGTTTAACATTACCGCATAGATGTTTGTATCAGTAAAGCATGCATTATTTTACAAAACATAACTTTTGATTATAATTTATCAAATGCATTGTTTTGTACATTTCATTCTTATAGGGTTGAGTAAATGCTTTTAAATCAATAAATGCTTTTATTCACTATTCATTACATTTGTTTACACAATAACATTTCAACATTTGTTTGAACATTACATTTTGGTGGTTTGTTTGGTATGTGATTTAAATAACGAGGCGTGAATTATTAGATAAAAGCATGGTGGATAGTAACTGTTATAATATATGTTTGAATTACAATATCTTGCATGAGTACAATTTCTTTGATTAGGTAAGGCAAATAAAGGTGGTACAAAGCTCATATGTGAACGTAAGGCTGGGCCTTGCGCGATACGTGTGATCGCAGACCGTTCATGAGACTTGTTTTAAGGTTACCATAGTGTTTTTGCGCTTACCAAAAGGAATTACATGCACTTTGTAATAAACACAGAAATAATATAACAAACTTTACATTGATTTTGGATAGGGCTCAGAGGCCATAGTTACAAAGTTGTTTCTTACGATACTTAATTAAGACTTAATTTACTTTTGCATACGAATAGTCCTGTGTCATAGGTTGGTAAGTTGAAGAACTTAACCAATATGAAGGAAAGCTATTGCATGCTTGTTGCTCCGACGCGACTTAAGTTTTAGCTTTTTTGCTCAGCCCTCATCCCCGCGAGTGATCTGTATGATGTCCTTCCGCACATTTTGAAGTAGTGGGTGAGTTCTCCACTTTTTAGTGCCTTCTCGATTTCTGTGCGGAGACTTATGCAATTATTTGTGGTGTGGCCGTTATCCTTATGGTAATCGCAATACTGGTTTAGATCCTGCCCTCTCTTGTTTTTCATTGGCGGAGGGGTTTTAAATTGGTAATCTTCGGTGTTGAGTACCTCCGCCGGTGTTTTTCAGAGAGGAGTCCATTGCCGTTCACGATTCTCCTGCTTTGCTTCTTTCTATGCTGCTAATTTGTTAATTTTGCCTGAGCGTCGTCGGACGAATATGCGCCTGAGGCCGAGTCCCTCAAGTTTTTCTTAAATTTCTTTCCGCTGTTCCCACTCATGTCCTGCGGACGGTTGTGTGGTGGCGGTGGTCTGTTAGAGCTTAGATTACGCTCGGTTTGAGCGTAAGCCTTGGCTGCGGCCATCAGTTTTTCCTAACTTTTGGGTAGACCCTCTGTTCCTGATAGAACTTTAATCATATCGTCACAGCGCATGGCGTATTTGAATTGTGCTCGTATTAGATGTTCATGCACGTCTCCAATTTCTAGCACCTCTTTGTTGTATCTCATTATGAAATCCTCCAGACTTTCATCATCCCGTCTCCAGATATTCATTACATCGGTGGTGTCTCTGACGGATCTGCGTTGCTTAGTAAAGTGGACCAGGAACTTCTCTTTTAAGTCCACCCATGAAGTTAACTTCCCTACCGGTAAGATGTCGAACCATAACCGTGCTGCACCTGTCAAGGTTTAGACGAATAAGTGACACCACATAGGCAATATCCAACCCCCTACCAGGCCTGTGCTGGTAAACACACGAAGATGGTCGTCTGGATCTAACATCCCATTGAATTTTCCGACGTTTGATGGTAGTTTTGCCCTTTAGAGGGGAGTTAGAGCGATTTCACTGACGAATTTCGAGTTCTCAGCTGCTTCTGTTGGGTGGTAGATTAGGTTGTAATCATGTTCTGCATCCGGGTTATAAACCGCGCGAGGTTTATAATTTTCATGGTCCCTCTGCAGTCGGCTGAACACCATTGTGTTATCACCTTCCTTATATGTTTTGTCGTATTCGTCGGTTTGGATGTCCCACTTATGGTAAGAATGCGGGCCTAACCGAGAACGGACTGATTGACTTCTATGGGAATACGGTTCATCACGGGAATCTCTTCGTCGAGTCTCAGAGTGAGTAGATTCGTACCTAGTAGGTGTGACACCTGTGCCTCCACGGCCATCAAACAAATACCAAACCAATTAAATATTGTATTTCATACTTGGGATTTTTATAAATATGTGAGTCATTTGCACATATCAAATTTTGTTCGATTTCGAGCTCTAAATCGCTTTCTGGGAAGTTATACGCGAACTGATGCGTAAAGTAATCAGTTTAATGCAACAAACACTCCGGAACAAGTGACATAGGCTTAACATACCTTAAATAACCTTTAGATAACTTAGAAATAAGATTTGGAAGGTTTGGTGTGTCGAAATCAAGTTTATTCGCTTACATGGACTAAATTCGACAAACTGCGAAAGTATGCCAATTCGTACTGTAACGGACATTCCGGAACTTGATCATAAGTTAAACATACCCTAAATATACTTTACATAGCTTATAAATAGGCTTTGAAGGGTTCAGTATGCTAAAAATAAACTTTATTGATCAATAGGGAGAAAAAGCGTCAAAAAGTGCATAAGTTTGCATTTTCGCGCATATCATACGTTTTGAATATATCCGGACATCCAAAAATTTATGTAATCATTAAAATATTTTATTTTAGTGATTGGCATGATGAACTTCCATTCGTCGCGTAATTTGGATCGTTTTTGCGTTCGTTACGATTTCCGTCGTAATTAACCGAACAACGCAACCGTACGACCAAACGAACCGACATCCGAGATATTTTTGAGCACATTTCAAGTTCCCTATACTTTAACTTTATTTTAGAGCCTTGAAAAGGGGTTAATGGGGCTTAAAAGTGCCAAAAAAATCAAGTTTTACAAGTGCAGGGACCATTTTTGAAATTTCTGGCAGATACATTGAACTTGGTCCATTTTTGAGGTTTTGATGGTTTTAACCCAAGGTTTTGAACTCTATGGGCTGGAATTTGATGGTTTTAAGTATTCCCATGGTTTTGAAAACCATGTGCCCACTTGTAAGGTCAAGATCAAAGCACGATTTGCGAGAAACGATCCTAACGGTTCTCCGAAATCTATATATACCCCTTCCATTTCATTTGCAAACTCACCTTTGATCTGATTTTGTTCTCTAAGTTGAAGTTATACACTTCATACCTGAGAATAATTATATCAAACCACCATTTCTTGGACGCGTTGTAAGTATTCTTTCGTTCTTTTACGCATTTTAAGGGTGAAAGTCAAACAAGTGTTTGACTTTCAGCTTTGACCAGTCAATGGTCAACACGAAGTTCGTTTGAAATTCGTAACGTGAGCATAATCACAATGGTCATAGTCCTTGGTGACTAAACCTACTGATTACCACGCCATTTAGGCGTAGTGACGAGTCATAGTTTCGGTCAAAATGCGTATTCTTGCGTATTTTGCAACCAAACTACTTTTAGGTATCAAGACCCTTTGTTTTGATACCAAACTTCTTTTCAAACCTCGTTAAACATGTTTAGCTCATCACTTTAGGTTTTGTGCTTATATAGGGTCGTAAGATAAGCGATCTAATCAATCGCTTAGACTTTCGAACCCAACTCGTTTGGTCAATCATTAGGATTCGACCAAATACATTTTGTGACCATAGTTGCATAAGGAATAACCTTCCGAGGTTATACTTTATGGTCACTTAGTCTACTTAGTTGTATGATAGGAAATTATATGCCTTAAGAAAAATGACCAAAATGCCCTTTTTACGCCAAAATTCATTTTAAGCATATGTAACATAAATTTTGACATCTAAACTGATTAGGCAGCATTATTAGACATGTTAAGGCATATTTTACTTGTCATATGACTAGTTAGGCGGTCCGAATGCGTTTTACGCGAATGACACGTTAAAGTAGCATAAGCTACCTAAACGGGTCGTAACGGGTCATAGGCACTGATGCGCGCTAGTGTGTATATGTTTTAGATGTATATTTTAAGCCCTTTTTACACTTTTAGCCAAGTTTTAAATTTATAAAACACGATATTTACTAACACTAAACACACATATGGGCAAGTGCACCCATCGTGAACGTAGTATAGTGTTGGTAAGATACCGAGGTCGTCCAAGGACACCAGAGCTTTTAGTACCGGTTTATCCTCAACGTCTAACCAAATCAAAATGTTAGAAAAGATTTTTAAACTAAGAAAATAAAAGTAACTAAATGCTGAAAAATAAAATAAAAATAAAAACAGATAGACAAGATGAATCACTTGGATCCGACTCGTGTATTAGTATAACCTTTGATTATTTTCGCACTTTTGCACTTGTTTAAGAGATTATCTTAGTTATTGTAGTAGGCCCCTCTTTTGAAGGCGACGTTACCCTCAACCCAGTAGTTTGAGTCAGCAAGGATACAATCCTAATGTTGGACCGTTGTTTTGACCCGAAAAGTCAGTCAAGGTAGTTCATCTTCGTATATAAAGGCGGAATCAGTATATATGAAGTTACACAGCTTGTCCTTTCAATTCCACTGCTTTTTATTGCTTTCTGAGGTAATTTTGACAGATTTCCGTTCTAAAAGCACACACACGACTACTAAGATCCGCTCAAATGACTCAGCTATATATAGGCCTAGCTGGTTCGCTCATGTGGACATCCATATGAGCGGACCTACATAAATGACACAAAAGCGAACCCTATAGATGTCCTATAAGCGAACCTGATATGACCCTATGAGCGAACCTATATACAAATGTACATAAAAGCGAACCTACATCATATCTTTCTAAATTTAACAATCTAGACCCTCCGATGACCTATCTTGACCTAAGACTTCATGTAGACGTAGTCAACAGACATTCCATGCATCAACAAACTCCCCCTTGGATGTTGACGTAGTCTTTATCAGTCTTCAGATCCTTAGCCTTCAGTCTTGGTCTTGTCTTCCAACTCTGTCCTCTTCATCAAAAGCATTCTTTACAGGTTTCAGAATTTACACCTGGCTCTAACTTCCATCTTCCCTTTATTAGTTGATCCAGACTCCCTCTTTCACAGACTCCCCCTCTTAGTATGCTGGGATCTGAGGTATCTGGTTCAAGCTTTGACAATTTGCCTCCGTTGGGAATAATGAAGTCCAAACCTGTTACTCAACCAATAACATTACGATCTATCTTTTCTAACAATAAACACAAATTCAATCAGTTTTAGAAATCCACTCAAGTCTTCAAGTTCAAGTTAATGACCCTGAACACTTGATTAATCTACCAAGTTCAATTTAATGACACTGGTTGATCTTTTGACGAATCAAACTGATTTAGTAAAATCATTTTCAAATTTTTCTGAAAATAACAAGTATCAAGTTAATGAACTTGTTTGTGACTTAGAAAACAATCAAACTTCCAACAAAATAAGCTCTCCTTATTCTTCAGCTCAGAATCTCCTGCATCTGCTTCATCTTTCTAGAATCCGACAATCAACTTTCCACTCTGGTTTGTCTAAAATAAAGCAGAAATAAAATCTTTTTGGATTTTTAATGAGATCTAGACTAAGAAATGAAATACAGAAAACTTAAATTGCAGAAAGTAAACTATTTACAATTTTATTTTTGGCGAGCGTGTCAAGGAATCATATCAGCTTTTCAGACAAATTACTAGTACCGTTAAGCTATATTACATACTCAGACTTAAACAATTCACCTCGATTGTTGATATACTGATCCATCTTAAATTTTCACACAAACTTCAATCTATTCAGGATACAGTTTAAGTGTCTTAAGAACTTAGTTCAATTCATGTGTCCCACCTCTTGAATATACTCCCGTATCCAGAATCCCAGATATTCAGTCTTACAGGTGAGTATACCACAGATGATATCTGTAAGGGGTTAGGTGCGAAACCGTGAGAGCTCAGGTCAGAACTTCCGTTCAGCAGAGAGATGACGGCTCGACTTTTGGTGTGTCCCCTTTAGAGGATCTTTTTGTTACAACAGCAGCGACTATCAATTTTATTGTTTCATCAGCTTGCTGAGGGCGATGCTATGTTTCAAGCATTTTGCAGAAAGTACTATTCGGGGACTAGGTCAGTACTTCCATACAGCAGAAGTCCCGGAATAATACCCCAGATATCACTGAGTATAAAGACCTAGTATCTCAGAATATGGGACCTTTCAAACGAGATTTCAAGGGTTACCTATATATCCATGTAGTGTTCCCCACGAATTTCACAAGTTTGAAATTTTAAGTTTATATCCCGAATAAATCTACTAAATGTATGAAAACCTATCGACACATCAATAGTGAGACTGTTTAACTCATTTTGTCTTTCCAAATCTTTAGCATACTGTAATTGTCTAGCCGATGTACTATCATTTTCCCTATATACACAAGCTCTTTTTTCAATTTTATCATGTTTTTGTATTTTTCATTTTTTACTGTTTTTGTATTTTTTGAAAATAAACTATGTACAATTATCTCCCCCTAAATACCAAAACACGTAAAAAATCGACAAACCATTGCAGATTGTTTCTCGTCTTCATCCGCAACAGTACTCTCATCAAAGCTCACAATTCCATCCGACACCGAAAGCAATTTCACACCATTAAGTTTTAACAAATATTGAAACCGAGTTTTATCAAAAGCTTTGGTATGCAAATCAGCTTTTTGTTCATCAGTGTGGATTTTCTCAATTCGTATCAATTTTTCTCGAAGCAATCGCGAATAAAGTGATGACGAATCTCTATATGTTTAGTTTTAGCGTGATGTACTGGATTTTTAGTTATATTAATCGCGGCCTCATTATCAACAAACAGAGGTGTGTTAAGAAACTGCAAACCGTAGCCGCACATCTGTTGCTGTATCCACAGGATCTGAGAGCAGCAACTGCTAGCAGAAACGTACTCTGCTTCACATGTAGATAACGCCACAGACGTTTGCCTCTTACACTGCCAAGTAACCAATCTAGGACTAAAGAACTGGCATCCTGCAGTTGTTGATTTCGTGTTGACTTTGCAGCATCCGAAATCCGAATCGGAATACCCTTCGAGCGTAAAATCGCCTTTCCTAGGATACCATAACCCCAATGACGGAGTACCTTTCAGGTAACGTAATATCCTTTTGACAATAATCATGTGCGATGCTCTTGGGTTAGACTGAAATCTTGCTGCGAGGCACGTTGGGTACATGATATCAGGACGTGAAGCAATCAGATACATCAAAGAACCTATCATGGAACGGTAGAACGTTTCATCAGCCTTGTCTCCGGTGAGATCTGGGTGAATCCCATGATTAGTCGCAAGTGGGGTAGCAGCTGGAGTAGAACTTGACATTCCAAATTTCTCTAGAATATCATGCACGTACTTCGTTTGATGAATGAAAATTCCCTCAGGTAGTTGTTCAACCTGTAAACCCAGAAAGAATTTCATCTCCCCCATTGATGACATTTCGAATTTCTGCTTCATCACCTGTTCGAAATCTTTGCACAATTTCTCATTTGTTGACCCAAAAATTATATCGTCCACATAAATTTGTACTATCAGAAGATGACCATCAACGACTTTAGTGAAGAGAGTGGCATCCACTTTTCCACGAATGAACTTGTTAGCGAGTAGGTGTTGAGACAAAGTCTCGTACCAGGCTCTCGGTGCCTGATGTAGACCATACAACGCTTTGTCCAGTAGATAAACTTTGTTCTTGTGGATTGGGTCAGTAAAGCCCGGCGGCTGACCAACATAAACCTCCTCTTTGACCTTCCCATAAAGAAACGCTGACTTTACATCCAACTGATATACTTTGAAATTCTTCCAAGACGCAAATGCTAGGAAAATTCTGATAGCCTCTAGTCGTGCGACAGGAGCATAGACTTCTGTAAAATCAATCCCCTCCTGTTGACTAAAGCCCTGAACAACGAGTCGAGCTTTGTTCCTTACAACCACTCCTCTGTCGTCCCTCTTACATCTGAAAACCCATTTTGTATTGATTTTCCTTTGACCATCCGGCAAATCCACTAACTTCCACACTCCCAACTTTTCAAACTGACTTAACTCTTCTTGCATCGCTATGACCCAAGAGTCTTCAGTAAGCGCCTCTTTGTAAGTTCTCGGTTCGACCTGCGAGATAAAACAACTTAATGAAAATTTAGTTTGTAAAGGTGCTACTGTAGAATAAAAACATGTTAAGCCCTGGTCAATTTGACGTCTCGTGCGAACGCCCGATTGCAATTCTCCTATGATCAACTCCTCTGGATGATAAGAAAGAGTTCGCGGCATCACTTCGCTTGGAACATCTACATTTCCCTCCAGATTAGTAACATTCTGCTCTGCATCTTGTTCACCAACTTGGTTTGTTTGACTTGACAACTGGATCGGCTCTCCCTCAAGATCTGAATCACCATGGTCAAATACTGGCATGTTATCAGCTTCTTGATCATCATTCACCTCCGACTGATTACCAGGAGCAACTTCATCATCATGTTCACCAGCATTACTAGGACCTGCTTCATCATTATTTGAAGTTTCCCGAGGTCTTCCAGAATACTCCGCTGGGAACCTGAGCTGCGACTCATACTCTCGTAAAATATCCAGCTCATCAAAGAAATCTTCTTCTTCCTCTGATTCTTCTCTCATGTCAAACGAATCCCAAAGTTTGTCATAATGATAGCGCCATGAATCACCAGGATTCTGTGGCGGCATAGTGTAACCTTGACATTCAACATTTGCAGCTTCAATAATCCGCTTTTCACTTGGAACGAAGACACGTCGTGTAGGACTTGAATAGCCAACAAAGATACCCTCAATGCTCTTCGGACCAAAATTTCCATTAGGCTCTATCACCATACAGGGAGACCCGAACGGTTCTAGATACTTCAAATTCGGCTTGCGGTTATTGATTAGCTCAAACCACGTCTTGTTGAACTTCTTTACAGTAAGAACCCTGTTGAGAGTATAGCATGCAGCAGAAACAGCTTCAGCCCAGAAATTAATTGGCAACTTAGAGTCTGCAAGCATCGTTTTGGCTGTCTCGATTAGCGTCCGGTTTTTGCGTTCTGCAACTCCATTCTGCTGCGGAGTGTACGGAGCACTAAACTCATGCAGTATACCTCTTTCATCACAAAATTCTTCCATCTTACTGTTTTTGAATTCAGTACCATTATCAATGCGAATTCTACAGATAGGCCTCTGGTACAGATTCTCAATTCTTTTAAACAACGCCATCAAGCTGTCAAACGTTTCGTCTTTTGATTTCAAGAATGAAACCCATGAAAATCTGGAATAATCATCAGTCACGACCAAACAGTAGTAATCTCCTGTTATACTCTTGACATTCACTGGACCGAACAAATCCATGTGAAGTCTTTCCAAAGGTCTTGAAACTGAATTGACTTGCTTTGTAGGGTGTGACTTTTTCTTCTGTTTGCCTTTGACACAACTTATGCACTCCCCTTCCAGATGAAAACCTTTGACATGCACTCCTGTGACCAAATCGTTATGCACCAAGTGATTCATCTTCCTTAGGTGAATATGCCCCATCTTTCGGTGCCACAATCTTGATTCCTTTTCAGTTGCTCTGGATACAAAACAATGAGCCTGACACGTGGTTGTCGTAGCTACACTCATGTCCAACACGTACAGATCATTGACTCTTGGTGCCCTCATGATGATCCATTCCTCAGGTATCACAAATCCCAGTTTCAAGATCAAACATTCTTTGTCAGTGAAATGAGTAGTATACATCCTGTCACAGATCTGGGAGATACTCAGCAGGTTGTTCTCCAGCTCAGCGATGCAGTTAACCCTCTCAAATGTTACGATGCCGTTCGATAACGTTCCTTCACCTATGATCTTTCCTCCTTGATTACCCGCAAAACCCACGTAACCACCGTTAATGTTTTTTACATCATACAGCAACGCGGTCTTCCCTGTCATATGTCTTGACGCTCCACTATCCATAATCCATCTGGATACAAGTTTTGGAAGATCCTGCACATAACAAATCATCATTTAAACAACTTCAAGAAAGATGCCGATTCATGCTTCACGAATCAGGAAGCTCCGGCAATTCAAACTGTTTAGTCAAACATGGTGTCCACCCAGGCCTCATCAGCCTTAGGTGTACCTTGACTCTCGCAATTTGAATTTTGAAATTTTCAGCCTTGAGAGGTGGAAAATTTGCATCATAATCAACCGTAATTGATTCTTTAGCCTTTTTCACCTCAGAAGTTGAAACTTAATTCTCGACTTTTGATTCAATTTTAGGTTTCCACACCTGTTGAGTTAATGCAACCCATTTGTAAAATATGTCATTTTTAGTTACCAACTTCTTTACGGGTTCATTTTTCACTTTGCAGTTGTCAATTTTAACATTCTTCTTCTCAACAACCCTTTTCTCAACAATCATCGGTGCTTTACCCTTCACATCAACCTTCTTCTGTTGAACTTTCACAGCTTCAGTCTTAGGCTTCACAAATGTACACTTTCGTGCAATGTGACCAACCCGATCACATCTAAAATAAGTACGAGTATCAGCTACTCGACTCGTGCCTTCAGACTGAGCCTGTGAAGCTCTATTCTCAAAAAATTCTTTGTTAGATTTTGAAAAAATTTCTTTTTCTTCATCAGCAAGTGAACTTGAACTGTTCACAAACTTTTTCTTCTCGACAAACCTCTTGTTTGAAACATTTCTTTTCTGATACGATTTACCCCCCTGATAACCACCCGACCAGTTGTTTCTGTTGTTATTGTAAAAATGCGGTGGATTAAAAGACTTCTTGTTGTGAACTTTTTGTTTCTCAAAAACCACTTTTCTCTTTGTTTGACTCAACTTGTTCACTTCTGACAATACCACTTCGACCAGTTTGAAAACATTTATTAATTTGTTCATATTTACATTCTCGATCGGAAATCTGAATCCGAAAACAACTTATCCGAACCCATCATCTAGTACATGACAAGGTTTGATTCTTCATTTAAGTTGTTCTTGGACTTTTGTTTCGGAATGTATTTGTCTAAGAAACACCCATCCTCCTCAGAAGTGTCACAATCCGGTTTTAGCACTTTATCAACCACACTTTTTACCACATCATTTTGGACACTTTCGTCATTGGAAGACGTGAACGTGACATCAATGTTCTCAGGAAGTTTAACTTCACTTTCTTCCTCAAGTTCAACCAAACTAGATTGCTTTTTCGTGTAATTATCCAAAACTGGCGGTGGAACTTTGTGAAAACCTACTCCAGTTCCATCAGAAAACACATCTTCTCCAGCTTTGTTTTTCCCTATGGGTTTGGGAACAATGTGCTGCAAAATAAAGCTTGCGGAGCTATAGCTGTTAAGCTTCAACTGAATTCGCTCGTTCTCAATTTCAGCTTCTTGAACTTTAAGTTTCAATTTAGCGATTTCATCCAGTTGTTTATTAATTGATTCTTCTTTTATTCTTACCACAACTCTCAGATGTTCGTTTTCTTTAAACGTTTTACCATTTCGATAATCACTTTCTTTAACAGTGCTTTTGAGTTTTTCAAAATTTTCAGAAATCTGACGGTTTTCAAGAATTAACTTTTCATTTTCTTTTTTAATCTTTTCATGATCAATTTTATCTTTTTCAATTTGACCAGTTAATTCTCTAATTCGTTCAGTTGAAGCCCTCACTGTTTTGTCACGACCAAGTATTTGATCCTCAACACTTCTGACCTTTGCTGTCAGATTTTTAATTTTTTCACCGTTGAGGTACGTGACAGTGCTACAAAAATTGCATTCTTTGTTGCAATTTTTGCAGTCAACATTTCCATCTATCTTCTTACCTGACGCATTTGTTGACGAATTTTGACTGACCTGGTCTTTTGACTCAGACATAGAGTTAGAGTCTACCTCAAGTGCTTTCGCAGCTAGCACTTTGTCAGCCATTTTTCCCAGGTTCTCTGCTGTCAACTCCTGCGTAGTATCGATAATGCCCGTATCAACCTGCTTTGATTTCTCGATTTCTTCTTTTTCTTTCTTCTCTTTCTCCTCTTTCTCCTTTCTCTCTTTCTCTTTTTCTTCTTCAATCATTTTCTCGGTTGGCGTTCCCTACCATTTGTGTTGCCAGTACTCATCCTCTTCTTTGTACTCCTTGATGATGGCTTCTATATCAAGTGTCTTGTCATCAATTGCAATGTTTCCATACGGATCAAGGTAGCATTCTCTGTCCGGATCCCATCTTTTCGCTCTTCTTGCTTCCTGAAAGATACCAGAAATTCTGATAATTTTGTTTTCAGCAATCATTTTTCGGTATCTATACTTCTGATCCTCTGTTCGATTATCTTTCCACGGAATGGGTTCATTCTTTGCCATGAAAGCATAACCGACTGCGTCTTCCTCAGGTAAAACCTCTTTGCTCCAATCATAGCCTTCATCATCGTAAATCACAGCCAGAGCCCTTGATTTGTCTCTGTTATCTTCAGTCTGCTCCAATCATAGCCTTCATCAATTGAATGCTTTTGATGAAGAGGACAGAGTTGGAAGACAAGACCAAGACTGAAGGCTAAGGATCTGAAGATTGATAAAGACTACGTCAACATCCAAGGGGGAGTCTGTTGATGCATGGAATGTCTGTTTCAATCTAGGCGGCTCGGATTTATTCTGACGATAGATTGCCTTTTTGTAGTAATCATCTCGAAACGGATTCTCTGACTCATCAGCGTACGCATTTCTGCATTCTCGCTTGAAGTGACCCTTGTTCTTACACTTAAAGCACGTCACCTTCGATTTATCGAACCCTAGCTTTGTAGATGGACCACCGATTGTCTTCCTCCCGGTAATTTCCATGAAACGCTGAGCACGTCGAACAGCACTCGCCATCGCCCAACGAATGTCGATCAGCTCCATTTCTTCGGGATCTATCTGATCGTAATCTTCTTTTTTAGATTTGTATTCCCAATCTTACCAGCCACCAGCCCTTCATAAGATTCTAACACAGATGCCAAGAAAATCATCTGTTGTTTAGCTGACTCCTCGTCAAAATTCTAAGCATTCTTCAAATCTATTACGATGTTGTATGAAAATTTTGCATCAGAACGATTTGCAGAAGATGAAGATCCACTGTGATAACCATTGTGACTTCCGCTGCTTTGACTGTTTTGACTTTCTTTGCTTGCTGAAGATACATTCTCAGCTGAAAATGCAGTCTTTGGAGAAGTTGCTTTTGGCATCATGCTTTTTGGATAATAGAGATCCAAATTCTGCTGATAAGAAGAGTGATTGACTTTGTATGTTTTCTTCAGTTCCAGTTCATGACTTTCAAGTCTCTCAATCACCAAATCTGGAGTCAAATCTTTAGGAGCAATAGTGTTTTTCAACATCAGTGCATAATATCTCCAATCCATTTCGTCTGGTAATGAATCGAATAGTTTGTCAACTAGTTCTTCATCAGAAAACTTGATTTCATGTCTTGCTAATTCCAGCTTCAGATGACCGAACCTTTCTATCATTTTACAAACCGATTCATTCTTTAGACATCCAAAAAGATCAAATTCTTTTCTAAGAAGCTTTCGTTTGTTTTTCACAATTTCCGTACTTCCTAGACATTTCTTTTCAAGCTTTTTCCACAAATCTTTCGCATTTGAATAATCGATCAAAGAAATAATGTCCTCTCAAATAGATTGGAACAACAAAGCTACACATTTCTGTTCAGCTACAAATGATTCGATTTCTTCAGCTGATGATAAAGTTTCTCCACTTTTGTCTCCATGTATATACCCGTTTTTCAGAATTTTCCAACTGGCAAATGCAAACGCCATCAACCAATCTTCAAATTTTCTTGACCATCGGCTGTACTCCTCGATTGCCATAAGCTTCGGAGGTTTGTTGAATGTTCCGAAGGCACTCTCAGACTCCCAAGGTCTTCATCATCAACATCCTCTCTATCTGGAAAAACTTCTCTCAGTTGCGCCACAAAATCTTCAAACTGCAGCGCAGCAGTAACAAGGTCCATCATAGGAAGCTGTAAAGTGTTGTATTGAGCCTTCGCAGCAGCAAGAGCAGCTTCAGTATCCACGGCGTGCGTAGCAGACTTACTGGTATTGTTAGTGCATGCATCTGTCGACTTCGTCTTGTATCGAGTCTTGTACTAGATATGTTAGATCAGCGCACGTCGTACAAGAAAATAGGAGATTTAAGTGTTATTTAGGGTGATTCCGCTTGAAAGTAGTAGGTGTACTTTCAAGCGAAATCAGATAGTTGTTATTTCGCTTGAGTGGACAAATGAAGAGATTTCGCTTGAACTGGTAATTCCGGTTGAGCATGCTCAAGTGGAATCAGATGTGTATAAATAGGAGATAGGTGGTTCGAGCGAAATCAGTTAGAACTTTTGTGATTTTGGATACCGAGGTGCTGCCGGTTTATCCTTTGGATGTAATTACTGTTATATGAATTAACAAGGTGTTTAAAGTGAAGTACAAGCTGTTTCTAAGTCTGTTTCTTAGTTTTCGCCTCTGAAACAGATCAAAACTTCTCTGAACGACTCGTTCGGGTCACGCACACGATCCTACAAGTGGTATCATAGCTCAGGAGGAGGAGTTCTGCAGATTCCAGCTTGTTTTCATTGTGATTTCTTACTTCTACACCTTCTTTCATCAATTGGACAAGATTTCACGGTTAAAATCGGCCAATTTTCTCATAGAATGTGTAAAAGCGTGTTTTAACAAAGCCTTGAAAGAATCAGACTAAAATTCGCATTAAAAGTGACTGAAATGAACCAGAGAATTGATTCCGCTTGAACGACCATCAGACTTATTCTGCTTGAACGGTGTTATTTCGCTTGAGAATTTCAAGCGAAATCAAGTATTTCGCTTCAAGGTTGCTATTCCGCTTGAGTTTTTCAAGTGAAATCAGTGAGTTTATTTCAATCAGATTCCGCTTGAAGATTTTTTGGTGATTTCGCTCCAAAAGTTAATTTCGCTTCAGGGATTCCGCTTCAACTCCGTATTTCGCTTGAAATAGTGTTTTGGTATTTCGCTTGAAATTGAACTGTGTATTCCGCTTGAAAGTGCTGATCTTTGAAAAACCGAATCATGAGTGAAGATTTCTACAACGCGTTTTGATGCACGGAATGTCTGTTGACTACGTATGCATTGAGTCTTAGGTCAAGATAAGTTAGATTAGAGCTTGGAAATCAAAATTAGTGTTTATTATAGAGGTTTCGCTCATGTGTACATAATGAGTATAGGTTTCGCTCATAGGAACTTGAGGTTTCGCTTATATGGTCCAAAGGGGGTTTCGCTTATAAGAACACATGGGGTTTCGCTCATAAGGCCTGCCCTATGAGCGAAATCAGTCTGCATATAAATACCCTCATGTGTGTTTTCAGTTGTAATCCTTGGAGCGAAACCTGGTCATTTGCTTTGTAACGAAACTCTGTCAAATTGCATTCAGAAAGCATAAAAAGAGAAGGAATTGAAAGGAATTGCTGTGTTACTTCATTTACATTGATTCCGCCTTTGTATTTGGAGATGAACTGCCTTATACTGACTGTTGAGGGTCGCAAACCGGTCCAACAAGTGGTATCAGAGCTCAGGACGAGGAGTTCATACTACTACAGCTTGATTCTACCAAATTCTCTACTTCTACTCACTTTCTCTCATACTTTTTCGATTAGAACTGGTTCCTACGGTTGAAATGGTCTGAATTTTGAATATAACGTGTGAAACACAGTAATAACAAACCCTAGAAAGAATCAGGTTAAAAAACGGCTTAAAAATGGTTAAAACTGATTAAAAACTAGGTTTCTTTTATTCGGACATCGAGGGTTAATCTATTGATTTCGCTCTTAGGACCTAATTTCGCTCATTTGACAATCTGATTTCGCTCTAAGGGACTTAATTGGATGATTTCGCTTATTTGACAATCAAGGATTTCGCTCTTAGAGACACAGTCTTTTCGCTTATCTGTCACAATAACTGATATCGCTTTTGTGTCATCAAGAAGCTGATTTCGCTTATTAGTCATCATTTTTCAAAATTTCGAAAATTTTTCTAAGTGTTTGCTGATTTTGCAGGTACATTCAGGATGGATGACATATTCTTGAATCTGTTTAGTGATATGTACGCATTCTCTGGAAATTCTGGAAATGATGATACTTCGTCAAGCAATAAGAATGAGAATCCGCCGAATGCGAAGAAAAAGGAAGCTTGGGAATCTGAAAGTGCATTTGGAACCTTCAATAAACCTCCAAAGCTAATGGCTATCAAGGAATACAGTCGGTGGTCAAGAAAGTTTGAAGATTGGTTGATGGCATTTGCTTTTCCCAGCTGGAGGAGTCTAAAAAATGGTTATAAAGATGGAAACAAAAATGGTGAAACTTTAACATCAGCTGAGGAGATTGAATCATTTGTGGCTGAGCAAAAATGTGTGGCATTATTATTTCAGTCCGTCCGGGAAGACATAATCTCGTTGATCGATTATTCAAATGCAAAAGATCTCTGGAAAAAGCTAGAAACAAAATGTCTAGGAAGTGCTGAAATTGTGAAAAGTAAAAAAGAAACTTCTTAGGAAAGAGTTTGATATGTTTGGCTGTTTAAAGAATGAATCAGTGTCAAAGATGATCGAGAGGTTTGGGCATTTGAAACTAGAGCTAGCTAGACATGAAATTACGTATTCTAACAATGAGCTAGTAGACAAGTTGTTCGATTCATTGCCAGACGAGATGGATTGGAGATATTATGCTCTCATGCTGAAGAACACTATCGAGCCTGAAAAGTTGACTGTGGATTTGTAGATTGAGAGACTTGAAAGTCACGAGGTGGAACTAAAGAAGACATACAAAGTCAATCACTCATCCTACCAGCAGAATTTGGATTTGTATTATCCAAAAAGCATGATGCAAAAAGCAACTTCTCCCAAGACTGCGTTTTCTGCTGAGAATGTGTCCACAACTAGCAAAGAAAGTCAAAACAGTCAAAGCAGTGGAAATCACAGTGGTTATCACAGTGGATCTTCATCATCTACAAGTCATTCTGATGCAAAGAATCGTTGACTTCTGATGCAAAGAATCGGTTTCAATGCAACATCGCAATAGACTTAAAGAATGCTCAGAATTTTGATGAGGAGTTAGCTAAACAGCAGATGATCTTTCTAGCATCTGTGTTGGAATCGTATGAAGTGTTAGTAGCTGGGAAGATAGGCAACACCAACCTGACGAAAGAGGACTATGATCAAATAGATCCTGAAGAAATGGAATTGATAGACATACGGTGGTGTATGGCCAGTGTTGTTCGTCGAGCACAGCGTTTCATGGAAATTACTGGCAGAAAGTCAATTGGTGGACCATCTACCAAGTTGGGTTTCGATAAGTCCAAGGTGACGTGCTTCAAGTGTAAGCAGAAAGGTCACTTCAAGCGAGGATGCAGAAACGCAATATGCTGATGAGTCGGAGAACCCTTTCAGAGAAGATTACTACAAGAAGGCAATTTATCACCAGAATAAATCTGAGCCGCCTAGATTGAAGCAGGTTGAAGAAAATAAAGAGAAATCTAGAGCTCTTGCAATGATTTATGATGATGAGGGTTATGATTGGTGTGAAGAGGTTCTACCGGAGGAAGATGCGGTTGGTTACGCATTCATGGCGAAAAACAAACCTATTCCTTGGAAAGATAACCGAACTGAAGAGCAAAAGTATAAACACAGAAAAATGTTGGCTGAAAACAGAATAATTCGAATATCTGGTATCTATTTGGAAGCAAAGAAAGCGAGAAGATGGGATCCGGACAGGGAGTGTTATCTTGACCCATATGGAAATATTGCAGTTGATGACAAAACTCTTGATCTGGAAGCAATAATCAAGGAGTTCAAAGACGAGGATGATTATTGGCAGAATTAATGGTGGGGAACTGGAGACGAGAAAGAGAAAGAAGAGAAAGAAAAGAAGGAGAAAAAGAGAAAGAGAAGGCAAAGAAAGTTGACACTGGGGTTATTGACACAACGCAGGAGTTAAATGCTGAAAACCTCGGAAAAATGGCTGACAAAGTGCTGGCTGCTAAGGCACTTGAGGTAGACTCTAACTCCGTGTCTGAGTCAAAAAGCCAGGTCAGTTCAAACTTGTAAACAAATGTGTCAGGTAAGAAAATTGATGGAAATGTTGATTGCAAAAATTGCATCAAAGAGTGCAAATTTTGTAATACAGTCACGTATCTCAACGGAAAGAAAGTTGAAGATCTGACAGCAAAAGTCAGAAGCGTTGAGAATCAAATTCTTGATCGTGACAAAAGAGTTAAAGCTTCGACTGAACGGATAAAAGAATTAACTCACCAAATTGTAAATGATAAAATTGATCATGAAAGAGTTAAAAAAGAAAATGAAAAGTTAATTCTTGAAAACCGTCAGATTTCTGAGAAGTTTGAAAAACTCAAAAGCACAATGAAAGATAATGATGATCGAAATGGTAAAACTTATAAAGAAAATGTTCAGTTAAAAGCAGTGCTTAGAGTAAAAGAAGAATTAATCAACCAACAATTGGATGAAATCGCTAAATTGAAACTTAAAGTTCAAGAGGCTGTTATCGAAAACGAACGAATCCAGTTGAAGCTTAACAGTTACAGCTCCGCAAGCTTTCTTTTGCAACACATTGTTCCAAACCTATCGGGAAAAACAAAGCTGGCGAAGATGTTTATTCTGATGGAACCGGGGTGGGTTTTCATAGAGTTCCACCGCCGATTTTGGATAATTATACGAAAAAGCAATCGGGATTGGTTGAAATTGAAGAATAAAGTGAAGTGAAACTTCCTGATTCAATTGATGTCATGTTCACATCTTCCAATGACGATAGTGTCCAACATGATGTTGTAAAAAGTGTTGTTTAAAATGTGCTAAAAACGGATAATGACACTACTGAGGAAGATGGGTGTTTCTTGGACAAATACATTCCGAAACAAAAGTCCAAGAACAACTTAAATGAAGAATCAAATCTTGTCATGTATAAGATGTTAGGTTTTGATAAGTTGTTTTTGGATTCTGAGTTTCCAATTGAGAATGTAAATCTGAACAAATTGACAAATGTTTTCAAACTAATTGAAGTTGAGTTGTCAGAAGTGAGCAATTTGAGTTAATCAAAGAAAAAAATGAATTTTGAGAAAAATAAAACTTACTACAAGAAGCCTGTTGTTCCACCGCGTTTTTATAATAACAACCGAAACAATTGGTCGGGTGCTTATCAGGGGGGTAAGTCATATCAGAAGAAGAATGTTCCAAACAAAAGGTTTGTTGAGAAGAAAAATTTTGTGAACAGTTCGAGTTCACTTGCTGATGAAGAGAAAGAATTTTTTTCAAAATCGAATGAAGAATTCTTTGAGAAGAGAGCTTCACAGGCTCAGTCTGAAGGCACGAGTCGGGTAACTGATACTCGAACTTGCTTTAGATGTAATCAAGTTGGTCACATTGCACGAAAGTGTACCAACACAAAGCCTAAGACTGGAGCTGTGAAGGCGCAAAAGAAGAAAGTTGATGTGAAGGGTAAAGCACCTATCGTTGTTGAGAAAAAGAGTGTGAAAAATGACAACACCAAAGTGAAAAATCAACCCGTAAAGAAAGTGGTAACTAAAAATGATAAATTTTACAAACGGGTTGCATTATCTCAACAGGTTTGGAAACCGAAAACTAAGAAAAAGATTTCACCTTCTGAGGAGTCAATTACTATTGATTATGATGCAAATTTTCCACCTCTGAAGGCTGAAAACTTTAAAATTCAAGTTGCAAGAGTTAAAACTGTCAAGGCTACACCCAAGGCTGATGAGGCTTGGGTGGACACCATGTTTGACTAAGCAGTTTGAATTGCCGGAGCTTCCTTGATCGCGAAGCATGAATCGGCATCTTTATTGAAATTTTTGAATCATGTTGTTATATGTGCAGGATCTTCCGAGATTGGTCTCACGCTGGATTATGGACAGTGGAGCATCTCGACATATGACAGGGAAGACTGCATTGTTATATGATGTGAAGAATATCAATGGAGGGTATGTTGGTTTGCACTCCCCTTCCAGATGAAAACCTTTGACATGAACTCCTGTAACCAAATCATTGTGCACCAAGTGATTCATTTTTCTAAGATGTATATGCCCCATCTTCCGGTGCCACAATCTCGATTCTTTTTCAGTTGCTCTGGACACGAAACAATGAGCTTGACCCGTGGTTGTAGTAGCTACGCTCATATCCAACACGTACAGATCATTAACTCTTGGTGCCCTCATGATAATCCATTCCTCAGAGTTTAGTGCTCTGTACACTCCGCAGCAGAATGGAGTTGCAGAACGCAAAAACCGGACACTAATCGAGACAGCTAGAACTATGCTCGCAGATTCAAAGTTACCAATAAATTTTTGGGCTGAAGCTGTTTTCGCCGCATGCTATACGCTCAACTGTCAAAAAGTTCAACAAAACATGCTTTGAGCTAATCAATAACCGTAAACCGAATTTGAAGTATCTTGAACCGTTCGGGTCACCCTGTACTGTTCTAGAGCCTTATGGAAAGTTTGGTCCGAAGTGCATTGAGGGCATATTTGTTGGATATTCAAGTCCTACATGACGTGTATTCGTTCCAAGTGAGAAGCGGATTATTGAAGCTGCGAATGTTGAATGTCAAGGTTATACTATACCGCCACAAAGTCCAGGAGATTCATGGCGTTATAATTATGACAAGTTGTGGGAATCATTTGACATGATGGAAGAACAAGAGGAAGAAGAATATTTCTTTGATGAATTGGATATTTTGCGTGAGTATGAGTCACAGCAAAGGTTCCCAGTCGAGTATTCAAGAAGACCACGGGAAACTTCAAATGACGATGAAGCAGGTCCGAGTAATGCTGGTGAACATGATGATGTCCAACAAGATGATGTTGCTCAAGATAATCAGTCAGCAGAGGATGAAAATCAAGAAGCTGAAAACATGCCGATATTTGATCATGGAGATTCGGATTCAGATTCTCAGGGGGAGCAGATTCAGGATTTAAGTCAAACAAACCAAGTTCGTGAACAAGGTGCAAATGAAAATGTGACTAATCTGGAAGGCGATATGGATGTTCCAAGCGAAGTAATGTCGCGAACTATTTCATATCATCCAGAGGAGTTGATCATAGGAGAATTGCAAATAGGCGTTCGCACGAGACGTCAAATCGACCAGGGCTTAACATGTTTTTATTCTACAGTAGCAGCTTTACAAACTGAATTTTCATTAAGTTGTTTCATCTCGCAGATCGAACCGAGAACGTATAAAGAGGGGCTTACTGAAGACTCTTGGGTCATTGCAATGCAAGAAGAGCTGAGTCAGTTTGAAAAGTTGGGAGTGTGGAAGTTAGTGGATTTACCTGATGGTCAAAGGAAAATTAATACAAAATGGGTTTTTAAGTGTAAAAGAGACGACAGAGGAGTTGTTGTAAGGAACAAAGCTCGACTCGTTGTTCAGGGCTTTAGTTAACAGGAGGGGATTGATTTTACTGAAGTCTATGCTCCTGTGGCACGACTAGAGGCAATCAGAATTTTCCTTGCATTTGCGTCTTGGAAGAACTTCAAAGTTTATTAGTTAGATGTAAAATCGGCGTTTCTTTATGGGAAGGTCAAAGAGGAGGTTTATGTCGGTCAGCCGCCGGGCTTTACCGATCCAATCCACAAGAACAAAGACTACTTATTGGACAAAGCGCTGTATGGTTTACACCAGGCCCCGAGAGCTTGGTACGAGACTTTGTCTCAACACCTACTAGCCAACAACTTTACACGTGGAAAAGTGGATGCCACTCTCTTCACTAAAGAGGTCGACGGACATCTTCTGATAGTTCAAATTTATGTAGACGATATAATCTTTGGTTCGACAAATGAGAATCTATGCAAAGATTTCGAACAGGTGATGAAGCAGAAATTCGAAATGTCTTCAATGGGGGAGATGAAATTTTTTCTGGGATTGCAAGTTGAACAACTTCCTGAGGGAATTTTCATTCATCAGACGAAGTACGTGCATGATATTCTGGAGAAATTTGGAATGTCAAGTTCTACTTCAGCTGCTACCCCTCTTGCAACAAATCATGGGATTCACCCAGATCTCACCGGAGATAGGGCTGATGAAACGTTCTACCGTTCCATAATAGGTTCTTTGATGTACCTAACTGCTTCACGTCCTGATATTATGTACCCAACGTGCCTCGCAGCAAGATATCAATCTAACCCGAGAGCTTCGCACATGATTATTATGAAGAGGATATTACGCTACCTGAAGGGAACTCCTACATTGGGGTTGTGGTATCCTAGAAAAGGCGACTTTATGCTCGAAGGGTATTCCGATTCGGATTGCGGATGCTGCAAAGTCAATACAAAATCAACAACTGCATGATGCCAGTTCTTTGGACCTAGATTGGTTACCTGGCAGTGTAAGAAACAAACGTCTGTGGCGTTATCTACCTGTGAAGCGGAGTACGTGTCTGCTAGCAGTTGCTGCTCTCAGATCCTGTGGATACAGCAACAGATGCGTGACTACGGTTTGCAGTTTCTTAACACACCTCTTTTTGTTGATAATGAGGCCGCTATAAATATAACTAAGAATCCAGTACATCACGCTAAAACTAAACATATAGAAATTCGACATCACTTTATTCGCGATTGCTTCGAGAAAAAGTTGATTCGAATTGAGAAAATCCACACTGACGAACAGAAAGCTGATGTATGAAGCTTCTTTCGGTGTCGGATGGCATAATTGGCGTTGATGAGATTACTGTTGCGGATGAAGATAAGAAACAATCTGCGATGGTTTGTCGATTTTTTACTTGTTTTGGTATTTAGGGGGAGTAGATGTATATAGTATATTTTCAGAAAATACAAAAACAGTAAAAAATGCAAAAATACAAAAACATGATAAAATTTTCAAAATCCAAAAACAATAGAAAACTGAAAAAGAGCTTGTGTAAAAAGGGAAAATGATAGTACATCGGCTAGACAATTACAGTATGCTAAAGAATTGTAAAGTTTAAATGAGTTAAACAGTCTCACTAATGATGTGTCGATAGGTTTTCGCACATTTAGTAGATTTATTGGGATATAAACCTAAAATTTCAAACTTGTGAAATTCGTGGGGAACACTACTCGGATATATAGGTAACCCCTGAAATCTCGTTTGAAAGGTCCCATATTCTGAGATACTAGGTCTTTATACTCAGTGATATCTGGGGTATTATTCCGGGACTTCTACTGAATGGAAGTTCTGACCTAGTCCCCGAATAATACTTTCTGCAAATGCTTGAAACATAGCATCGCCCTCAGCAAGCTGATGAAACAATAAAATTGATAGTCGCTGCTGTTGTAACTAAAAGATCCTCTAAAGGGGACACACCGAAAAGCCGAAGCCGTCATCTCTCTGCGTATACGGAAGTATCGACCTGAGCTCTCACGGCCCTCGCATTTAACCCCTTACAGATATCATCTGTGGTATACTCACCTGTAAGACTGAATATCTGGGATTCTGGATACGGGAGTATATTCAAGAGGTGGGACACATGAATGAGCTAAGTTCATAAGATATCTAAATCGTATCCAGAATAGGTTGAAATTTGTGTGAGAATTTAAGATGGATCAGTATATCGACAATCGAGGTGAATTGTTTAAGTCTAAGTATGAAATGAAGCTTAACGATACTAGTAATTTGTCTGAAAAGCTGATATGATTCCCTGACATGCTCACCAAAAATATGTTTGTAAATAGTTTAATTTCTTTAAATTTCTGCAATTTAAGTTTCTGTATTTCATTTCTTAGTTTAAAACACTTTGTTAAAATCCATAAAGATTTTTCATTTCTGCTTTATTTTTGACAAACCAAAGTGGAGAGTTAATCGTTGGATTCTCGAAGATTGAAGCAGATGCAGGAAAAGTTCTGAGCTGAAGAATGAGGAGAGCTTACTTTGATGGAGATTGAGTTATTACAAAGTTTAAACAAGTTCATTAATTTGATGCTTGTTACATTTTTTTTTTTGGAAGTGTTTGAAAATGTTAAACAAAATCAGTCTGTATTGTCAAATGATCAACCAAGGTCATTAAATTGGACTTGGTAGATTAATTGAGTAATCAGGGTCATTAACTTAGACCTGAATACTTGAGTGGATTTCTAGTACTGATAGACTGTGTATTTATGTGAAAAGATAGTTTGTAATGATTGATGTTTGAGACACAGGTTTTGGACTTCATCATTCCCATGGAAGCTAAATGTCAAAGTTTGAACCAGATCAAGACCTCAGATTCCAGCATACTGAGAGGGGGAGTCTGTGAAAGGGGGAGTCTGGATCAACAGTCAAAGGGAAGATGGAAGTTAGATCAAGGATGTGATCCTGAACCTGTGAACATAGAGTTAATTTGAAGAAAGGACAGAGTTGGAGAAAAGACCAAGACTGAAGACTCGGAGCTGAAGACTTCGTCAACATCCAAGGGGGAGTCTGTTGATGCATGGAATGTCTGTTGACTACGTATGCATTGAGTCTTAGGTCAACATAAGTTAGATTAGAGCTTGGAAATCAAAATTAGTGTTTATTATAGAGGTTTCGCTCATGTGTACATAATTAGTATAGGTTTCGCTCATAGGAACTTGAGGTTTCGCTTATATGGTCCAAAGGGGGTTTCGCTTATAAGAACACATGGGGTTTCGCTCATAAGGCCTGCCCTATGAGCGAAATCAGTCTGCATATAAATACCCTCATGTGTGTTTTCAGTTGTAATCCTTGGAGCGAAACCTGGTCATTTGCTTTGTAACGAAACTCTGTCAAATTGCATTCAGAAAGCATAAAAAGAGAAGGAATTGAAAGGAATTGCTGTGTTACTTCATTTACATTGATTCCGCCTTTGTATTTGGAGATGAACTGCCTTATACTGACTGTTGAGGGTCGCAAACCGGTCCAACAAGTGGTATCAGAGCTCAGGACGAGGAGTTCATACTACTACAACTTGATTCTACCAAATTCTCTACTTCTACTCACTTTCTCTCATACTTTTTCGATTAGAACTGGTTCCTACGGTTGAAATGGTCTGAATTTTGAATATAACGTGTGAAACACAGTAATAACAAACCCTAGAAAGAATCAGGTTAAAAAACGGCTTAAAAATGGTTAAAACTGATTAAAAACTAGGTTTCTTTTATTCGGACATCGAGGGTTAATCTATTGATTTCGCTCTTTGGACCTAATTTCGCTCATTTGACAATCTGATTTCGCTCTAAGGGACTTAATTGGATGATTTCGCTTATTTGACAATCAAGGATTTCGCTCTTAGAGACACAGTCTTTTCGCTTATCTGTCACAATAACTGATATCGCTTTTGTGTCATCAAGAAGCTGATTTCGCTTATTAGTCATCATTTTTCAAAATTTCGAAAATTTTTCTAAGTGTTTGCTGATTTTGCAGGTACATTCAGGATGGATGACATATTCTTGAATCTGTTTAGTGATATGTACGCATTCTCTGGAAATTCTGGAAATGATGATACTTCGTCAAGCAATAAGAATGAGAATCCGCCGAATGCGAAGAAAAAGGAAGCTTGGGAATCTGAAAGTGCATTTGGAACCTTCAATAAACCTCCAAAGCTAATGGCTATCAAGGAATACAGTCGGTGGTCAAGAAAGTTTGAAGATTGGTTGATGGCATTTGCTTTTCCCAGCTGGAGGAGTCTAAAAAATGGTTATAAAGATGGAAACAAAAATGGTGAAACTTTAACATCAGCTGAGGAGATTGAATCATTTGTGGCTGAGCAAAAATGTGTGGCATTATTATTTCAGTCCGTCCGGGAAGACATAATCTCGTTGATCGATTATTCAAATGCAAAAGATCTCTGGAAAAAGCTAGAAACAAAATGTCTAGGAAGTGCTGAAATTGTGAAAAGTAAAAAGAAACTTCTTAGGAAAGAGTTTGATATGTTTGGCTGTTTAAAGAATGAATCAGTGTCAAAGATGATCGAGAGGTTTGGGCATTTGAAACTAGAGCTAGCTAGACATGAAATTACGTATTCTAACAATGAGCTAGTAGACAAGTTGTTCGATTCATTGCCAGACGAGATGGATTGGAGATATTATGCTCTCATGCTGAAGAACACTATCGAGCCTGAAAAGTTGACTGTGGATTTGTAGATTGAGAGACTTGAAAGTCACGAGGTGGAACTAAAGAAGACATACAAAGTCAATCACTCATCCTACCAGCAGAATTTGGATTTGTATTATCCAAAAAGCATGATGCAAAAAGCAACTTCTCCCAAGACTGCGTTTTCTGCTGAGAATGTGTCCACAACTAGCAAAGAAAGTCAAAACAGTCAAAGCAGTGGAAATCACAGTGGTTATCACAGTGGATCTTCATCATCTACAAGTCATTCTGATGCAAAGAATCGTTGACTTCTGATGCAAAGAATCGGTTTCAATGCAACATCGCAATAGACTTAAAGAATGCTCAGAATTTTGATGAGGAGTTAGCTAAACAGCAGATGATCTTTCTAGCATCTGTGTTGGAATCGTATGAAGTGTTAGTAGCTGGGAAGATAGGCAACACCAACCTGACGAAAGAGGACTATGATCAAATAGATCCTGAAGAAATGGAATTGATAGACATACGGTGGTGTATGGCCAGTGTTGTTCGTCGAGCACAGCGTTTCATGGAAATTACTGGCAGAAAGTCAATTGGTGGACCATCTACCAAGTTGGGTTTCGATAAGTCCAAGGTGACGTGCTTCAAGTGTAAGCAGAAAGGTCACTTCAAGCGAGGATGCAGAAACGCAATATGCTGATGAGTCGGAGAACCCTTTCAGAGAAGATTACTACAAGAAGGCAATTTATCACCAGAATAAATCTGAGCCGCCTAGATTGAAGCAGGTTGAAGAAAATAAAGAGAAATCTAGAGCTCTTGCAATGATTTATGATGATGAGGGTTATGATTGGTGTGAAGAGGTTCTACCGGAGGAAGATGCGGTTGGTTACGCATTCATGGCGAAAAACAAACCTATTCCTTGGAAAGATAACCGAACTGAAGAGCAAAAGTATAAACACAGAAAAATGTTGGCTGAAAACAGAATAATTCGAATATCTGGTATCTATTTGGAAGCAAAGAAAGCGAGAAGATGGGATCCGGACAGGGAGTGTTATCTTGACCCATATGGAAATATTGCAGTTGATGACAAAACTCTTGATCTGGAAGCAATAATCAAGGAGTTCAAAGACGAGGATGATTATTGGCAGAATTAATGGTGGGGAACTGGAGACGAGAAAGAGAAAGAAGAGAAAGAAAAGAAGGAGAAAAAGAGAAAGAGAAGGCAAAGAAAGTTGACACTGGGGTTATTGACACAACGCAGGAGTTAAATGCTGAAAACCTCGGAAAAATGGCTGACAAAGTGCTGGCTGCTAAGGCACTTGAGGTAGACTCTAACTCCGTGTCTGAGTCAAAAAGCCAGGTCAGTTCAAACTTGTAAACAAATGTGTCAGGTAAGAAAATTGATGGAAATGTTGATTGCAAAAATTGCATCAAAGAGTGCAAATTTTGTAATACAGTCACGTATCTCAACGGAAAGAAAGTTGAAGATCTGACAGCAAAAGTCAGAAGCGTTGAGAATCAAATTCTTGATCGTGACAAAAGAGTTAAAGCTTCGACTGAACGGATAAAAGAATTAACTCACCAAATTGTAAATGATAAAATTGATCATGAAAGAGTTAAAAAAGAAAATGAAAAGTTAATTCTTGAAAACCGTCAGATTTCTGAGAAGTTTGAAAAACTCAAAAGCACAATGAAAGATAATGATGATCGAAATGGTAAAACTTATAAAGAAAATGTTCAGTTAAAAGCAGTGCTTAGAGTAAAAGAAGAATTAATCAACCAACAATTGGATGAAATCGCTAAATTGAAACTTAAAGTTCAAGAGGCTGTTATCGAAAACGAACGAATCCAGTTGAAGCTTAACAGTTACAGCTCCGCAAGCTTTCTTTTGCAACACATTGTTCCAAACCTATCGGGAAAAACAAAGCTGGCGAAGATGTTTATTCTGATGGAACCGGGGTGGGTTTTCATAGAGTTCCACCGCCGATTTTGGATAATTATACGAAAAAGCAATCGGGATTGGTTGAAATTGAAGAATAAAGTGAAGTGAAACTTCCTGATTCAATTGATGTCATGTTCACATCTTCCAATGACGATAGTGTCCAACATGATGTTGTAAAAAGTGTTGTTTAAAATGTGCTAAAAACGGATAATGACACTACTGAGGAAGATGGGTGTTTCTTGGACAAATACATTCCGAAACAAAAGTCCAAGAACAACTTAAATGAAGAATCAAATCTTGTCATGTATAAGATGTTAGGTTTTGATAAGTTGTTTTTGGATTCTGAGTTTCCAATTGAGAATGTAAATCTGAACAAATTGACAAATGTTTTCAAACTAATTGAAGTTGAGTTGTCAGAAGTGAGCAATTTGAGTTAATCAAAGAAAAAAATGAATTTTGAGAAAAATAAAACTTACTACAAGAAGCCTGTTGTTCCACCGCGTTTTTATAATAACAACCGAAACAATTGGTCGGGTGCTTATCAGGGGGGTAAGTCATATCAGAAGAAGAATGTTCCAAACAAAAGGTTTGTTGAAAAGAAAAATTTTGTGAACAGTTCGAGTTCACTTGCTGATGAAGAGAAAGAATTTTTTTCAAAATCGAATGAAGAATTCTTTGAGAAGAGAGCTTCACAGGCTCAGTCTGAAGGCACGAGTCGGGTAACTGATACTCGAACTTGCTTTAGATGTAATCAAGTTGGTCACATTGCACGAAAGTGTACCAACACAAAGCCTAAGACTGGAGCTGTGAAGGCGCAAAAGAAGAAAGTTGATGTGAAGGGTAAAGCACCTATCGTTGTTGAGAAAAAGAGTGTGAAAAATGACAACACCAAAGTGAAAAATCAACCCGTAAAGAAAGTGGTAACTAAAAATGATAAATTTTACAAACGGGTTGCATTATCTCAACAGGTTTGGAAACCGAAAACTAAGAAAAAGATTTCACCTTCTGAGGAGTCAATTACTATTGATTATGATGCAAATTTTCCACCTCTGAAGGCTGAAAACTTTAAAATTCAAGTTGCAAGAGTTAAAACTGTCAAGGCTACACCCAAGGCTGATGAGGCTTGGGTGGACACCATGTTTGACTAAGCAGTTTGAATTGCCGGAGCTTCCTTGATCGCGAAGCATGAATCGGCATCTTTATTGAAATTTTTGAATCATGTTGTTATATGTGCAGGATCTTCCGAGATTGGTCTCACGCTGGATTATGGACAGTGGAGCATCTCGACATATGACAGGGAAGACTGCATTGTTATATGATGTGAAGAATATCAATGGAGGGTATGTTGGTTTGCACTCCCCTTCCAGATGAAAACCTTTGACATGAACTCCTGTAACCAAATCATTGTGCACCAAGTGATTCATTTTTCTAAGATGTATATGCCCCATCTTCCGGTGCCACAATCTCGATTCTTTTTCAGTTGCTCTGGACACGAAACAATGAGCTTGACCCGTGGTTGTAGTAGCTACGCTCATATCCAACACGTACAGATCATTAACTCTTGGTGCCCTCATGATAATCCATTCCTCAGAGTTTAGTGCTCTGTACACTCCGCAGCAGAATGGAGTTGCAGAACGCAAAAACCGGACACTAATCGAGACAGCTAGAACTATGCTCGCAGATTCAAAGTTACCAATAAATTTTTGGGCTGAAGCTGTTTTCGCCGCATGCTATACGCTCAACTGTCAAAAAGTTCAACAAAACATGCTTTGAGCTAATCAATAACCGTAAACCGAATTTGAAGTATCTTGAACCGTTCGGGTCACCCTGTACTGTTCTAGAGCCTTATGGAAAGTTTGGTCCGAAGTGCATTGAGGGCATATTTGTTGGATATTCAAGTCCTACATGACGTGTATTCGTTCCAAGTGAGAAGCGGATTATTGAAGCTGCGAATGTTGAATGTCAAGGTTATACTATACCGCCACAAAGTCCAGGAGATTCATGGCGTTATAATTATGACAAGTTGTGGGAATCATTTGACATGATGGAAGAACAAGAGGAAGAAGAATATTTCTTTGATGAATTGGATATTTTGCGTGAGTATGAGTCACAGCAAAGGTTCCCAGTCGAGTATTCAAGAAGACCACGGGAAACTTCAAATGACGATGAAGCAGGTCCGAGTAATGCTGGTGAACATGATGATGTCCAACAAGATGATGTTGCTCAAGATAATCAGTCAGCAGAGGATGAAAATCAAGAAGCTGAAAACATGCCGATATTTGATCATGGAGATTCGGATTCAGATTCTCAGGGGGAGCAGATTCAGGATTTAAGTCAAACAAACCAAGTTCGTGAACAAGGTGCAAATGAAAATGTGACTAATCTGGAAGGCGATATGGATGTTCCAAGCGAAGTAATGTCGCGAACTATTTCATATCATCCAGAGGAGTTGATCATAGGAGAATTGCAAATAGGCGTTCGCACGAGACGTCAAATCGACCAGGGCTTAACATGTTTTTATTCTACAGTAGCAGCTTTACAAACTGAATTTTCATTAAGTTGTTTCATCTCGCAGATCGAACCGAGAACGTATAAAGAGGGGCTTACTGAAGACTCTTGGGTCATTGCAATGCAAGAAGAGCTGAGTCAGTTTGAAAAGTTGGGAGTGTGGAAGTTAGTGGATTTACCTGATGGTCAAAGGAAAATTAATACAAAATGGGTTTTTAAGTGTAAAAGAGACGACAGAGGAGTTGTTGTAAGGAACAAAGCTCGACTCGTTGTTCAGGGCTTTAGTTAACAGGAGGGGATTGATTTTACTGAAGTCTATGCTCCTGTGGCACGACTAGAGGCAATCAGAATTTTCCTTGCATTTGCGTCTTGGAAGAACTTCAAAGTTTATTAGTTAGATGTAAAATCGGCGTTTCTTTATGGGAAGGTCAAAGAGGAGGTTTATGTCGGTCAGCCGCCGGGCTTTACCGATCCAATCCACAAGAACAAAGACTACTTATTGGACAAAGCGCTGTATGGTTTACACCAGGCCCCGAGAGCTTGGTACGAGACTTTGTCTCAACACCTACTAGCCAACAACTTTACACGTGGAAAAGTGGATGCCACTCTCTTCACTAAAGAGGTCGACGGACATCTTCTGATAGTTCAAATTTATGTAGACGATATAATCTTTGGTTCGACAAATGAGAATCTATGCAAAGATTTCGAACAGGTGATGAAGCAGAAATTCGAAATGTCTTCAATGGGGGAGATGAAATTTTTTCTGGGATTGCAAGTTGAACAACTTCCTGAGGGAATTTTCATTCATCAGACGAAGTACGTGCATGATATTCTGGAGAAATTTGGAATGTCAAGTTCTACTTCAGCTGCTACCCCTCTTGCAACAAATCATGGGATTCACCCAGATCTCACCGGAGATAGGGCTGATGAAACGTTCTACCGTTCCATAATAGGTTCTTTGATGTACCTAACTGCTTCACGTCCTGATATTATGTACCCAACGTGCCTCGCAGCAAGATATCAATCTAACCCGAGAGCTTCGCACATGATTATTATGAAGAGGATATTACGCTACCTGAAGGGAACTCCTACATTGGGGTTGTGGTATCCTAGAAAAGGCGACTTTATGCTCGAAGGGTATTCCGATTCGGATTGCGGATGCTGCAAAGTCAATACAAAATCAACAACTGCATGATGCCAGTTCTTTGGACCTAGATTGGTTACCTGGCAGTGTAAGAAACAAACGTCTGTGGCGTTATCTACCTGTGAAGCGGAGTACGTGTCTGCTAGCAGTTGCTGCTCTCAGATCCTGTGGATACAGCAACAGATGCGTGACTACGGTTTGCAGTTTCTTAACACACCTCTTTTTGTTGATAATGAGGCCGCTATAAATATAACTAAGAATCCAGTACATCACGCTAAAACTAAACATATAGAAATTCGACATCACTTTATTCGCGATTGCTTCGAGAAAAAGTTGATTCGAATTGAGAAAATCCACACTGACGAACAGAAAGCTGATGTATGAAGCTTCTTTCGGTGTCGGATGGCATAATTGGCGTTGATGAGATTACTGTTGCGGATGAAGATAAGAAACAATCTGCGATGGTTTGTCGATTTTTTACTTGTTTTGGTATTTAGGGGGAGTAGATGTATATAGTATATTTTCAGAAAATACAAAAACAGTAAAAAATGCAAAAATACAAAAACATGATAAAATTTTCAAAATCCAAAAACAATAGAAAACTGAAAAAGAGCTTGTGTAAAAAGGGAAAATGATAGTACATCGGCTAGACAATTACAGTATGCTAAAGAATTGTAAAGTTTAAATGAGTTAAACAGTCTCACTAATGATGTGTCGATAGGTTTTCGCACATTTAGTAGATTTATTGGGATATAAACCTAAAATTTCAAACTTGTGAAATTCGTGGGGAACACTACTCGGATATATAGGTAACCCCTGAAATCTCGTTTGAAAGGTCCCATATTCTGAGATACTAGGTCTTTATACTCAGTGATATCTGGGGTATTATTCCGGGACTTCTACTGAATGGAAGTTCTGACCTAGTCCCCGAATAATACTTTCTGCAAATGCTTGAAACATAGCATCGCCCTCAGCAAGCTGATGAAACAATAAAATTGATAGTCGCTGCTGTTGTAACTAAAAGATCCTCTAAAGGGGACACACCGAAAAGCCGAAGCCGTCATCTCTCTGCGTATACGGAAGTATCGACCTGAGCTCTCACGGCCCTCGCATTTAACCCCTTACAGATATCATCTGTGGTATACTCACCTGTAAGACTGAATATCTGGGATTCTGGATACGGGAGTATATTCAAGAGGTGGGACACATGAATGAGCTAAGTTCATAAGATATCTAAATCGTATCCAGAATAGGTTGAAATTTGTGTGAGAATTTAAGATGGATCAGTATATCGACAATCGAGGTGAATTGTTTAAGTCTAAGTATGAAATGAAGCTTAACGATACTAGTAATTTGTCTGAAAAGCTGATATGATTCCCTGACATGCTCACCAAAAATATGTTTGTAAATAGTTTAATTTCTTTAAATTTCTGCAATTTAAGTTTCTGTATTTCATTTCTTAGTTTAAAACACTTTGTTAAAATCCAAAAAGATTTTTCATTTCTGCTTTATTTTTGACAAACCAAAGTGGAGAGTTAATCGTTGGATTCTCGAAGATTGAAGCAGATGCAGGAAAAGTTCTGAGCTGAAGAATGAGGAGAGCTTACTTTGATGGAGATTGAGTTATTACAAAGTTTAAACAAGTTCATTAATTTGATGCTTGTTACATTTTTTTTTTGGAAGTGTTTGAAAATGTTAAACAAAATCAGTCTGTATTGTCAAATGATCAACCAAGGTTATTAAATTGGACTTGGTAGATTAATTGAGTAATCAGGGTCATTAACTTAGACCTGAATACTTGAGTGGATTTCTAGTACTGATAGACTGTGTATTTATGTGAAAAGATAGTTTGTAATGATTGATGTTTGAGACACAGGTTTTGGACTTCATCATTCCCATGGAAGCTAAATGTCAAAGTTTGAACCAGATCAAGACCTCAGATTCCAGCATACTGAGAGGGGGAGTCTGTGAAAGGGGGAGTCTGGATCAACAGTCAAAGGGAAGATGGAAGTTAGATCAAGGATGTGATCCTGAACCTGTGAACATAGAGTTAATTTGAAGAAAGGACAGAGTTGGAGAAAAGACCAAGACTGAAGACTCGGAGCTGAAGACTTCGTCAACATCCAAGGGGGAGTCTGTTGATGCATGGAATGTCTGTTGACTACGTATGCATTGAGTCTTAGGTCAACATAAGTTAGATTAGAGCTTGGAAATCAAAATTAGTGTTTATTATAGAGGTTTCGCTCATGTGTACATAATTAGTATAGGTTTCGCTCATAGGAACTTGAGGTTTCGCTTATATGGTCCAAAGGGGGTTTCGCTTATAAGAACACATGGGGTTTCGCTCATAAGGCCTGCCCTATGAGCGAAATCAGTCTACATATAAATACCCTCATGTGTGTTTTCAGTTGTAATCCTTGGAGCGAAACCTGGTCATTTTCTTTGTAACGAAACTCTGTCAAATTGCATTCAGAAAGCATAAAAAGAGAAGGAATTGAAAGGAATTGCTGTCTTACTTCATTTACATTGATTCCGCCTTTGTATTTGGAGATGAACTGCCTTATACTGACTGTTTAGGGTCGCAAACCGGTCCAACAACGCGTTCGCTTCATCCCCAACTACTCCGGCTTCTATTGCTCAGAGCATGAATTTGGAAAATGAAACCGGAACTTTACAAAAACCCCCGAAGCTAATGAGTATCGAAGAGTATTACAGATGGAAAGATAGGTTGGAAAACTGGGTTCAAGATAACCATCTAAGATCATGGGAATGTATTCTGAAGAAGTATGTTCTACCACGTACTGATCTGCAAGTTGATAAAGAAATCTCAGAATTCAGTGACAAAGAACGTGATATGTACAAAGCTGAAAAGATGATGATCAGTCTACTTCAGCAAGCCATTAAAGAAGACATCTTTTATATTGCTTCAACATGACAAAACTTCAAAATCAATTTGGGATGCTCTCAGAATCAAGGTTGAAGGAAGTGAAAAAATGATCAAGTGTAAAAAGGCACTGCTTAAAAAGGAATTTGATCTTTTCAGTAGTTTACCAGGAGAAGATACAAAGAAGCTAATTGAACGATATTGCCACTTAGTGCGATCTATGTCTATGTTGAGTATAACCAAAGATCGTGAAGAATGGGTCGACAAGTTAGCTGACGCTTTACCTCAAAAGAGTGGGGTACTTATTTGATGATCTTAAAGAATACTGGTGAATATGATGGTTTGACGATTTCTCAGTTCATCGAGAAGATTGAGGGTCAAGATCTGAAACAGCAAAAGATTACAAGGATGAACAATCCGAGTGGTCAACAAGACGTGAAAATGTACTACAAAGGCACTGTTCCAGAGGTTGTAAGAAGCCCGAAAATTCAAACTGCATTTAGTGCTGGAAATTCTTCTGAAAATGCTGATCAAAGTCCTAAAAGCAGCAGTGGTTTCTCTTCATATCCGAGTGTTAATCCAAAAGATACAACATCTAGCTTTCAGCATCAAAGTTCTAAAAATGGAAATGGTTGTGTGATACAGTGCAACATTGCATTAAATCTTCCAGAGGGTCAAAGTTTCTCTGAAGAAATTGCAAAAGATCACATGTCGTTACTTGCAACGGTGCTACAATCTTATGAAGGTTTAGTTGCAAGGAGGATCGGGAATCCTATGCTTACAAAGGAGGATTACGATCAGATAGACGCTGAAGAGATGGAGCTCATGGACATCAAATGGTGTCTAGCTAGTGTCCTAAGAAGAGCAGAAAAGTTCAAATTGCTTACTGGAAGAAATGATTTTCTTGATGCACATGTTTCTACTTTAGGTTTTGATAAATCTAAAGTTACTTGTTTTCGATGCAGGGAGAAAGGTCATTTCAAGAGGGAATGCAAGAACAGAGAAGCTAGTGAAGCTAAGAATCCATTTGGAAAAGATGATTACTACCGGAAAGCCATATATCAACAAGTTGGTCAGCAACAACAACAAGAACCACAAGTGGCTCATGGTAGAAAAGTGATCGAGGATTCAAAGGGAGCATGTTTAGTTAATCAAGAAAATTTTGACTAGAATAAATAAATATCATCCGACAGTAAAGCATGCTTAATCAATCAGAATGATGAAAGATTACCTGAAGGATTTAGCTGGGATATGTTTGTGGACGAGAAAGGAGAATTTAAAGCTTTCATTGCTAAGATTGTGAAAGAACCAGATATGTTTACCGAGTGGATGAAATCAATCGGTGTTAGTGTGAAGAATGAAGAAGAAAAGTCTGTTTCATCAGATGAAAGTCTAAAAAGTGATGAAAGTTCAGAAAAAGAAATTGTTTTTGATCAAACACCATCTGATTCTGGTTCTTTGGATGAAAGTTTTGACAAGTCAATAGAATTTGATCAATCACCAACTGATAACAGTAGTGATGATGAGGAAGAAAAACATATTAATATTGCAAAATCTCATCTCTCTCCTGAAAGTTTTCAATTTTATTTTGCAGATCGCTTGGAGAAGCTAAAGGAGAGACAAGCAGCAAAAGAACAAAAGCAAATGAAGCCTGAAAGTGCTGTTCAAAATGAAGAAGTTAAAAGTGCTGCTGAGGAGGTTGTTAAAACTAAGCAGGTGACTGAAGTAGAAAAAGTTGGTGAATCTGAAAAGATTATTAAAGTAGAAAAGATTGTGGAAGTCATCAAGCCTTGCTTAAAGTGTTTAGAATCATGCAAGGAATGTGCAGCAAAAGATGAAAAATTGGCTGAGTTTGAGTAGATGAAGGAACAATTACTGTTCAATCTTAACTACGTGAAAGAATCTTATGATGTTTTGAACAGAACAGTAACTGGTCTTCAAAAGACGAATTCTGAAAGAGAAAATGCTTTGACGATGATGAATGCACAATGATGACGAATCAAAAAGCTATCAATTTCTACATCGAAGAAAGTGCAAAGTGGAAGCAAGAGTTGGAGACCGAGAAAATTGAGAATGAGAGAATCAGATGATTATTACAGAGCTATTCTAGTTCTGATTATCTTATTGATCGAATTTATCCAACTGTTGCAGGTTTCGAAGTATTTCAGGATGAGAAGTCAAAGAAGAAAGATACTGGTAAGAAACCGACTGTTAGCTATAACAAGTGTCCCCCTCTGATCTGGGAAGGTTATTCTCCTAGAAAACCAAATGAGGAGCAAGTCGAAAAAGCAGTAAATATAAAGCTAAAATCCGAAACAACTGATGAATTACCAGAAAACATTGACGTCACTTTCACATCATCTGACACTGATCATGAGTCTGAGTTAATCAAAAAGGTGGTCGATCAGGTGTTGGATACAGATGAGGAGTCTGAGTCAAAATCTGAGTCTGGAGGTTCAAGTTCGTTAGTCAACAGTCCAAAATCATCGGTTAAAAGGGCTTACAGTAAAGAGTTTTTATTATCAAAATTAAATTTGAATGATGAAACATTCGAAGTAGCATATACTTTGAATGATTCTAACAAATTATATTCTGACAAAGAGTTTCCAATAAGAAGTGTTAGATTTGAAATGATTAAAAAGGTTTTCAAAATGACAGAAATTAATATTTCTGAAATAAAAGATTTAAATCTTACTAGAAAACCTAAAAAATACACTTCAAGAGTACAACAACGATTAAACAAGAAAAAAGGTTACAATTCTGGTTCTGGTTTTCAAAAGAAACCAAACCCATAATGGTAATTTCAAAAAGAAAGGACTTGGTTTTATTCCATCAGAAAATGATAAAAATAAGAAAATTTCTAAAACAAAAACAGAATTTGTTTCAGGAGGAAGTGCTGAGGAAGAACAGAAGAAACCTTTCTGGAGACAATCAAACCAGGAGTTTCTTGCTGAGAGGAAGAGAACAGGAACTGGAGTTTTTCATCCAAAAGAGACTAGAACATGTTTTAAATGCAATGAAGCTGCTCACATTGCATGGAATTGTCCGACGAATACTAAGACAAAACAGGGAGTTTCTGAAAAACTTAAAGAAAAAGTTGTTGATGTTGAACCACCAACTGAGAAATTCAAAATTTTTGAAAATTCAACTTATGAAATTGGTGAGTGTTCTAAGAAAAATTTTTACAAAAAGAGAGCCAAAGACAACCAAGTATGGGTTGTTAAGAAGTTTTCTGAGAAAGTCGGCGAAGAATCTGGTTCCACAAAGCCAGAAGAGCCACAAGTTGAGGTAAAAGAAGAAAAATCAATATCTTCAATGGATGATGTTAGTTTTCCATCATTGAAGAAAGTTGGTAAGGTTGAGATCTCAGATCAATTTTATTCTAAGATGACAGAGTTTGACGTTGAGAAAGCATTCAATGGGAATGTTAAGAAAATTTTTGGGAAAATGGTCGAGGGAAAGGCCAAAGGGGTTAAAGATTTTTATGCAACAAAGAAGGCAACTTATAACCCAACTGAACAAGAGTTAAAAACACCCAAGGTTGGTCATACTTGGGTGGAAATTCTTTTCCCTTAAAAAATCTGACTTGCCAGAGATCCCAAGTTTGTAATCGTGGATCAGGAATCGGCATCATTCTTAAAAATTGTTTATATAAAATATTTTAAAAAATGTTGAAATTTTTACAGGCGATGGAATATGCCGGAGCTTCCAGGTTGGTAAGTGTGAAGCAGGAATCGGCATCTTTGTTGGTAAAATGATTATGTGTAGATGTCTTATTCCTACACTTGGTACACATGGTTATTGTTCTTACAACTGGTAAAGAGATTTGATTGTGCATACTTGCAAGTGGTAAATCAGGGACATTAAATTGTACTTGATTTCCTACAAATGTCTGAAAACAAGATGATGATTTGATCCCCATACCTACAAGTGGTAAAATCAACAAAACTAATTTTCCGGAAAAACCATTTTGATTAAAACAAACTTAAGTGTTTTGAAATCTAAATGAGAAATTAGTTTGTTGAAAAGGGGAGTTCTGATTGTTTATGCCTAGTGGATGGCGAATTGAAGCGATTCACAACAGTTGTCATTTTTCTTGTACAGATTATTTTCAAATTTCCTTAAATGTGTTTGCATTTTAGGGGGAGTAAAAATTTCAGAAAATCCAAAAACATTAGAAAATTTGAAAAAGCCAAAAACATGATAAAACAAAAGCGAGTTTTGTTGTGTAAAGGAGGAAATGATAGTACATCAGTGGACTATCACAACATGCTAAAGAAATGTAAAGTAAAAATGTGATAAGCAATCTCACTGCGGATATGCCAGTAGGTTTTTGCACATTTAGTAGATTGTGACGAGATATAAACCTAAAAATTTCAAACTTGCTTATATCGTGGGTAACATTTCTTAAATATATGGGTAACCCCCGAAATCTTGTTTGAAAGGTCCCTCTTTCTAAGATACTAGGTCTTTATACTCAGTGATATCTGGGGTATTATCCCGGGACTTCGGATTTTGCGGAAGCAATAGCCTAGTCCCTGTATAATACTTTCTGCAAATTGCTTGAAATATAGCGCAACCCTCGGTACAAAAAATGATGAATCACTGAAAAATGCTAATCATGTGCTGTTGAAGAAACGATCCTCTAAAGGGGACACACCAAAAGTCGAACCGTTATCTCTCTGCTGAACGGAAGTTCTGACCTGAGCTCTCACGGTTTCGCACCTAACCCCTTTACAGATATCATCTGTGGTATACTCACCCGTAAGACTGAATATTGGGATCTGGATACGGGAGTATATTCAAGTGATGGGACATGCGAATAAGTTTAAGTGCTTAAGACATTAATCTCGTATCTCGAAACAGTTGAACTTTGTTTGAAAATTTAAGTGGATCAGTATACTGACAATCTAAGTGAATTGTTTAGAACTTAAAATGAAATGAAGCTTAACGGTGTTGGTGATTTGTCTCATAAACTGATATGATCCTCTTACACAAACTCACAAAAATATTGTCTGTAAATATTTCTTTACTGCATTTTTTTACAATCAAAAATTCCAAAAAGATTTTCAGTGTGTTTTAGCATAAACTTTTGAAAAATTCAAAAAGATTTTCGACAACTAATGTTGAAGGGCTGATTTTCAAAGTTCCAAGTGCTAAACATGATGACATTTTGTGAGGGGAAGTTTGTGTTTGGAAAAGAATGTGTTTTTGATCAAATCTACAAGTGGTTCATCAAGATTATAGTTAAATTTAAGGGGGAGTCTGAATACCTAAATTTGAAATGTTTAAATGTGTGAAATTTATTTTGAGGTAGAGACTCTGCAGGTTTTAGTAGGGGTTAAAAGATCCTGAGCTGGATGAGAGGCAGGTCACGATCTTGGAATAATATCAAAGGAAGATTAAGAGCCAGGTTTCCGATACCTAAGGACTCTATGGACAAAGTTTGAGCCAGGCAACGATCTTGAATCTATGAAAGCCATATTATGATTCTAAAGCTGATGATGCTGATGAACTCAAGGAATGCCAGCACATCGATAGGGGGAGTCTGTTGATGCTAACAAAAAGAAAAAAGCCCAAAGACTGATAAAGACTGAAGATTAGAAGACTCGACACTTACGACTCATCAACATCTGAGGGGGAGTCTGTTAGTGCATGCATCTGTCGACTTCGTCTTGTATCGAGTCTTGTACTAGATATGTTAGATCAGGGCAAGTTGTACGAGAAAATAGGAGATTTAAGTGTAATTTAGGGTGATTCCGCTTGAAAGTAGTAGGTGCACTTTCAAGCGAAATCAGATAGTTGTTATTTCACTTGAGTGGACAAATGAAGAGATTTCGCTTGAACTGGTAATTCCGCTTGAGCATGTTCAAGCGGAATCAGATGTGTATAAATAAGAGATAGGTGGTTCGAGCGAAATCAGTTAGAACTTTTGTGATTTTGGATACCGAGGTGCTGCCGGTTTATCCTTTGGATGTAATTACTGTTATATGAATCAACAAGGTGTTTAAAGTGAAGTACAAGCTGTTTCTAAGTCTATTTCTTAGTTTTCGCCTCTGAAACAGATCAAAACTTCTTTGAACGACTCGTTCGGGTCACGCACACGATCCTACAGGTATCCCAATTGACCTTTAAGGCATTAACAACATGATGAGTACATTCCGCGTACCCTTGAGCATACCCATCATTACGCGCAGTAGTCAGCAAGTGCGCGACCGTTTGATCTAGCTTATTCGAGTTAAGAACAGAGCTGGCAACATGCGCAATACAACAAATCAGAAGATAAGCAACTATACCAAAATATCACAGGAAAATAGCACACTTACACTTATGATCCTGCGATGCTTCATCCAGAGCATGTCATTCTTCAGTGGATCAATTTGACTCTCTGCTGTCACTCGGGCAGTTTCAGAGCTTTCCAACTTCTCTTCGGTTTCATTAAGACCGTGGGAAGCCTCAATTTTTTCAGACCGCTCAAGCTCCAAATCCTTTGTAGCAGATTCGACCTCTGCCTTAAGTTGTTCCTGCTCAGATAATAAAGAGGTAAGTTCGTCTATCTCCTTATCCTTAAGGGCAAGAGTGGCGCAAGTTCGTACTTCTCTCTGTTCACTTCTCTCTCGGTGGGAACACGCTTCATCACGGCCCGCTTCAGCATCAGCCTTTTCTTTCTTCAACCTCTTAATCTCCGCATCTTGTTTCTTCAATTTTTCAGTCTCTGCCTTGAGATTATTGATGACATTACGGAGACCCATTTTTTCATTGTTATCTTTCTCGCAAATTTCTCTCCAACGCTTGCGCTCCTCCGAGAGAAGAGCGGTTTCAGCTTCGTCTTTTCTTTTCCAACTAGCGGAAGACTACTCTTCAGTTTTCCGATCATCCTCAAACTTGGCCTGGTCAGCCTCCAACTTAGCCCTCAACATGGCAACTCGGGCCTCTTCATCCGCAGCTCTTTTCCTGGATGCTTCAACAGTAGACCATTCTTTATACATGCTACGCCACTCGCGCACTATACGATGGGTAGTAGAGGTAAAGCTAGCAACCTCTTCAATTTAAGCGTGATAAGACTGCTCGTGAGAACGATCTTCTTGGAACTTCACTTCGGCAGGCGGAAAGGTACCCTGTATCCAATCATGACAAACCCGCCAATCTGAAAAGGTATCGCCTTTCTTCGGCTTCCACACCGGAGCATGAATCTCGGAAGCTTGTTTATCTGAGTAGGTTCTGTAATAATAATCCCCTGGGGTTTCCTCTAGGGGGATAGGGTAATTCTCCTCACTATGCGCAAAGAAACCTTGATTACCAGAAGGACTCCTAACAACATGCACCGGCGCAGAAGTGGTAGCAGAGGCAGGGATAGTTATCACCGGGTCTTCAGGAACTGACTTCCCTTTCTCTGGATCACGCACCGCAACTTCAGGAGACTTAGGATGAGTAGCATCAACATCCGTAGTCTCCGGATCCACAACCTTCTCCGATTCCACCTCAACAGACTTCTCCACTTCAGGATTTCCCGCCTCAGTAATCTCCTCTGCCTCGTTCTCTACGGCTTTAGTACCTTCTAACTGTTCACGGATCGATGCATTAGGTGGTGAAGGCGGAAGGTCATCATTAACAACAGAAGATGGCTCCGCGCGAGTAGTTGGAGCTGACTTTCCTGCAAGAGCAAAGTACATATTAACACATGGTATACATAAAAGACAAAATAAAGAAGACACTCACCTGGACGAGGTTTTGCAATAAAGGCATTCAAATTGCCTCTCTTGCCAACTTTTCTCCTTGGCATCTTCTTAGCAGGCTGTGCCTCAGCCTCAATCTCAACCTGCTTCCTTTTCCATGTCTTCGTCTTCACCAAAGGCTCCGAACTTGTCTCCAAGTCAATTGGATCTTCAGGATTCGAGGCAGGGATATCAGCGGTGTCCCGAGGCTCCGCCTTTGGTCTCTTCACAACTACAGGTGCAAGTCCCTCCAACGAATCAGACACCACTACACAATCACACCAGGAGTCAGGGGAATGGCGCGTACCTTTCTTCTCTCCCTTGACATTTTTGACTTTTGACGATTGAGCTTTCGCCGCGTCAGTCTTTTTTGGCGCAATATTAGCAGCCGAAGAGCGTTTCTTCTTCTCCAGGCCTATGCCCAGGTTAGTCAATTCACCTATTTAAAACAAAATATTGCAATATTACCCCACGCACGGAGACAACAAAGAGTAATATTGCAATATTACTCAAAATCAAAAACAAACTTACCAGCACCAGTCGAAGATGGTGCAACCAGATCTTCATCCCGCGGGAGCGCAAAATTCTTAACTATCTAAAGATGCCAGCGTTCCTCATCAGCTCATTTTGGAACAGTGGCCATCTTTCCATTCTCTCTCTTGTACGCAATAACATACAAAGAGACAACTACAAAATGGAAAACAGGAACACATTCAAAAAAAAGAGAGAGAGAGAAAGAAGAAAAAGGGTAAGAATATCCCGAATCTTACTGTTATCACCCTCCATGTATACTGGCTTGTCGTCCCGCTCCATCCGTCAGTACAGACTCATACCAGCAGCAACTAGGGCCCTCTCCAGAAGCTCAATCGACGGAACATCCTTCAAATCCTGGTACCAAATTTCCGAGAGAGGAGTCTGTATGGTCTCTGGCACAATATCTTCTTTGCCCCTAAAAGTCATCTTCATCGGAATCACTCAAGCCTTGATGAAGAAAAATTTTGGTTTCCACTCATGAAAGGACTTAGGGGGGTTCAACAAAATCTTCTTTGCCGAAGCACGTTGGGCAAAGGAGTAAAAACCCTGAGAGCAATGCAATTGATACAGCACCCGAAAACGGTTAACTGTCGGTTCGATATGTATCGACCGACAAAGGAATTCGAAATGACGAATCCGAACCATTCCGATAGGATGCATTTGAGAAATATGGAACTTGTAGAATGTAAGGATTTCAAGAAGAAACCTTGTCACCAGCAATCAAAAGTTACCCTCAGCAAAATAATCCCAGAAAGGGGTAATATACCCGGCCGGAGCATCTGCCGTCGTCTGACCCTCATCGGGGTATTGAACACCCCAACTCTCAGGAAACCTAAAATTTCGTACCATACTATCGAACGTTTCTTGCGACCACTTCAAGGGTGGAAGACCGATAGACATCTCTTCAGAAGAATCTTCGTGACGTTCTCCGGTAGACATAAAGGAAAAATTTGCAGATTTCTTCAAGAAAATACTGGGGAAGACGAAGGAGAATCAAGAGCAAACAATAAAAAATGAGGCACTAAAAGAGGGTTATATAGTAACCGCCATAAATGCCCTAGAAAACCGTAATAGCCTTTTTTTCAGAAAAAAGCACGGTTATCAAAGCATCAGGGGCGAGTGGGCAGCAACAAGCACCCTCATGCGCGCGTGTAGGCCACGGTTGACGACGCACATCTGACAATTGACAGCCTGCCATCAAAACGTCACACGTCAACAGTCAACATAGTACTTTTCACCTGCCAAGGATCACATTTTTCAAAATTTGAAATCATGAGCAATTCAACTTAGAAGACGTAACACCTCGTAAAATCACGTCCAATGATGTATTGACACGTGTAATAAACCCTAATAAAGTCCAATGTTGAATTTAAGGGACTAATTTTTCAAAAAATCAAAAACTTTGATAATCAAAGGACTGGAAGTGTTAGCATACCTAAAATAAGTTTCTAAATAACCTCTTACGATGTTTATATTCACAAATGTGCCACTTGATGATTAAGTGTAGCCGTTTGCGTAATTAATTGAAAGTTTGCGCGATGAAGGGTTAAAAGTGTCAACATGTTAATTCTTACCTCTGAGTGACCTTTTAACAAACCGGGAGCTTCATAATATTTAATTATACTCCCGGGAATGCAAAATAATGGTCGTCTAAGGTTTTTATGCCTATAAGTAAAGTTACGCGCAACTTTGCAAGTTAGAGGGACTAAAAGCGTCAATATGTTTAATTATACCTCTGAATGGCCTTTTAGCGAACCCGAAGCATCGTGATGTTTAATAATACTTTCAAGGATGCCTAATATGGATTAGATGAGGCTTCAATGCTAATAAATGATGAGATGCGCAAGTTTGCGCAATAGAGGGGCCTAAAGCGTGAACTTTTGAATATACACCTTTCGGTGACCATTTAAGCAAGCAGGAGCGTAGTAATATTTAAGTATATGCTTGGGAGTGATTAATATGGGCCATAGAAGGCTTGGATGTCAAAAAACGGCATTTCGCGCTACTTTGCGCAATTAAAGGACTAATTGCGTCAAACTGCAAAAGTAGGCCGAATCGTTTGGTAACGGACCTTCCGGAATATGTCCATAAGTTAAACATACCCTATTTATCCTTTATATAGCTTAGATATAGGCTTAGAGGTGTTTGGTGCGCAAAAATAAACTTTTATGTCATGCAGGGACTAAAAGTGTCAAAAAGTGCACAAGTTTGCACTCTCGTGCATATCTCGCATTCTGAATATCCCCGGACACCCAAAAACTTATGTAAGCACTAAATTATTTTATTTTAGTGCATGGTTTGATAAAATTCCATTCGTCGCGTAGTTTGGATCGTTTTTCGCGTCCGTTCGTGTTTCGTCGTAATTCGTCGAACATCGTGACCGTACGACCAAACGAACCGACATCCGACAAGTTTTTGAACATGTTTCATGTCCCCTATGTTTAGGCATCCTAGTAGAGCCTTGAAATTAGGTCAACGGGCCTTAAACACGCCTAAAATAACCTTATGTGCTCACAGGGACCATTTCTAACATTTTTAAAAGTTGTTGCTGAATTGTGCAGCCCAGGCGGGGCGCGTAACCCTCCCTGAGTTCTTACGCGGGGCGCCTCGGCCCTGCAGATCAGCAAAAATCTGTTTACAGCTGTTGACAGCCTGTTCCAGCTTGATCCAGCTCTTGTTGATGGTATTTTTCAATCCTTGGGCAGCCAATAGTATACCAAAATAGTGGGTAAGAGGTGTAGGGCTCAGATTTAATCACGATTATCGACGAACGATCCTAACGGTCCTCAAAAACCTATAAATACCCTTCCCCACTTCCCTCATAAACCACACTTGGTCTTGAATTCTTTAAGTTGAGGACTTTGCTCTTCATACCTGAGAATTTAGGATCAACCCTCCATGATTGGACCCTTTGTAAGTCCCCTTTCGTGCTTAGTTTAAATTTTTAGCGGTAATAGCCGAAAAGTCAAGTGTTTCGACAAACGCTTTGACTTTTAAACGGCTAAGCCATTGTTCGCGACGAACATGGCTACGTGACCGTAATTAGGTAGGTGATTAACCCTCAAAAGGGCGCCTCCTAATTACCACGTTTACTTAGTTTAATTTTCGGGTCAAATGAAAGTCAAATGGATTAGTTTTAAATAAAATGCATAACTATTAAACTAAAAGTCATAAAATCAGTTTTGCCACATTAATAACTTGGTAAATATTAGTTGAACATGCCTAAGCATGTTCAACCCGACAATTCTAAGTATAGGCTCGGTTCGGGACCGAAAGTCGCAAAAGTTGACTTTTGCTTTGACTTTCAGTTCTGACCCGATTTAGCTTACTTTAGATATGCCTTAGGATTCCATTAGGACCATATTATAGGTTAGTATAACCCTCCGAGGTTATACAACCTGGATCCTTAGTATCCTATTCATTGCAAGTTTCCGTTATATGCCTAACTATTGACCGTTATGCCCTTTTGACCATGAAATGATATTTTTGAAAATGTGAAAGAATAGAAACCTTTATTACTGATATATAAACGTTTCCCTAAAATTTGACATCAGTTGGAGGTCTAGATTAGGAGTTATGCTCAATAGCAAAATTAAAAAGCTTTTTATTAATTAAACGACGTAATTAGTGTATAACCTATCTCAACCCAACTTTTGATACCAAATTTTTACCCACTGATATAAAATAATATTTTGGAATTTTTGAAGATTTTTAATTAATTTTAGGCTGAGCATAACATAGGGTTTTAAGCTTGATTCGGTAATTGCCGGTTTTGCCCTTTTGGGCTATAAAATGAGTTTTACAAATACTTTTGACCCCAAACCTTTTTCTACTAATCTAATATGATAAATAAAATATTTGAGCCTTCTGGAATAATAAAAATATCAACTTTTCTTTGAAAACCCGGAAATGGCTCTAAATTGCCTTTTTAAGCGTTTTTAACGCATAGTATGTATCAAAACTATTTTAAACATATAAGGGTTGATGCCTACTGATATATTCAGTAAATTTTTACATTTTAACAGTAAGGAAAAGTTTTAAACTCAGGTTTCCAGTTTTGACCTTTTAAGCCTATGTGAAAGTACCAAAATGCCCCTATAGTGCATAGTATGGTTATAAACGATAAATTTCACATATATGTAATACCCTACTGATATAACTTAGTAAATTAAGTATTTTTACTAATCAAATCAGACCTGAACCTCGGATTTATATTTGATCTCTTTTATAACCTTTTAAATGACTAAAATACCCCTTCGGGGCATAAATTGGTTTTAAATTCATTTTGGGCATAACGGAAGGTATCTTACTGATATCACATCATATTTAAGGCATATTAACTTAGAAAACCTATATATGACTCTTATGGGTACCCGTTATGCACGTTTCACGTTTGGATCGGTTTATGTATCTAGTTTGCATAAAGTAACCGAAACGGGTCAAACCTTATCATTTTTCACCTCAAAATCCAGAATGTGTTTAGTTTACCCATATTATTCAAGTCTCCAAACTTGTTGGGTCTAAATCACATTCTAATCCGGTCTATGCTTAATCTTGCGTTTTGAACCGTAAACCTTTCCTTAAAACTAACCGGTCTAAGTTAATACTTAAACAAGACCTGTTAGGAATCTAATAGGTTAATAAAAACCTTCGTTCCAGATTAAGAGCCCCAGTAGAAGTACTTGTGCTTGCTGATTAGGATATACGACCGAGTATAAATTTCATTTTAAGCTTAGGTAAATACCCTTAACTTATTTTCCCTATACGGGCTTGGGATACGGTATTATAATAATACCGCTTGGTCGGGTATTGAATGTTTGACCGTATTGTGATTAAATTTTTGAGGTAACCCGTTTTAATCTGTATTGTTTGAAATAAAAGCCTTTGGGGGTTAATGACCATGTCCCGGATATCCTTGGCATCATTATATTATAAAATGGCCACGTCTTATGCACGGGGTGTAGGCGTACACCTGACAGTTGCATAAGGGAAACGGTATCTCACTCTCTTGTGGGCCTGTACTTGTGGCGAGTCTGTTAATCTTGACTCGGTTTCTGCATCGGACCCTAAATGTATAACGAACATGTAAATCTGTATACAAGATTATTTTTATATAATTGTCCCAAGTTATAAAAGTTTTATGCCATGTGCAATCAAATCAATTTTCTAAAACATTTTCAAAATGAGTCACTTAAGTTGTATTTACCAGTGTAAACTGACATATTTTCCCAAAAGTTTAAGTGACGGGTACTATACGTAATTGGCTGAGAGCTCAGGGCGTCAATAGGGAATCTCGCAAGTTCTAGATGCCTAAAGTCTGCTGAACAATATTATCTTTCTGTTTTAAGATCCGCCTGTGGATCCAACTTACAATTCGTTGTAATAATTGATATTACTTTTGAATCGGATTGTAATACATTTATCTTTTGCTTCCGCTGTGCATTTAAATTGTGTTGTTTGACTATGATAATATCAACTACGTCACGATACTCCCCACCGGGCCCACCGAATAGGGGTGTGACAGGTTGGTATCAGAGCCAACACTGAGTGAATTAAACACTAGCCTTTGTGTTTAATCTCAGTTACACAGTTGCACATTCTTGAGTCTAGACAAAGAACTTAGGACTACTCCTGATTCGGTTTTGTCCTTTAATTGTTTCCTTTGTTATTTTCCTGATTAGCCCCTGCATGGGCGAGTCAGTGCAGTTAGAAGTCCCGTTTAGGGCAACCATGTACCTGTTTAAATTTTAAATGGAACGGTTAGATTTAAAATAACGTTCCTATTACAAGATCTACCATTATTATAAAATGGAAAAATCTAAAAAGGACAAGACCTAGCCCATGTGTCATTTTAATAACAGGGCCAAGATGGCAGTTCCTCAAATAGATTCAGATCCTTATTAACATCTCAATTTGGGATTGTTCTGCTTTTAATATTAAAAAGAATCTTAAAGGTAAAACCTAGCCTACCTGTCATCTCAGACATGGCCAAGATGGTAGAACCTATTCGAAAGATTCAAATCCTGTTAACATCTGAAAGCATGTTAACATTTTTGACAAACTGTGGTATGATAAAATCACATAGGTCATCTTTAAATTAGGATATTTAAATTTCCCTTATTTATATAACCATCCCTTAAGGAGGAAGTGCCTACGGGCTATAATTAACGTCCTGTGAGACAAAAGACAGTTGTAGTCTTTGACTCTCTGTCAAGAGAAGGTAATGAAATATGTTCAAACCTAAATGCCTCGATTCTCCGAAATCATGGCTTATAAACTTAAAAACTGTCTTTGTGACTAGGCCTTTTGCGCCACTTTAATATCCTTAATGTTTTATAACTAGGATAAGTTATAATGAAAATACTAATTAAATGTAACTAACAAATTAACCAATATGGTTTATATTATCATGGTTAATGAATCATTCAAAAATGATGATTCCATAATAAACTCTAAATAAATCATTGTCAATATTTATGTAGCAATCAAGCTACATGACTGGATCAGAGGAGGTTAACAGCCACCCGAGGGAGAATAATGATGCTACCAGAGTTAATATAACTGGTGAGGAACTACAGGCATTGATAGATAATGTTGTTACTTGAGCTCTTGACAGACAGTATAATGAGTCAAGTGGTGCACACTCTAAGACTCCATCTGTGGCTCGTAGTAACCCCCCTTCTAAAACGCATGAGTCAAAGGAGGACGATGCTCATCACTCATCAAATCAAAGGAGTAATATGCCTAGATAGGTTGTGCTTAACCAAGAGCCACATGTCAAAACCTGTTCATATAAATATTTTGTCTCCTGCAAGCCCAGAGACTTCACAGGAGAAAAGGGAGCCATCGACTGCATGACGTGGCTCGAGGAGATGGACACTGTTGTTGATATTAGCGGATGTGCAGAGCAAGACATTGTGAAGTTTGTTTCACAATCTTTTAAAGGAGAAGCTCTAGCTTGGTGGAGGTCGCTAATCCAGGCTACTGGGAAAATCCCGTTGTATAATCAAACATGGGATCAGTTTGTTGCTCTTATCAAGGAAAATTACTGTCCTCAACATGAAGTTGAGAAAAAGTGAAACCGATTTCTTAGCATTGGTCATGAAGGAATTAGATTGCCAGGCATATCTTATAAATTTCAATACTATGTCTCGATTGGTTCCTTACTTGATAACACCGGAACCGAAGCGTATAGCTCGCTTTATTAGAGGCCTAGCCTCAGAAATCAAGGCAAGTGTGAAAGCATCGAGACCTACTACATTCAGGTCAGCGGCGGATCTGTCGCTATCTCTCACACTCGACGTAGTCAGAAACAAGGCTGCAAAAGCTTCTGAAGAAGGGAAGCGTAAAAAGGAGGATGAGGGTTCTCATCGCTCCGATAAGAAGAAAAAGGGGAACTCTGATCATAGGAAGAGTTCCGGGTTTAAAAAGGATAACCAGCAGACAGTTGAAAAGACCAGGTGCAAAACATGTAGGAAATACCACCTGGGGAAATGCAGATTTGAATCTCAGCCTCTACCTTGTGGAATCTGCAAGTCCAAGGAGCATAAGACCTTGGATTGCAAAAAACTGAAAGAGGCGACCTGTTATGGTTGCAACGAGAAGGGGCACATCAAGACTAACTGCCCTAGGAATCATAAGAAGTCTGAAGAGGCCAAGAAAGCAAACGCGTGAGTCTTCCGGATGAACCCCAGGAGGCAATACGGGAAAATGACATCATAAAAGGTACCTTCCCTTATCAATGATGCTTATATGAGGATTATTTGTTTCTGGCGCAGAAAAGTCTATTGAGGACAATAAATATTGTAAGTTGTTGTCACACCCCCAAATAACCACCTAGGGTATGTCCCTATTGGAGGTGCAACGATCCAACAAAGAGCCACCAATCATATCAAACACAAGTTATAATGTATTGAAATACCCAATTGAAAGAAATGTATCGTTTGAAAAGTCAAACCAAAACCAAAGTATTGAGCGGAAGCATAAATGTATAAGTGTGTAAATGTATCAAAACCAAATCGATGTAATCGTTTATTATGACCATAACCACTCCAGCAGCATCAGACGGCAAGTTCCCAAGTTCCTTCAATAATTACCTACAAGCATGTAAACAAGTGTGTCAGACTACGCTGGTGAGTTCAAGGTTTGTGTTTGTTTACCAAGTTGTGTTACCGATCATGTGAGTAAAACAGTTTACAAGACGATATGTTGTTTGTTGTTATGATGTTTGATGTTTCGATGTTGTTATTACTCGATTACCGAATGGCCATATGATATGTGATTGCCAACCCCAATGCCTCTATCAAAGCATTGGTCATGTTTTAAGGTAATTAGTTCACGCCCGTTCTCCTCGAACGTCGTGAGGGTGCCAAACCTAATAGCGCTATCAACTAATAACCCCCGTTGCCCTACAAGCAACGACCCGGTAGATGTAGTGGTCTTACAATGATAGAAAACTGAGTATGATAACCAACATCCCATTACCCATGCATTCCTCCTCGGAACGTTACCCGTTATCCCTTCCCTGGGATCCATGCTTGAGAAAAGAGCAATGAACTCACCTTTGGTTTGCTCGGTAAGATTATCTACGAGTCTACCAGTTAATCAAGCACGCCCGAAGTGTAAGAGATACACTAGCAGGCTTCGAGAAAGGGAGGGGGGTTCTCCTGTTGCCGTACGTAGATTTGAGAGAAAGATAGGGTAGGGTTTGTTTATTTTATGCAAGTTATGTGGACGTATCCTACAATTATACTATAAAGATATACATATCATGGACTTATCGGCTTCATTGTGGGCTTGTACTGGGCCGAACCAATCAATATAGCCCAAACGAAGAAACATACTCGTGGTGAGAAACATTATTCGTCGAGTGAGATTAATTGCCGAAGTTAATCAACGAAACTCTATGTTTTGTCGAGATTGGGTGTTGATTCATAGAGATATTAGAGTTAATTCGGAGCATGTTTTGTCAGCAAAGATGTAGAACAATTAAAGAAGTCTGAATCATGGAAGTGTGCGAATATATGGAACAATTCAACAATTGATGTAGTGTCAGAATATGTAGACTAAAGTGTCCGCATATATATCGATTAAAAGTAGATGTACTTCACTATTAATTAATAGTTCTGGCTTTGCACATGTGAGTAATCATGAATTCTGAAGTTGGCTGAGATGTGATATGCATGAGTATGTCAAGTCTTTGAATTTAATATGTGTATATGCTAGTGGACTGATTATGTTGATAATTTAGAGATACTCATGAACATGCTATGCTATGATAACATAATATAACAATCCCAAATTTACATGTAACCATCAACATCACTATAATTCATATAACGTGCACATCTAAAATGTGAAGCGAATTGTAAACCAAATAGGATCGTGAAATAAGTAATGCATAGAGAAAAGTCCTTGGAATCTTGGGTTGTCACATCATCCCCAACTTGAAAGAAATTTCGTCCCGAAATTTGATTAGTTAACTCAAAGCAGTACGGTGTTAAATTAGGATGACTGAAATCCGCAGGTGCCACATCATCCCCAACTTGAAAGGGAATTTCGTCCCGAAATTCCTCAATGAGATCAGGAGTTGACTCAACCGTTCGAGAAACTGGATATTAGAGCCCCCTTTGATTAAACCGTTCCCACAAGGACTTCGGTCCACGCACTGAGTTCCAACAAACTTCTTACGACCGGACTTTGGCTATGTCAACAAACCTTAACTTCTTGGCACATGCTTTCGATAGTTTCCCTGACCAATGCAACTGGTCAGTTATCCTTAGACTCTAGTAAAGGTATCACAAGTGTTTCATCGAACAGACACTGCCTTAAATTCGAAACGTCAGTATCATTGCGAAAGTTATCCAATTTGTCAGATAACTTGAGTTTGTGAACCATGCCACCGATTCACTCCAGGAATCTGAGTGTCCCAACGCATTGTAAACTAAGCTTGCCACGTCTTCTATAGCGTACAGTACCCTCCCAGGGTGAGACTTTCGAGTATGACACGTTCCCAGTGTTTCCTAAGCGTATCAGCTTTCTTGACAGACATGCGTTGCCGCCAAACGATTTCAGATGTGATCAGTCTTTCCAGGGGTTTTCAGTACAGGTCCTAGACCTGTGATTAGGTTGTCACCCTACTCTAATCCAACAAGGAGTTCAACGTTACTGCTCATGTAATGCGTCAAGCTGTCTGAATACTAGAATGGTGACGGCTACAGTAGAACTCAGCCAAAGGTAGATGTCTTTCTTACTCTTACTAAAGTCACTCACATGCTCACAACATGCCTCCAAATGTCTCGTTTACTTTGTCCGTTTGACCAATGCTCATGCCTAGACGTGAGTCAAGGGTGTTATGTGTTGTCTGTCATAAATAAAACATAGATCAAAATCAAAGGTAACAGGAGTTGGCACCCCGTGCCTAAAAGCCGCCTCTCTCAGAGGAACATCCACAGTTGTGAAGACTAGTCAGTTTCCTTAGTTGCAAGAAAGCGTGCTGGTTACATGGGACAATCATCGATCACCCAGGTGATATTGTTCCCCTTTCGAGTTGTAAGCAGACTATCGACAAAATCCCTGGCAGTCTGCTCTCATTTCCATATGGATGTTGCTGGTTGTTGATACTTCACCTTGACTTTCCCACAAGTCAACCATCATTTATATACATAGCTAGGTGGGCCTTCATGCCCGATCACCAGTGTAAGGTTTATAGATCCTAGTATCTCTCATCAAAATTCAGACATCTAGAATAACAGGAGGCCCTTGTGATCGGTCTAAATAGCGCATTTGGTACCATCCAAGTAATGCCTCCAACTTAAATCCAAAGACCATGGTTTCCATTGCAGGTTGTGATTCGTGCAACTCTTCTTGTAATTCCACTACGTAAGCCATCACTTTCTCGTGGCATCAGCACGCAACTGGGATTCTGATTCGAATCATCATGATATACCACTAAATCACCCGCACCCTCGGGTGAAGACTATGCTCAGTGGATTGCAGAGTTGGGCTTCGAAAGCTGGAAAGACGTTCTCCTGTTTTGTCTACCACGAACACAGCACCCTGTTGTGCTTAAGGGAGTTAAGCTACGCGATCTTCGAAAATCCTGCGATGAATCTACAACAACATCCACCGAAACCAAGAAATTGTTGTACCCTCAAAGGAATCTTTGGTGTCAATCAGTTTCTAACAAAATGGATCCTAGCACGATCCCCGCGTATTTCCACTTCGTTGGTTACATGATCAAAATGCATCTCTCGAATACAATGTTATGTTTAACAAGACTTCACACGTAGTGACTCCTCCCTCAGGAGCTCTAAGATAAGATACAGATGTCGTCCATGATGTCCCTTCCTCCAGGAAATGACCCAAAACGTCATCAATAAATACGGTCGATTATGATGGTCCATAAGCTACTAGTGTGTTGATTATCTCGATGGTCATGGTGTACAAAGTCGCACTGGCCGCATTGCGTTCGATATGCCGTTCTAAGAGCATTCTCCCCTTGGACTTCCATCTGATGATAGTTCGTTTGTTAGCCAATCCTCGAATGGGTGCTTGACTCTCGCAACTAGTCGACGGGTTGTTAATACAGGGTTGGGGCGAACGGTTCCTGAATGCCACTTTGTTGAGTCCTCGATAATCAGTATGCATACGAAAAGTCTTATCTTCACGGATATAAATGGGGCTCCCCGGAGCGCAAACTAGGTTCGACAAAACTTCTGTCCCACAGTCTCTGTAGTTGATTTGACAGTTCTTGCATCCCTCCTGGCGCAAGACAGTAAGAAGTACGAAGAATTAAGGTTGCCTCTGGCGTGAGATCAACGGATATTCTGCCTAACAATTATGGAAGTAAACCCGAAATTTCCTCGAGTAGCACGCCGAGAGGAATCATGAACCATTGGTGGATCCTCGATCCTCACCTCCTTAGTCTTAACCTCAGTAACGTGTGCTAACATAGCGGGGTAATCCTTCCGTAGACACTTCTGGGCCTTCCTTGCTGCTATGATGCTAACCTTTACACCACTCTGTCACTTCAAAATATAATGCGACGCAAATTTCCTTCCCACAGGGTATATCTACGCGATATCCAGTTAACCAATCTACACAACTACTGCATCGAAACCATCAAAGATAGCAGGAGGAAAGTCGATGCCGAACACTTGTCCCACAAGGTCGAGTTCGCATCCCAACGAACATATGAGATTCCAATTGACTTGCCATCGGTCGGTTTCCACCACAGGTTCGGTTTTGAGAAGCATCAGGGTTAAACAGATCCAAGACGAAGCGATTTGCTACCCATTTAAGCTACCATGTTGTTATTATCCTGTCGTCGCCCATGTCAATCCTAAATGTCCTTCCGTGAGCACCACTACCAGTGTTGTTGTTACGATCACGTGGATTCCCAATACCGTCATCGTTCCCTTGGGTGTTGTCGTCTAGAATTATTAACGGCCAATCCATGCCGTATGCACCTTCATTTCCATACTGTAGGCTACTATTACAAGTACCTTGGTGTTTCCATGACTGTTACCTCTAATGTCATTGCTTGAAACGGAACCCTATGATCTTTCACCAACCAAGTCCATCTTTCCACATTCTGTGCCACGCCCTAAAGCGCTAATCACTGTGCTGGTGGTCACATATTCCATACTACAATCAGTTGTCACCGCTTATGCCCCGATTGATTTGTAAGAGTCGACTCCCATAAGTCGCTTACCTGGGTTAAAGATACGATTGGAGCCAATTTGCTGGTGTTCGTTGCTTGAAACCAAGGCCGTTCTAATGCTGAAGTCGGTGAGATACGACGATCATCCTCTTGCCCCTCGATCTTGCAAGTTGGTCGAGTAATACACAGTACATTGCTAGGGTGTTGCAGAAACGATCGCACTTACGGGATCTAAGGCGTCAATACACAGAGTTCTAACCGATGAAAAGGAGTGAGAAGGTTTCGACCAATCGTTCGACGCTTCAACATCCAACTCCAGGATGTTCGTACAAGCACCTAACATTCTACACAGTTCGCTAGGCGTTCAGATGGGTGTTCAGGTAATATTCGATAGCATCGAGATTCGTGGGGATTCAGAGAGGAGTGAAAAGATCACGCTCGGGTAGGAGACATTCACTACTAAGACTCATATAGACTGTTACGTTTCACATCGATCAAATAACGGAACAGAACCCCTTTTTCACTTGTTAAGCCTCACTAGGACTCGCATGCACCCCCCATTATTATTATGTGTGCACCCATAATAATAGTGCGACTTGCATGCTCATCTCAGTTCTTCCTAACTCATGTCAAACGGTTCCTCCTCAAACGTCAAACAAGGAGTATCACAAAATAGGGGTCACGAATCTCTAGGGTAACACATGCAAGTAGTACATGAATTCATACTGTTATGCTAAACGTGCAATCACATGCAATATCATATGTAAGTGTTCACTAGTTACGTAGTACAATGAGTATACGAGAGACGAACCTTGCCATCTGGAGCTGAGTGTCATGGTCGTATTCACGTTTTCAAAACTGTTCGGTTATAGTCTGGTTTTATGAAAACATTTTAAAACCGAGTTCTCTATAACCAGTGGCTCTGATACCAAACTGTCACACCCCCAAATAACCACCTAGGGTATGTCCCTATTGGAGGTGCAACGATCCAACAAAGAGCCACCAATCATATCAAACACAAGTTATAATGTATTGAAATACCCAATTGAAAGAAATGTATCATTTGAAAAGTCAAACCAAAACCAAAGTATTGAGCGGAAGCATAAATGTATAAGTGTGTAAATGTATCAAAACCAAATCGATGTAATCGTTTATTATGACCATAACCACTCCAGCAGCATCAGACGGCAAGTTCCCAAGTTCCTTCAATAATTACCTACAAGCATGTAAACAAGTGTGTCAGACTACGCTGGTGAGTTCAAGGTTTGTGTTTGTTTACCAAGTTGTGTTACCGATCATGTGAGTAAAACAGTTTACAAGACGATATGTTGTTTGTTGTTATGATGTTTGATGTTTCGATGTTGTTATTACTCGATTACCGAATGGCCATATGATATGTGATTGCCAACCCCAATGCCTCTATCAAAGCATTGGTCATGTTTTAAGGTAATTAGTTCACGCCCGTTCTCCTCGAACGTCGTGAGGGTGCCAAACCTAATAGCGCTATCAACTAATAACCCCCGTTGCCCTACAAGCAACGACCCGGTAGATGTAGTGGTCTTACAATGATAGAAAACTGAGTATGATAACCAACATCCCATTACCCATGCATTCCTCCTCGGAACGTTACCCGTTATCCCTTCCCTGGGATCCATGCTTGAGAAAAGAGCAATGAACTCACCTTTGGTTTGCTCGGTAAGATTATCTACGAGTCTACCAGTTAATCAAGCACGCCCGAAGTGTAAGAGATACACTAGCAGGCTTCGAGAAAGGGAGGGGGTTCTCCTGTTGCCGTACGTAGATTTGAGAGAAAGATAGGGTAGGGTTTGTTTATTTTATGCAAGTTATGTGGACGTATCCTACAATTATACTATAAAGATATACATATCATGGACTTATCGGCTTCATTGTGGGCTTGTACTGGGCCGAACCAATCAATATAGCCCAAACGAAGAAACATACTCGTGGTGAGAAACATTATTCGTCGAGTGAGATTAATTGCCGAAGTTAATCAATGAAACTCTATGTTTTGTCGAGATTGGGTGTTGATTCATCGAGATATTAGAGTTAATTCGGAGCATTTTTTGTCAGCAAAGATGTAGAACAATTAAAGAAGTCTGGATCATGGAAGTGTGCGAATATATGGAACAATTCAACAATTGATGTAGTGTCAGAATATGTAGACTAAAGTGTCCGCATATATATCGATTAAAAGTAGATGTACTTCACTATTAATTAATAGTTCTGGCTTTGCACATGTGAGTAATCATGAATCCTGAAGTTGGCTGAGATGTGATATGCATGAGTATGTCAAGTCTTTGAATTTAATATGTGTATATGCTAGTGGACTGATTATGTTGATAATTTAGAGATACTCATGAACATGCTATGCTATGATAACATAATATAACAATCCCAAATTTACATGTAACCATCAACATCACTATAATTCATATAACGTGCACATCTAAAATGTGAAGCGAATTGTAAACCAAATAGGATCGTGAAATAAGTAATGCATAGAGAAAAGTCCTTGGAATCTTGGGTTGTCACAGCTGTGTACCCGCCTATTAGAATCTTAGGCTTATAACGCGAGGTAGAATTGGCCGATAACATTTAGAGACTGCTTCAACAACCTTAGATGGATACTTTATACCCAATAAGAAACACTCTAATCCAATATCCTAATATCAAGCTTTAAAGCTATTCAGAATCGTCAATATGTTCAAGACAGACGTGACAATTGATCCCCTGTCAAACAGGTGATGGACTAGGTCCAAACCTAAATCGCCGCTAGTGGTCTTTCGTGACCTAGGCTAAGTATAATTGATATATATATACATATCTAAATGACGTTTTGAGAATGTTTGTACTATATTAACCTGTATGGTTTAATGATACCATAGTTGGTATATATTAGGTCATCAGGATGATGAATAGCGGTTGTTGGATTGCAACTAATTGTTTTATTTGGTATTAGGAACCAAATATCGAGTATGACAAACTCGGATAAAACAGCCGTTGATCGTGTTATGGATGATGCGACACATGTTAATGATGCTACAATTGTGAACCTTAGAATTTCCAAAGATGTTCTTCAGACTATGATAGACGCAGCTGTTGGAAAAGCTGTGAAGAAGGCTGTGAAAAAGCTCAAGGAGCCCAATGCTACTTGCTCCAAATCTCAACCAAGAACACCCTTCATTACTCACGAGAAGGATCACGTTCATGCCTCCAATGTAAAGGGTGAACTAAAAAGGAAAAGGGAGAAAGATAACTCCTAGAGATCTAAAAAGAAGAACAAACAAAAGTCCAACCAGAAACTTGTATGCAAGACCTGCAAAAAGCGCCATTATGGGAAATGCAGGTTCGAATCAAAATCCCAATCATAGCCCAAGGCTTGTGGGATCTGCAAATCTAGTGAGCATAAAACATTGGAATGCCAGAAGATAGGAGATGCGACTTGTTACAACTGTAACGAGAAAGGGCATATCAAATCAAATTGCCCAAGGTATGCTAAGAAGCTTGAAGGAGATAAGAAGACCAACGCTAAGGTCTCTCAGATGGATGCAAAAGAGGCCATACAAAATGACAATGTTATAATCGGTACGTCCTTATCTATGATGTATGTGCAAAGGTAATGTTTGTTTCAGTTGCAGATAAGTCGTTTGTGGAATAGATTTTGTAAGTTATTAACTCTGCCTGTTAGAACCCTAAGCATAAAATATGAAGTTGAATAAAACGCTAGGAGTTCTACTTTATTTCGGATTCCAATCAATCCTTCATAGATGGTAAGTATAGCGAACTCTTAAAGACTCCCATGAGAACCCTAGATATTAAGTGTAAGGTAAAACTTACAGGCGAAAATCATAGGAACCATATCTTCTGCTCCTGTCAAAAGTCTTCAGTCATGAAATTCTAGTGTACCCTCTCTCCAGATGAAATACATCATCATAAGTAATTGATATCTCTTGATCTCTATCGATTGCGAATACCAGATGGTACGAAAAAAGCGCCATATGAGGATTGGTGTATCTTAATAAGTTCCATAGATTGCTTCCATGCCTGATCAGTATGGAGGTTTAATGCATGGGACCACAAAGATATCCCGATAGTCATATGGTACTAAAGTCAACTAATGGTATTCAAAGAAGATATCCAGAATGGAATTGTCCAAGTAAATGTTCCCGATTAAGAAATTTGTGGACTTGTAACATAAATGTGTCACTCATTTGACACAAGCAATAATGGGTGAGCTGGAGCCTGAGATATGGAAAATCTCTATAACCTCCTTGTAACTTGATCATCTTCTCCTAAGATTACCCTGTTCACCTCCTGAAAGGCAAGTCATGTTAAGGTTTGCATCCTATTTAGGGCTGTATTATTATGAAATCCCCAAGACGGCTAGTACCATCATTGGAAGAATCAAAACCTCGATTAAGTAAGTTTTGAAATAGAAAACTTATATAGTCTAACTCAATACTCTGAGGATTCGGTATAGTTAATTAAGAAAGATGGTTCATTTTGCTTATGCATTGATTACCGCAACCCTAATTAGGGAACAATTAAGAATTTCCATCAGCTGCCTAGGATCGTCGATTTGTTCGACTGACTGTGAAGATTAACTATCCCTTAAGATTAGTTTTAAGTAATGGTTGGAATAACCATTTCACCTTGAGATAAGCTTTTCTATAATAGTTGATGTATAAGTATCAAGGTTGCTCCTTTGGAGACCTTGCATAGATGGAATGTTGAATATCTATTGTTAAATAGAAGATTGGTACGTCGAATCATCAGGATCTGAAAGTTGCCTTGGAAACAACTAATAGGATTATACAAATCCATGATCATCTGTAAATTGCCAGTTTTGGCAGAAAATCAAAGATTAATGAGAATAGCAACCCTCCTAAGTCCTTGTTAAGGAATAAGGTTCAACAAAGATATCACCCTGGAAGGGTGTGCCAATTTGTTAATTATCAGACTAGTTAATCTCTGAATATATAAAATCATTCGAAGGAATCGAATGTATCAAAGATCAAATAGCTTATGAGCTAAAACCTATTTAAGGAGCTTGGCGGAGCTCGTAATGTATTACACACTAAGGATTTAAGGATGTGTTTCGCCAATAAGTCAAGAAGCACTATCACATAACGGTAGGCAGACTTGTGATATAATGATAAACCTGTATCGAATGCGGATCGACAGGATAAGAAACCTCAAAAAGGATACATGAACCTATTATAGAGGTCAAATTGGGAGCTTGGAGAGGCTCCAGATATGCTATAGAAGTTAAAGTCCATTATGTGGCAAAAAGTACTTCCAGCATTTTAGCAAATCTCGAGGTCGAGATTTCTTTTAAGGGGGTGAGGATGTAACACCTCATAAAATCACGTCCAATGATGTATTGACACGTGTAATAAACCCTAATAAAGTCCAATGTTGAATTTAAGGGACTAATTTTTCGAAAAATTGAAAACTTTGATAATAAAAGGACTGGAAGTGTTAGCATACCTAAAAAAGTTTCTAAAGAACCTCTTACGATGTTTATATTCACAAATGTGCCACTTGATGATTAAGTGTAGCCGTTTGCGTAATTAATTGAAAGTTTGCGCGATGAAGGGTTAAAAGCGTCAACATGTTAATTCTTACATCTGAGTGACCTTTTAACAAACCGGGAGCTTTATAATATTTAATTATACTCTCGAGAATGCCAAATAATGGCCGTCTAAGGTTTTTATGCCTATAAGTAAAGTTACGCGCAACTTTGCAAGTTAGAGGGACTAAAAGCATCAATATGTTTAATTATACCTCTGAATGGCCTTTTAGCGAACCCGAAGCATCGTGATATTTATTAATACTTTCAAGGGTGCCTAATATGGATTAGATGAGGCTTCAATGCTAATAAATGATGAGATGCACAAGTTTGCGCAATAGATGGGCCTAAAGCGTCAACTTTTGAATATACACCTTTCGGTGACCATTTAAGTAAGCAGGAGCATAGTAATATTTAAGTATATGCTTGGGAATGATTAATATGGGCCATAGAAGGCTTGGATATCATAAAACGGCATTTCGCGCTACTTTGCGCAATTAAAGGACTAATTGCGTCAAACTGCAAAAGTAGGCCGAATCGTATGGTAACGGACCTTCCGGAATATGTCCATAAGTTAAACATACCCTATTTATCCTTTATATATCTTTGATATAGGCTTAGAGGTGTTTGGTGCGCAAAAATAAACTTTTATGTCATGTAGGGACTAAAAGTGTCAAAAAGTGCACAAGTTTGCACTCTCGCGCATATCTCGCATTCTGAATATCCCCGGACACCCAAAAATTTATGTAAGCACTAAAATATTTTATTTTAGTGTATGGTTTGATAAAATTCCATTCGTCTCGTAGTTTGGATCGTTTTTCGCGTCCGTTCGTGTTTCGTCGTAATTCGTCGAACATCGTGACCCTACGGCCAAACGAACCGACATCCGACATGTTTTTGAACATGTTTCATGTCCCCTATGTTTAGGCATCCTAGTAGAGCCTTGAAATGAGGTTAATGGGCCTTAAACTCGCCTAAAATAACCTTATGTGCTCACAGGGACCATTTCTGACATTTTTGAAAGCTGTTGCTAAATTGTGCAGCCCAGGCGGGGCGCGTAACCCTCCCTGAGGTCTTACGCGGGGCGCCTCAGCCCTACAGATCAGCAAAAATCAGTTTACAGTTGTTGACAGCCTATTCCAGCTTGATCCAGCTCTTGTTGATGGTATTTTTCAATCCTTGGGCAGCCCATAGTATACCAAAACAGTGGGTAAGAGGTGTAGGGCTCAGATTTAATCACGATTATTGAGAAACGATCCTAACAGTCCTCAAAAACCTATAAATACCCTTCCCCACTTCCCTCATAACCCACACTTGGTCTTGAATTCTATAAGTTGAGGACTTTGCTCTTCATACCTGAGAATTAAGGATTAACCCTCCATGCTAGGACCCTTTGTAAGTCCCCTTTCGTGCTTAGTTTAAATTTTAGCGGTTATAGCCGAAAAGTCAAGCGTTTCGACAAACGCTTTGACTTTTAAACGGCTAAGCCATGGTTCGCGACGAACATGGCTACGTGACCGTAATTAGGTAGGTGATTAACCCTCAAAAGGGCGCCTCCAAATTATCATGTTTACTTAATTTAATTGTCGGGTCAAATGAAAGTCAAACGGGTTAGTTTTAAATAAAATGCATAGCTATTAAATTAAAAGTCATAAAATCAGTTTTGCCACATTAATAACTTGGTAAATATTAGTTGAACATGCCTAAGCATGTTCAACCCGACAATTCTAAGTATAGGCTCGGTTCGGGACCGAAAGTCGCAAAAGTTGACTTTTGCTTTGACTTTCAGTTCTGACCTAATTTAGCTTAGTTTAGATATGCCTTAGGATTCCATTAGGACCATATTATAGGTTAGTATAACCCTCTGAGGTGATACAACCTAGATCCTTAGTATCCTATTCATTGCAAGTTTCCGTTATATGCCTAACTATTGACCGTTATGCCCTTTTGACCATGAAATGATATTTTTGAAAATGTGAAAGAATAGAAACCTTTATTACTGATATATAAACGTGTCCCTAAAATTTGACATCAGTTGGAGGTCTATATTAGGAGTTATGCTCAATAGCGAAATTAAAAAGCTTTTTATTAATTAAACGGCGTAATTAGCGTATAACCTAATTAAACCCAATTTTTGATACCAAAATTTTTACCCACTGATATAAAATAATATTTTGGGATTTTTGAAGATTTTTAATTATTTTTAGGCTGAGCATAACATAGGGTTTTAAGCTTGATTCGGTAATTGCCGGTTTTGCCCTTTTGGGCTATAAAATGAGTTTTACAAATCCTTTTGCCCCAAACCTTTTTCTACAAATCTAATATGATAAATTAAATATTTTGAGCCTTCTGGAATAATAAAAATATCAACTTTTCTTTGAAAACCCGGAAATGGCTCTAAATCGCCTTTTTAAGCGTTTTTAACGCATAGTATGTATCAAAACTATTTTAAACATATAAGGGTTGATGCCTACTGATATATTCAGTAAATTTCTACATTTTAACAGTAAGGAAAAGTTTTAAACTCAGGTTTCTAGTTTTGACCTTTTAAGCCTATGTGAAATTACCAAAATGCCCCTGCGGTGCATAGTATGGTTATAAATGATAAATTTCACATAGATGTAATACCCTACTGATATAACTTAGTTAATTAAGTATTTTTACTAATCAAATCAGACCTGAACCTCGGATTTATATTTGATCTCTTTTATAACCTTTTAAATGACTAAAATACCCCTTCGGGGCGTAAATTGGTTTTAAATTCATTTTGGGCATAACGGAAGGTATCTTACTGATATCACATCATATTTAAGGCATATTAACTTAGGAAACCTGTATATGACTCTTATGGGTACCCGTTACGCACGTTTCGCGTTTGGATCGGTTTATGTATCTAGTTTGCATAAAGTAACCGAAACGGGTCAAACCTTATCATTTTTCACCTCGAAATCCAGAATGTGTTTAGTTTACCCATATTATACAAGTCTCCAAACTTGTCAGGTCTAAATCACATTCTAATCTGGTCTACGCTTACTCTTGCATTTTGAACCGTAAACCTTTCCTTAAACTAACCGGTCTAAGTTAATACTTAAACAAGACCCGTTAGGAATCTAATAGGTTAATAAAAACCTTCGTTCCAGATTAAGAGCCCCAGTAGAAGTACTTGTGCTTGCTGATTATGATATACGGCTGAGTATAAATTGCATTTTAAGCTCAGGTAAAGACTCTTAACTTATTTTCCCTATACGGGCTTGGGATACGGTATTATAATAATACCGCTTGGTCGGGTATTGAATGTTTGATCGTATTGTGATTAAATTTTTGAGGTAACCCGCTTTAATCTGTATTGTTTGAAATAAAAGCCTTTGGGGGTTAATGACCATGTCCCGGATATCCTTGGCATCATTATATTATAAAATGGCCACGTCTTATGCACGGGGTGTAGGCGTACACCTGACAGTTGCATAAGGGAAACGGTATCTCACTCTCTTGTGGGCCTATACTTGTGGCGTATCTGTTAATCTTGACTCGGTTTCTACATCGGGCCCTAAATGTATAACGATCATGTAAATCTGTATACAAGATTATTTTTATATAATTGTCCCAAGTTATAAAAGTTTTGTGCCATGTGCAATCAAATCAATTTTCTAAAACATTTTCAAAATGTGTCAGTTAAGTTGTATTTACCAGTGTAAACTGACGTATTTTCCCAAAAGTTTAAGTGACAGGTACTATACATAATTGGCTGAGAGCTCAGGGCGTCAATAGGGAATCTCGCAAGTTCTAGATGCCTAAAGTCTGTTGAACAATGTTATCTTTCTGTTTTAAGATCCGCCTGTGGATCCAACTTACAATCCGTTGTAATAATTGATATTACTTTTGAATCGGATTGTAATATATTTATCTTTTGCTTCCGCTGTGCATTTAAATTGTGTTGTTTGACTATGATGATATCAACTACGTCACGATACTCCCCACCGGGCCCACCGGTGACACGTGGAAAATAGGGGTGTGACAGAAGAGTATCTTCTCCAAGAAGGTTCCCCACATTTCGCGCCAAAACTTCACAAAGCACAAATCACATCTCTCTTCTATAGTCCAGTACTCCACTTACTTGCATAAGAGCAACACTAGACTGGGGGACTTGAAGGGGTATGGTCCCAAAAACCTCGCGCAGACACATTGGACCATACCACAACTTCATCACAATAAGCTTCTTTAAGGGAACCGTGTGCGGCCGCGCACTGGTTCTAAAGAAGAGAACTTGAAAGAAAGCAGTTTTCAACGTCCGCGCGCCGAGATAGAAATAATATCACATCCTTGCGCGGGCTCGTGCAATGGAATAGATAGATGTGGGAACAAAACCCTAAAACATCTCCATGCAATTAAAACCAAGACTGAAGCAAAAGAAGTCCTTTTCTGTTATAACAGAATTGACACGTGACAAGAGGATAAGCGGTTACAGTTGTAACATCTTCTAGAAGACTTCATCGTGCATAAACCATTCAGTTATGACCGAATGGTGATGTGGCATCATCCTGGACACTCATCCAGGTCATGATGGCATTAACTTGGAGAAGGATCCACTCATATCCACTTTCCACGTGGCACCTCCCCAGCCGTTGATCTCGCCCACGATCCGTGTGCATAAACGTCAAGATGATGATTAACGGCAGGAGACATAACCGCTTACGGAAAATGCTTTCCATTATTATTTCCGTTAACAAACTTTCCCGCCTAAAGTCGGTTATAAATAAGACAACTCAGGTATAATCCCTCAAGTTACACTCACTTCACTTTCACTATTATTTCTTCTTCTTCTTCTTCATTGAGATCTGTACTTATTCTCACGCCGGAGGGTGGTCACGGAGAGAACCCCCATTCTCCCTGTGGCGAGTCTAACGATTGTTCGTTTTGCAGTTACCATTCGGAGAAGAAGCTCAGCCAAACCCCGAATCAAACGAGAGGACTTACCCTTTTATGCAGAACTAAACCCCTGGTCCGATTGATTCCGATCATTCGAGCCAGTGTTTCTTCAAGGAGTGGAGAGGATTTTAGAAAAGAAGGTAGAGAAGAGTCGAAAGGATTGGTCAGATAAGCTTGATGATGCTTTGTGGGCATTTCGTACCGCCTACAAGACACCGTTAGGTACTACTCTGTTCATGATTGTCTATGGCAAGGCGTGCCATCTTCCGGTTGAATTGGAGCACCGAGCGCTTTGGGCTTTTTAAACCGTGAACTTAGATCTCATCGAAGCGTCTAGGAAAAGGTATTTCCAACTTCATGAGTAGGAAGCCCTTAGAGATGCGGCGTATGAGTGATCTTGGAGTATAAAAGAGAAAACGAAAGCGTTGCATGATAGAAAGATTAAGGGATTGAAAGAGTTTAAAACCGGTGATAAAGTGCTTCTTTATAATTTGAGGTTTAAGTTGTTTCCCGGTAAATTGAAATCCAAGTGGGCGGGACCGTATGTTGTGAAGGAGGTGTTCCCGTATGGTGCGATTGAGTTGTATGATGGATCTAACAGAGGTACATGGAAAGTGAATGGCTATCGATTGAAACATTACTTAGGAGGGCCGATTGACAACACCGAGATGAGGAAACTCCTCTCGAAGATCTTCAAAACACCACCATTTAGAGTATTGAGAGCAATCTCAAGTGTAGAGTTTTGTATACTTTGTTTCGTGTCGTTGTTTGAGTCGTTTTTGTAGCTAGAGGTAATTTCCGTAGTGTGTCGTGTCTTTGTTTTGTGTTTTTGAGTATTTTACAGGAATCACAACCAACAAGGAGCGGAAATTGCGAAGAAAACAACGTTCTAGGTAAGTCCCAGTGTTAGAAAAAGTTTGGGATGGTTTTGGAAAGTTTGGGTAAGTATTGAAAAAATTCTAAGGCATAAAACTTGTTTTTTCCACGAAACATTCTGTTAAAAACAGGGTGTCACGTCGCGCCACCATCCATACCCTTTCTTCTCGCGCTACGTAACACCCTAGTCCACAAATCCCATTTGAACTGCCTTGTCGCGGTATGCCACACTGAACTGCCCAGGCCGTCGCGTAATGCGACGGCATTATTTGAACCGTGGACCTGAATCCTACCTTAGCGGCACGCGAGAGCCAGCCCCACTCAAGGCCGCGTGACGCGACGTTATATTTAAACGAGTTAAAATGCCCAGGTCTCTTGTCTTCCCGAAATTACAAAATAATCCTACCTCACGACACCCCCATCGCCGAATCACCCTTATTCAGCCATATCTACATCGATAAACCACCATTTTCCCCCATTCTTCGACCTATGTAATCGGAATTTGATTCCAAACAAAACCCACCAAACAGTTTGAACGTTTATCCGCTGATTCTCTTGATTTGGGGACATAATCATCACGAAAATTTTTAAAGTTTTCCTTGTAATTTCAGTGAATCCGGCATGTTATTCTCACTTTTACTCTCACATACATATTTGTCGAGTCATTTATGAGTCTTAGTTAGAGCTCTAGTGTCAGCTATAGGTGTTTATTTTGTTCGGGTTAGTCGAGTCGAGTCAGTGTCGAGTAGGTTTTATGGTATCTTTAAATGGGTACGGGTGGTTGTGGTTTGGTATTGAACACTGATTTGTTGATTTGATATGTTAATGCATTGCAAATTGAGTTCAGACCTTGTGTTTTGATATCCAGTTTCGAGTCATGTTCAGTATAGTCAAATGGGTGCGGATGGATGGTTTGGGGCTTATCGCACATTGCTTTGCTGATGTTTTTTGGTATGTTAATACATTGACGTAAAGTTTCAACCTTGCACATATTAAATCGGACAATTTTGACAAGATAAAAACTTCCTTTAACTAGGAGGACTTTTTTGAAGTTAAAATCTGTTTTGAACTAAAAAGCGGCTGAATTTAAGCAAGGCTAGACTTCAATGTCGGTTTGGTAGGCACTTGAATTTAATTGGGGACAATTAAAGTGCCAAGCTAGGGTGTCGTTTTAGTCTAGTTTAGTCATCCTGGGTTTACTTGCACGTACGAGTTAATTAGGCTCGCCCGTACTCAATCTCCATTCGGGCGAGTTTAGTTATTACTTAGCAACTGTAAAAAGGTAACCCGTCATTTTATTTTAATTTTATTTTCAGAATTAAACTGCGAATGAAATGCTATACGGTTATTCTAATTTTTTTTAGAAAAAAATTTTCAAAAATCCAAAAAATTAAAAAAAATTAAAAATACCAAAAATAGCTTGTGATTACTGATTATCTGCTTGTTTTGTCTTGTTGAATAATTGTTTTGCAGATATGGCAGCCGTAGGTAGTATTGCGGGAGGCTAGCGACAACCCTGGAAAAGGGGTCCGGGTCAAAGGCCGCGAGAGGAGCCTACATTGCAAGTAGATGCTCAGGATCCGAGACAAAGGAAAATCATATATAGTACTCCTAAAAGGATTCCGATTAGCAGAATAGATAATAGAGCCGACCACCCACTCTTGCAGTTTGAGCTGAATACGAATGAGTGAAACAGTGTGATAAACTAAAAACCACTGAGTTGTTACAGCATAGGACGATAGACTGAGGGTGGTTAGAGGAGATTGGTTCAAAGCAAGAGGTTCTGGATCTTTTGGGTCCGAAGTTGACAGAGATGATGAACTGTATAGATGATCAGTTTGAGGAGTTGGTTCTGGAATTTCATAGTACATGGAAGCATAAGGAAGGTAAGTTTGCCGAAGATAAGGCAGTATCATTCAGTTTGGGTAGACAGGTGTTTGAGATGAATATGGCCAGTTTTGCGGTCGCATCGGGTTTTTATACAGATGAGGAGGTACAGCAGTCGAGATTTTCTACGAGTTTGAGGGGAGCTTACTCGACTGATAGGGAGTGTAGTGTTGGAGCGGCAGAATTGCGCCGGTTTTGGAACACTATTTCTGACCATCCTTTCGCACTTACGAACCTTATCACCTCGGTTCGTAGCCCGATTTGTAGGTACGTTCTGAAGATCTTGTCTACTACTCTTGTGGGTCGGAAGTCTGGTGAGAACAAGGCGAATTGGATAGAAATATTTATTTTGATGTGTCGGGTGGAAAATAGGGAGATGAACCTTGCGACTGTGTTAGCTTCTTCGTTCAGTCGGGGACGTCGTGGTGGTCCATGGGCGGCATTGGCTATGGGACCGTATATCACGCGTTTGGGATTGAATTTAGGGGTGTTTATAAACCCCAGTTTTTACGCAAGGGTCTGACTACAGCTACTTTTGGGATAAGAGAATTGCAGCAGGCTGGGATTTTTTCGTATACTGAGCCGTACACATGGGAGGGGATTAGACAGGGGCCTTAGGTTCAGCCTTCAGCCACCTGAGGGACATCCAGCTGCGGATGTTATGGTACAGATCGAGCCCACACATCGCCAGCGACTACCACAAAGGCATGAGAGGCCTGCACCACAGTACCCTCGTAGGCAGCCACATCCTGAGCCACTTACTCTACAGTCTTTGTACGGATATATGGAGCAGAGATTTGATGATATTGAGCAGGTTATTCGGACGGGTCAGCAGAGGCAGGAAGGAGTTTTGAGGTACATTATGCATAAGATGAGTTTAGGAGTATCTGATTTCTTTCAGCCGGCTGCACAGGTTGCACCGATTGATGCAGGAGTTGTGGGTCAGCATGATACGGGGGATCCGGCTCCCACGTTTACTGTATACGGGGAAGGTAGTTCTGGAGCCGGTGGACATGCTACTAGTGAAGAAGAAGAGAGCGAGAGTGGAGAGGAATATTGTGGGGATGGCGAGGATGCAGCGGAGCCGATATTTATATCTTTTGTTTTATATTTTATGCTGTTTTAATCCTCATCCTTTGGTCTGTATTTATACTTTAAGTATTTGTGTAGAGGATTGGTCGGGTTGGTCAGTTTGTGGTAGTTGAACTAATGCACGTTATGGTTATATATTATCTTTTTGTATTTTTTGGTTATGATGGTTGCTAGGTTGATGTTCGTTGCCGCTTCCGTTCACGTGTACGATTTAGGAACTGTTTGCTGAGCGCATTCGGATTGGAGAGCTTATGTGGAAACGACTGGCACATTGACAGTCTCACATATCAGCTAAGTCATTTTCCCCTTGCATATTTTGTACATTTTATTTTATTCGGTATTTAGTTTAGTGGTAATTTTGGTAGTTTAGTATGTTTACATCCTTGCATTAGGGACAATGCAAATTTTAAGTGTGGGGATGGAACATTTGATTCATAGTTTAGTTCGTTAATTTAGTGTGTCGAGTCATAATAAATTAAAAAAAATACAAAAAAAGTTAAAAAATTGAAAAAATCCAAAAAAATTGAAAAATTTTGAAAATGTCTCTCGATTAAAGAAGTTTGCAAAATAAAAGCGGAAAATGATAGAAAAATCGGTTTTTGTTCGGGTGAAAATAATAATAGTAAGAGAATAAATTAAACCTGTGTCTAATTTGGGATGTGTGAGTAGGCTTGGCCCGGTTTTAGGTTCCTTTGAGCTAAAGTATACCTAATTGTTGATTTACTAGTGGGTTCTCATCTAGGAGAGGTAGTGAAGTCGAAACCGCCAATAATAGTATAAGGGATGCCGTTATAAGCTAAGATTGTTAGAATTTCTTATCATATCATGGAAAAAAAAGTAATAATAAAAAGACCTAGACTGAAAAAAAATTGGCAAGGCCTACGTAATCTGTGTTGGGGATAGTGACTCTGACTTGGAATACCTCTGGGATTGTTGAAAAATAATGCAAAAATACTGATGCCTATTGTAATCTCTCTCGGGGATGGTGACTCTGATTGGGAATGCCTTTGGGATAAGGTATGCACATTATAAAAAGTTCAAAAGAAAAAAAGAAAGAAAAAAAAAACCAAAAAACAAAAAAATATAATAAAGATTTGATGCTAAATTCTCTTGATCTTGGTATAAAACGGTAAGGAAATAGCCCAGTGGTTATTCCTTCTTTTCTATAAGCTTGAGGCGGGACTAGGTGAATCGACTAATGCTAGTGTGAGACCCTAGGTGAGTTGACCGAACTTTAATTAATATATACATGATAAGGGCTTGGATCCGGGTTTGGGTTTAAGAGGATCGAAATATTTGCAATCGCGGTTAACATGGGTGTTAATTTTAATTAAATAAACTAGCTTTTGTGCCCGAACATTAATTTGATTATGATTCCATTGCATAATTCTTTTTCGGGGACCGAAAAAATGTAAGTGTGGGGATATTTGATGTATTGCAAAATACATCCATTTATCGTGTTCAGTTTGTATATATTTCGTGTTCAAGTTGATTACTTTTAGTTAGAATTTCGTTACTTTGATTAATTTTGGTATTTCCAGGTCTTTGGTGCTGAAAGTGTCGAAAAACGAAGAGTAAACGGTTGGAAATTAAGTTGCAAAGGAGTTCGGATTGTTGCGTTGCTGAAACTGGACTTAAAATGAAGGTTTCTGGAAAAAGTGAGCTGTCGCGCTACGCGACAAGATGTGGAAATAGTGGTGGCGCCCCGCGGGGATTAAAAAATAATATATTGGTTGAATATGATCGTTGCGCTGCGCGACTTCAAGAGGATATACCCGTCGCGCGACGCGACGGGGTTATATGGCGGCAAATCCTTGTTACGTAATAGGGTTTCAATATAAATATATCCTAATCTTTCAAAACCCATAACTTACGAATCAAGAAGCTTGTGGACAAAAATTCAGTATCTTTTGGAGAGTTTTAGAGTTCTTGGAGCATACGGTTGAAGATACGAAGTTCGGGAATCATCCTTGTCGTGTATTCGCCATTCGGGTGTCTTCACTTTCGTCTCTTTATTTCCGTTATGTTTTGTTTTCTTGAAAATACTTTGTTTGTGATCTTTGTAATGACTTTGATCGGCTAGATTTTATGAACTACCTAGACGGATGAATGATTGTTTGAAGTTTTGGTTTTCATAATGGATATTCGATTTTTATGGATTTGTTTATGAATTGTAGGCGATTTATTGTATTGATTAGATGTGTTTGCATGATTAATTTTATTTGAATATTGTTTATTACTTCGCATGAATCTTGGTGACTGTCTTTATCACATAATAGAGTCGTGCTAGGTTTTAGATTTTGGTGAGTGTCTATATCACATAATAAATCTTTAATCTTTAGGGCTAAATTGCGCAATATACCTTAGAAGTAATACTCGGTAATCTTATAAAATTAAGTGTTCTACTAATTCTCAGTAGCTGAAAGGTGCAATATTATTGTTAGGTCTAAGTCATTAAACTGTAAGGTTGGAGCTTCATTAGGAGTAAACCTATTGGCTATTGTCTAACAAGTCTAATCAAGAAATCAAATTTACCCTAGGTTTAGTTCTCGAAAAGGAGTGAGCCTTGTAGGGTACTTTCATAAACCCTTTAGATGTCTTGAAAAGGAGTCTAATAACCGGTAATCGAAACAACTTCTAGGGTGCCATAAGTGTCTCTTGAAAAGGGTTAGGAGTCTTGTTCGGTATCCCGAAAAGTGAGAATATTATGATCCCGGTTCCTTATTGTTGGTGCATACATCTGTCGACTTCGTCTTGTATCAAGTCTTGTATTAGTATTGTTAGATCAGAGCACGTTGTACGAGAAAATGTCAAGTCATATGTTTGTAAATGCGGATTTCGCTCCAGAAGGTTAATTCCGCTCGAAATGACTTTAGACACTTTCGAGCGGAATCACGAGATTCTAATTCCGCTCCAACCTATTCTGATGTCTTTCGAGCGGAATCAGCAACCCTATATATAGTTCCTTCGAGCTAAATCATTGGAACAACTCTAGTTTCCGGTACCGAACTGCTGCCGAAGTGCCGTTTGACTGTAAAGCTGTGATATCATCAATACAAGGCAAATTTTAAGTGAATCAAGTTGTTATTCAAGTCCGTTTCTTATTTTCCGCATCTGAAACGGATAAGAGCTCATCTGATTGACTCGTTTGGGTCAGCACGCGATCCTACAAGTGGTATCAGAGCTCAGGAAGAAGAGTTCTTGCCAAAACAGCCTCATTTTCTGACTTCTACACCTTCTTTTTGAATCTGAACAAGTTTTAATGGTCAAAATCGGCTGAATTTTTCACAAATTGTATAAAACTACACATTAACAAACCCTTGAAAGTTTCACTACAAAATTCGGACTAAAAATGGTTGAAATGGACGTTCGAAGTGATTTCGCTCGAAAGCATACCTTGTGATTCCGCTCGAACTTGATATATCAATTGACTGATTCCGCTCGAAAACTGTAATTTCGCTTCAACTATTGCAGTGATTCCGCTCCAAATTGTTTTTGATTTCGCTCCAGGATACCAGATCAGATTTCGCTTCAAGTATAGTTCTAATTCCGCTCCAGACTATCGAATTCCAGATTTCGCTCCAAACTAAATCTGGTGATTTCGCTCCAATTGCTATTTCGCTCAAAATAGTGTTTTAGTGATTTCGCTTGAGACTAAGAAGTGTAATTTTGCTTGAAGTTGAGATTTTAGTATTTAGCTTAAATCTGAACTTGGTATTCCGGTTGAATAGTTTGTCATTGAAAAACGTGCTACTGAATCATGGCTGAAGAGTTTTACAATGCATTCGCGACACCTGTTGCCCCTGTGACTGCTGCTGAAACAGTGTATAGTGAGAATGAGACGGGTACTCATCAGAAACCACCGAAGCTGATGTACATTGAGGATTTTCAGGGTTGGAAAAACCGATTTGAGAACTGGGTTCAAGCTTACTGATTTGATGCCTGGTGTTCATTGTTAAAAGATTACGAGAGACCAAAGAATAAACGCGGGTTAGAAAAGGGTTTTAATGATTTTACAGAAGCTGACAAGTTGAAATACACAAGTGAAAAGATGATGATTACCATTCTTCAGCAAGCAGTTAAAGAAGATATTTTTGTGTTACTTCAACATAATGGAACAGCTAGATCAATTTGGGAGGCTTTGATTCAGAAATTCAGAGGGAGTGCTGATATGATCAAAAACAAAAAGGCCTTATTAAAGAAATCTGTAACACCTCGAAAATTTACGTCCTATAAGGTATTGACACGTGTCATAAGCTTGAACGTGTTAATGAATACTATAGAGGGACTAAAGTTGACAAACATAGAAAGTATGTGAATTCAAGGGTTTAAAATGTCAACAAGGGATAAATATACTTTACAGTAACTCTACATGATGCTAGTACCTTCAAACGAATGAATCATGGATCATACGGAACTAAATGTGGAAGAAAGTGAGAGATTACAAACTACAGGGGGTAAATGTGTCAACATGTTTAAGTTATACCTCTGAGTGACCCTTTAGCAAACCTGAGGCTTTGTAACGGTAAATTACGCTCACTAGAATGCACGATATAAATTTCATAAAGTTTTGTTATAAAATGAGAATGTTATGATCGAATTCGTACATGAGGGGTTGAAAGCGTCAACATTGAAAGTTATGACTTTTCGGGTAGTAACAAAGTAACCGAGGACTTAAGAATGTGGGTAAAAGTCTCGAGGCCCTTATACGTAATTAAAAAGGGCTCATAATGCAAAGTTACCCATTCGAAAAGCCAAGAGCCAAGCTGTAATAATTGAAAAGATTTGAAAATCTTACAGCAGGTCTCAGGCGGGCCGCGTAAAGGTTGTCAAGAGCTTATGCGGGCCGCGTGGACAGTAGGAAGATTTGGTTTCTGTCAGAGAGATTCAGACGGGCCGCGTAAAGGTTAGAAGGACTTTACGCGGGCCGCGTGAGATGCCCAGTTACATAAAAAGTTGGCAGCAGCACTGTTCAGCCTTGTAACCGACTTAAAACCATTATTGCTAAGCATGGGCGACCCCTAAACTATTCCTAGGCCTTAGGGGCACTTTTAAATGATCTGGGTACACTTGTAGACCTAGTTGTCATGATCTTATGCATCAAAGATCATTATATAAGGCCATTCATGTTGTAACAAATGATCACACCTCACTTCTGCATTTCTGGAGCTTCCTGGAGCTCAAGAGCCTTCTCTAAGCATCTCTGGTCGTTCATTAGACTTCAGTAAGTATGCTTAACCTTTCTTAGTTAAGTTTTTAACGGTTGACTTAATGATTAATCACTAATGGTCCAGTGATTAGTCGAATCAAAGGTAGTTATATGTTGGTAATTATGTGGGCATTAAACCCTTAAAAGGGCACCCTCTGATTCCCACTCTAACTAGTTCAAATGTCGGGTCAAAGTTGATTAGAAAAAGTCAACAGAATGCTAATTTTCGGATTAACGCATAATTAACAATGTAGATGGCATGTAACCTGTTTTATCACTCATATAACTTGATAATAAGTATTATAACTGGTCTAAGCTTGTTTGATCCGACAATTTTACTGTTTTGACCCGGTCCAGAACCGAAAGTCGCAAAACTTTGCCTTTTGCTTTGACTTCAGTTCTGACCCAATTTGGTATGACTTAGATATGCCTTAGGACTCCCTTAGGACCAGGTTACATGATGGTATAACCCTCTGTGACTGGTTCGTTGTTTGTCCGAGTCGTTTGCACATTTCCGTTATATGCTTAAACGTTGACCATAATGCCCTTTTGACCTTAAAATGAGAATTTTGGATATGTGAAAGGACAATAACCTTAGTTACTGATTTTTAAACATGTCCCTAAAATTTCATATCAATTCGAGGTCTAGAATAGGAGTTATGCTAAATAGCGCAATTAAGAAACTTTTATTAATTAAACGGCGCAATTAGCATAAAGCCTATCTAAACCCAAATTTCGACACCAAACCTTTTACACACTGATGTAATATAATATTTTGAGATTTTAAAGATTTTTAATTATTTTTAACATGCTCATAACCTAAGGTTATGGCGTTGATTCGGTAAATACCGATTATAACCTTTTCGGACATAAAATGAGTTCTACATAGTATTTTGACGCCAATCCAATTGCTACTGATTTTAAATAATAAATAGAGTATTTTGAACTATATAACCTGATCAGAAAACTCAGATTTTCTGTATAACCCGGAAATCGCTTAAAACGACTTTATACGCGTATTAAACGCATAGTTTGGATTGAAACCATTTTTGTCATAAAGACTTATTACCTACCGATGTAACTTGTTAAAACAAGTGGTTTTACTGATTACTTCAGACCCGAACATCAGAAATATAAATAATCTCTTTTATAATCTTTAAAATGACCAAAATACCCCTACGGGGCGTATATTGGGATTAAACTCGTTTTGGGCATAATGGAAGGTATCCCATTGATATCACAACATATTTAGAGCATATTAACTTAGGAAACCTATATAGTACTCTTACGGTTACCCGTTACGCTATTTACGCGTTCGGTGCGGTTTATGTAACTAGTTTACATGAATTAGCCGAAACGGGTCAAACCTTGTCGTTTTTATCTCAAAATCCAGAATGTGGTTGGATTACCCATATTATACAAGTCTTCAAACTTGTCAGGTCTGAATCACATTCTATTCCGGTCTTCGCTTAATCGTGCGTTCGAACCGTATCTTTCGTTGAAACACCGGTCTAAGTTTAGGCTTAATTAAAGACCCGTTAGGATTCTAATAGGTTGCTATGAACCTTCGTTCCAGAATAGGAGACCCGGTAAAAGCTACATGCACTTGCTTATTGTGATTTATACTTTGCAAAGGTAAATACTTTTAACTTATTTCCCTATATACGGGCTTGGGGTACGGTATATAAATTACCGCTTGGTCCAGCATTGAATCTTTAATCGATTAGTGGTTAAATCATTGATATGCTCTGTTTTGAAATGTTTTGTTTACTTAAAGCCTTTGGGGGGTTAATGACCATGTCCCGGATATCCCTGGCATCATTCATGAAATGGCCACGACCTAAGCACGGGATGTAGGCGTACACCTGCCAGCTGCATATGAAAAATGGTATCCCACTTAAGGATTAACCTTGCGGGTATTATACCTGTGGTGTGTCTATTAGTCTTTAACCCGGTCTACGGAACGGGCTACTGAACGCATAAGAAACATGTAATTCGTTTACAAGTATTATATTAAAATAATTATCCCAAGTTATAAAAGTTTGTGCCACGTGCACTCAAATCAATTTTATTAAACCTTTTTCAAAAGTGTCGGTTGAATGTATTTACCAGTGTAAACTGACGTATTTTCCCAAAAAGGTTAAGTGCAGGTACTATGCGAACTAGGCTGGCTTTCTCCTAGCGTCCTCAATAAGTCTCGCAAGCTTGGATGTCAACTGTTGAACAATATTTCCTATTTATTTTTGATCCCCCTGTGGATTATTTTCGACTGTTTGTGATACATGATATTACAATAACATTCGGTTGAAATATATCTATCTTTTGCTTCCGCTGTGCATTTAAATATTGTGTTGTTTGACTGTAATGTTACCAACTACGTCACGGTAATCCCCCACCGGGCCCACCGGTGAAATGTGTGGAAATCGGGGTGTGACAGGTTGGTATCAAAGCCAACGTTGAGTGAATTAAACACTAGCCTTTTGTGTTTAATCTCAATGACATAATTGCACATAATCGAGTCTAGACAAGAACTTAGGACATCCCGAATTGTTGCTTTGGTTTATCCTTTATTGTTTGTTGTTTATTTCAATTGTTTAATCAGGAAATATGCCACCGATAATCAGAAGAGGAGGAAGAGGCAAAGGGCCAATCACTACCCGCAACGATCATGAGGCAGGACCTTCGCACCTGCGAGCTCCTTCCACTACAATGAGTGCCGAACCTCAGAGGAACAGGAGGAACCTTTTTGAGCCAGCTAGACGATCTGTCTCACACAGTTCAACACCTTCTTACCGTCACTCTTTTGGGCCGCACTTGGAAAACGAACCTGATAACCCTCAACCATCATATATACCTCTCCAGCGATCCCTTTCGCACCACTCTTTTGGCGACCCTACTCCTGTCTTCCAGGGCCGGTTCAACCCGGCAAACTTTGTCCAAGAACTAGTAGGTTTTAACCCTCTAGGACCAGAGGACCATTTCTCCGAAGACAATGCAATGGACATGGACGAGGACACGGATCCCGTCGAGCCTGCAAGAGGTACCCCCAACCATCCCATCGAGATCTCTGATGGATCATCCTTCCATGGAACACCCTATCAGGGTCCAAACAGTTACCAAGCAAGGTTCAACCAGTGTGAGTGGTACTTTACACCCTCTCACCATTCATCGCCTCATGAGCAGCAACAGCAGCAGGATCCCTCCGAGGATTCGCATTTCGTGGCAGTTACGCCACCGCCTCCACCGCCACCAGTTCATCAAGCACCTCCAGATCCACCAAGGCGTAGGAGAACAGGCGCGCAGATGTCCACACGAGGAGGGGATTTTCACTTTAGCACCCCTCGCCACTCGAGTGGAAGTCATTATCCGCCACTGCCTGAGGACCCTCAAATGGGTGGACCTTCTAATCCACCTGCGGAGGTGAATTTTGCACCAGTTGCACCACCTCCGCCACCATTCGGCTATGATAACTCGATACCTACATACGCCGGTTCCACAGCATATAACCCGTTTGAGCTGCCAACTCACACCCACTATAATTATGCTGATGCCGACCCATAATTGGTAGCGGCCAACTACAACGCCCTTCATCCAGAAGGACCTTATGGAAATTCTTGGGGAATGGGATACTCAACTCATGGGTATCCAGTACCTGCTAGGCCTCCGGTGTCACACCCCCAAAATCCACCTGCGGAGTATCACCGCTTGGGAGCGTGACTGACCAGGATCAAGCCACCAATCATATAGAACAATATATATAGTAAAAGTAATTGCTATTAAACCAAACCAAATCCATATGAAAGGTGTTCCAAAACATAAGTAAGTTATCATTGTTTAGCGGAAGCGTATAAATAAAACCCATCATAATAAAGTATCAAATGTCATAGGTGTTTAACAAGACAATCACGATCCAAGCCCACAACGACCAGCTCCTCCCTGTGCAAGCTCCATGTATCTAACTACCTGCAAGGCATGTAACAGAGGATCAACAACTAGTTGAGCGAGTTCACAGAAAGTAAGTGTGTAATAGTAAGTTCATTGGTAACATGTGGCTCTACTGGGCCGATAGTACATTCTATAGATGGGGGCTTCCCATGTTGTATAACCACTAGACTATTCGTAACCAAAAGTGTTCTTCACAACCGAGAACAGTAGTATGTACAAGTTTTACGTAGGTATTACGTAAGTATCCTTCACAACCGAGGATAGTAGTACGTATAAGTATACGTATATTGTAAGTATGTGTCCTACACAACCGAGGACAGTGAGTAGCATAAGTATGTGTCCTGCACAACCGAGGACAGTGAGTAGCATAAGTATGTGTCCTGCACAACCGAGGACAGTGAGTAGCATAAGTATGTGTCCTGCACAACCGAGGACATTGAGTAGCATAAGTATGTGTCCTGCACAACCGAGGACAGTGAGTAGCATAAGTATGTGTCCTGCACAACCGAGGACAGTGAGTAGCATAAGTATGTGTCCTGCACAACCGAGGACAATGGTATGGTAGTCTAGTATTAGTGTCAGTACGAATCTATTCAACCTTATTCCTTCAATCCCATTCCCAAGCCCTGGGAATCCCATGCCTTAGTAAGAGTGTGAACTCACCTTGGTTTGCTCGGTATGCTATGCTCTAGGGTTTATCAAATGTCTAAGTCCGTTACACACGACCTAGGATATGTTGCACATGATACGATGTAAGTGTTTGCATCAAATTAGGGTTTGCAAATCATCGACATTCAAGCAGCTGTGTCTTGTGTGTTTATTGTGTACATGATGATATCACATAGAATGTTCACGCATGCAGAATCATACAGTTGCATTTAGTATCATACGCTTATACACATATAGAATCATACATCATGAAATCAGTTCATCGTATTCACAAAATTCATGCGTCACATCTTTGCGTTCACATTCCAGTCTAACATGGAGGTTAACATATTTGTCACTGTTAACATACTTCGTACATTCATCGGCGTTGATAAACTTAACAGTTTAACTGAGTTAGCGGCTTAAGAAAGTGACATACACATCTTATCAAGTTCAGCATTAAGTAATACACATTCAGGGCCTCATATTAAACACACATCAGAATCAGACAGGGCCTTGCCCTTCATAACAACTCAGACAAGTGTGGGGGGGGGGGGGTTTCCCCTGTTCAAAACTCGGATAGGACATGTGGGGGGGTTTAAAGGTCGGACAAAGGGGAGGGCCTATCAAAGTTCGGACCACGTGAGGAGGTAATAAAGGTCGGACATGGGGAGTGGGGGTTAAAACTCGGACCCCCATGCCTTCTTGTCAAAACTCGGACATCATGTCCTCACACCAAAGCTCGGACCACAACATAACAAGGAATTCGGACCAAAGGGGATGTGGGGAATTAAAAGTCGGACACCAATCCCTTGTCATCGGACAAACTAATCCCCCATTTGCAAAAAGTCGGACCCTTGCACTATCATTGAAACTCGGACAGCATGTCCCAGCCAAAACTCGGACCACCTCCTATGTTGAAAGGTCGGACATCACTTGGAATGAATGAAATTCGGACCCTTATACACAACATAAAAGTCGGACCCCTTATACACAACATAAAACTCAGACAATTAAAATCCAAAACTCTGAGTAAACATTAAGCGTGATTTCCAATCATTGCACAGAATCAAAGATCATAACAGTTACGTTTCAACAACAACAGTTACGTTTCAAAGATCATTCCAAACCCTAGTTCATGATTTTCATAGTGCAAGATCATATCAATCAACTGACACTTAACAACAACAATCATCATCAGAACAATCTATCAACCATACAACTAATCATCATCATCAATAGTTCAGAATCAATTCAAAATCACAGAAGTATCATATGAGAGCTAGGGTTTTCACATATTACAAGAATCAAGAATAAAAACAACAATCAAACATTAACAATTTACCTTGGATGATTCTAAAGAGAATGTGGAAACAGAAGTGATGAATGTCTTGCCAATGATTTGGTGATGATTGCCAGGGAATGTGAACTACGTGCTTGGATTTTTGTGTGTGGTTTAGTGAAGGATTAGGGTTAAGTATAATTAAATTTTCACTAATTACTCTATACACCCTGAATTATTATATTTTACACAAGCACACCATCTCACAACAATTTCACAGTTTCACCACCAAGTTCACATATTTGACAAGTCTATCACAATTAACAAACAACCATGCACAATCACACAATACGATTCATTGTATCAAAACGTATAAAATTCCATAGCAATCAATTGTGCAAATAATTAACTACACAAACAATGAACGTGCAATAAATGCGAAAAATAAATCTTGGAAACTTGAGTTGTCACATCCGGTTCAGCAGCCGTCGCAGCAGCCACGTTTTTCCCCACCAGAACAAGAAGAAATTCTCAACCGGTTAAACAGGGTGGAACGAGATTTTGAACAAGAGCGTAAGAACAACCGTGGATTCCTCAAAGGCCTAGCAAACCTGTTAAAAGGAAAGAAGAAGCGAGATCATTAGTCTCTATATGTACTATTGTACTTCCTATTTCAATCAAGTCCCTGCGTGGACATTTATTATGTATTTAGTCCCTGCGTGGACTTGTCTTTCAGTCCCTGTGTGGACATCTATCTTAGTATTTGGTCCCTGCGTGGACTTGTTTTCTGTTTAACCTCTACGTAGGTATTTCGTCTATTTAAAAGTCCCGTTTAGGGCAATGTGTACTCTTTTTAATATGTGTTGGAATGCTAAGTTTATAAATTTCATTTTGTCATTATATGCATAAATATATGGAATAAATAAGTCAAAAATCATTCCTTTTAAATTAATCTGCCTACCATATATTAAATAAAGAATCTTAATGGTATAACCTAGCCTTTGTGTCATTATAAGACCCGGCCAAGATGGTAAGACCTGATTAAGAGATTCAAATTCCTGTTAACCTCTGTAAACATGTTAACACTCTTGGCAGACGTGATTCGTTAAAATCACACGCGTCATTCTTACATAAGGATCCTTCAAGGGATTCCAAACCCTAACATTAATGATCTATAAATCATGGGTTTAAATCATCAATTAAGATGATCACATATCAAGCATCCATTAGTGATGTAGTGCCTACGGGCCATATTCATTGTCATATAAGACAAAAGACAGTAGTAGTCTATGACTCCCTGTCAGAAGAGGGTAAAGAACTATGTTCAAACCTACATGCCTTGATTCTCTGAAATCATGGCTTATAATTTAAAACGTCCCTGTGACTAGGCTTTTGTGCCACTAATAATATTGTTTATAAATTAGGATAAGTTATATTAAAATCCTAATGTGAGTAACAAATTAACCAAATATGGTCTATGTTTACCATGGTTAATGAATTGCCAAAAAGGGCAATTCCATAATAAACTCCCGAATTTATCTTTGTCATTATCTTATGTAACAGTTCAAGATAAAATGGCTGACTCGGATGAAATAAATAGTCACCCAAAGGAGAATCAGAATGATGCCCGAATTAATATAGCAGGGGCGGAACTCCAAGCATTAATTGACAATGTTGTTACCAAAGCCTTGGATAGGCAGTATAGTGAGTCGAGCGGGACTCGGAGTAGGACCCGATCCGCGCCGCATTCTAAGCCCAAGACTCATTCCGAGGCACATAGCAAGCCTCTCTCCAAGAAGGAAGAACCAAAGAAAGATGATGACGATCGTCACCCTTCAAACCATCATAGTGTCCCGTCTCAAAAAGTCGTGCTGAATCAAGGACCCCGTGATAAGGGTTGCTCCTACAAATACTTTATTTCATGCAAGCCCCGGGATTTTACAAGGGAGAAAGGAGCAATAGACTGCATGACATGGTTGGATGTGATGGACACGGTGGTTGATATCAGCGGGTGCGCTGAAAAGGATGTGGTAAAGTTTGTTTCTCAATCGTTCAAGGGTGAGGCCTTAGCCTGGTGGAGATCATTGATTCAAGCTACTGGAAAGATTCCACTGTACGGTATGACATGGGAACAATTTGTTGCCCTCATCAGAGAGAACTACTGCCCTCAGCATGAGGTAGAGAAGATTGAGTCTGATTTTCTGTCGTTAGTGATGAAGAATCTGGATTGCCAAGCTTACCTTACGAGCTTTAACACGATGTCAAGATTGGTTCCTTATCTGGTGACCCCGGAACCCAAAAGAATAGCTCGTTTCATAGGGGGCTTAGCTCCGGAGATTAAGACAAGTGTAAAAGCCTCTCAGCCAGCTACATTCAGGTCAGTAGTTGATATATCCTTATCCCTCACGCTGGATGCGGTCAGGCAAAGATCGTTGAGGAACAAGGATGCCGAGAAAAGGAAGCATGATGATGATGACAACTCGCGTCGGTCAAATAAGAAGCACTGAGGAAACAATGACCACAGGAAAGGATCTGGTTCAAGGAAAGATGGGCACCAATCTGGAGATAAGCCCAAGTGTAAGACTTGCCAGAAATACCATTTTGGGAAGTGCAGACTTGACTCAAGATCCCAATCTCAGTCGAGACATTGTGGGATTTGCAAATCCACGGAACATAAGACCCTGGAGTGCAAGAAACTGAAAGACGCGACATGCTACAGTTGCAACGAGAAGGGGCACATTAAGACAAATTGCCCAAAGAATGCAAAGAAAGCTGACGAAGGGAAGAAGACCAGTGCTAGAGTCTTCAGAATGGATGCAAAAGAAGCTGTGCAGGACGACAATGTGATCACACGTACCTTCCTTATAAATGATGTCTATGCAAGAGTACTATTTGATTCAGGAGCTGATAAATCTTTCGTAGACAATAAGTTTTGCAAATTGTTGAATTTACCTGTTAAGACCTTAAGTGTGAAGTATGAGGTGGAACTAGCTGATGGCACCTTAGAAACTGCCTCAACCATATTAGATGGATGCTTCATATCCATTAAGAATCATTCTTTTCCGTTGTCCCTACTTCCTTTGAAGTTAGCCGGTTTCGACATAGTTTTGGGTATGGACTGGTTATCTCATAACCAGGCCCAGATTATCTGTAATAAGAAGCAAGTGGTGATCAAGACTCCATCTGGTGAACCACTTACTATTCAGGGAGATACCCAGTATGGACTGCCTGAGCAAGTGACTATGCTCAAGGCTTCTAGATGTTTGAAGAAGGGTTGTGTCATCTACATGGCACAAGTAACTATCGATGAGCTGAAACCCAAGATTGAAGATATCTCTGTTATTTCTGAATACCCTGAAGTTTTTCCTGAAGAACTACCTCGTTTACCCCCAGATAGGCAAGTGGAGTTCAGGATTGGCATTATTCCTGGGGCAGCACCTGTTGCAAGAGCACCCTACAGATTGGCGCCAACAGAGATGAAGGAATTGAGAACACAACTGGATGAATTGCTAGCCAAAGGTTTTATTAGACCTAGTTCGTCTCCTTGGGGAGCACCAATCTTATTTGTCAAGAAGAAGGATGGATCGATGCGTCTGTGCATCGATTACCGTGAGCTTAACAAGGTCACTATCAAGAATAAGTATCCATTACCAGGATCGATCATCTGTTCGACCAACTTCAAGGGGCAAGCTACTTCTCTAAGATTGATCTGAGATCAGGTTATCACCAACTGAAAGTTAGAGATGAAGATGTACACAAGACTGCATTTAGGACTCGTTATGGTCATCACGAGTTCCTAGTGATGCCTTTTGGGCTCACTAATGCACCAGCGGCATTCATGGATCTGATGAACCGTGTCTGCAAACCATACTTGGACAAATTTGTTATCGTCTTCATTGACGACATTCTGATTTACTCAAAGAACCAAGCTGATCATGAAAAACATCTTCGATGTATTCTTTCACTACTTCGACAGGAGGAGCTTTACGCCAAATTCTCTAAATGTGAATTCTGGCTTCGAGAAGTCCAATTCCTTGGACATATGGTTAGTGAGCGTGGTATCCAAGTGGATCCCGCTAAGGTGGAAGCTGTCATGAATTGGCAAGAGCCGAAGACGCCCACAGAAATTCGCAGCTTCTTAGGATTAGCAGGATATTACAGGCAATTTATTGAAAATTTTTCAAGGATTGCTGCACCCCTAACTTCTTTGACTAGAAAGAATGTTAAGTTTAACTGGGGTCCTAAGCAGCAAGAGTCCTTTGATATCCTTAAGCAGAAGCTAAGCAATGCACCTGTGTTGACATTACCTGACGGGATAGAAGAGTTTGTAGTATACTGTGATGCATCACACACCGGGATGGGGTGTGTGCTTATGCAGAAAGGCAAGGTTATTGCCTATGCTTCATGTTAGTTAAAGGTGCATGAAAAGAATTACACCACCCATGACTTGGAGTTGGGTGCCGTTGTATTCGCACTGAAGCTATGGAGGCACTATTTATATGGCATCAAGTGTGTGATCTGTTCTGATCACAAGAGCCTCCAGCATCTGTTCAACCAAAAGGATTTGAACATGAGGCAGCGGCGATGGATGGAGACTTTGAATGACTATGATTGTGAGATAAGATACCATCCTGGCAAGGCGAATGTAGTCCCCGATTCCTTGAGTCGAAAGGAAAGAGTAAAGCCTATTAGAATCAATGCCAAGAGTATTAGAGATAAAGAATAGTTTGAATGAAAGGTTGTTAGCTGCACAGAAGGAAGCTGTGCTAGAAGCTAACTATCCTAATGAAAAGCTAGGAGTAACTGAAGAACAGTTATCCTATGGGAAGGACGGAATTTTAAGGTTAAATGGATGAATATGGGTTCCAGTTTATGGAGGACTACGAGATGTTATCCTCCAGGACGCCCACAGTTCCAAATACTCCGTTCATCCTGGAGCTGGCAAGATGTACCAGGATTTGAAGGCAAACTTTTGGTGGATAGGCTTGAAGAAGTCTATAGCTACCTATGTAGCTAAATGTTTGACATGTGCGCAAGTCAAAGCTGAACATCAGAAGCCGTCAGGTTTGCTGCAACAGCCTGAACTTCCCACATGGAAGTGGGAAATGGTGACGATGGATTTCATCACCAAGTTGCCAAAGACGAGGAAAGGAAATGATACGATATGGGTAATAGTTGATAGGTTGACTAAGTTAGCACATTTCCTACCCATTAAGGAGACTTATAGCTCCGACATGTTAGCCCAATTGTACGTAGATAAGATTGTATCTCTACATGGCATGCCTGTGTCTATTATCTCTGACAGAGATACCAGATACACGTCACGTTTTTGGAAAAGTTTCCAACAATCTTTGGGCACGCGCTTAAACTTCAGTACGGCTTACCATCCTCAGACGGACGGACAGAGTGAGCGTACAATCCAAACCTTGGAAGACATGCTTCGTGCATGTGTGATTGACTTAGGTGGTAGTTGGGATAACCACCTGCCATTAATCGAGTTCTCGTATAACAATAACTACCATACGAGCATCAAGGCTGCGCCTTTCGAATCCTTGTATGGTAGAAAGGGCAGAACACCCGTTTGTTGGGCAGAAGTGGGAGATGTCCAGATGTCAGGACCTGAAATAATCTTTGAAACGACGGACAAGATTGTCCAGATTCGTGACCGTCTGAAAGCTGCCCGAGATAGGCAGAAAAGCTACGCAGATTTGAAGCGTAAACCTTTTAACTTCGAGGTAGGTGACAAGGTGTTGCTTAAAGTATCACCCTGGAAGGGAGTGATGCGATTCGGTAAGAAAGGCAAGTTAAGCCCGAGATACATTGGACCCTTCGAGATCATCGAACGTGTCGGATCGGTTGCCTATATGTTAAACTTACCAGAAGAGCTCAGTGGGATTCACAATGTTTTCCACATCTGCAATCTGAAGAAGTGTTTCGCTGATGAATTACTAGTTATACCGCATACAGATGTACACATAGATGAGAGCTTGAAGTTTGTTGAAAAACCTGTGTCGATCGAGGAACGACAGGTTAAGAAGCTTTGAAAGAAGTATATACCGATTGTAAAGGTTAAATGGGATGCCCGTAGAGGTCCCGAGTATACGTGGGAGGTAGAATCCACAATGCAAGAAAAGTACCCTCAATTGTTTCAGTAAATCTCGAGGTCGAGATTTCTTTTAAGGGGGTGAGGATGTAACACCTCGAAAATTTACGTCCAATAAGGTATTGACACGTGTCATAAGCTTGAACATGTTAATGAATACTATAGAGGGACTAAAGTTGACAAACATAGAAAGTATGTGAATTCAAGGGTTCAAAATGTCAACAAGTGATAAATATACTTTACAGTAACCCTACATGATGCTAGTAACTTCAAACGAATGAATCATGGATCATACGGAACTAAATGTGGAAGAAAGTGAGAGATTACAAACTACAGGGGGTAAATGTGTCAACATGTTTAAGTTATACCTCTGAGTGACCCTTTAGCAAACCCAAGGCTTTGTAACGGTAAATTACGCTCACTAGAATGCACGATATAAATTTCATAAAGTTTCGTTATAAAATGAGAAAGTTATGATCGAATTCGTATATGAGGGGTTGAAAGCGTCAACATTGAAAGTTTTGACTTTTCGGGTAGTAACAAAGTAACCGAGGACTTAAGAATGTGGGTAAAAGTCTCGAGGCCCTTATACGTAATTAAAAAAGGGCTCATAGTGCAAAGTTACCCCTTCGAAAAGCCAAGAGCCAAGCTGTAATAATTGAAAAGATTTGAAAATCTTACAGCAGGTCTCAGGCGGGCCGCGTAAAGGTTGTCAAGAGCTTATGCAGGCCGCGTGGACAGTAGGAAGATTTGGTTTCCGTCAGAGAGATTCAGACGGGCCGCGTAAAGGTTAGAAGGACTTTACGCGAGCCGCGTGAGATGCCCAATTACATAAAAAGTTGGCAGCAGCACTGTTCAGCCTTGTAACCGACTTAAAACCATTATTGCTCAGCATGGGCGACCCCTAAACTGTTCCTAGGCCTTAGGGGAACTTGTAAATGATCTGGGTACACTTGTAGACCTAGTTGTCATGATCTTATGCATCAAAGATCACTATATAAGGCCATTCATGTTGTAACAAATGATCACACCTCACTGCTGCATTTCTGGAGCTTCCTGGAGCTCAAGAGCCTTCTCTAAGCATCTCTGGTCGTTCATTAGACTTCAGTAAGTATGCTTAACCTTTCTTAGTTAAGTTTTTGCTTAGTTTTAGCTTAAAAGTCAAACCATCGTAATTAACGGTTGACTTAACGATTAATCACTAATGGTCCAGTGATTAGTCGAATCAAAGGTAGTTATATATTGGTAATAATGTGGGCATTAAACCCTTAAAAAGGCACATTCTGATTCCCACTCTAACTAGTTCAAATGTCGGGTCAAAGTTGATTAGAAAAAGTCAACAGAATGCAAATTTTCGGATTAACGCATAATTAACAATGTAGATGGCATGTAACCTGTTTTATCACTTATATAACTTGATAATAAGTATTATAACTGGTCTAAGCTTGTTTGATCCGACAATTTTACTGTTTTGACCCAGTTCGGAACCGAAAGTCGCAAAACTTTGACTTTTGCTTTGACTTCAGTTCTGACCCGATTTGGTATGACTTAGATATGCCTTAGGACTCCCTTAGGACCAGGTTACATGATGGTATGACCCTCTGTGACTGGTTCGTTGTTTGTCCGAGTCGTTTGCACATTTCCGTTATATGCTTAAACGTTGACCATAATGCCCTTTTGACCTTAAAACGAGAATTTTGGATATGTGAAAGGACAATAACCTTAGTTACTGATTTGTAAACATGTCCCTAAAATTTCATGTCAATTCGAGGTCTAGAATAGGAGTTATGAAAAATAGCGCAATTAAGAAACTTTTATTAATTAAACGGCGCAATTAGCATAAAGCCTATCTAAACCCAAATTTCGACACCAAACCTTTTACACACTGATGTAATATAATATTTTGAGATTTTTAAAGATTTTTAATTATTTTTAACCTGCTCATAACCTAAGGTTATGGCGTTGATTCGGTAAATACCGATTATACCCTTTTCGGACATAAAATGAGTTCTACATAGTATTTTGACGCCAATCCAATTGCTACTGATTTTATATTATAAATAGAGTATTTTGAACTATATAACCAGATCAGAAAACTCAGATTTCCTGTAAAACCCGGAAATCGCTTAAAACGACTTTATACGCGTATTAAACGCATAGTTTGGATTTGAAACCATTTTTGTCATAAAGACTTATTACCTACTGATGTAACTTGTTAAAACAAGTGGTTTTACTGATTACTTCAGACCCGAACATCAGAAATATAAATAATCTCTTTTATAATCTTTAAAATGACCAAAATACCCCTACGGGGCGTATATTGGGATTAAACTCGTTTTGGGCATAATGGAAGGTATCCCACTGATATCACAACATATATAGAGCATATTAACTTAGGAAACCTGTATAGTACTCTTACGGTTACCCGTTACGCTATTTACGCGTTCGGTGCGGTTTATGTAACTAGTTTACATGAATTAGCCGAAACAGGTCAAATCTTGTCGTTTTTATCTCAAAATCCAGAATGTGGTTGGATTACCCATATTATACAAGTCTTCAAACTTGTCGGGTCAGAATCACATTCTATTCCGGTCTTCGCTTAATCGTGCGTTCGAACCGTATCTTTCGTTGAAACTAACCGGTCTAAGTTTAGGCTTAATTAAAGACCCGTTAGGATTCTAATAGGTTGCTATGAACCTTCGTTCCAGAATAGGAGTCCCGGTAAAAGCTACACGCACTTGCTTATTGTGATTTATACTTTGCAAAGGTAAATACTTTTAACTTATTTCCCTATACGGGCTTGGGGTACGGTATATAAATTACCGCTTGGTCCAGCATTGAATCTTTAATCGATTAGTGGTTAAATCATTGATATGCTCTGTTTTGAAATGTTTTGTTTACTTAAAGCCTTTGGGGTGTTAATGACCATGTCCCGGATATCCCTGGCATCATTCATGAAATGGCCACGACCCCTAGTTCGCATACCTGCACTTAACCTTTTTGGGGTGTAGGCGTACACCTGACAGCTGCATATGAAAAATGGTATCCCACTTAAGGATTAACCTTGTGGGTATTATACCTGTGGTGTGTCTATTAGTCTTTAACCCGGTCTACGGAACGGGCTACTGAACGCATAAGAAACATGTAATTCATTTACAAGTATTATATTAAAATAATTATCCCAAGTTATAAAAGTTTGTGCCATGTGCATTCAAATCAATTTTATTAAACCTTTTTCAAAAGTGTCGGTTGAATGTATTTACCAGTGTAAACTGACGTATTTTCCCAAAAAGGTTAAGTGCAGGTACTATGCGAACTAGGCTGGCTTTCTCCTAGCGTCCTCAATAAGTCTCGCAAGCTTGGATGTCAACTGTTGAACAATATTTCCTATTTATTTTTGATCCCCCTGTGGATTATTTTCGACTGTTTGTGATACATGATATTACAATAACATTCGGTTGAAATATATCTATCTTTTGCTTCCGTTGTGCATTTAAATATTGTGTTGTTTGACTGTAATGTTACCAACTACGTCACGGTAATCCCCCTCCGGGCCCACCGGTGAAACGTGTGGAAATCGGGGTGTGACAAAATCATTTGACATGTTTACTGCGTTTGATCATGAAACAACAAAGCAGACCATTGATAGATACTGTCATCTGGTTCCGGAAATGGGAAGAATGGATATTCAGAAAGAAGATGATGAGTGGGTCGATAAACTAGCTGAGGCTTTACCACAGCATAAGTGGGGAACTTATTTGATGGTTGTGAAACTAACGAGAAAATCCGAGAGTATGAATTTGGCACAATTTATTCAGAAGATTGAAGAACAGGAGCTGGATATTCAAAAGACAGTTATCATGACAAATCCAAATGCAAAACAGGATGTCAGTTTGTACTACAGAGGAAACAAGTTTGAGGCTACCCCCAGCCAGAGTCCAAAGACTAGTACGACTTTTAGTGCTGATGGTTCTTCAAGTCCAATTGCTAGCACTACAACTCAAAATGGTGGATATACTTCATCATTCTCAAGCTTTGATCCAAACAGCAACACACCTAGCCCTCAGAAGCAAAATTCTACAAATATGCAGTGTAATGTGACCTTGAACATTCAGAATGGACAACATCTATCTCCTAAAATGGCTAAGCGACACATGGCATCTCTTGTCGCCATGTTAGAGTCGTATGAAAGCTTGATTGCAGGAAGAATTGGTAATCCTATGCTCACGAAAGAAGATTACGACCAGATCGATGCAGAAGAACTTGAGCTGATTGATGTAAAGTGGTGTTTGGCTAGTGCCTGCAGGAGAGCTGAAAAATTTCAACAAATCACTGGCAGAGATGAGTTTCGAGGAATGGCTACCTCTCCACTGGGTTTTGACAAGTCAAAGGTTACCTTTTTCCGATGTAAAGGAAAAGGTCACTTTAAACGAGAGTGTAAAAACCAAGAATCAACTGGGAGTCAAGATAAGAGCAATTATTATCAGAAATCAATCTTTCATCAGATCGATCAACAACCTCAGCAAAAGGATAAGAAAACTGCTCATGGGAAAATGATCGAAGAAGCAAATAAGAAAGCTTATTATGGTATAATAGATCAAGGTGATGAGTTTGTTACAGAGGGATTTAGCTGGGACAAGTATCTACCTGGTGTGACTAGACCTGATGTGGCTCTTGTTACCAGAATTTTGGGTGAAAATGAAGATTGTCAGAAAAGAATTCAAATATTTCCAGATCTAGGAAGTGACATTGATACTGATGATGAGGAAGAATAGCTTAACAAATGTAGAAAAAGTATTGATCCTGACACCTTTAATTTTTTCTATGCAGATAAAGTTGAGATGCTGAATCAAAAGAAGATTGCCTGTTTGAAGAGAGAGCTAGAAGCAGCAAAGTTACTCGCTGATGAAAAGGCCAAGACAGAAGCTGGAGAAAAAAAAGTTGAAGCAGTTACTGAGAATGCAACAGAAAAGATTGTTGAAGTGGAGAAAGTGGTAGAGAAAATAGTTGAAGTTGAAAAAATTATCGAAGTAGAGAAGATTGTAGAAATTGAAAAGATTGTTGAGATAGAGAAAGTTATTGAAATTGAGAAACCTGTTGAGATTGAAAAGATTGTCGAGGTTGAAAAGATAGTTGAAAAGGTGGTTGAGGTTGAAAAACCATGTTTGAAATGTTCAGAATCTTGCAAAGCTTGTGAAGAGAAAGACAAAAAGATTGCTGAGTTACAGAAAATGAAGGAATATTTACTGTCTGATGTGAAGTATGTGAAGGAATCGTACGATGTGCTGAACAGGACAATTGATAGTCTGAAAAAGACAAATTCTGAAATAGAGAAAGCTAACGACAAAATAAGCGCAACATTAATGACAAAGCAAAACGTCATCAATGATTATATTGAAGATTGTGCTAAGCTGGAGAAGGAGTTGGAACTAGAGAAGATCGAGAGTGAAAGAATTAAACGATTACTGTTGAGTTATACTACTTGTGATTATTTGATTGATCGTGTTTATCCTACTGTTGCAGGTCTTGAGGCTTTCAAGAAAGAAAAGACTGAAGATACTGATACTGGTAAGAAACCAAGTGTCAAGTATAACAGATGTCCGCCTCCTATCTTTAAGAGTTACTCCCCCAGGAAACCAAATGAGCAACGGGTAGACAAGGCTCTAAACATCAAATTAAAGTCTGAAATCACTGATGAATTACCAGACAATATTGATGTCACATTCACAGCGTCTGACACTTATCATGAGTCTGAGTTAGTTAAGAGAGTTGTCGATCAGGTGTTGGATATGGATGAAGAGTCAAAGTCGGAGTCTAAGTCAGATAGTTCGAGTTCGTCTGAGAAGAGTCCGAGTTCACCGGTTAAGAGGGTTTACAATAAAGAATTCCAGTTATCAAAATCTAATTTGAATGACGGATCAGTCAAACTAGCATATACGTTGAATGATTCAGACAAATTATATTCTGATGAGGAATTCCCAATAAGAAGTGTAAAAACTAAACTGATCAAACAGGTTTTCAAATTAACAGAAATTAATATTTCTGAAATAAAAGATTTAAATCTTTCTGAAAAACCTAAACCTTACACTTCAAGGATTCAACAAAGAGTAAACAAGAAAATGGGTTATGGTTGTGGTTATAGTTTCCAAAAGAAACCAAACCATAATGGTAACCTCAAAAAGAAAGGTCTTCGTTTTAATTCGTCGGAAAATTATAAAAATCAGAAAACTTATAAACCAAAAACAAAATTTGTTGCAGGAGGAAGTTCAGAGGATGAACAGAAGAAACCTTTCTGGAAACAGTCAAACCAGGAGTTTCTTGCTGAAGTGAAGAAGAATGTGAGAAAGTTTGCTTAAAGAGTTGACAGAAGAACCTGTTTCAAATGCCAGGAAGTTGGACACATAGCTTGGAATTTCCCCAAGACCAACTACCAAAAACAGGGAGTTTCTTCTAACTCTGTTTTGAGAAAGACTTGTGTTGATAAGAAAGAACAACCTGTGAAAAATGTTAAAAAGTTTGATAATTCTATTTCTGAGGAAGGAGAAAGTTCAAAAAAGTTTTACAAAAGAAGAGGTGATTTGAGTAAACAAAAGTGGGTGGTTAAAACAGATAGTTGTTCTAACAATGAATCTGATTCCATAAAATCAGAGGAGTCATTAGTTGAGAAAAAGATTGTGGTTTCCGTTCCAAAAATGAACGATGAAAATTTCCCGTCATTGTCAAAGGAAAATTTGATGTCAAAAGTTGGAAAGGTAGAGATCTCAAATCAATTCTTCGCTGATAAGGGAGAATTTGATGTTGAGAAGGCTTTCAAAGGGAAAGTCAAACATATTTTCGGTAAGATGGTTGACACGAAGGTAAAGGGTGCCAAAGAATTTTACAAATCAAAATGTTGGTGGGATAGATGTGTACCAAAATCACCCAAGGCTGGTCAGGCTTAGGTGGACATTATGTTTGATTAAACACCTGACTTGCCGGAGCCCCCAGGTTGGTAAGAGTGGAGCAGGAATCGGCATCATTCTTGAAATGTTTGTTTGGTAAATCTACAGGTGATATCTTTAAATTGTTATATTTTGATTTTTACAAGTGATTATGGTTGGTGAGTGAACCTATATGTGGTTGAAAGAGGTTTTCATTGACAAGTGGTTAATCAAGGTCATTAAGTTGAACTTGATTGGACCATACTTACAAGTGGTATTTTGGAGAACAAATGATGAGTTTATCCCCTAACCTACAAGTGGTTTGAAAATCAACAAAACTAATTTTCTGGAAAAACCATTTGATTAAAACAAACTTAAGTGTTTTGAAATCACAATGGGAAAATAGTTTGTTGTGAGGGGGAGTTATGATTGTTTATGCCGAATGGATGGCGATTTGAAGTGATTTGATATCAGTTGTCAATTTGTTTGTACAGTTTGTTTTCAAATTTTCCTTTAAATGTGTTTGCATTTTAGGGGGAGTAAAAATTTAACAGAAAATCCAAAAACATTAGAAAATTTGAAAAAACCAAAAACATGATAAAATCAAAAATGAGTTTTGTTGTATAAAAGAGGAAATAATAGTACATCAGTGGACGATCACGGCATGCTAAAGAATTGGAAAGTTAAATAGTGATAAACGGTCTTACTGATGATGTGTCAGCAGGTTTTTGCACATTTAATAGATTGTGACGAGATATAAACCCAAATTTCAAACTTGCTTAATTCGTGGGTAACATCTCTCGGATAAATGGGTAACCCCCTAAATCTTGTTTGAAGGACCCCTCTTTCTGAGATACTAGGTCTTTATGCTTAATGATATCTGGGGTATTATCTCGGGACTTCTGATTTTGCGGAAGCAATGGCCTAGTCTCCGGAGAATACTTTTCGCTTGCTTGAAATATAGCGCCGCCCTCAACATAAATGATGAGACAATAAAATTGCTAATCTATGCTGTTGTAAAAAAGATCCTCTAAAGGGGACCCACCAAAAGTCGAGCCGTCATCTCTCTTCTGAACGGAAGTTCTGACCTGAGCTCTCACGGTTTCGCATCTAACCCCTTACAGATATCATTTAGGTATACTCACCTGTAAGACTGAATATTGGGATCTGGATACGGGAGTATATTCTGAGGTGGGACACACGAATAAGTTTAAGTCTCTAAAACACTAATTTCGTATCTCGAAACAGTTGAACTTTGTGTGAAAATTTAAGTGGATCAGTATACTGACAATATAAGTGGATTGTTTAAAACTTAAAATGATTAAAGCTTAACGGTGTTGGTGATTTGTCTCAGAAACTGATATGATCCTCTTACACAAACTCACAAAAATATTGTATGTAAATATTTCTTTACTGCATTTCATTTCGGTTATTTCATAAAATTCCAAAAAGATTTTTAGTGTGTTTTAGCAAAAATTTTGAAAAATCCAAAAAGATTTTCGTCAACTGATATTAAAGAGCTGATTTTCAAAATTCCGAGTGCTGAACATGATGAACAGGTTTGGGAGAATGTGATTGAAAAGTTTTGAAGTAAAAAAAAGTGTAAGGTCCTAAAGTGTGAGACTGACGCATCAAATTAATACAACGGGCTGTGGTTACGAACTGGGCCTTACTGAGTTAGTTTATATTAGGTTGTGGACCTTTATAGGTCACTTGGGCCAAGCTTTAGGCCGTGTGGGCCAAGCAGGCCCAAAGGGAGCCCATGTAGGGAATTGGGCTTGTCTATGTATATAAACAAGTTTCTAACTTGTTTTTAGGTTTGAACCTCTGGGATCCTCCATGTTATAGAAATTCTAGAGTCATAGAGTGGGAGGCGATTTGGTTGTGAAAAAGCTTGTACTAGACGATTTTGCTTTGATAGTAATAGAATCGTGTGCAAGTGTTGAAAGTGATTCGGTGTGTTCTTCGTATTTGGTTCGTATTTTCATATTTCTCGGTTTATTCTTGAATCACATCAAGTTTGGATTCCGCACAAACTTGGTGTTGTTTGATATCATTGAAAGATCCGTTTTACGGGACTTACAAGTGGTATCAGAGCTATTAGAACCTGTTTCTAGGCTTGGTGTGATATCAAAGATTCAAGTTTTTCGTTATTTTTGGTTCGCTGTTCTTCGCGTTCTTCATGATTTTCATCGGTTTTTATTCAAAATTATCCTATTCTGCTTGTTCGATTTCTATTTAAAGTGTTTAAGGGATAAAGTTGAATTTAAAAAATCGTATTTTGAAATATCTTAAATTTAGAAAGTTCCCAAATTTTCGAAAACTTCTGGTTGACAATTTTTTTTAAAAAATTCTTGTTTCCAAATTTAAGAATAAAAGATAAACATTGGTTGACCAGATCCTTTTTTCAAGTCATCATCAATCTTCTTTTGGTTTCGAGCCAGTTGAAGCTCTCCACAAGTCTCGAGTCTCCTCTCTTGAGGTCTCGACTCATCAAGTTTCAATATCTTCATTCACTGGTCTCGACTCCAATCTTTAAGGAAACAGGGTTCTTTCAAGGTCTCGAGTCGCAAATCTGTTTTATCTCCTGGTCTCGAGTCATCCTCCTGGTCTCGACTCAAGGAGGTGTCGAGTCCCCATCAACAACTTTCACAGTCTCGAGTCATTGATCTTCACTACAAGTTTCTTGAGGTCTCGAGTCTTCAACCAAGGTCTCGACTCACTCACTGCCTTCAACATCTCTTTCACAGTTTCGAGTCGCAACCACCGTTCCGACTTGTCTGACTCGCAACCAACCTTTCCATTCCGAGATCTCGAGTAGCAATCATCTCCAGTCGCAACAACGGTTCCGAGTCGCAACCGAGTTCTCGAGTCTTCAACAATTTGGTCTCGAGTAACTGTTTCAAGGTCTCGAGTCATCATTTCAACAACTGGTCTCGACTTCAAGGTCTCGACTGCACGGTCTCGACTCACTGTCTTCAATTGGTCTCGAGTCACGGTCTCGACTCCAAGTTTTAAGGAAACAGTTCTTGACACATCAGAGGTTTCAAGTTCCTCTGATCACCTTCATCTTCGTCTCCAGTCATACTTCATCATCATCATCGTGCATCTTCTCCGGCGACAAACGACATCATCCTCCGATCACCAATAACCACCTTTCACAGTAAGTAACACCACCATCATCACCGTTGTTCGTCGTCGTTCACCATTATCACCATCGCACCACCGTCTCTGATCACTTCCATCTTCACGGCAGTAACATTCACGTTGAACCACATCCACACCATCATCTCCGTCAACATCATCATCATCGTCGACACCGCCGCCGGTTATCATCATCAACTTTACCACAGATTATCTCTCCATCTCCAACGATTCGATCATCTCCGGCGACCACCACGTTCACCATTATCTCCGTTCATCATCTTCATCGTCGTATTGTCCGACACCGTTCATCCTCTCCGGTCACCGTCATCGTTCTTCATATCACCGTGGCAGCTGAAGTTTGAAATTAGGGCTGCGGTTTGTTTTTGAACGAAGAAGACAGATATACCGTTATCATTTTTTTATAATAATATTGGGGTTTTTAATAATTATAATAATTATAAATTATAATATCTAATCATTAGATCATCATTACATAATCATTGATTTTTATAATAATAATAATAATAATAATAATAATAATAATAATAATAATAATAATAATAATAATAATAATAATAATAATAATAATAATAATAATTTTACTTTTATAAATTATTAATTTAAAAAAAAAGGTTTACAAATAATAAAAAAAGAGGGTTTGTTTGGTTTGTGAAAAGATTTGACGGGTTTCGAGGTGCGGTTCAGAAAGCGGTTCATTCGATCGCGTGCAAAGTCTTTGAATAAGCGAGTGCACGGATTCTCGTTTGGTTTGTGTTTTGAGGAGAAGAACAAAAGTGTCAACCACTTACTCACATTATGGCATTCATGTTTCACAAACCCGTGGCTTAAGAAATAACTATTGAAGATGTACTTTCTATCTTTTGCACTCCTGAGTGTCGAGAAAGGGTTGAGGCTTATAGAATACACAACGCTGAGCTAATACAAGACTATCAAGATATAAAAAATAAAAACTTTACTTTATCAAAGAATGAAAAGCTTTATAAAGAGAAAATTGAAGCTCAGCGGAAAGACATCATCAAACTTAAGGATGATGTAAGTGTAAAAACAGCCCATTTCTTAGAGGCACAGGAGAAGGTGTGCATTTTGATCAAAGAACTGGAAGATATCAGAGAAAGATATCAAATTAATTGTTGGTGCACTACATCTGTCGACTTCGTCTTGTATCGAGTCTTAGTTATAGATTGTTAGATCATGGCACGTTATATGAGAAAACTGGAGATTGTATGTATTCTAGGTCAGGGTTTCGCTCTTATGGACATAGGGTTTCGCTTATGTGTCAACATGTAGGTTTGCTTATGTGGTCATTGAAGGTTTCGCTCTTATGGCAGTGTATGTTGGAACGAAACCTCAAGCCCTATATATAGGGACACATGAGCGAAATCATGTAACAGTTGCGTGATTTCATACCGAAGTGCTGCCGGTGTGAGATTTGGATGTAATCGTTGTCATATCAATACAGAAAGGTGTTTAAAGTGATTTGCTAGCTATTTCTAAGTCAGATACTTGTTTTCGGCACCTGTATCTGATCAAAACTCCTCTGAACGACTCGTTCGGGTCGAAACACGATCCTACAAGTGGTATCAGAGCTTCAGGAGGAGGAGTTCTGCAGAGAATAGCTGGAATTTATCAAGATTTCTTACTTCTACACCTTCTTGCTTCAGTTCAGAAAGTTTCACCAGTCAAAATCAGCTCAAAATTTCACAGATTGTGCGTAATTGGACATAGTCAAATCCCTGAGAGTTTGGCAGTAAAATTCAAATTAAAAATGGACTAAAATTGGATTCGATTAGGTTTCGCTTTTACGTACATTGTGTGATTTCGCTTATTGTTACCATCAGGTTTCGCTTCATTGAGCATTATTTCTTAGGGTTTCGCTCCAAGAACCAAGTAATTTCGCTCTTGTGTCAGAAATCAGGGGTTTCGCTCATCTGGTCATACAGATTTCGCTCCAGTGAACAATACCTGGGGTTTCGCTTTTCTGAACCTTGCTATTTCGCTTATTAGGACAGTTGTGTAAATTGTTGAAATCTGAAAAATGGACAAGGAATTTTACAACGCATTCGTTACTCCGGTTACCCCGATTACTGTTGCACAAACCACAATGCTCGAAAACGAAACGGGAACAATGCAAAAACCACCCAAACTATTGAACATTGAAGAATATAAGGGTTGGGAAGGTCGTTTCGAAAATTGGGTTCAAGCTAACTACCTAGACGCTTGGGAGTGTGTTGAAACAAATTATGTGAGACCGTTAAATGATGATGAAGAGGAAGTTGCGATCAAAGACATGAGTGCCGATGACAAAAAGAAATATAAGAATGAGAAAATGATGCTAAGTTTGCTACAACAAGCTGTGAAGGAAGATATTATGGTCTTGTTGCAACACAATGGGAGTTCGTATTCAATTTGGAAAGCGTTACGATCAAAGTTTGTTGGTAGTCAGGAGATGGTAAAAAATAAGAAGTCACTTTTGAAAAAGGAGTTTGATTTGTTTAGAGGATTGAAGAACGAGAATACAAAACAGATCATTGAGAGATATTGCAACTTGTTAGTGAACATGAAGAGGTTAAGCATCAACAAAGACAATGAAGAGTTAATTGAAAAGCTTGCTGATGCTTTACCACATGAAACTTGGGGAACATATCTAATGATGCTCAGGAACAAAAAGGGTTTTAGCACGTTAACGTTGAGCAAATTCATTGAGAAGTTGGAAGCTCAGGAAATGGAACAAAGAAAGATTGTTCGAATGAAAGATTTCGATGGCGAACAGGATATTGGATTGTATTTCAAAGCAGGAGTGAATGAGAAATCTACAAATCTATCTCCAAAAATAGAAACTCCTTACAATGCAAAGAATTCTCCTGGATGTTCATCATCAAGATCAAACAGCAAAACAAGTTTCACATCATTTCCATCTTTTGATCCAAACATTTCAGCAACAAAAAATGGGAGAAAACTTCAGTGCAATATTGTTTTAAATCTTGAAAATGATCAAGATTATTCTGAGGAAGTTGCTAAAAACCACATGTCTTTATTAGGAATGGTTTTAGAATCTTACAGTTGTTTTGTTGCAGGTCGTATCGGGAATCCAATGCTAACCAAGGAAGATTATGACCAGATAGATGCTGAAGAGATGGAACTGATGGACATAAAATGGTGTGTGTTACGAAGAGATGAGAAATTCAAGCAGATCACGGGGAGAGATGATCTTCGTGAGGCTAATGTTTCTACTTTAGGTTTTGACAAATCTAAAGTCACTTGTTTTCGTTGCAGGGAGAAAGGTCACTTCAAGAGGGAGTGCACCAACCATGAAGCAAGTGGAGCTCAGAATCCGTTCAACAACAATAATGATTACTATCGAAAAGCCATCTACCATCAGGTTGCTCAACAACCATCTCAACAGCATCAACATCAAGCACAAACTGCACATGGAAGACCTATAATTGAAGATTCTGGAAAGAGAGCTTGTGTGGTTAATCAGGAAGAAAAGAAGTCATTCAAATGGGATAAATATGTCTCAACTGATGGAAAAGCTTGTATGATCGATCAAGATGATGAAAAGTTACCCGAGGGTTTTAGTTGGGAAAATTTCTCTTGCGATAACTACATTCCTGATCAAGCTACAGCTTACACAGCTTTTGTTGCCAGAGTTGAAGAAGAAAGTGATGATGATACTGAATACTATGCCAGACAAATGGAAAAACATCTGAAGATGATGGCAGAAAGTGATAGTGAGGATGAGAAGGCAAAGAAGAAAAAGAAAAAGATAAAGACACCAGTTAGCAGCGATGATGAGACAGTACCAGTAGTGAGAAGAAAAGTAAAAGAAACTCCAACGTTCGAGATTAATGAAGAAGCCATTGCAAAGAAGAGTCCAATAACTTGTGAAAATTGTGAAGCTGTAAAGAAATAGAACAGTTCATTGATCCACAGCATGAACAGATTAAAAGAATCATATGATGTGTTGAACAAGGCAATGAATATGTATAATGCCACAAGTGAAGAGCAGGCTACAGCAATGAAAACACTTCAGGGAGCTTTCATGGTCAAGCAAAAAGTTGTAAACAACTATATTGAAAAGTGTGCTGATCTCGAACAGAAACTTGAACTTCAAAGAATTGAAACTGAAAAAGTTAATCGTTTATTGAAAAGTTACTCATGTTCGTCTTATGTTATTGACAGGATTTATCCAACAGCTGAAAGCTTAAAGGCATTTGAGGACAATGATGTAACTAAAGAAAAGAAAGTTTCAGAAGAAAAGGTTGAAGAAAAGACTCCAGTGAAAAAGATTAAAAAGAAGAAAGACACTGTAGAGACGACATCTGGTAAGAAACAAGGTGTCAGTTACAACAAGTGTCCACCCCCTTTGGAAAATGGATATTTGGCTAGAAATCCAAATGATGAAAGAGTAAAAAAGGCAACAAATTTGCAGTGGGAGTCGGAGTCGTCTGTCAATTTGCCAGAAAACATTGATGTTGTTTATACATCGTCTGACACTGATCAAAAATCTCAATTGATGAAGATAGTGGTGGATCATGTGTTAGAAAACGATGAATCAGAAGAGTCAAAGTCGGAGTCCGCGTCAGAGTCAAAGTCTGAGTCAAGCACTCCGGGTCAAAAGGATAAACAGGGCAAAATAGTTTATGATAGAGAATTCCTGTTATCAAAATCTAATTTGGATGATGAATCGTTTAAAGTTGCTTACACTTTGAAGGATTCTGACAAATTATATTCTGATAAGGAATTTCCAATAAGAGGTGTCAAAACTGAACTGATAAACAAGGTTTTCAAACTTACAGAAATTAATATTTCTGAAATAAAAGACCTAGATCTTAATAAAAAAACCTAAAAAATACACCTCAAGAGTACAACAAAGATTAAACAAGAAAAAGGGTTACAGTTCTAGTTCTGGTTTCCAAAAGAAATCAAACCATAACGGTAATTTCAAAAAGAAAGGTCTGGGTTTTATTCCAACAGAAAAACAGAAAAATGAAAAATATGTTCGTGATTTTAAATCTAAAATGACATTTGTTTCAGGAACGTCAGCAGATGAAGAAGAAAAGAAAGATTTCTTGAGGCAGTCAAACAATGAGTTTTTTTTGCAAAAAAGCAAGATGAATGAAGAAGTTGACTGAGCAGAAGAAAGATATGAGAACCTGTTTCCAATGCAACAATGTTGGACATATTGCCAGAGATTGTTTTAAGGCAATACAATCAAAACAGGGAGTATCTCGTAAACTCAAAGGAAAAGTGGTTGAGTTTGAACCACCAATTGATAGAACAAAATTGTTTAAAAATTCTACTTTTGAAATTGGTGAGTGTTCAAACAAGTTTTACAAAAAGAGAGCTAAATCTGACAACCAGAAATGGGTTGTTAAGAAAACTGTTGAAAGCTCTAGCGATGATTCTGATAGGCCAAATTCAGAGGAGCTATCTTCTGGCGAAGAATCTGACTCCATAAAGTCAGTTGAGCCACATGTTGTTTCAAAAAGTGAAGCTATTTCAAAAGATAAAATATCAGTTCCAATTGTGAATGATGATGACTTTCCATCACTTCGGGCTGAAAATTATAAGAAGAAAATTGGTAAAGTTGAAATTTCTAACCAATTTTATAATGACAAACAGGAATTTGATGCTGAGAAGGTCTTTAACCCTAAGGTAAAAAACATATCTTTGGAAAGATGATTGACCGAAAAGTCAAAGGGGTTAAAGAATTTTATGAGAAGAAGAGGAAAGGTAAGAAACCGAGTGATGGTGACTCGTTGACACTCAAGGCTGGTCAGGCTTGGGTGGATATTTTCTTCGACTAAAAAACCTGACTTGCCGGAGCTCCCAGGTTGGTAAGCGAGGAGCAGGTATCGGCATCTTTCTTGAGGATTTATTCGATAACGTCAATCATGCAAACGGTAAAAGGTTTGTTTGTGTTTGTTTACAAGTAGTTTGAAGATTTGATTGTGCATTATTGCATATGGTAAATCAAGGACATTAATTTGTACTTGCATTTTCCTACAAGTGGTTGAAAGACAAAATGATGAACCACATCCCCGAACTCATTATTGATAAACCTACAAGTGGTAAAATCAATCAAACTTATTTTCCAGAAAAAACGTTTTGATTAAAACAAACTTAAGTGTTTTGAAATCTAAATGGGAAAATAGTTTGTTGATAGTGGGAGTTCTGATTGTTTATGCCAAGAGAATGGCGGATTGATGCGATTTGATATCGGTTGTCAAGTTTTGTACAGTTTGTTTTACATTTCATGTTTTCAAGTAGGTCAAGAGTCTAGTTTGTTTTCAATTTTCTTTAATGTGTTTGCATTTTAGGGGGAGTAGAAAATTTCAGAAAATTCAAAAACATTATTAAATTTGAAAAAGCCAAAAACATGATAAAGCCAAAAGAGTTTTGTTGTGAAAAGAGGAAATGATAGTACATCAGTGGACTGTCATAACATGCTAAAGAAATGGAAAGTTAAAATTTGATAAACAATCTCACTGCGGATATGCCAGTAGGTTTTTGCACATTTAGTAAATGGTGACGAGATATAAACATAAATTTCAAATTTGCTTATTCTGTGGGTTAACAAAACTGTTGGATATATAGGTAACCCCTGAAATCTTGTTTGAAAGGTCCCTTATTCTGAGATACTAGGTCTTTATGCTCACTGATATCTGGGGTATTATCCTGGGACTTCTGCTGTATGGAAGTACTGACCTAGTCCCCGGATAATGCTTTCCGCAAATGCTTGAAACATAGCATCGCCCTCAGCAAGCTGATGAAACAATAAAATTGATAGTCGTTGCTGTTGTAATCAAAAGATCCTCTAAAGGGGACACACCAAAAGTCGAAGCCGTCATCTCTTTGCGTATACGGAAGTATCGACCTGAGCTCTCATGGCCCTCGCATCAAACCCCTTTACAGATATCATCTGTGGTATACTCACCTGTAAGACTGAATATTGGGATCTGGATACGGGAGTATATTCAAGTAGTGGGACACACGGATAAGTTTAAGTATCTAAAACGTTAATATCATATCTCGGAACAATTGAACTTTGTGTGAAAATTTAAGTGGATCAGAATACTGACAATCTAGGTGAATTGTTTAGAGCTTAAAATGAAATGAAGCTTAACGGTGTTGGTAACACGTCTCATTAACTGATATGATCCTCTTACATGAACTCACAAAAATATTGTTTGTAAATATTTTCATTTCTGCATCTTGTTGTTTCTACACTTAGTCTTAGTCTTTGTCTTTACAAGTGGTGTCAGTTAATTTCTTTCAGAAAATTCAAAAAGATTTTCAGTGTGTTTTAGCATAAATTTTGAAAAATTCAAAAAGATTTTCGATGACTGATATTGAAAAGCTGATTTTCAAAATTCCAAGTGCTAAACATGATGAACAGATGATTTGGAAGAATGTGTTGTTTTGATAAGAAAAATGATATAGTTGTAAGTGGTTCATCAGAAATGAATAGATATACTTGTGTGTGATAGTTTCAAATGGTGTCTATATGCTTAAATGTTTATCATAAAAACTTATGTTTGTGGTAGAGTTTTATGCAGGGAGGGTCAACATTTGAGGGGGAGTGCATGTTGATGATAATGGATTTAGAAGATGTCAACATCCAAGAGAAGAAGTTTGTTGGTGATAAAAAAGAAAGAGATGAAGATATAGAAAGAGAAGCCCAGAGACTGTTCAAGACTGAAGAAGTGAAGACATGATATTGTCAAAGACTCGATGAACGACTTGTCAACATCTGAGGGGGAGTTTGTTGGTGCACTACATCTGTCGAATTCGTCTTGTATCGAGTCTTAGTTATAGATTGTTAGATCAGGGCACGTTATATGAGAAAACTGGAGATTGTATGTATTCTAGGTCAGGGTTTCGATCTTATGGACATAGGGTTTCGCTTATGTGTCAACATGTAGGTTCGCTTATGTGGTCATTGAAGTTTTCGCTCTTATGGCAGTGTATGTTGGAGCGAAACCTCAAGCCCTATATATAGGGACACATGAGCGAAACCATGTAACAGTTGCGTGATTTCATACCGAAGTGCTGCCGGTGTGAGATTTGGATGTAATCGTTGTCATATCAATACAGAAAGGTGTTTAAAGTGATTTGCTAGCTGTTTCTAAGTCAGATACTTGTTTTCCGCACCTGTATCTGATCAAAACTCCTCTGAACGACTCGTTCGGGTCGAAACACGATCCTACATTAATGAACCTAACATTAAAAAGTATGATTCTTCCAGTAAATTCGTCAAAAATCTATGTGATCAGCAACTCGCATACAAGAAAAAGAAAGGGTGTGGATTGGGTTTCAATCAGGCTCCTCCTCCTTATAATGACAATTACACTTATTTACCTATGACTGAGGAGGAGCTGATAAATGAAAGTAAAATGACTTATGGTCCCAAAAACAATAAGTCATCATTTAATGGCAGACCAGTTGAGAAACAGGAATCTACTTCAATAAATTTTGTTTCTAAAGGCTCAATTGATCCTAACGCTTCGTCTTCATGTGCAGATAAAGTATCTGAAGTAAAGTGTGGAGATGTTCTTGGGAGTGAACCAGTTGTTCATTCTAATATTTCTGAAAATTATTTTGAACAAACTGAATCTGATATTGCTTTTAGTAGATCTTTGTTTGAGTCGTTTTCTGCTTATGTTTCGTCAAGTGAGCCTGATGTTTGGGGCAAAACTGATGATGTTTGTGTTGAATCCTTGAACAATAAGTGTGGTGATGATTGTTTTTCAGTTAATGCATGTGATTGTGATGTTTCTAATATTTTAGTTGTTTACAGTGTTACAGGTGAGGTCCCTCAGGACACATTCAGTGAAACCACTGAAACTTCTTCTCAAGAAAATCAAGAGCATCCTGATTCTTCTTCTGAATCTGTCTTAGTGGGCGTCCCTAATGTTGAATCTAGTGGGACCCCAATGGAAACTGTAGATGAAAGCAAACCTAAATCGGATTCACATGATACATGTGTTGACGAAACATGTGTTGATGAAATTTCAACTTGTTCTAAAATTGAAACTGAATCTGAATCTATTAAAGAAGAAAAAGGAGTTGAAATAAATGAACAGTCACCGAATAATGTTTCTGAAAATAAAGGTAAAACTGAAACACCGGTTTTTCAAAATGATCATGATAAAAGTGAGAAGGATGAATCTCATCATCCGTCTACATCTCATGCTTGTGCTAGTTCTGATCAACAGGTACAGAAGAACTCAGAAAAGGCACATGGAACACAGGCAACGCAAGCTCGGTCATCTAGACCCATCAACTCAGCTAATGCTGCTAGCTCTCAGAATCTCCATACATTGAAATGACAGACACGTTTCAACTGTGGAATTCCTGGACACATTGCTAGAAACTGTCTTCATCGTCCAAAAGTGCAACGAAATGCCAACACTCACTCGTGTGCTGATGTTTGTGAGCCGGTTCACAACAAGCGGAATGAGCCAAAACGAGCAGATCAAAGTCGGGGGCATACGAAGTCTGCTTATCAAGGACAATCACGATCTCATAAGGCTCGTGACAAGGTGATTGAAAGCTCCAATAAGGGAGAAAAGTCGAAAAATGGTGCTCAGAGCAATAAGACTTCTGGAAACAACAAATACAAGCACCCCAATTCGTCTTCGTCTAAGAGGAATGTGCAGGCGCATCCAACGCAAAAAGGACCGGTTTGTCCTTCAGGACCTGCTAGAGCAAATCAAGCTGCTCAAAATGTCTTTCCTATGAAAAGACAAACTTGCTACAACTGTAGCATTGCGGGTCATATTGCTAGAAACTACACACGGCATCCCTATGTACTCTATTATATGCGAAATCAGAGGGTTACACCAAAGGATAATAATCATTCCAAGTCGATGAAGGTATCATCACCTAAGGCAATGAAGAATGTGAATCCCAAGGTTAAACCTTCTGATGGGAATTGGAATGCTGCCAAAAACAAACGCAAACCTTCTCAGGAACAAAAACGTTTTTCTAAAACCAATAAACCTGAAACAGCTAAAGTTGCTCAACCGAAGGCAACAAACACATTTGTTAAATCGAAACAGATTTGGGAACCCAAATCCAAAGCAGCAACGTCTCCAAATCTTGAAATTAAAGGGGACTTATGTTTAAAGGAAGTGTCTTATTTTGATGCTTCAGGTAATCCCAGGACCACGATGGCCTGGGTACCCATGTCTTACTAATCTCCTTACTTTTCAGGAACAACTAAGGAGGAGCTGTTGACAATCTCTGGAATGTTGATAGCGGTTGTTCCAGAGATAAAACGGGTAACATTTCACTGTTGCAAAAAGTTCAATTTTTTTTCTTACAGATGATATGTTTCCTTTGGAGGAGATAAAAGAAGTAAGGAATGATCAGCAAAATGTACCGTTTAAATTCAGTACTTTGATTTTAAACTGATTAGTCTTCAATCTGATGACAGAACGGTTAAGCAAAAATATTTTTCTCTTTTTCTTAGTATATAATTTTGTATATAAAGTGTCCTTTCTCTAGTAAATGGTAAATTTGCGCAAAAATACAAGATTTATGCACAAATTTAGGGGGGGAGGGAGAGGGACATATAGATAGATATAGAGTTTAGGGGGAGAAAACTCAGAAAAAGAAAAACAAAAAAAGAGTTTGCTGTATATATATGTATTTTTTAGGGGGAGAAAATGAGAAAAATACAAAAACATTAGAAAAATGAAAAAGCTAAAAAGAAAAATTGCATGACATGGGAAGTGAAATAAATGTTCATGTTAAAGGGTTTGACTAACACATGTAAGGTGCCAAAGCTTAAAAGACTAGGATCTACTGTGATATGTCGATAGGCTTGACGCTCAAAATGATAAAAGATACTAAGTGATATAAACATAATGAACTATGTACCATGTAGGTAACATACCAACGGCGTATGATTTTGTGGTCTTAAATCTTGCGTTGATAGATAGCCAACATCTGAGGTTTCGGGTCTTTATATTGTTGAATCATCCGGGGATATCTTGGCTGTCCTTCTGTTGCATCCAGATTATATGCAGACCTAGACACAGTCAGGATATCTTAAAAGATCCCAAGTGGACAAAAACCATAAGGAATCAAATCTCAAAAATGAGAAAATTCCAATTGCTCAAAGAGCCAAATTCGTACCAAAATGGTATTTGCCTCGCCCTCGTTGGACAAAATCATTGGTCGCTCTGCTGTACGAAAGTACTGACCTGTCACCAATGGTCTAATGTTGTAAATCAAAAAGGATGACATCAATATACTCACCTGCTACGATGAATCATTGTGCTTACCTTGATCGCGGGGGTATGCCTTGGAATGGGACACACGGGTATAATAGTATAATATTACCTTAAGCATATCACAAAGTTGAAAAATTGAAAGTTGAGCGTTAAAGTTTAAGTGGAGAAATATATTGGCAATCGCATAGACCAGTTTGATTAGGCTCGTACTGAAAAGTGTTCCTTAGTCTGCCTGAGAACGAATTTTGATCCCATTGCAATTGTAATTGTATTTTATGGTAGTTGTTTATATTTTGAGTTCTTATTTGTTTCTTGCTCTTAAAATTAAAAATTAAAAAAATAGAAAAATTCAAAAATACATAAATAGTGTCTTGTTTTTCTATAAAATCAAAAATCCAAAAATAGAGTGCTTATTTGTTTTTCTTAAAATTAAAAAATCGAACCATTCTTGAAGATTTGACTGATCATCAAAAGTTAAAAGAATTTAAATTGTGAAATTTGATGTACCTATTGTTCATACGGTACTCTCCTTGTTGCATAAGAAATGCTTGCTTATGAGTTTGTGAGCATGTGCAGAACTTAATTTCAATCAAGAATAGAGGATGTTGAAGACTGAGATGCTGTTAGTTGCTGAAAAAGCCTGAAGCATCACAACAACAAGATGTACCTGAATCAGAAGAACCGGATACGAAACGCCGTCTGACAATGAAAGTACATTTGAAGATGTACCATGAACATGCTTGAAAGAAAAAGAATGAAGAAGAAGAAAAGAGCTGCTGAGAATCCTCCTCTCACATTTTTTTAACAAAGACTTTCAAGCTAAAGTTGATCGAGATCCTGATATGACGATCATAGACTTCATTGAAGACGTTGCTGAATTCATGCTATGATGACAATTTGATGGCATCAGTCTGGGGGAGATTGTAAGGTCCTAAAGTGTGAGACTAACGCATCAAATTAATACAACGGGCTGTGGTTACGAACTGGGCCTTACTGAGTTAGTTTATATTAGGTTGTGGACCTTTATAGGTCACTTGGGCCAAGATTTAGGCCATGTGGGCCAAGCAGGCCCTAGGGGAGCCCATGTAGGGAATTGGGCTTGTCTATGTATGTAAACAAGTTTCTAACTTGTTTTTAGGTTTGAACCTCTGGGAACCTCCGTGTTATAGAGATTCTAGAGTCATAGAGTGGGAGGCGATTTGGTTGTGAAAGCGCTTGTACTAGACGATTTTGCTTTGATAGTAATAGAATCGTGTGCAAGTGTTGAAAGTGATTCGGTGTGTTCTTCGTATTTGGTTCGTATTTTCATATTTCTCGGTTTATTCTTGAATCACATCAAGTTTGGATTCCGCACAAACTTGGTGTTTTTTGATATCATTGAAAGATCCATTTTACGGGACTTACAAAAAAGGGAGTCTATAGAAAGAAAAGTGTTCTGAAAATGAATGATATGTTTACTAGTGGTCATTAGTAATGTCACAATTTGTTGTATCTTATTTTTATGAAACTTATGTTTTGGGTAGAGGATTTGCAGGAAAGCCTGGATTCTGATTGAGAGTAGCGAGCCAGGTTGCGATCCTGATTCTGTAAAAGTCAGACTACGATCCCAGCATGTTTTGAGGGGGAGTCTGCTAGAGAAAGTTTGAAGATGAAAAGAGTATAAAAGCTTCATCCGAGGGGAGACTATCTGTTGGTGCTGATATTCAAGAGAGAAAGAGTGTGACAAGATCCAGATAGAGATTATGGAAGCCCGAAGACTGATAAAGACTGAAGTTTGAAAAGACTCGACACTGAAGACTCGTCAACATCTGAGGGGGAGTCTGTTGGTACATACATCTGTCGACTTCATCTTGTATCGAGTCTTGTATTAGTATTGTTAGATCAGAGCACGTTGTACTAGAAAATGTCAAGTCATATGTTTGTAAATGCTGATTTCGCTCCAGACGGTTAATTCCGCTCGAAATGACTTTAGACACTTTCGAGCGGAATCACGAGATTCTAATTCCGCTCCAACCTGTTCTGATGTCTTTCGAGCGGAATCAACGACCCTATATATAGTTCCTTCGAGCGAAATCATTGGAACAACTCTAGTTTCCGGTACCGAACTGCTGCCGAAGTGCCGTTTGACTGTAAAGCTGTGATATCATCAATACAAGGCAAATTTTAAGTGAATCAAGCTGTTATTCAAGTTCATTTCTTATTTTCCGCATCTGAAACGGATAAGAGCTCATCTGATTGACTCGTTTGGGTCAGCATGCGATCCTACACTTATTAATCAATATCCTAATAAAACCTTTACTAAAAACAATCAGGATTCATGTCTAGGTAGTGCCTTCCACCATCTGAATTAAGTCCAAAGTTCGTTCGTTTAGTTAATTTAATTTAGTTTTAATTTAATTGCAATTTCTAGGATTTTTAGGAAACCCCCCCCCCCCTTAAAACATAAAAATAGTTAAGTGTCGCGTCAGAGTCAGTCTAGATAAAGTCATTAGCGTAATTAATTAGAGTCTCGTGGCTTCGATATCCAGACTTACTTTACTTTACTAGAGTCGATCGGTTCACTTGCCGGTTAGTAGTTTAGAGAGTCTAGAGTATTACTTTGAGTCTAATTTTAGGTTAATTTTAGTTGTTTTTATTAAACTACTTTTAGCACATCAGAAATCATGAACACCTCGGAGTATCTGGTTAATAATTTGATTGCTGACCTTGACCAGCTCGTTTTGGTAGAGATCAAATGAAGGTTAGCAATCAAATAAGTGGTATTGAGGTGGACGAGAGTTGCATAACTAAGCCACTTGATCCAAAGTTTGACAGGTTCTCAAAGCTAATTGGTTAAAAACAACCAACAACTGACACATCTCCTACTGTCCATGTCCCGACCGGTATTAGGAACAAAGGTCGTGGCTCACATAAGAGGATAAAATCAAAGAAGGAACAAATGATTAGTCGGAAAGGGAAAAGAACAAGGACTTGTAGTGTATGCAAAGTAACAGGTCAAGATATTCGGACGTGTGAGATATTGAAAGGTAAGAAACAAAAGAAAAAAGAAGGGAGAGAAAGACCCCAGGCATGAGGATGCTGACGTCGAATTTGATGATGTTGAAGATGACAGTGGAGAGAATGATGATGACATCAGATTGTACGATGATGATAGTGATGATGATGAATGGGAAGAGGATTCAGAAGATGAAGAATAAAAACATAACGTGCGATTTTATGTTTTAAACATGCGATTTTACTTACGTTTTTGGTAAATGGGGTTTTAAACATGTGATTTTAGGTCTTAAACATGTGATTTTACTTACATATGGTTATATTTTACAACATGCGATTTTATGCTATTTTGTGTTATAACATGAGATTTTTACTCACATGTACATATGGTTTTATTTTTAGCAACATGCGATTTTATAACACATTTGCAAAAAAAAATAACCATCAAAACAACCATATAACATTGTCCAAAGTTAACTTATAAAACATCCACCACCAAAACAACCATCACACATACCAAAAGAAGTTCAAGATAAAGATATCCTTACAAGCTATTTACTTGCAAATATCTTTTCATGCTCCTTGGAGCTGAACTCCATCTTAGCTTTCACCAAAGACAGAGCATCCTTCAGGAAAGAGTATGCCAAGTCGTCGGCTCAAGACTGTTCCTTCATCTATTCGATGGCATTATTCTTGAAGGTTGATGGGGATTCTTCTATTAGTTGTACCCACATGTCTTGATTCTTCCTTGTTTGCTCAAGAACTCGACCCTGCACATTAAGAATCAAGTGAGAAGAGATGACATCAGTGCTTATCTCTATCAACGTGCGAGTTGACGGCAGCTCCTTGATCACAATGTTGTGTATTTCTTCAGACCTTTTTTTGTGGTGTGAGATTTGTTAATTTGGAGCTCAGGTGTGGTTTTGGGGGTATTTAGGTGTCTTATTGGGGAAGATATGGTATATCTGTGTATAAAAGTAGGTGGAGGGGGTAGTTCTTCTATTTATGTTAAAATCATCATTAGACATCAGTTCAACATCAGATAGTCACATCTATTGATATATAGTTTTTTTTGTTTTTTTATATACGTAGTTATTTACATTAATTTTTTTTTTTCTATTTAATTTTGTGATAGGACATAACAAATCATGACAAATCAAGTAGTAACTATTAACTTTAGATATGAACTTTAGACATTAACATGCGAATTACGTAGAAACAAGAACAGTAGTATATTGCATTTTATAATAATATTATATAGATCAATAATTTTTCAGAACAATGTTTTTTGTTTTTATAAAGAAGATTTTCTTTTTAACTCCCCATCTCAATATCACTCATTTCTTTTCTTCAAAAACAAGATGATAGACTCCCCAACATCCTCTTCTGCCTCATTTTCTAATTCAAGTATTAAACAAGCTTTGAGAAAAAGGATTTAGGAACAAATTGAGGTGGATCGGTCATGTAAAGAGTTGTTGGAAACCAATATTTCTCGTGTAAGGGAGAATATGAAGAGAAGACAAGAAATCGTGAACTTGCTTTCACAAATACGAGAATGTAGTATTCGAGAAATCGTTGTGATGTTCATGGTTGATCTGAGTGAGAGGGATGAGGTGCAGTTGAAAAATCTTGAGAATGCAATAACTATTTTAAGATGCTCGATGGACACGAAAATGAAGTTTCTTTCATCTGTCAAATGAGTTTGTTGTATTATCGAGTTGGTTGAATGATGTATTTGTGTTTGTTGAAATAGGTGTATGTTTTAATTCGCAATCTATGTGGATGTTTTATTTTGTAGTTTTTTTTTCAAATGGTTATCTAATAAAACATCCAATTTTTGTTGCAATATCTAAGTGATTATGTAATAAAACATTTTAAATTCATTAACAATATCTAATAAAAAAAGCACGAAGTAAATTACGTATTGAACTAAGCAAAATACAAAAATATTGTTGTAAAGTTTACTTTGACCTCCCAAAACATAGATTCAATTTGGCTTCAATTTTTTTATCCAAATCTTGCAGATGTGCATCCATGTCCGGCCTTTTGTCAATTGTCTTTGTAGCCTCGATAATTTCTTGACGTTGTAGATTGTACTCGGATAGAACAATCTTACTAAGATATCGGTTTCTTAGGAGCCGAAGTTGTGCATCTTGTCTGTTGTTGTTTTCACCTTTCTTCGCAAACCCACATGTCCATGGCGTTTTCCCCTTGTATGTTTCCATATGTCGCATGGTAAAAACTCCATAGTCTACACCATTTTTAACAGTTCTCCACTCCACTGTTTTTCTTTCTATAATGGATGTTTCCATTAGTTTGATACATTTTCTTTTTGTTTTTAAGGTCTTCTTCAAGAACAAAACAAGTATCCTTCTCTGCAAAAATATAAAGTTTGGTCAGTTTTTAACATACATATGAACTAATTTTGTAAAATATTTTTTATTACCAGAGTTTGGGGAAGCTCTCATATTTAGCATCAAATTCGGTTTCGACACCGAAGTTATCAATTAATTCAACTTGGTCGGTTCTCATGTGGAAGCACAGACAGTAGAAATGATCACCTTGAAGTACTAGAATGAATATAAGATCAACTAGTTCTAGTTTCTTTACCTCATATTTCCTTAATATATCTTCAATATTTGAACCAAAAACTACAAGCCATTTATTGCCGGTAAAGTTAGGCACGTACATGGTGCTTGGCTGATTATTATACATTTATAATTTAGTAAATGCATGAATCAAATTCTTGCCATGCGATATATATATATATATATATATAACATGCGAAATTCAACACATAACCTGCAAAATTTAATGTATAACATGAGATTTTGAAAAAAACTTATAGCATGAGAATTTTACCACATCACATGCGAAATTCATCGGCTAACATGCGATTTTTGCATACAACGTAACATAAGAATTTTAATAACTAACATGCGACCTTTAACGTATAACATGTGATTCCGAAAAAACGAATAACATGAGAATTTTACCACTTAACATGCGAAATTCAACAGGTAACATGCGATTTTGCATACAACCTAACATGAGAATTATAAATAATAACATGCATACTTACTAGCATTGTACTATACATGAAGAGTCTATCTGGTGATGAAGTTTTATCACTCTTCTTCTCTTCAAGGTTTAGTACATCTACAAATACATCAATCTCGTTTGATGCTACATATTGATTTTTATAGAAGCTTTCGAAGACTATTTTGTATGCTTCCACCCCAGTTTTTGATTTGTAAAACAATGAGCTGCAATTAAACGTGGTATAAGAAACTGCCGATTTACAGTTTTCGCATATATATACTTGTTTTGATGTTTTATAGATATAATGGTTTACTTACTTCATCATCATCATTATTTTCTTCTATAACCCTTTTTTTCTTCAATGTGTTAACTTTCATTAATGTGTTAACATGCATTTCACAGTCATCATCAATTTCCACAATACATAAAAATTTGTTAAAAGCCCAACTGTTTTTCTCAATACAAAATCGCATATTATAAAGACATACATAGAATTCGCAGGTTATTATACACATAGATTATAGCTTGTTAAAAGCCCCCTGTTTTTCCAAATTATAATAGCATCGCATATTATAAAAGACTGACACATAATTCGCACGTTAGTAGATTTTCGAAATAAAATCGCTTGTCATCAAAAATAGAAACCTAAATTACACAGTTTTTGCATGTTATAAGAATCCAAACATACATTTTACCCATATTTTGCACGTTATAAAAACCAATTCACAGACATAATCTAAAACCCCTAGCAGGTTATGGCATCTTATCAAATCCCCAAATTACACTAAAACATAACCCAACCTAGATTACACAGATTTTGCACGTTATAATAATCCAAACACACAGCTTACCCATATTTCGCATGTTAAAAAACCCATTTACAGACAGAATCTAATAGCCCTAGTAGGTTGTGACATCTTATCAAATCCCCAAATTACAAAAAAATCGCATATTATAATAACCCTAATAGACCAATTACACATTATCGCATCTTATCAAATCCCATATTACAATAACTGGCCCCTCTTTCTCTGTATATATTGTAGAAATTGTTGTTGATGATGATGATGACTTTGAAATGCCTATTAACACACTGAGGAAAGTTAGCACATTGAAGAAAAAAAGGTTATAGAAGAAAATAATGATGATGATGATGATGACGACTTCGTTGAGGTTGTACCAAAGACGAAGAATCTGAAAGAGAGTGGGAATAGGAAAAAACGTTCTAGTTCATAGAATGACGAGGGTGATGATTATCAGAAACCAGCTAAGAAACCTAAAAAGCAAACAAATAAGCCTTCCAAAATAGTCGAAAAGGGGAAAAAGACGAGCTAACCAGAACCACCTAGGACACAGCCTAGGCCTTTTACTGAATAACAAATTATTGCTAAAATATAATTAAAAAAATAACTTACAATCCATATGTCCATTGTGGGGTAATCGTGTTGTGAAGGTGGATTTCCCTGTATATCGGTCACCAAGAATGAGGACTCTAAATTCTGTCTGGACCTAAACAATATCAAATAAATACAAATGAAAATTGGATTCAAATCAGAAGGTGCATTAACATAGTTATTTGCTAATTATTTGTTGTGTACGTGAATGGCTGGCTGGGAACCCCTGGCTGAATTGGCTGGCTCGGAAGGCCCGGCTTGCTCGGAAGGCCCGACTTGCTCGGATGGCCCGTCTTGTCGGAAGGCCCAGCTTGCACTGATGGATTTAACGGCACGACAGGATCCGCAGGCTCAGCTGGAATGGCGTGCTTGGCTCGATGGGTCCGCTGCAACAGTCTCAAAATGTATCTAAATTCAAGTAAGCGGAAACGTCATGTATGTAAAAACTATAGTAAATAAATAAGCTACGTTTGTACTTTATTTAAAGTCAAATCGGATTACACAATGCAAATCAAATAACCTATACACTACACGTAGGTTTCCTTGTAAATTCTCTTTTGAATTCACAGGAATTAGACTGATTATTCATTTTGTCAAGTATGCATTTAACTTAAATTCAATTGAGTATACTCTTTTTGTCAAAAGAAAACACTCCAATATGTTTCTCTTTTCCATATTCTGTTCACAAGCATGCTTCAAACCTAAGTGGTTAATGAGGTATAAAATCGGATATCGGTCAAGGACCAATATTTGAGATATCGGTAATCGCGGTGGGATACCGGTAATTTTAACATCATGCAGAATTTATATATACAACAATTTAACACTTAACAATTCAATATACTCTCCTACCATTAACATATTAACCTTTTGCAACTTGCAAAATACTAACAATTGTAGGAACTGTTTAAGAGTTAAAACACTAACAATTAACAATTATGACTTAAAACACAAATAGCAGTGATAAGAAGAAAGACAAATGGTAGAACTAAGAAGAAAAGTACTGCTATCGAGAAAATCAATGATATTTCAGTTAAACGTCGGTCCAATATCGCCGATAATATCATATCGGTACCGATTTTCTTACCGATATTTTGCACCGATATCTCACTAGATGACTGCTAACCAATATATCGGTGATATATTGGCGATATTAACTACATAGCATCAAACTAAAAGGGTGTGACGCACATATAGACTGTCTTGCGATTATAAGAGATCAATAACATAACAACATCGAATTAAAACAACCAAATATAAATATATCGGTGATATATCGGCGATATTAACTACATAGCTTCAAAATAAAAGGGTGTGACGCACATATAGACTGTCTTGCGATTATAAGAGATCAATAACATAACAACATCGAATTATAACAACCAAATACATAGCTTCAAACTAAAAGGGTGTGACGCACATATAGACAGTCTTGCGATTATAAGAGATCAATAACATAACAACATTGAATTATAACAACCAAATATAAATCAATTAACACAAACAAAACAATCAACACACCTAAACGATACAAATAAGACTCTTAACTCTATAACTACAACCTGGTTTTACTTTATGCTATGCCATGAACAAAAAATCAAATCTCCAATGCAATATATATCACAATCTAAAATCCATAAAAATTACACGTTTTGTCCTTTATCTTAACACCATTTTGTAGACGGTGTCTTTTTCAACGAACTTTGACAGGTTTTGCCCTTTATGGGGACTTTTTTTTTGCATGTTTTGTCCTTTAACCCTAACCTAGCTAGATTTTTTTGTTAAATCTCATCACGTGCAAGCCACATGAGGGTAGTTTAGTCTTTTTACTTATAAAGGATGATTTTTGTAAATACTTGCATATGTATATATATACACCATAAAACATCCCCACAACCAACAACCCCTTGCAACCACCAACCTTCCACCACAACCCACCCGATCAAATATAATAACCCGTCGCCGAAACGCAATAACCCAACCTAATCTGATAACACACCATAATCACCACAATCCACCCCATCGTCATCACTCTCTCTATATCCCAGCCGTAACCCACCTCTATCAAGAACAATTATGATCCCCAACACTCCTGGACAACAGTTTATACCCAAATCACCATCATCAACCTATCTATCTGATAAATTCATAATATTTCTAGAAGTTTCAATGGAACAACAAAAGAAATCACAAAGTTTGGAGTATATTGGTTGCAATAATGGAAGACGGCTACACATGGAGATAGTCCTCTGCTTCATCTTCATTTCTCATTTACACATGGAGATAGATATGTTCAATTGTGGCTAGGGTTAGGGTCCTGATTGTGGTTTGAGAGAGAGGGTGGGGGGAGAGAAAGTGGGTTGTGGTGGCCGGAGAGAGGGTGGGTGGTGGTAGTGAAGGTCGAGGTAGGGTGGGTGGTGGCAGTGAAGACTGAGGTAGGTGGGTGCTTGGTTTTAAAAAGCGTGCCAGAGGCGCGCCTAGGCACGAGGTGACCTCAGGCGCAGGTTGTTGCGCCTTATGTGACATGAGGCGAGTGTTTTCCATGAATTGCGTGCTTTAGCGCTTTTCTGGTCAAGCGATGAAGCCATGAAGCGATCTCTTTAAGGACAAAGAGCACATATTAGGGTTTGCTTAAGAAAAAAATGACAACTTTAAGAAAGTAGAATGAATTAGAGCTTACATGTGATGAAAGAAGAGAAACGAAGATGAAATAGTGGCTAATCAACACTTACCTTGTCACACTCGCTAAAATCAGAGTTGGTGTGATCCGAATGGTATCTTCATTGCACAGCAGAAGTATTTGAGCTAAAACTTCAAGAAACTGAATGCCCGCTAGGCACTCAAATCCCCAACGGTTCCCCTATTCCAACCGTTCCATAGTTTGAAAATGCAACCTGAGAAAGAACATGCGAAAAATCAACATAAAGTTAGCGAGTTCATAGTTTTTTTGAAAAAGATTTAAAACGAATCTTTTTGATAACTGGTTTAAAAGTTGTTGAGAAAACATAATAAAATCACTTTTCTCATCATGTCATTCAAAAATTGTGAGTCTAGCCCACGAGAGTCTTTGTAAGTAGGACCAACCCGTCCTCTTACTTGTACATAAGTTGAAAACGTCACCAAAGTTTGTAAACTCATGTGTTTGTGAGTTTGCATTAAACGAATCTTAAAAACATTTGAAATTCTGAGTATCAAAAACTAGTATGTAGAGCGTCTATGAACTTGATCATTAATGTGTAGCTAAGACATTAATATGTGTGACGACATAGGAAGCACTCAACCCTAGATGATTTCCTCTGGTCCACCCGGTTGGGACAACAATAGCACTACATGCGGCCACACAAGGACCCATGAGTGGGGCTTGCTACACCTGATAGATCTACCACTCTTGTTCCACGGTCTTACAAAAGATTAATGGCGCTTAAGAGAGACCCTTGTCTCACACGATCTAATAGTTCATTCCTTAGCTAAACCATACAATCGAAAACTTGTATTTCCCCCGAGAGTTATAAAACTGAAAACATTTAAGAGAGAAGGGGGATATTAACCCACTGGGTGTCCCGTTGTTCGTACGTGAACCAGCCCAGTCCCATTGTTGTAACTAAGACAATCCTGTCACTAGTCATGAAGATCGTGCACGTTTTGAAAATACGTATCTGTTTTGTAAAACCGGTATGTTTAACATGAACTTTTCGTAAACCATTTGAGTTCGTTGAAATTCTATTGCAAAATGATTTAGAAATTTGAGTTTTTGTTCATCGAAATATAGTTTACTTTTGCAAAACTTGCATGTCTTTCCACCCCTGAAAACATTTAAAAATGTAAAACCGTAAAAAGTGGGGGTTATGAACTCACCTCGATATCCTTGAGCAAAGCTAGCTTAACGTGATTCCGTAATGTTGTTCCAAGAACGTGAACTCGCTAGCATGCAAGCTATGACATTCCTACCAAGGAACACTTATAAGTTTCTAATTAAAACGACGTAGCTAAACTACATGTCCGAGCTCTACCGAATCGTTAACCAAACGATTCTAAGAAGGTGTTATTATTTTAAATTGAAATAACCAAGCTATGGCTATTTGATCCCATTTATAATCGGGATAAATACTAAGTCTTGGAAACGACTTAGTTTCCGAGTAATCTAAAAAATATATACTTATATTTAAATATAAATATATCTACGAAATCGTGTTAGTCGTTGTGAATAGAAGTATGTAAACGGCTAGCGGTACGTCCCTTTGTAGCTTTCGCCAGATGAATATATATATAGAGTAGGAGTTCTGCGGAAAGTGCATTTTTCGTAGAAAGTCTAGGAAGCGATCTGGGCCCTTCGTTTGGTGCTTTTAATGGCTTAGATCATATGGATGGCATTTTCGTAATATCTTAGTTATATAATTAGTGACTTTTAATATAGTGAGGGTATTTTGGTAATTGGAAGTGTTTTAAATCAAGAAACTGCCATATCAATAACCAATCCCTAAAATCATGGGATTTCTTCTCTTTCTTTCTCTCTCTCTCTCAATGGCGATGTGTGTTGCGAAAATGCCAGGATTTCTAGGAACAATCACAAAATCATCATCAACACTTGTTTGACGGCAGCCAGATGTTGTGACAACATCATACATCAACATCGACAACAGGTTTTGGAGGGCACGATTTTTTGAGAAGAAAAACATCATCATTCATATTAGCGGCAACATCATATCAAGTATTGATCATCATCACGTGAATAAGGAAGATTGTAAGTTATTAATTTTGTCATTCTTCTTTTATATTATATTATAAGGAAGATGATGATTTTAATCGTTGGTCGGCCGGTGATGTTTCCATATCGGTTGTTGTTTTTCATACGTGTTTCAATTTTTTTTATCTATCATTGAATCGGGGGGTTTTTTTTTTTGACATATGAATATGTTGATGATGGCAGTGTGTTTTAAGGTATATGTGTTTACCAATTTAATGTTGATGATGAAAGTGTGTTTTAAAATGACATCTGAATATGTTGATGTTGGCAGTGTGTTTTAAGGTTTATGTGTTTTACCATTTTAATGTTGATGATGGCAGTGTGTTTTAAGGTTTCCATGTTTACCAATTTAATGTTGATGATGGCATTGTGTTTTAAGGTTTCCGTGTTTACCAATTTAATGTTGATGATGGCAGTGTGTTTTAAGGTTTCCGTGTTTACCAATTTAATGTTGATGATGAAAGTATGTTTTAAAATGACATCTGAATATGTTGATGATGGCAGTGTGTTTTAAGGTTTATGTGTTTTACCATTTTAATGTTGATGATGACAGTGTGTTGAAGACGAAGACACTGGGTTGTGTTTGAAGACGAAGACACTGACAGTGTGTCCAGCAATATGCTTGCTGTTAAAACACAATGTCAAGAAATCTGTTTGCTGTTAAAACACAATGTCCATCGATCTGCTTGTTGTTAAAACACAACGTCAAGGAAATCTTCTTGCTGTTAAAACACAATGTCAAGAAATCTGCTTGCTGTTAAAACACAATGTCAAGAATCCTCCAGCAATCTGCTTGCTGTTAAAACACAGCGTCAAGAAATCTGCTTGCTGTTAAAACACAAGGACAAGAAATATGCTTGCTGTTAAAACACAGTGTCAAGAATCCTCCAGCAATCTGCTTGCTGTTAAAACACATTGTCAAGAAATCGAAATCTGCTTGCTGTTAAAACACATCGTCAAGAAATCTGCTTGCTGTTAAAACACAGCGTCAAGAAATCTGCTTGCTGTTAAAACACAACGTCAAGAATCCCCCAGCAATGTTGTAAAATCTTTTTTTTTACGAATTCATGTGAATATGGTGTATGGATTGTATGATTTAAATTGAATTAAATGGAATATTTAGTTTTCATAATTATCTAGTTAGTTAGTTATCCTAATAAAATAATTCATAATTAAAATAATATTCAAATTACACAATTGCCCTTTTAGTTAAAATCTTTCAATGCCACATGTCGCGTTCTTATTGCTTCCTAGACTTTCTAGGAAAAACACACTTTCCGCAGGAACCCTACTCTATATATATATATATATATATATATATATATATATATATATATATATATATATATATATATATATATACATATATACACGTATACATATGTATATACATGTAAAACGTTGCGTGTCCGAAATGATATATATATATATATATATATATATATATATAAGGTCATAGAGAAAATGGTAGAAAGTGTGAGAACGGTGAGAACGCTTATTGATCGTCCAATCAAAATAATCTATGGACTAGATTGGCGCGGTGGCATTTTGGTAAATAACATCATTTTTGTTACGTGGACGCGCTTCATTTAGGGTAAAAAGGGTAAAACACCATTTCTCACATAAAGGCCATTGAAAAATAAAACGCCAAATAAATACAAAACGCCAATTTTATCACTGCGTAATTTTTTCTGGGTTTTTATTTAAGCTCTCTGGCTACAAAAACGCCATAAAATATGAAACGCCATAATATATAACGCCAAACCTTACATACGAATAAATGTTAATTACATTTTTTGTTATAAAAATAATATCTCGCCTAAACTGCCTAAACTACGTGCCAAAAAAAATTCTATAAATAGAATCGTCTCACCAGCTTCCGTTTATCACACAAAAAAAAAACACACAAAAAAACACAGTGGTTGCTAAAAAAATACAACTCAATGTAAAACGCCAAAAAATAAAACGACGGCAAAACATCTTTTCTTTGATACTCAGTAATGTTCTGCATGAAGTTTCGCTGAATGATTTGTTACGTGAATGTAGAAAGATTTTGCTGCATGAGATGGACAAAATTGAAAAAAGAGGGACTAATGACACCCAAATGTCATTCTGTCATCTTTGTTCTTGAAGAAGGTCTGGATGATAAGAAGAGACCTATACCAGTGTAAATGCTACTTTGGCCTCGATGATTATAATGAAGACGACGGGCAGATAGAATCCACCGACAAATGGTTGATCTATATCTCCAACATCCACAAAGACACTTCAACACATGAACAAAGAAAATAAACAACGCCAAACCCAAAACACCATTTATTTGTCACAGTTCTTGTAGTTTCAAAAGACAAAAAAGACTGATGACACTAAAGATTTAAATCATAAATTACTTCTACTTTGTTTTTTTTTTATTTTCTTTATCTGTTGTTTGTTTTGTAATTTCAGTTAATAAACAACAAAAGTATTTAAATAGTATATAATAAAACGCCAAAATGAGCAAATGCTTGTAAAACGCCATAATGCCATAAAAACGCCCTCAAAAAACTACCAAACTATAATAAAATTACTTTGAACAACTACTATTATTAAAAAAAAAATAAATAAATAAGCGTGAAACAATGTGCAAAGAATATAAAACAAAAAAAAGTCCAATCGTTATCTAACCGCCATTGGAAAACAAAACGCCATAATTACAGCCGTAAAAGGATTTGACATGTTACACCATAAAACGCAGTTGAGTCTGAAAACAAAACACGGTAAAACTGCAAAAAACAGTAAAATGAAACGAAGAAAAACATAATTACTAACATTTATAATATTAAAAGCCAAATTCTTGGGAAATTAAATTTATTTAACTTTTTCAAAACGCCATAATTACCTGTCATGCGCGGGAAAAAAAGCCAATATAAAAGAAGACCATGAGAACACAAGATCAAACACGCCAAAAAATTTGACTAAAACGCCACATATTATCCAAAACGCCAAAAAACTTTTAAAATGGCTAAGGTTATTGCATGGAGGTTTGAAAGAAAAGAGAAACGATTCATCATAAAGTTCTCTGATAGGAGAAGGGTAATGGTAAGGACAACCAAAGCCATGCTTGGAATGAATGAAAAGGTTCAGAAGGATATCCTGGCCCTTGGGGTTCCAATGGACAATACTCCTATACCAAAGACTGTAATAAAACTTAGTAGAAGATGATGAAGATGATGATGATATTGACGATACTCCTATACCAAAACTTAGCAGTTGGGTGATGCATGAGGAAGAAGGAATGCTTGAATTGACTTATAAAACCGGGGTACAATATTCAAGGCCAATGGAAGAAATGTTGAAGATAGGGTTGCTATCTATCATTGAACAACTCTGTGATTTAGCACCTTCAAACGATCAAAAATCCAAAGATGCAGTGATATTCAAGAATGGGCTGCAGCTAAGAAGAGAGGAGCTAACGGCATTATACGCAAATATGAAATTTGATGATGAAGAATCTCAAGAAAGTGATGAACAAAGCGACATCTCTGATGTAATCCCACCTACGGAAGACTATTAGTTAATTTTGATTTCGTATTATTGTAATTTTATAAAATATTAATCTAAGGTAATCAATTATTAACAAAAAGATACAAAACGCCGAAAAATGACATGGAAAAAGTCATAACGCCAAAAAAATTAACTATGTGACACAAAAAGAATTAATTCAATGAGAAGAAATCTGAGAAAAACAGTAAAACGCCCAATAATTAATAATTCTAGATAACACCAAAATTATCTTGCACACAAAAAATAAAGCAGCTTGTCAAACACGAAAATCGGGAAAGGAGAAGAATACTAAAAAGACAAAAAACCCCTCGGACCCTGATCATGCCGCGCGCCACGTGTTGGGCCAGGATGCGTTCTCACCGTTCTCACACTTTTGTGCGTTTTCTCCTGAACCCGTTTCTATATATATATATATATATATATATATATATATATATATATATATATATATATATATATATATATATATTTATATGTACGTGTTGTCATCAAAACGAGTCGGTTATAATCTTACGGTAAATTTCCATACTTCGTGTAGATGTTTGAAATAAAAGTAAATCATTATATTGATTTTATAAAAGTACTCGGAACCCCGGCGTTCGAAATAAATATAAACAACTACCTTTAGTTCACGAAGGTGTCTAAAATCGACGTGTAGAGTAAATATAAACCGTTATACTTATTTTATACAAATATTCGGATTCTCGATATAAATATAATTAATTGTATTTACTTTGTACAACTCTCAAATATTAGATATTTGAAATATAAATTCCGAATTCCAACATTTGAAATAAATGTAATTAACATTCCGACTTTATGAAATAAATAATTTATAAAGATTTCCGAGTGATAGTTGTTGGAAATGAATACAAGTAATATTTATCTCATATCGGTTTTGGAGTTTTAAATGTTTTGGAATAAATATAAATAATAATATTTATTTTATATAAGTATCGAATTTTGTTAATTTGTAAGTCGTCTGTTGTCGAAGTGTTATAACTTCGTTTTGTAATTCGTAAAACGTCGTCAAAATAAATATATCTTTACATTTATTTTATAAGAAAACTCGAATTTCGATAAGTGTCGTTTTTAGGAGATAATTACGTTTCATATTACGGGTTTTTAAGGAAAACGGATAGAGCTTCCTCTGTTTGTGGACGATCCCAACAACTAAAGTGTCGATATAGTTTCAAAACGCAACAATACTTTTCAACAATAGAAACAATATATATAAAATGTTGGTCAAATATGCCAAAATAAAACGTAAATAATCACTAAAGGTATCAGTTCGAGCTCGTTTCGCGTAAAGTATATTATGTATAAACAACGAAATTAAAATTCACTTCGTTTAAAGTTTACCGAGTCTTGTGTTGACTGAGTTTGACCCAACAGTTGACCAGGTTTGACCGGTTAATCTGTTGACTTTCGTTGATAGATGTTGACTCACCTTGGCCGGTTGACCGAAATCCATGACGACAACCAACCCAGACTAGCATTTTTCTCGGAACCCGCACCAAAACTGAACATCTAACCTGCTAAATCTTGAACCACGTCTGACCTGAGACCAAACCATTCACCTGCTGAGTCGAAACAATGCACCCGAAACAACCAAAATCTTTCCCGAACCAAAATCGGTCCCAACCTTTAAACATCATCACTACCATGCCCGTCACCGGCACCACCGCCGCCTGAATCTCTGCGACCGACTGGCGCCGCCGCAGTCGGCCCCTTCTTTCTCTTTGACCGACTCCCTGAACCCGCTAAAAAAGAAGGAAAACAAAAGAAGGAGCTTGAAATGAACCGATCTGACTAAGAAGGTGGGAGAAAACATAAAAAGTTCAACTCACCGGTACTTGTTTACTCGATTTCGGCTTCCGACGTCTAAAACATCACCTCCGTCGGTCAAATCATCATCATCCGAACCCACCACCTACGCCGTCGTGAACTCGGACCAGAGAGAGAGTGACACGGGTGTGTGTGTGTGTGTGAAAGAGGGAGGAAGGTTGTTGTGAGTGGGTGTTTGCCGGAAGAAAGGGGGGTGATGTGTGTAAAATGCAACATATAAATTACATCAAATGAGGCATAAAACTAACCCTTTTTAAGTACTAATGTTGGAATTCCTTTTGTATTTTCAGGATTAAATGAGCTTAAATGAACCAAAGAAGCAAAAATGCAGCCAAATCTAACAATAATACAAGAAAAGGAATAAACGTGGCATGCCCGACCCCTCGACAGCATCTTCCAGCAAAAACAAGACATCAGAAGCCTGAACATGCCCCGTGCCCAGCGGACACAGGGGCGTGCCCAAGTGTCTGCAGAAAAGACAAAGTTATAGAAGCTTCTATCTCCCAACACGGGGGCGTGCCCAGCTCCACACGGCCGTGGTCAACGCTAAGATTCGCATAATCCAAGCAAATCTTGATAATACAGATACGCTTCTGCACACTGGGCCGTGCCCAGCGGACACGGGGGCGTAGTCAACTAATGCAGACAAACTACAATTAATGAAGAAAGAGAAAGTGGATGAACACGGGGCCGTGCCCAATGGACATGGGGCCGTGTCCGGGCTTCTGTGCAGGTTATAAATAGAGGTGCTTGGTTCACTTCAAAGGCATCCCTTGGCAAACCACCTCTCTTACACTTCACCCACCCTAGAGTGTGTGTAGTAGTCTTGGGATCCAAGATTGATAGTAAGAGTTCTTGACAATCAAAGGCCATGTTTGCCTAAGTCTCTTACATCACTTGGTGAAGACAAGCATTTAGTGTAATACTTTTGTTTTGTTAATCTTTTCGCACTTTTTATTTGGTTTTGTATTAATGACTTCAATAACTAATTTCTTATGTTGAAGGTGAAACTTCCTTATCATTTGTCTGTGGTGTCTTGGCGTTATTTTACTGTCTATATAAAATAAAAGATTTACACCATTCATATCTCTACCGTCTATATAGAGATATGTTGGCTACCTGGTCGGGAGTTAAGAGAATGGTTTGGTAAGGTTCTTGCCTTGTTCAGTGTATAGATCCTGCAAGGACCTGGGTCAAGCTTAGTAGGACCTCCTTCAATACCCACTGGTATTGGATGGCGGGGGTGCAAATGGCATGATCCTCTCATATGTAAACTACTATTAATACATTAACCCGACTACTTGGGATTGTATCCCTGCTGACACAAACCACTTAGCCGAGGGTAACGTCACCTTCAAAAGATGGGCCTACCACAATTCACATTAATAACTTAATTAATTATCTTTCAATAATCCAACCCTTTAGGATTGTATCCTTGCTGACACAAACTACTGGGTTGAGGGTAACGTCACCTTCAAAAGAGGGGCCTACTACTATAACTAAGATAATCTCTTAAAAAGTGCAAAAGTGCGGAAAACATCAAAGGTTACACTAAAGGCGAGTCGAATCCAAGTGATTCATCTTGTCTATCTATTTTATTTTTATTTTTATTTTCAGCATTTTTAGTTTTTATTTTCATGTTTTAACCTTTTTATAAAATTTTGATTTGATTAGACGTTGAGGATAAACCGGTACTAAAAGCTCTTGTGTCCTTGAACGACCTCGGTATCTTACCAACGCTATACTACGCTCACGATGGGTGCACTTTCCCATATGTGTGTTTAGTGTTAGTAAAATATCGTGTTTTATAAATTTAAAACTTGACTAAAGTGTTAAAAAGGGCTAAAAATATACATAAAAACTTATAACACACCGCACACATCAAGTTTTTGGCACCGATGCCAGGGACACAAGGATTTTAAGAAAGTTAGAAATCGACGGCCTAATCAGTTTTTCAAAACCTTTTTAAAACACGCGCACATTTTCTGCATTTTTAGTTAATTTTGCATTTACAGTAGTCTGAACACGGGCCGTGCTCACTGAACACGCCCCCGTGCTGCACAAAACCAGTTACTTTTATTAAAACGCCCAGATACAGAACCTGAACACGGGCCGTGTCCACCGAACACGGGGCCGTGTCCAGCCTCTGTTTCCGTTTTTATTTTTGTTTCCTGGTCTCGAGACTCTGTTGTGGTTTGCTGAGTGATTCTTATGGATCAATACTCTGGAGATTACAACTACGCCTATGAGGAGGATGATTATAGGGAAGACTATTGCACCATTTGTGGTAACCCTCACTCGGTACAATATTGTGATCTCTTTGAACCATCCACTTCATACACCTACTATGAGGAGCCCAGGTACGAGTCGTCAACTTCATACACATCCTATGAAGACCCAAGGTACGAACCTTCTCCCTCATACTCATATTTTGATGAACCAAGGTATGAGCCTACTCATACTTTGAGGAACCAAGATATGAGCCTCCACCTTCATATGCTTATTATGAGGAACCATGGCGTGAACAACCCACCTCATATGAGTATTATGAAGAACAAAATTACGACCCTTATCCATCATATACTTACAATGAAGAACAATGGTGTGAACCATCTACTTCATATGAGTATTATGAAGAACCAAGGATTGAACATCCGGATTCAAGCTTTGAGGATCCAGATCCTTACTCTATCACCCACATAGCCGATAAGATAATAGAACACATTAAAACTATCGAGTGATGCATAAAAGAGTCTCGCGCAAGGGAAGAGGAGTCCCGTGCAAGGGAAGAATTAACTTGTAATAAAGAAGAGATAGTTGAAAATGTAAAAATGGAAGAACAAGTAAGTGAGAAGCCGACATATGAGTTAAACAACGAAAAAGGTAAGTCCGTCAACGTTAAAATTCAAGAAGAGTCTAATTTTGATGAAATTAATCTCTTGTCACCTTCTTTCGAAAATCATTGTTTAGTATCCACTCATGCTAAGTTTTTAAAAGAGTTAAACACTAACACTAAAATTGACGAAACGATAAGCATTAAGTTAACAAATGATCAAACTTCGCTAATAAAAGAAGACCCATTTGAAATTAACATTACACCGGTTCCATGTTTTTTTTCAAAATTCCTTTATTAGTAATATCACAATTGATAAAGATCTTTGTGTTAATATAATGCCAAACTACATTTTCGAAAAGTTAAGTATTGGTGATTTTTCTCCACTTTAAATGCCCATTTTTCTATCTAATCGGAAACTAATAAAATCAATAGGGATAGTTGAGGATGTCTTGGTCCAAACCAATCAAATGGTAATCCCAACCGACTTTGTCATCCTTGATGACGCTCCTCTAGTGTTGGGACGACCTTTTGTAAAAACCCACGAAGCCTTGAAAAATCAGAAGTACAACAATCTATCTATTCAATTAGGGGCATTTAAAAAGAGTGTCGATCTTGAGCGTTCAATGAAATATCCATTCGGCAATAATGACCCCCTAATTGAAGATGAAGATGAACCACCCGATACAAGAGAAGAAATTGACCACTTTGTTGAAGAAGAGGTGGCCATAGAACAAACCTTTGTGGTTCTTGATCAAAATGAGCAACCAAATAAGGAGTCTCCTAAAGACCCACCTCTTGAGCTCAAAGAACTCCCAAAAGGTTTGGAATATGCTTTTCTAGACAAAGATGGTAAATCACCTGTAATTATTTCGTCAAAATTAACTAGTTTAGAAAAAGAAAATTAGTTACGCTTTTGAAAACACAAAAACGTGATCGCTTGGAAGCTTGTAGATATTAAAGGAATAAGTTCTTCCATGTGTACACACAAAATTTTAATGAATGATGACTATAAATTAGTAATACAACCACAACATATAGTAAATCCAAATGTCCAAGAAGTGGTTAAAAACGAAGTCATCAAATTACTTGACGCCGGACTTATTTACCCAATTTCCGATAGTCCTTGGGTAAGTCCCGTCCAAGTAGTTCCAAAGAAAGGAGGTATGACGGTAATAACTAATGAGAAAAATGAATTAATACCAACAAGAACTGTCACAGGATGGAGGGTATGTATAGATTATCGTCGATTAAATGAGGCAACAAGGAAAGATCACTCTCCTTTACCTTTTATTGATCAAATGTTAGAAAGATTATCCGGTCACAAATTTTATTGTTTCTTAGATGGTTTTTCAGGTTACTTTCAAATACCGATAGCACCCGAAGACCAAGAAAAGACAACATTCACATGTCCCTATGGAACTTTTTCTTATCGACGCATGCCTTTTGGTCTATGTAATGCCCCCGCAACCTTTCAACGTTGCATGGTGGCCATCTTCCATGACATGATAGAAAAGACAATGGAAGTCTTCATGGACGACTTTTCTATCTTTGGAGATTCATACGACCAATGCCTCGATAACCTTGAACGAATGCTATCCCGATGTGAGGAAACTAACCTCGCCCTTAACTGGGAAAAATGCCATTTCATGGTAACGGAGGGAATAGTACTCGGTCACAAAATCTCAAGCGAAGGAATGGAGGTTGATCGAGCAAAAATAAACACTATTTCTTGATTACCACCTCCATCCTCCGTTAGAGCTATCAGAAGTTTCCTAGGGCATGCCGGATTTTATAGACGGTTTATCAAAGACTTTTCTAAAATCTCAAGGCCTCTAACAAAATTACTTGAAAAAGATGCCCCTTTCATCTTTGACAAGGGTTGCAATCAGGCATTTCTAGCACTAAAAGAAATGCTAGTCAATGCACCTATCATGATAGCGCCTGATTGGAAATTACCCTTCGAAATCATGTGTGATGCAAGTGACTTTGCAGTTGGAGCCGTCTTGGGACAAAGAAAAGATAAGCATTTTCACCCAATTTATTATGCTAGTAAAACACTTAACGACGCACAAGAAAATTACACAACAACAGAAAAGGAATTACTAGCCGTGGTATTTGCTTTTGATAAATTTCGTTCTTATCTTGTTCTTTCTAAAAAGATAGTCTATACAGATCATGCAATCATTCGATATCTCTTCAAGAAATAGGATGCTAAACCATGTTTGATTCGGTGGATTCTACTCCTCCAAGAATTTGACATTGAAATAAAAGACAAAAGAGGAGCAGAAAACACCACAGCAAATCATCTTTCGCGCTTGGAAGACCCAGCTTTGGAGGCAACCAGGGACGAGCAAATCAATGAAAAATTCCCAATGGAGTCCTTGGAAATGGTGGAATACCAAGAAGAGCCATGGTAAGCCGACAATGCTAACTGCCTAGCTAGCGGTATAGTCGCAAAAGGAAGGCCACATCATCAAAGAAAGAAATTCTTTGCCGATGTAAAACATTATTTTTGGGAAGATCCTTATCTTTTCAAAATGTGTACCGATCAACCTATCCGCTGATGTGTACATGGTAGTGAAGCAAGAAGAATTCTCCGCCATTGTCATGAAGGTCCATACGGAGGACATCATGGTGCCGCTAGTAATGCATGAAAGGTATTTGATTCAGGATTTTATTGGCCAACCATTTACAAAGACGCCCAAAGTCTTGTCAAAACATGTGACGCTTGCCAACGATCAGGTAATATTTCTTCCAAAAACGAAATGCCACAAAATGGCATTCTTGTTTGTGAAATTTTTGATGTGTGGGGACTCGACTTTGTGGGACCTTTCCCACCGTCAAAAGGAAACAAATATATACTTGTGGCGGTAGATTACTTGTCTAAATGGGCCGAGGCCGAGGCACTTCCAACAAACGATGGAAGAGTCGTGGTAAGATTTCTGAAAAGATTATTCTCTCGTTTTGGAACACCAAAAGCATTAATGAGTGATAGAGGTACCCATTTTTGTAACCATCAACTTGAAATTTTTTTAACAAGGTATGGGGTCTATCACCGGGTCTCAACAGCGTATCACCCTCAAACAAACGGACAAGCCGAAGTGACTAATAGAGGTTTAAAAAGAATACTTGAGAAAACAGTAGGGTTAAATAAAAAAGAATGGGCCGATAAATTAGACAATGCTTTATGGGCTTTTCGAACAGCGTACAAAACAACAATAGGTACAACCCCATATAAGCTCTCTATGGAAAAATTTGTCATTTGCTAGTAGAAATAGCACACAAGGGCTACTGGGCAATGAAAAACGTAAACTTAGACTTAGAAATTGCCGATAAAAATCGATTTTGCCAATTAAATGAATTAGACGAACTAAGGAATTATGCATACTCTAACTCCGAAATTTATAAGGAAAGAATGAAAAATTTGCATGATAAACACATTAAACCTAATGAATTTCGGGTAGGAGATCAAGTTCTATTGTTTAATTCACGACTTCGATTATTTCCTGGTAAATTAAAGTCTAGGTGGTCAGAACCTTTTTCCATCAACCATATTTTCCCACACGGTGCAGTCGAAATTAAATCTCGAAATGGAATTCCATTCAAAGTCAATGGCCAACGGCTGAAGCTCTATCAAGGATTTATTGAGGATGAGGAGGAAGAAATCTCTCTTCACACAGTCGAAGAATGAAACAAAGGTTCAAGCATCAACATCATACCTTGTAAGTTACGAACATCGGGAAAACATCTAAATCGGTAAGATTTCTAAAACCAAGTTTCTGGAAACAGGGCACTCACACGAGCATAAAAAAAATTTAAAAATTGCCCGCCCACGGGGCCGTGCTCAGCGAGCACGGGGCCGTGTCTGCGCAACTGTGGGGATAAAACCCCCTTTTCATTCAGTTTCTTCATTCCACACGCCCCGTTTCCCCAAAAACTCTCTGGTTCCGGTGAAAATTTCTGCAGATTTCTACGTTCCCCCTGAGTTCTAACAACGTTAAGGTATGATTCTAACACCCTAGTTAGTTAGATTAAGTACTTGCATGTAGTTTAACATCAAGAGTTGGGGAAAATCTAGGGTTCTTCAACTTGAACCGGATCGAACCTCAAATTTTTGCATAAATCTTTTAGCATTAGTATAGATACATGTTATAGGAAGTAAATCAACTTGTATTGTTTGTAGATTTGCCCGATTTCTCACAAAAACCCCAAACCCTTGTTTTTGGACCGAAAAATATGAAATTGAAGGGGTAAACGGTTTGTTTTGGGAAAACGGCACTTGGTGTCACACCCCCAAAATCCCACCTGCGGAGTACTACCGCTTGGAGGCGTGACTGACCAGGATCCAGCCACCAATCATACTGAACAAGCATATAAACAGTTATAAAAGTTTAACCAATACGATTGGTGTTTCAAAACAAACAAATTAAGTTGCAAGCGGAAGCGTAAGTTTAAAGTTATAACATAAGTTCAAATGTTTTCAAATAGAACGTGGCACGCAGCAGTCTGTGTCCCACAACGACTCTCCTCCATGCAAGCTCCAGCAGAGTACCTATGGTCCTGCAAAGCATGTAGTAACGAGTCAACAACTAGTTGAGTGAGTTCACAGTTGGGTGTTCGTTTTAGTTGTTTCGAAAACAGTTTCCTTTAACTGGCATCCTGCCGTGGGGGTTACCCCATAGTTTAAAACGTGACATGTTCATTCCCAGTTACTCTGGCATTCCAGCCGTGGGGGCTACCCCATGATAGTTATCAGGCATTTCGGCCGTGGGGGCTACCCCATGCGTACACTAGACTCGTTACCATATCGACTGCTGACTGTAGTCATGTTTATGTGCCCTGAAAACATCAATGTCTATCATCATTGACGTGCCCCAGATCCATTAGTTCACGCCCGTCCTCTGCGGCACGGTGTGAGGTTTGTCAGACCTAAATAGCGCTATCTAACTAATGACCCGCTCGCCATTGGCCCGGCGATTAAGTCGATACAAAAAGGAGGGACTTCGTGATAGAGTTTTTAGTCTAGTACGAGTTATCCGTCCATCCGGACGAGGAATCACATTCCTGAACCATAGCCGTCCTACCCAAGGAGGACGAGGAACCCACGTTCCTTAACCCCGTTCCCAACCCAGGGAATCCCATGCTTTGTAAAGGGTGTGAACTCACCTTGGTTTGCTCGGTAGTAACACAGAAAGGTCAATCAATTTGCAGGTAATCAATTAGGTCCTATCACAGATATTTTTCGTATCAGATTCAAGCCAGCAGTGCACGTATGTTCAACACGTATTGTACACAGGTAATAATCATGGCAACACGTTTAACATTAACAGTTCGCAGTTAACAGTCAAACACAACCCAAAGTCTAAGTGTGAGGCCCTAACAGTTGGGCTCATGATAACAGGCCCAAACAACACGTCAACAGTAACACAGAAGTCCATAAGTCCGGCCCACTAACTTAGGCCCATAACTAAGCAAGCCCACTAAGGGGTCTCGAGTCGCAACCGGACTCGCAAACGTGGTTTCGAGTTGTGCTGTTATGTTGGTCATGGGTGGTTGCGAGTCGCAACCGTGGTCTCGGCTGATCATGCTAAGGTTTCGAGTCGCAACCTGTGTCGTAACTATGGTCTCGGTTCATCATGCTGTGGTTGCGAGTCGCAACAGGACTCGTAACCTCTGTCGCAACTGGCGGTCTCGACTTGTAATGTTGTGGTTGCGAGTCGCAACCAGGGGTTTCGACTCCCCAACAGTTGCTGATTCTGCACAGTTGTACTATCCAATAACATTCCAATTGCATGCACCCTATTTGTGTACTATCCACTTAAACATGTTTTCTTGTCTAAACATTCATGAATTCAGATCAAACAAGCAGGATTTCAAATATTTAACCCACATTCAAAGCATATTCAACAAGTTCTTCATGTTCTTCAAACATTCAAGCATATTCATAACATATTCAACCTTTGTTCAAGCATATTATGCATTCTTCCTAATTATACACGAACAACTATCAAACACTTGGACTTAATACCACAATCCGGTTCTATACTTGACCGATAATACGACAAACATATACCGATTTCATGCTCAACAAGACTAGTGATTCGATCTTCACTTAAACACCAAGCACTATCCATCCGAAATCAAGCATATTAACCGGTTATCTCATTGTACACATTAGAATCATCATATACATCAAGAACATCATGTAAACACTAATATCCAAACACAATAAACATCATCCTTTGTTCAACAAGTAGTTATTTCCTTTCAAGTAACATTTTTATCATAAACAATCATTTCATGTGCAACAACTTAGCAAACAACCCTAATGTCATAATCATCAATCCAAGCACAAACACAATAAGAATCACTAACCGGTTAAGAGGTAGGAAAGGTGAACTCCAAGTGTCGATTTCCAAGCTTGAGCCGAAATCCTAGTGGTAACCGATTGGGTCCGAAAATGATGTGTGTTTGTGTTCTTAGGGTTTTAGTGAGAGGGAAAGTATGAGAGTGTGGGTGTGTGTAGTTCAAGGAAATGGTGAGTGTGGTCATGAGTGTAGTATTTATACTAGTTCTTCATGATCCACCCAAAAGGGCTTACCAAAACCGGTTAGAGGAGGTCACGGCCCAAAGGCCCAAATCGGTCACTATTCACTCGAGACCTCATGGTCTCGAGTCGGGTCCTTGTCGTCTCGAGTTGGGTTCTCGGTTCCCGTAATATACATACATATATACCATACGTACAAGCAAGCACATAGTCACATAAAATGATCACTTATGTTATTACATTAACAAGTTACTAGTCACGAAATGTTTCAAGCAAGTTACATCGAGATACAAGAAAGGTTCTAAATTTCGAGTTGTCACATCATCCCCAAGTTGAAAGAAATTTCGTCCCGAAATTTGATGGCACTCACTGAGGAAGCTAGTTAAGTTGTATGGTTTTCCCGGTTGTCCTGGGGTGTCACATCCACCCCCCGTTGATCTGGAATTTCGTCCCGAAATTCCGTAGCTTCAGCCTCAGTAGTGGTTGTACTGTTTGCAAACAGTTGGGGATACTTTTGTTTCATCCGATCTTCGCGCTCCCAGGTGAACTCTGGGCCGCGACTTGAGTTCCAACGAACTCGAACGAGAGGTATTCTAGTGCTCTTGAGGACCTTAACATCCCGGTCCGTGATTTCGACTGGTTCTTCGACGAATTTCAACTGTTCGTCGATCGTGAGTTCCCTCAGAGGAACTACGTGGGTCTCATCTGACAGACACTTCTTCAGGTTCGACACATGGAAAACGTTGTGAACTGCACCGAGTTCCGCTGGTAAGTTCAGTCTGTAGGCCACCTTGCCTATTTTCTCAATGATTTCGAAAGGTCCAACGTATCGTGGGTTGAGTTTGCCTCGTTTACCAAAACGAACCACACCCTTCCAGGGTGAAACTTTGAGTAATACCCGCTCCCCAACCTGGAGCTCAAGTGGTTTCCTGCCCTTATCGGCGTAGGCCTTCTAACGGTCTCGAGCGGCCGCCATGCATTGTCGTATTTGAGCAATCCGCTCAGTAGTGTCCACCACATGTTCTGGACCAGTGATTTGACTATCTCCCACCTCTGCCCAACAAAGAGGTGACCGGCATTTACGTCCGTACAATGCCTCGAACGGAGCAGCTTTAATGCTGGTGTGGTAGCTGTTATTGTATGAGAATTCCACAAGTGGCAGATGCCTTTCCCAGCTGTTGCCAAAGTCGATTACACAAGCACGAAGCATGTCTTCTAATGTCTGGATAGTGCGCTCGGACTGCCCGTCCGTCTGCGGGTGATACGCTGTGCTCATATCTAATCGTGAGCCAAAGGACTTGTGCATTGCCTGCCACAGCTCTGAAGCAAAACGTGCATCTCGATCAGAGATGATAGAGGTGGGCACCCCGTGCCTCGAAACAACTTCCTTGAGGTATATTTCCGCTAAAGTGGAGAACTTATCCGTCTCCTTAATTGCCAGAAAGTGTGCGGATTTTGTGAGTCGATCCACGATCACCCAGATAGTATCGTTTCCGCGCTGTGATCTAGGTAGGCCAGTAACGAAGTCCATGGAAATTTGCTCCCATTTCCATTGTGGTATCTCTGGTTGTTGGAGTAGGCCTGAGGGTTTCTGATATTCCGTCTTGACTCGCGCACAAGTCAAACACTTGCTGACGTAAGTTGCTATGTGGGCCTTCATGCTAGGCCACCAATACGTAGTTTTAATGTCGTGGTACATCTTGTCCGAACCAGGGTGTACCGAGTAGCGAGATTTGTGTGCTTCATTCATCACAAGTTCTCGTAAGTCGCCATAGAGTGGAACCCAAATACGTCCTGTTACGTAGTAAGCACCGTCTTCCTTCTGTTCTAAGCGTTGTCTTGACTCGCGTAGGGCTTCGGCCCTTACGTTTTCTGGTTTCAGTGCTTCTATCTGAGCAGCTCGTATTTGCGAAGGTAGACTAGAATGGATCGTGAGTTGTAGAGCTCTTACGCGCTTAGGCGCAGTGTCCTTTCGACTCAGGGCGTCGGCCACAACATTGGCCTTGCCCGGGTGATACCTGATGGAGCACTCATAGTCATTCAGCAGCTCGACCCATCGTCGTTGCCGCATATTCAGTTCCTTCTGCTTGAATATGTGCTCTAGGCTCCTGTGGTCGGTGTAGATTGCGCACTTGGTTCCGTATAGGTAGTGCCGCCATAACTTAAGTGCGAAAACAACAGCTCCCAGCTCTAAATCATGCGTAGTGTAGTTCTTCTCATGAACTTTGAGTTAGCGTGAGGCGTAGGCTATGACTTTATCCCGTTGCATCAATACACAACCAAGACCTTGAATTGATGCATCACAGTAAACCACAAAATCGTCTGTGCCCTCTGGCAGTGAAAGGATAGGTGCACTACAAAGTCTATCCTTTAGGTGCTGAAAAGCTAACTCTTGTGCATTTCCCCAATGATAAACAACGCCTTTCTGTGTCAGCGAGGTGAGAGGCTGCGCGATCTTAGAAAAATCCTTAATGAATCTCCTGTAGTAACCTGCCAATCCCAAGAATTGGCGAATTTCCTTTGGTGTACGAGGTGCAGGCCAGTTCTTAATAGAGTCCACTTTGGATGGATCAACGTGAATCCCATCCTTGTTCACCACATGCCCTAAGAAATGGACCTCTCGAAGCCAGAAGTCGCATTTAGAGAATTTCGCATAAAGCTGTTCTGTTCGAAGAAGTTCCAAAATAAGTCGTAGATGTTGTTCGTGCTCCTCCTGACTCTTAGAATAGATCAGAATGTCGTCGATGAAAACTATAACAAACTTGTCCAGGTACGGCTTGCAAACTCGGTTCATCAAGTCCATGAAAACTGCGGGTGCGTTTGTCAGCCCAAACGGCATGACCAAAAACTCATAGTGCCCATATCGAGTTCTAAAGGCTGTCTTAGAGACATCCTCTTCTCGAACTCTCAGCTGGTGATATCCCGATCTCAGATCGATCTTTGAATAGTAGCTCGACCCCTGCAACTGGTCGAACAAGTCGTCAATGCGCGGTAGAGGATAACGGTTCTTCACAGTCACCTTGTTGAGTTCACGATAGTCGATACACATTCTGAAGGTACCGTCCTTCTTCTTCACAAATAGTACTGGGGCTCCCCAAGGCGATGAGCTAGGACGAATAAAACCCTTATCCAAGAGTTCTTGTAGTTGCGTGGAGAGTTCTTCCAATTCTGATGGCGCTAAACGATAAGGTGCACGTGCTATAGGCGCAGCTCCAGGAGCTAGTTCAATCTGAAACTCGACTTGGCGATGGGGCGGAAGACCAGGTAATTCCTCAGGGAATACCTCAGGATAGTCACGTACAACTGGAAAATCCTCTAGCTTCTTCTCTTTCTCTGTGGTATCAGTAACGAGAGCCAAAATCGCAGTGTGGCCCTTTCGTAAGCACTTCTGGGCCTTAAGAAGAGAGATGATGTTCTCAACAGCACTTCTCTTGTCGCCACGAATCATAAGTGGTTCACTACCGGAACCCGGAATATGAACGATCTTCTCGTTGCAAAGAATCTCTGCTCGGTGTTGGGATAACCAATCCATCCCAATGACAACGTCGAAACTACCCAAGACGATAGGAATGAGGTCAATAGAGAAGGTCTGGTTAGCGAGAATGAGTTGGCAACCTTTGACTACGTGCGAGGCTTCCAAGCTCTTACCATTTGCTAGTTCTACTGTGTGCTTGTCGCTCAGGGGTGTTGGAATACGCTTAAGCATCTTACTAACTTCTAGTGACACATAGCTAGTATCGGCACCCGAATCAAATAAGACTGTAACATAAAAGTTGTCGAGAAGGAACTTACCCGTCACCACGTTGGGATCATTCCTTGCTTCACCTTGGCCAATCACGAACACTCGCCCCCTGGCACCATTGTTGTTGTTGTTGTTGTTCCCATTGTTACCATTCCCCTGATTGTTGTTGTTGTTGTTCTGGTTCAGTTGGGGACAATCCTTCTTGAAGTGGCCTTCAGCTCCACACTGAAAGCACCCTTTGTTGTTACCCTGCTGCTGTCACTGGTTCTGCTGAGGTTGCTGACGATTCTGATTGGCGGGATATGCGCTCCTGCAATCCTTTGCAACATGACCAGGCTTGTTGCACCGATGACAGTTGCCCCTGGTGCATGGCCCACTGTGGTGTAAGTTGCAGCGATTGCATTTGGGGTGATTCCCCTTGTATCCTCCATGACTTTGACCACCAGACGATTGCTGACTGGGGCTCTTGTGGTCGTCAGTCTTTCTCTGCTGAGACTGAGATTGCACAGAAGTTGAACCCTTGCTTGAAGTTCCATCCCATTTCCGTTTGTCCCCACTAGAGGTACCAGAAGTAGTTGCAGCACCTATGCGCTTTGGTAACTTGTTCTGCTCCACCGCTTGGTCAGTAAGACGGTGAGCCAATTGAACAACCTGCTGGATAGTAGTCAAGTTTGCTGAAGTCACATGGCTTTGGATCTCTGGCACCAAGCCCTTGAGATAAAGTTCAATTCGCTTATACGGAGGGTCCACCATAGTAGGACACAACAAGGCAAGCTCATGCGATCTCTTAGTATACGCCTCAATCTCTGACCCCGTCATCTTGAGGTTGTAGAACTCATCTTCCAGCTTATGGATGTCATCGCGACTGCAGTATTCCTCCTTAACCATTTCCTTGAAAGTTTCCCATGGGGTGGCGTTGGCAGCAACCAACCCCAGCATTTGCACTTGAGCATTCCACCACGTGAGGGCCAAACCCTCGAGAGTACCAGTAGCATACTTCACCCTGCGCGCTTCAGGGCATTCACACATTTCGAACACAGATTCTAGTTTCTCAAACCAGTGTAGGAGACCTACTGCTCTTTCAGTTCCGCTAAAAGTAGTGGGTCGACAGTCCATAAAGGTCTTAAATGTGCACACCGGTGCCTGAGCATGATGACCTAAGGTGGGTGGAAAGAAAGACAGAGTTTAACACAAAGGTTGGTTCACGAGAGTAGGATCCAAATGATCCTAGAACAAATTCGGACTGCAGGATATACCTCCTGCGTTTGCAGCTGCAAGCGCTGCGGCAACTCGTTCGTTGATCAAAGCCGTCAACTGGGCTTGTGTCATGTTAACGCGTCCAGACATGATTCTTCATAATAAGAGTAATATGAGTGAGAGAGGTTCGTGAAAGTACGATAGTAGGATAGAGTAAGCACGCACGTGTTCAAGCAACAGTAGTTATACTAATCAAGCATACCATGGGCAATGTACTATGTAACTAACAAGTAGGCAATATACACATATCATATTACCTAGTATGTCGAGCCTTGCATGTGAAGTGAAGTGTCGTTGTGGACCGTTGAGCACTAAACCGGTTATAGTCTGGTTTTAACAAAACGTTTCTCCTTTATTAAAACCAAGTTCACTATAACCAATGGCTCTGATACCAATCTGTCACACCCCCAAAATCCCACCTGCGGAGTACTACCGCTTGGAGGCGTGACTGACCAGGATCCAGCCACCAATCATACTGAACAAGCATATAAACAGTTATAAAAGTTTAACCAATACGATTGGTGTTTCAAAACAAACAAATTAAGTTGCAAGCGGAAGCGTAAGTTTAAAGTTATAACATAAGTTCAAATGTTTTCAAATAGAACGTGGCACGCAGCAGTCTGTGTCCCACAACGACTCTCCTCCATGCAAGCTCCAGCAGAGTACCTATGGTCCTGCAAAGCATGTAGTAACGAGTCAACAACTAGTTGAGTGAGTTCACAGTTGGGTGTTCGTTTTAGTTGTTTCGAAAACAGTTTCCTTTAACTGGCATCCTGCCGTGGGGGTTACCCCATAGTTTAAAACGTGACATGTTCATTCCCAGTTACTCTGGCATTCCAGCCGTGGGGGCTACCCCATGATAGTTATCAGGCATTTCGGCCGTGGGGGCTACCCCATGCGTACACTAGACTCGTTACCATATCGACTGCTGACTGTAGTCATGTTTATGTGCCCTGAAAACATCAATGTCTATCATCATTGACGTGCCCCAGATCCATTAGTTCACGCCCGTCCTCTGCGGCACGGTGTGAGGTTTGTCAGACCTAAATAGCGCTATCTAACTAATGACCCGCTCGCCATTGGCCCGGCGATTAAGTCGATACAAAAAGGAGGGACTTCGTGATAGAGTTTTTAGTCTAGTACGAGTTATCCGTCCATCCGGACGAGGAATCACATTCCTGAACCATAGCCGTCCTACCCAAGGAGGACGAGGAACCCACGTTCCTTAACCCCGTTCCCAACCCAGGGAATCCCATGCTTTGTAAAGGGTGTGAACTCACCTTGGTTTGCTCGGTAGTAACACAGAAAGGTCAATCAATTTGCAGGTAATCAATTAGGTCCTATCACAGATATTTTTCGTATCAGATTCAAGCCAGCAGTGCACGTATGTTCAACACGTATTGTACACAGGTAATAATCATGGCAACACGTTTAACATTAACAGTTCGCAGTTAACAGTCAAACACAACCCAAAGTCTAAGTGTGAGGCCCTAACAGTTGGGCTCATGATAACAGGCCCAAACAACACGTCAACAGTAACACAGAAGTCCATAAGTCCGGCCCACTAACTTAGGCCCATAACTAAGCAAGCCCACTAAGGGGTCTCGAGTCGCAACCGGACTCGCAAACGTGGTTTCGAGTTGTGCTGTTATGTTGGTCATGGGTGGTTGCGAGTCGCAACCGTGGTCTCGGCTGATCATGCTAAGGTTTCGAGTCGCAACCTGTGTCGTAACTATGGTCTCGGTTCATCATGCTGTGGTTGCGAGTCGCAACAGGACTCGTAACCTCTGTCGCAACTGGCGGTCTCGACTTGTAATGTTGTGGTTGCGAGTCGCAACCAGGGGTTTCGACTCCCCAACAGTTGCTGATTCTGCACAGTTGTACTATCCAATAACATTCCAATTGCATGCACCCTATTTGTGTACTATCCACTTAAACATGTTTTCTTGTCTAAACATTCATGAATTCAGATCAAACAAGCAGGATTTCAAATATTTAACCCACATTCAAAGCATATTCAACAAGTTCTTCATGTTCTTCAAACATTCAAGCATATTCATAACATATTCAACCTTTGTTCAAGCATATTATGCATTCTTCCTAATTATACACGAACAACTATCAAACACTTGGACTTAATACCACAATCCGGTTCTATACTTGACCGATAATACGACAAACATATACCGATTTCATGCTCAACAAGACTAGTGATTCGATCTTCACTTAAACACCAATCACTATCCATCCGAAATCAAGCATATTAACCGGTTATCTCATTGTACACATTAGAATCATCATATACATCAAGAACATCATGTAAACACTAATATCCAAACACAATAAACATCATCCTTTGTTCAACAAGTAGTTATTTCCTTTCAAGTAACATTTTTATCATAAACAATCATTTCATGTGCAACAACTTAGCAAACAACCCTAATGTCATAATCATCAATCCAAGCACAAACACAATAAGAATCACTAACCGGTTAAGAGGTAGGAAAGGTGAACTCCAAGTGTCGATTTCCAAGCTTGAGCCGAAATCCTAGTGGTAACCGATTGGGTCCGAAAATGATGTGTGTTTGTGTTCTTAGGGTTTTAGTGAGAGGGAAAGTATGAGAGTGTGGGTGTGTGTAGTCCAAGGAAATGGTGAGTGTGGTCATGAGTGTAGTATTTATACTAGTTCTTCATGATCCACCCAAAAGGGCTTACCAAAACCGGTTAGAGGAGGTCACGGCCCAAAGGCCCAAATCGGTCACTATTCACTCGAGACCTCATGGTCTCGAGTCGGGTCCTTGTCGTCTCGAGTTGGGTTCTCGGTTCACGTAATATACATACATATATACCATACGTACAAGCAAGCACATAGTCACATAAAATGATCACTTATGTTATTACATTAACAAGTTACTAGTCACGAAATGTTTCAAGCAAGTTACATCGAGATACAAGAAAGGTTCTAAATTTCGAGTTGTCACACTTGGGGTTTCATTTTCCGGGAAAACCGCCCCTACTGGACCAAAAATTTTCAAGTTTTCGGGACCGGGTCGAAAAATGGGATTTTTGGGAAACAGACGTCTGGACAAGGGGTCGTGCTCAGCGAGCACGGGGGCATGTCCAGTTGAACTCAGGCTAACATGGGGCGCGTCCGCTGAACACGGGGTCGTGTTCAGCCGACTGTTTTCAGTTGTCTTCGAAAATTTCACTGTTTCGTGCTAATTGTTTGGTGTTTTCTTTCAGATGGTCAAGAAATTTACCAGATTCAACGCAAGTGAGTTGGCTGCTCAAGCGCGGTATGATGTGTTAAGAACTAGGCCCGAGGAAAACCCCCGACAAGTGTGCATGGATACTCTTGAGGCAGTGAACCAAATAGACTGATTCAACAACATTGTCACCGGCCCACTACGAGCTGTCCTTTGCACTCGGCTTCACTCCGTGCATGAATATAACTTGGAATTTTACAGCACGTTCGTCTTCAAGAAAAGAGCAGATCCGTTTGACAATGATGGGGTAGAGTTCTGTTGTGGAGGGACCGTGTACTCGATCTCAATCGCACAATTTGGGCAATAGTTGGGTTATACTCGGATGAGGATGCTGGAGATGAAGAGAACACCGGCGGTCTCTGCGAGATTCCAGAAAATCAACGCCAAGCTGCTTGGGCTCAAATCAGGGAAGGCAACTATAACCCAAGCCGAACTAAGAGCACACAGTTGAGAGACCCTCTTTACCGCTACATCCACAGGGTCCTCAACTACTCTCTCTGCCAGAGACACGACAGTGGTGGTGTTGTAGGGTTGCGTGATCTGCTAATTCTCCATTGCATTCACAACAGTGTCAACCTTGATGTTCCATACCTGCTACTCCGTAACATGCACTTGAACCAACTTGCTACTCCCCCGACTCCTATCCTGTTTGGAGGGTGGATTTACCGCCTTTTCAAACACTTTGTGCCAAGGATGCCGAGGTCCTTTCAAAAGGGACCATGGTCAGGAAAAGTGGACATGGTCATTTGCCGCTCCATGAACTTGATTTATGAAGCGGATGACGGGACGGTCAGATTTCAAACAATTCAAGGGCATGCATGGAACCCTCAAGAAGCTCTTGTCTTACACGCTCCACACATCCGTCCTCCTCCCCAGTACCACTACCAGCCCCATGGTGATCCGGATCAATCCTCCTCACAAGGAGGCGGTTTTCCTAACTTTCAAAGCTTACATGATTTATTGCAGGAAAACCTTATGTGCACCAGGAACACCTACAACATGGCCAGCGACACATACGCCCCGGGTCGGAGTGATAGAGAGAAATATCTCCGATATGCAGGATGACATTGGGAACATCTAGGAGTATATGGCGGGCCACGGAGGGGATGATGATGATGATGAAGACGAGGACATGGATTGAGCGGGAGGAGTTGGAGGTAGCATCACACGGTTGGAGGTCTCACAGGTTAACCCCTTTTATCTCATGAACAATTGCATGGCCTGCGTGCCACTTGTTGAACAATTTACTTCCCTTAACACTTTTTAATTTTCTGCATTTCGTTTCTTTTTAACTTGTGATGTGGATGATTAAACTTTGGTGATTTAGGATGTTTGTTATTGTTTGGTGTGGTATTTATTAGTAAAACAGGTACCTACGAGGCTTAAGGCACCAAACATTAGTGCTACTAAAGCCGGGACAGTAAAACCAAAGGCAGAAACCTGTTTTACGTTTTTGCAGTTTGTCCACACGGGGTCGTGCCCAGCCGACACGCCCCCGTGCCCACCGCCCAGACCTGCCATTTGTCTAAATTATGCAGACTTTTGTCCAACACGGGGTCGTGTTCACCAGACACGCCCCCGTGTCCACCTTCTGTAAGTTCCCGTTACTAGCAATCTGGCCACGAGGCCGTGTTCATCCGACACAGGGCCGTGTCCAGATGCCCAGTAACATAATATTTTATTTTTAACACACCATTTACACATTCAACCAACCTAAAAACTTATTTTTGGGACACATTGAGGACAATGTGTAATTTAAGTGTGGGGGGATGCTAAAACCTTGAATTTTACAAGTCCTAATTACAAGCCTTACACAAAACTCTATTAGAACCGCTAAACACCCCAATTTTTTTTCAAAAACTTTTCATTTTTTACTTGTCTTGGTTTAATTTGAGAATAACAAGTTCTAAAAAGGTTATATTTTTACAAATTTACAACCGATAGCGTCGTGATAAAAAGAACCAACATAAGAAAATTATGAAACGGCATGACAAATCTAGTTAAAATTTGATTATATATACTTGATCACATTAAAAACTCATTCCCACAAAAAGTGAGTTTTGAGCCTTTATTGAGCATACAAATACACATTTTTAAACTAAATGTTCATTTTTCGTTTCTTGTGTGAATAGCCGCTTGGTTTCTTACGACTCTAGAACTTGCCATGACGATACATTCCAGGTCCTTACCAACTTAAACCTAAGTAAGTAAATGATGGAGGCATTAGGACTAACCCTTTTTTTTCAACACCATTATTTTTCTTTTTCTTTACCACCTACCCAAAACCTCTCTAGTTAACCCCTTTGAGCCTAAACCTTTTCATTTCTAAACCCACAAATCAAACACCTTTTACCCACCAAAACCCTTTTTCATTTTAAACCCTTTATTTTAGTAAAAAACTCGGTTTTCTTGTGACAATCCTTATAAAAAAATGATGAAGTCAGGCAATAAACAAACAAGTTCATCAAAAGGAACTTTGTTTGAAAAAAAATGCTTCATTAGAATAAAAAGTCACAAAAATAAAAAGTTTTACGAAAACCGACGCTTTTTATGCCTTTCACCCTTTTCTACTAACCACTAACCCAAAACCACCAACCTTTAACCCAAGCCTAACCCTTCCCCAAAGTCCTCTTGATATTTACAAAGGTGTATAGTTAAAAAGGAGGAGAATTGATTGCTTGGCAAGCATATGGTAGAAGTAAGTTCCATGCTGGTCCCGAGTGTTTCACAAAAATACATCTTCGGCCGAGTGTTGAGAGATCTCCCGTGAGGTATGTGAACTTGTATATAAATGGAATTTTAAAGAGGCATGTTATGCCCAAATAAGTAATTTCTCTTATGTAATGTTCTAAATAAATCATAACGAATAGGATTGTAAATAAAATAAAAATAAAACCTAATAAAAATCTTGGAATCCCGACACTCAAGACAAGCCCAAAGCTTCTCTTCTACACATTCCATTTAGGTGTGTAAGCCACATTATAAAGAGTTTTGCTTGAGGACAAGCAAAGATTCAAGTGTGGGGGTATTTGATGTGTGTAAAATGCAACATATAAATTACATCAAATGAGGCATAAAACTAACCATTTTTAAGTACTAATGTTGGAAAAAGTGTGCTTTTGTCTTCCTTTTGTATTTTCAGGGTTAAATGAGTTTAAATGAACAAAAGAAGCAAAAATGCAGCCAAATCTAACAATAATACAAGAAAAGGAATAAACGTGGCATGCCCGACCCCTCGACAGCATCTTCTCAAGCAAAAACAAGACACCAGAAGGCTGAATACACCCCGTGCCCAGCGGACACGGGGGCATGCCCAAGTGTCTGCAGAAAAGACAAAATTATAGAAGCTTCTATCTCCCAACACGGGGTCGTGCCCAGCTCCACACGGTCGTGGTCAACGCTAAGATTCGCAGAATCCAAGCAAATCTTGATAGTACAGATACGCTTCTGCACACGGGGCCGTGCCCAGCGGACACGGGGGCTTGGTCAACTAATGCTGACAAACTGCAATTATTGAAGAAAGAGAAAATGGATGGACACGGGGCCGTGCCCAATGGACACGGGGCCGTGTCCGGGCTTCTGTGCAGGCTATAAATAGAGGTGCTTGGTTCACTTCAAAGGCATCCCTTGGCAAACCACCTCTCTCACACTTCACCCACCCTCCACCACCACCACCACCACAACCCACATCCACCACCATCATCCATCATCCATCATAGAGTGTGTGTAGTAGTCTCAGGATCCAAGATTGATAGTAAGAGTTCTTGACAATTAAAGGCCATGTTTGCCTAAGTCTCTTACATCACTTGGTGAAGACAAGCATTTAGTGTAATACTTTTGTTTTGTTAATCTTTTCGCACTTTTTATTTGGTTTTGCATTATTGACTTTAATAACTAGTTTCTTATGTTGAAGGTGAAACTTCCTTATCATTTGTCCGTGGTGTCTTGGCGTTGTTCTACTGTTTATATAAAATAAAAGATATACACCATTCATATATCTACCGTCTATATAGAGATATGTTGGCTACCTAGTCGGGGGTTAAGGGAATGGTTTGGTAAGGTTCTTGCCTTGTTCAGTGTATAGATCCTGCAAGGACCTGGGTCAAGCTTAGTAGAACCTCCTTCAATACCCACTAGTATTGGATGACGGGGGTGTGAATGGCTTGATCCCCTCATATGTAAAGTACTATTAATACATTAACCCGGCTACATGGGATTGTATCCCTGCTGACTCAAACCACTTAGCCGAGGGAAACGTCACCTTCAAAAGAGGGGCCTACCACAATTCGCATTAATAACTTAATTAATTATCTTTCAATAATCCAACCCTTTAGGATTGTATCATTGCTGACTCAAACTACTGGGTTGAGGGTAACTTCACCTTCAAAAGAGGGGCCTACTACTATAACTAAGATAATCTCTTAAAAAGTGCTAAAGTGCTGAAAACATCAAAGGTTACCCTAAAGGCGAGTCGAATCCAAGTGATTCATCTTGTCTATCTGTTTTATTTTTATTTTTATTTTCAGCATTTTTAGTTTTTATTTTCATGTTTTAACCTTTTTCTAAAATTTTGATTTGATTAGACGTTGAGGATAAACCGGTACTAAAAGCTCTTGTGTCCTTGGACGACCTCGGTATCTTACCAATGATATACTACGCTCATGATGGGTGCACTTGCCCATATGTGTGTTTAGTGTTAGTAAAATATCGTGTTTTATAAATTTAAACTTGACTAAAGTGTTAACAAGGGCTAAAAATATACATAAAAACTTATAACACACCGCACACATCAGGGGGTGTCGCCGGAGTGCCGGTTGGAACCCGGCTCCGGTGACCGGAGGTGCATTCAAGAGAGAGAGAGAGAGCTCAGAGGGGAAAGTGTGGTGTGCAGCTTAAACTTTTTGAAAGAAATGAGGGTTTTGAATTTTAAAAGGGCTTATATAGCTAGGGTTAGATTTGGGTTGGGCTTTGGGCCCATAAGCCTATGTCTTGAGTTTTCGTGCGGCTCGTTAACGTTTCTAATGCCCGTTTTTGAACCCGAACGTCGTAAAATGTCATAAAATATAATGTTAAGTCGAAAAAACTAAAAATTACATCGGAAATCGATATTTGACGCATATTTTGTCGGTTGCGTTAAAACGCGTAAACTGCTTCGGTTGTCGTTTCTTGTCCGTTTCTCGATCCGATTTCAACTACGGATAATAAAATTCGATTACAAAGCAAATTTTATTATAATATTTCAGTTCTGAAGGCAATATAAGAGTCTGATGCTTCTGTTTTATTGTCGTTGCGTTCATGCAGTCGCGTTTGTCTTTCACGTTTGCGTTTTGTGACGTTCAAAAGCACGATAATTTCGCAAAACCAAATCCGTATGTTTAAATTATACGTATAAAATTCTTATTTGTCGGAGTTGTCAGTATTTCGTACGTTGTCAGCTCGTTATCGCTTAATATTCAGCAGATTTCCTGAAAATCATCATACGCGCACTGTAAAGTCAGATAGGCGTTCCTAAGCATTTCGAAAGCCTAATTTAGTTAATTCATGCCTTAACACTATCTATTGACGTCTAAACTTTAGTTAATCGCGTATTTAAAAAGTTTAAATTACCGGTTGTTACATACCTGTTGAAGTGTTGGTGGAGACAAGGATCTGATGGCTGATTTTTTTGGTTTGGATGGACATACCAAGGAGAGAGACGAGAGATGTTGTTGGTGACGGCTGATTGTTAGGGTTTAAAAGATATTTACTCTTTCTTTTACCCTTTTAACCTCTCCTTTAACTAAATTACAATTTTCATCCTCCAATTATAGTTTTTACTAAAATTATCTATAGACTTTTACATGTAATGCATCAAGATGTTGTACATTTAATTTTTTAGATTGCACATATAAGTTATTTATATATTAAATCATAAATAATGTTCATTTGTAGCTAAATTATAAGTAACTGATTCGAAAAACCTATGAGAATTAATAAAAAATATTATATAAATGAAGGGCGTCTCGTGTACGAAAAGCGGTGCGCTTTTGCGCTCTGCGCTTTGGGCCTCGGTTTTTAACCTTGTCACTTTAGTACGCTTCTCGCATTTTAAAACCAAGGGTGGGTGGTGGCCGGAGAGAGGGTGGATGGGGGCAATGAAGGCTTAGGTGGGTTGGGTTGTTGGGTGGACAATGGTGGCTGGGTGTTTGTGGCTGTTTGGTTAGGGTTGGGGTGGGCGGCGACGGAGTGGTTGTGGTGGTGGTGGGAGGGTGGAGGACGGTGGCAAATGGAGTGGGTGGGGGACGGTGAGTGTTGTTGGTGGTGGTGCTAGGTGTGTTGATGGCATGTGGGTTGCGAGTGGTGGCAGGTTGATGGTGGTGGCGATGGCGATGGCAGGTGGGTTAATGGGGGTGATGATCGGTTGATGGTGTTTGAGGTGGGATGTGGTGATGAGATCTGAATGGGTTAAGGCTGAGTGGTGGTGTGTGTGTGTATATATAATAATAATAATAATAATAATAATAATAATAATAATAATAATAATAATAATAATAATAATATTAATAATAAATCTTAAAAATGTTTAGTTATATTTTTAAATAATATTAAATAAAGGGGTAAAAAGACTAAAATACCCTTGGGTGACCAGATTTAACAAGAAAATCTAACTGGGTTAAGGTTAAAGGACGTAACGTGCAACAAAATTCCCTGTAAAGGGCAAAACCTATCAAAATTCATTGAAAAGGACACTTCCTGTAAAATGGTGTTAAGATAAAGAACAAAACGTGTAATTTATCATTTAATATATTAACACCTAATCTGTATTAGAATCAAGTTATCAACTGTCAAAAAACGGAAACCAAAAATAAAGATAAATGAAGTTATCAATTAACGTGTTACCCAAAGCAATTGATACAGGCCGGGCCAATGTGACCGAACCCAAGTCCAGCCGCAACCAGTGTTACCAAAAAAAGGATGAAGACTTAGGTGCTGTTTATTTTTCAGAGATAAAACGTCTGCAGTCTGCGGATCACATCTGCAGACATATGAAGAGGTGGACCAAACCTCTGCAGTGTGCAAGAAGAAGACTGTTTTTTAACTTCTGCAAGCTGCTGAAATAATCACATATTCACCAAAAACACAAATTGATCGATAAACGCAATATATAGGCCACATCTATGAATTAACAAAATTCAATACATACATGATAACATATCAAAAAGGTGAAAAGGTAAAAAACATTGAATATACCCAAATTTCACAAGCACAATAATAAACTTTTGATACAAATGCAACAGCAGCAGCACCACCTACTCACCAAAATGATAAATTAATAAACGGACATGAAATAAAAAATTACCAAATTAAATAAACGAAACTTATCTAAAAACGGATAGATATATCACACAGACACAAGTGAAATCCAAAAAAGAAATTTATAACATACAACAAATATATTACAAATTTAGCAAGCACCATATCACACAAACAAGTGAAATCTAAAAACGAATAGATATATCACACAAACACAAGTGAAATCCAAAAACGAAATTTATAACATAAAACAAATATATTACAAATTCACCAGCACCATGTGAAATCTAAAAACGAATAGATATATCACACAAACACAAGTTTTTTTTTCCAATCTATATCTATATTCTATATCTATATATATAATAAACAAAATCATTGGAGGACACATGTCATCCATTGGTTTAAGCCAACTTAACTGCATATGTAGCAGTACATGTGGCGTAGCTCTAAATCAAGGATTGAAATAGCTTCTCTAATACTCAATTCCTTTCCTCGTTCAAAACCCTAATCGCCGAATCGACTACTCAGAGTTCAATCGACGACAACTTTTAATCAATCTTCAATACTCATCTATCTATTATGCTAAAGCAAAATAAAGGTTGACTATTTGACCATGATGTGGCAGCTCTCTTTGGCCAGATAATTGGGAATTTGGGCGCCATTCTCCTTTTCTTCCATATTCCTTCATTTTGTTCAATGCTATTAAATACTCAGTTACCTTCACCGCTCTCTCTCTCTTGAATTCTCTTTATTACCACCGCCTTCTCTTCAACATATACTTCGTCCTTTTCAAGTTCATCTTCTTCAATCGAATGCTGAAATTTTTCTTTGATCCATATCGAAAGTTTGTAAGTGTAGATTGTTTATTTCTTAGTTTAATCCTTCTTTTTCTGGTCGGAATTTTATTTTGGTTCTGAAAAAGTGTTATTCTGTTCAACAAACCCTAGATCCGATTGTCATTATAGATTTGTTCTTTATGTTTATTTGCTTTTTGTTTTTGTTATACATTTTTGTGTTTACTCATATCACTGAATCGATTGTAATGTATAATATCTTTTTTTCGTATGTTAATGTTATCTATCCATATATGTGTGTATAATCGGTTTATCTCTTCTGTTTTTGGATAATTTTTTTGAAGAAATATTGTATTGTTATGTTCTAGAAACCCTAAGTCCGATTCTAATTCCAGATTTGTTTTTAATGTTTAGTAACATTATTATGTTGTTATTAAATTTGATGTTTATTCATATTCCAGATCTGTATGTTATTGTTATTGAATTTGATGTTAGATTTATTCAAATCCCTAAAATGTTAAGCTGATATCACAATTTCATGGTAAAAAAATGTTTAATTTTTATTTAAATTTGTTGTTTATTCATATTCCAGATCTGTATGTTATTGTTATTGAATTTGATGTTAGATTTATTCAAATCCCTAAAATGTTAAGCTGAAATCACAATTTCATGGTAAAAAAATGTTTAATTTTTATTGAAATTTGTTGTTTATTCATATTCCAGATCTGTATGTTACTGTTGATTTTCAATATAAAATCTGATTTTTAATTCGCATTCAAACCTGTTTTTGTAGGTTTATAGTATACCTGTGCCTTCTTCATTAAGGTATATGCTTTTTTACTAACGTATTGTATTATAATATCCCTGTCACTTATTCAGTAAGGTATATTTCGCATTCAAACCTGTTTTGTTAAGAAGAAACGTTCAGTTGAATAAAAAATCAGTGAAAGTGTTTTGCTTGGAACATGTAGGCGTCGTTGATGTTGCCAAGGAGTCTCAGGAAATGTTAAGTTATATAATTTTCTTACACTCCTCGGCAATGTCAACGACTCCTCAAAAAAGTTCCTTCGAATCTCTCTGACTGATAGCTTCATCGACAGATTGTTTCTTTTTCTCATCACAGATTTCCTCTATATTCCCTTCAATTCCTTAACCGCCCTATTTTCATTATATATGGAAAGTTGCCTTTTGAATGAATAATCTTTAATTTTTTTTAGGTAATTTTGGAACCGTTTCCATTTGTACTCCATATATACAAAAATTGTTTTTAATATAATGTTTCAATCGTTCACTTGAGAAGTGTTCTCTTTTTTTTGTTCATCATCAGACATCCAAATACAAGCATCGGTAAGTATATTGCACCTCTGTTTGACATTTGTATATTTTATTATATATAACCACAATTATAGTTATTTGCTTTTTATGTTGTATTTAACTGTAACTGATATGTCAAGTGGTATCGATATCATAAACCCTAATCTCTATTTAGAATTTTGCTAAATACATGTGTTATACAAATCCTGATTCAACTGATTGAAACGAAAATTATATTATCTATTGTTATGTAATATATATTTTTATTAATTAACTGTTTATACAATTTTTTCAATTTCTTATTATGGTTATTTTTATGTTATACAACTCATTCTTCAACTTATTCATTAATCCTTTGTTTCTTAATTTTTTTTTATTGAATTATATTAGATTTACGTATCCTGTTTTTTTGCAGGTATTTAGTATGGGTGAACGTTCATCAAGGTATTATGTGGATATTTTTAAAATTTTCTAACAATCCCCTTATCGTGTTATATTTTATTAACATTCTATTATGTAATTCAGTTACAGAAGACCCTGGTTCTGTAGGGTAATGAATTTTGCAGACCAACTTATTCTGGTATAGGAAAAAATATTACTTTAGTTATTTGTGTTATCTCCTTTTTCATATTTTTAAAAACAGTTTATTATTATTCTATTGTTTAAATCAATTGAATATATTTATAATTCATTTTCCATTTCATTCTATGATTAGTCCATTCCGGATGATGCGGCTTCCAAACTATGGGGTGTTGACAAAGGCCCTACTAATGTTATGATACACAGTGAAGATGGTCGTGTCTTTAATGTTTTTTTTAAGCGCGTCTAAAGGGAAGTTATTTTTCTTTCATGGTTGGTCCAATGTTGTTGAACACTTGGGTCTAACTCAGGGATGTTTGGTAGTATTTAATCCTTTAGATCATGCTACGTTTAAGTTAACAAGTTATCAGGATGGGGTTAGTCGTGGGTCTTTCTGGACATATATGCTACCTCCATCATGCAATTTTTATGTAAGACAAATGTGATTTTATTTTTCCTAATGTATTCAATTATAATTTATAAATTTATAGATACTAACCTTTTTACTTTTTTTTATCATCCTACAGGTCATTCCTGAATGTATTTTGCCCAAAATTTACGATTTTTCGTCAAATGATGTAACCTCTACTGTGATGATCGACAACCAAACGTTTAACGTTTCCATTGTAACTAATGACGGCAAAGTCGGTTTTTCCGCTGGAATGGATGTAATTATTAGTATGTTTCAGTTGGAGGTTGGTTGTTATTTCTTATTCACCAAAGGTTTTGGACATTTTTTCTATTTGAAAGTCTTTGGAAAAAACGGTGTTGAAATCACATATCCTAACTTAGATTTTGATGAGGTAAATTAAATATATGTACTTAATTCTATGTAATATACATATCAGAATGTAATTCATTTTTTATATATTAATTTGCAGATTGAGGTTGCACCTATAGATGTTGAAAATGAAGTTGAAGAACAAATACATGGTGGTGTTACTCGGTTTGTTCGTACGGCTGGTGAAGATTATTTTGTAAGTTTGGATATCATTTTGAAAACTGATAAAACACATAAGTTTTATGTTATTTTTTTATTTAATGAATATTAATATTTTTTATTAATTTTATTTAAATACAGAGAATTCCTGATCCTGTTTCACGCATGGCTAAGCTTCATGAAGGGTTAAAAGATTTGACCATAAAATTTTTGCATCTGGACCCGCCACTGCAGATTACTAACGGTACCAGACGTGAAAGAAGAACCAATGGTCGTGGTTATCGATACGCTTTAACCTCTTGGAAGAAGTTCATGAAAGCCGCTCAAATTAATGTCCGTGACCAGGTTCACTATTCTTTTGATGAAAATGAGCAGGTCTTGACTATTGAGAGGGTTGTACCTTACGTTAACTGTAGTAATTAGATATATGACAATTATGGCATGTTTTTGGCCTTTCAAGTTTTTTTGGTTATAACATTGGTTTTGGTCTTGAATTTCAAGTTTTTATATATCTTTCAATCTATTTCTTATTTTAACCACTCTAAGAAAATACTTAAAAGTATAATCTATCATTTTAGTAATTTATATTCCCACTAAAACATCTTATCATAGATAAAACATGATATTCAAACTACTTTTATGGAAAAAATTAATTTTATATATTCAGTAACATTGCTAACATTGCTGATTAGTGTTTACAACTAAATATATCAAAAAAACAGTATATAAACTAACTTTGCATATATGAAAAAGTATTATGAACTTAGTATTATATCTTCAACATATTACACTATGTTGTTACATTATAAACATTTTATAAACCTTCCAGAATAGTTTTTTTATTATATATAATAATTGCAGAAAGTCAGGTACGACATAGTAGGTTGCATATTTATAAATGTTTTCATTACTTTGAAATTTACTAATCATCAAAATTCCCTCCGTTCCTTTCAATTTCAAATTAATAACTATTGAAATTGATAATATGCCCCATTTGTTTTTTATCCAGTGTAATCGTTTACAGATCTATAATTAGCCAAAAAAAAATATACAAATTTAGTATACGTAGTTATGCCCATTATATGGATATGTTCGTCAATGTGTGATATGTCATAGTTCAATGCTGAGTTTAAAACTGCTAAAGTTGTAGAATGTTCCATAGTTTCAAATTCAATTAAAGGTAAAGAAGAAATTTAATATTGATAATCCGTATACTAAGTTGGTTAGTTACATTTCATTTTCTAATTTTTTATGACATATTACCCTATTTTTGGACATTTAGATTGATTGACTATATTTTTAGAAAATACCTTTATATTCCATATTTCCATTTGCATCGTATATTATAATTGATTGTGTTCGATATTTTAAATTTTTATACTATACAATGTTTACTTAATTAACTTTGCCTACCTATTATAAATATTCTTTAAACATTTCACATTGTAATCAGTCTTATCTACTCAGCATTTTCTCTATCATTTTTCATAAGCTTTGGTAAGAATACCATTGACAGTTCTATACGATATTGATTTATAATTTATTACAATGTGTTAGTATATAGTGTTTTTTTTTCTAATCTTTACTTTGAATTTTATGCAGAAATGGAAGAAGGTGCAATCACATTGTTGAATAATTTGGACCTCAATGTTGATAACTATACCATAAGAATACGCATTGTTCGTTTGTGGACAAGAGCTGATTTCAATAACGCTAGAAAAGTGTATTGTTATGATATGATAGTCATGGACAGTGAGGTAAGTGTTCATATACGTATGTTATAATTTAAGTTTATATACTGTTAATTGTCAAAGTACGTATTATTTGTCTAAAATAATGTTGTTGTTTGTCAGGGAACAAAAATGCAAGCTTTTATTTTGGCTAAAAACGCATCTGGATATCAACATCTTTTGGAAGAAAAGCGTTGTTTGACGATTAGAAATCCTTCATTGGGTGAGAATCGTCAGAAGGTCAAGTACGCTAACGGTGGTTTGAAGATTAACCTTAATAACAACAACGTTGTTGAGGAATGCCACGAGGCTATTGGTTCTGAATGGGGTTTTGATTTTACTCCGTTTGATTCAGTTGTGGAGGATCCAACAGTTGACAACAAGTTTTTTAAAAGTCCAATTGGTATGATATACAATTAAAACTATATAATTAAACATAACACATTTTTTATTTTGTTGACACTATTTAATTTTTATCCACAGATGTAATTGGTTTTGTGGTCAAAAGTTTTCCCTTCGAGGTAGACACGGAAACTAATAATGGACAAAACCAGAAGAAAGTCACCTTTATGCTTGAAGACTTGAAGTATTTATTTATTTTATCTTCACTTTTATTCTTTAATATATTTTTTTTATATTATGTATTCTGAATTGCTACTTTGTTTGTTATGATTTCAATAATGTTCAGCAATAAGCAGATCTTTGTGACACTTTGGGACGGTTATGTGGATCAAATAATGGAGTATGAGAGCAGCAATCGAGGTGAAAAAAATGTCGTCGTAATCATTCAGTTTGGGAAATACAGATTCTGGGGAGGTATCGTATTACTTCAAATATATTATGTTTTTTCTTTATGGTTACATTTTGAATAATTGTTTACATTAATTAAAATAAATGTATAAATCTGTTCAGGGCATTTGTTTGTTTCAAATTTGTATACCGTCACCCGATTCTTAATTAACAGTGATATTGATGAGGTTGCTGAGTTTAAACAAAGGTTCACTATCCTAATAAGTTTTTTTAAATTTCCTATGCATTTCTGTGAATCTAAATTATTAATTTTTATTTTTTTACTAGATTTATCGAGAAACTTTCTCCCGAAATGTCTTCCAGTTATTCTGGCCTAAGTTCTTCTGTTGTGAAGTCTGCCACTGAAGAGTTCCTTTCTGACCTCACTTTTTTCCCATTGGGTCGTTAAGCTCAATAGATACGGTAACACGGATAACAGATAGTTTTTATATGTTTTACACTATCCATTTTTGTATACATTATATATATCTTAAACACAGACGAGGTTTGTTGTCATTGTTGGGACTATCAAGAGTTTTGCATCGAACAATGAGTGGTTTTACAACGCGTGCACAAACTGCAACAAAAAGGTTTCAACCGTTACTGTTGTTAAAGAAAAGCAGGATGGTACTGATGGTTTTGAAGAGGTTACTGTCTTGGAATGCAAGACTGATATTTGTAATACAAGGACCGTTTCATCAATTCCACGGTAAATATTATCCATGTTAAGTTTTGTTTGTCAAAATAAGTAAATCTCATTGATATTTGTTTGCAGAATTAGGCTTTATATACGTGTCCAAGATTGCACTGGTATTGTGAGTCTAACATTGTTTGAGCGTGAGGTGACAAAGCTTTTGAATGTTAATGCTAATCAGCTTTTAGACAACAACATTGAAGTATGTAGTAAATAATTCATTTTATCATATTTGTGTTTATTTTAAAAATATTAATTATATTTTATTTTTCAACAGTTAGCAAACGAAGGAAGCTTTCCAAAGGAGCTAAATTCTTTACTCAATATGAAGTTTGCCTTCAAGATTGTTGTTTCTTCTTTTAACATCAGCAAGAAGTCTGATGGATACTCAGTCTCCAAGATGACTGATAACCCGGTTGTTTTGTCCGAGCTTGATAAACATTGTGACACTATTCAGGTAAATTTATTCCAATTGACCTTTATACTATTATTACAATTTTCCAACAATGTTTAACTACTAATTAATATCATATATGTTTTTAACTTAAAAAAATAAAAAAAATCAGCCTATTGATGAGGAAGCCGTCAATGTCAAACCATCCGATTCAAATCGTAATGATGATTTGCCTGTTAAGGTTTAGTATCCTTTACCTTATCTATGATTCAAGTTTAACTCATTATATGTTAAATGTATGTTTATAACTCATACCTATTTATTTATTTTATTTTACTAGGATTCTATATCCCAAACGGGAGACGATGTAATCCCTTGCTCAAATGTGTTTAAAGTTGGCTTTACAACATCGTTTGATCAGAAGGATACTGACTTTGATACGAGCAGTGAGCGTGACTTGAAGCGCAATTTGGATACCGTGTATGACGTGGATGATGTATCTTCGCAGTCTTCGTCGAAGACGCGTAAAGATGGTGGTGTGGATGCAGTTCTTCTAATTCCAAAGAAAGAAAAGTAGTCACCTATAATTCGAACATTTGATATCATCGGCTGTTTTTTCTTAAGTATTTTGCTATTTTTGTTTCTTTTGACAATGGTTTTAACTGTGTGGTTGATTTTTATGAACATGATTGTTTTATGGTTTAGTTGTTTGTTTTGAATATCAATTGTTATTTTGCTAATTGATTTTTTTAATCCCACTTTTTGTTTCTTATACATATGTCATCATTATTCTTTTTGGTAACTAACATTTTAATAATATATCGTTTGAGTATTGATATTTTTATTTAAAATATAAGAGCTAATATCATTTTGTGTAACATAACTCATTTTAAGAACGTATGATTTAATATTTACGTATGTATTAATCAGTTTTTAGAAAAAATTACATACTAATAAGATAACAACTTTTTACGTTATTTAAATAATAAAAAAATAATCCGTTCTTTAAATAATGAATCTTACTTAAAATTTAGTACCCAATATATAATTCGTTAATATGGCACACTTAGATATCCATATTTTTATATTATATAAAATATTAATATTATTTGTTATTTTATGTAAATAAAACGTAAAATTTAATTATTGGTTGATATTTGAATTCAATTTAATTATACATGTAATGTAATGTATTTAAGGAATGTAGTTAATACATTATCAATTTTTTTATATACAGTTACCATAAATTATTTCTAAATATATATATTAATTAAAATAAAATATATATTTTTTATACTATTATTTTTATACATATTTTACCAAGGAATTACCACAATTACTTAGCTGATTTCAACTGACCCTCTTGACTGTATGGTTCAATTCATCACGAGTGATCGAATAGTTTTTTCTGTTATGGGTTGAAAGCCAATGTGTTCAGTTTTTTTTTTCATGATGTACTGTTTAACATGATACAGTCACTACTATTAACAAATAAGTCATTACTTTTTTTTGTACAAATGTATTATAACATTTCGACTCATACACTTCTATTAAGATTTCACAGTTGCTCAATACGATTTCTTACATGGTCAAACATCACAGTTTTTTGAACATAAATAGCATTTGGTTATTAATTTTTTTATATTGATACTATATTAGGTATTGGATAATTTTATTAAACTTTGTTTAACATAATTATTTTTTTTGTACTTCTACCTTATCAATAGTTTTTTTGTTCATAATAAGTTGAAGAACACGGTACCTACCAGCCATGTTAGTATAACTGCTTTTCCAAACCGTACATTGTTCTTTCTTATGGAGAAGCATGGTCAAAATTTGTATTTCACTACTGGATGGAATCAAATTAAATAACACTTTAAAAATACATACGAACACTATATTGTTTTTTAGATCATTTCGGTTAAAAAAATACATAGGAACACTATATTAACCCTTAGTGGAACATAAAAGGTTGTTGTGGTAATTTATGGTTAAATCCATTTTATTTTTGTCAGAAATCAAACTATAGGGGATGTATATGTAACATTTCATTATGGCGGTTCTAAATAAGGACATTGTCCTTACCATACTCTACCATCAAATCATCCTTCTTATCATTCTTATCATCCCAAGGAGAAAGCAAATCAGCGACCGGAACTTATCATCGGATTATCGCCGGAATCATCCTTCTTTTAGGTTTTCGGCAACCGAAACTAGGGCTTCGAATCTTGACTTAAAGGTAACAACATTTATGTTCCTGTGATCAGTCATAAACTTTAATTTTAATCGTTTATATCGTTGATTTTATACCACTACATTGATGTACTTCTAAAGTTAACCATTAATATTGTTGTTTTTTGTAAGATTGAGTCTTTAATTGTTTGAAAAATAGTGTTGTAGTTTAGTTTTGTTATGCTATGTTCAAAAGGTGTTTATATACCGATCCTAAATTTTACACAAACGTTTGTTGATGAATCTGTATTTAATAATTTACTTAAAATTTGATAGATACTGGTATTAAAACTTTAAATTGCTGTAGCATTAAATTTATTTACAATATTGTATGTATGTTCATATAAAATTTTAATTTGTTAAGCATATAACTTTGGGTTTTTCATTATTTTAGTCGTCAGTTTTTGTAGTCCAATCAGTGGTATGTATATATTGTTTTTTTGTTGTATACTGTATATATTAGTGTTTGGTAAAGTACGAGAATTTGAAAATAATTTATTGTTGCAGGTTTCAAAATGTATACTTCATTTGTAAAGTATCTTCTAAACCCATCCTCATTGAGTATAGTAAGCATTCTTTATGTAATCTATAATTCCGCTTTTAGAGTAATATAATTTATAATTTTGTTGTTTGAAACTTATAATACTAAATATAGTTAATATTAATATTAATATATATACAGGATGTCCCTATCAGCTTTGTTACTCAATTCTACGGAGAGGATTGGGCCGATAGGAAGATGCGTATATATCACTCAAGTGGGAAAATTTAGGTCGTAATGTTGAAACGATTAAAACGTATGCCAGTCTTAACTGACGGCTGAGGAACAGTTGTTTCAGATCTCAAACTTCAGAAAGATTGTCTCCTGACATTTCGTCCCATGAACCATTTTGGTCTCTATCTTTCATCTTATGTTAATGGCGTATGTGAGCAATCTTATTTCACGATTAATCGTCATCTAAGATTGGGTTTTACGGTACGTAATCTCATTTAATTTTCCTTAAAATTTATATTTAACATGTATTTCACTTTTTATAATATAACGTACATAGTCAACATTCAATTTGTTATGTTTCATATTATGTAGATCACTGAAGAATCTTTTATCCAACAATGTTTTGGAGACGATGTAATGGCTGGCTCATATGAAGTTAATTATAAGGGTTCTCCGTGGACGGTGTCAACAAGTAAGGTTAATTCAAACTATGTATTTTCAGAAGGTTGGACTCAACTTTGCAACGATCTTGGCGTTCAAGAAGATGATTTATTGGTTTTTGAAAAACTTAATGATGTTATGTTTGGATTAACGGTGTATCGAGACGAGGTTGAGATAAGGTTGAGCAAGAAGGTTGAATCTGATGATGATGCAATTCAGATCTCTAGGGCCGATTATGATAAAGCGCTTTTTAAGGTTCGAATCTATTAGGTATTAAACTTTGTATCCATTTTTATTCTTCTTTTAATCTTTTTTTTTAATATGATTTTTTCAGGACATAGAGGTAGATGATAACCAGCCCACATCTGTTAAAAGTCCATCAGGAACAGTCCCGTCAAGTACACCGAAGAAGGTTCATGTTAAAGAGACGTTGAAAGTATGTGATGGTTTACATTTCACGACAAGACAAGATGTAAGTTTACAAACAATATTATATTGTTATATTAATTTAGTTATGACAATTGCATATTATAAGTCAGTTTTTTGAATTCAACCTTCAATTAACCCATACGAACATTAGTACTGATAATAAACCAATGGTTGCATCTATATTATTACTTTTATAGTTTTTTTGTTTGTTTGTTTGTACAAACACATAGTTTAATCAATTTGCCGTATCAGTAATACCATGGAATAGTTTCAATCATCATAATAGTTGTATTCGAGGTGTTGGAACTTCATTGTTTATTTCTTTGGTTTACAAGTCAAATATTAATTAAATAAACATGACATTGTACAATTAATTTAACAACTTTATTATATCTGAAAAATAACCTCCAACTTTATTAGATCAATTAGAAAGTGAGTCTTGGATGAATGTTTTCCTATTTTTTTCTTAAAAAGTAGTACATTTTGTATATGTAATTTGATGCTGACAAATTTTTGCTTTAAATTTAAAAAACATATAAGATGTAAAATATTTCATGTGCTAACTCTATTATTTCACAACAGGTCAAAGGAAAGGGAAAAGGTAAACTTTCTGTCGACCGATCCGTCACAGTTGATAATTTCAACAAACAATGCAAAGGCCGAAAACGTTATACAACATCTGGTCAAACTGTCAAGGTATTAAATATTTTATGTATTTTATTTTAAGTGTACTAATATCCGTTTGTATTGTACATTATTTTCCTTATAGAAGGCAAAGAAATGGTTAACTGTTGTTAAAAATGTGTAGCATCCAAAGAAGGTTTCAAGGAATGCAAACAAAGTTTCCCGTATCGGCATTGATCCAGAATATTTCGACTTTAGCCGTAAAGCTGAGTATAGGCTGGTACTTTTTCTTTTATACCTGATCAACCATTAAAAATTTTATAATTGTTTATATTTGCTTATAGTTTTTTTTCTTTCAACGCATTTAGCGGCTTCCGGTTGAGGTTGTTAATAGAGTCGGCCTGTCTGAAAGATTGCAACCTATATCTGTCCAGAACTTGAATGGTGATGTTGAAGTTTATGACACAAAGACAGAATTAAACAGTGGTACGTTACGTTACGCTGTGGATGGATGGAGGAAATTTATGGATGATAACCAGTTGCAGTTTGGACACATGTTGCACTTCACATATGTAACTTCACAGAGGAAGATTGTGTTGAACGGTGTAACTTCAATCTAGTGAAGACTGCTATAAAGTGTGTTTAAAACAGCTATGGTTTGGTTAGTTGTTTGTTAGTCTTTTAAATAGATTAATTTTTGTGGTTGTGGTTATGAACATGAAAAATTTGCGTCCTTTCCCATGGTTGACTTTATTTAGATGTTTTGTAATGATACTAATGTGACTTATTTTGTAATAGTTTTTAAATGTTGTTAGTGTTTTATATGTCTATTATAGTAAGTAATTACAATCTTCATATTTACACAGTTCATATCTTTTATTTATTTGGAAAGATGTTATCAATCTCATTTTCCTAAAAAAAATTTTGAATATAAGGTAAGCAAATTTATTTATGGAAATATATATTACAATTTAAAAACTTCTAAAAGTAACGTATTACATAAATATATTTCCATTTTTTGTATATTCTATCTCTATATATTGTTATAGACTTCTTCCAATTTGTGATTTCTATATCCCCCTTTCATTTCGTATTGGATGATTCAATAAGAATTGATCAAAACACTCATTTTCCGTTGCTAATTTGATCATCGGTATTCAACCTTTGAACTCGGTTAGTTTGTTCATTTTGTATTTTTGTGACAACTCGAGTTTCTGACTTTCACTTTCGCATTAAATGCGCGTTGACTTTGACTGTTTAGTAGTTGACTTGTTGGATTTGTAATTGTACGCGTTGTGTTTTAATGAAACGTGTTGTCATTGTGCATACGTGTAACTACTTGTGGTTGTAAAAGATGATATTGGAATTGTTATTTAATACACTTGGTCTAGATCACGAAACATGGCATACAGTTCGAAGGATTCGAAGGACCACGAAACATATCCTTCGATTCGAAGGATCAACTTTCGGTCCGAAGGATCTCGAAACATATCCTTCGACCAAGGACCCTATCCTTCGACATCCTTCGGCCCAGCCTTTCTAATGGGCTTGGCCCATTTCGGTGATAAGTTTAAATACGTGACTGCATGTAAGTCATCAGTTAGTTTTCAAAAACCCTAGTTCTATTGTGTGTGTGTGACGGCATATAGCAGACCTACTCTCTGTTCGAAGGATTTCATCCCGTAATCCAGATTTCCGGTTAGTGTGTGGTGTTGTTTACGATGCTTTGATTTCACGATGCTTTGATTTCATGATTTATCTATTGTCTTGCGATATATTGTTGTATGTTAATCGGATATGCATGACTATCGGATCTGTTTTGATGATGTTCAATGATAATATTTTATGGATCGGTTATGATAACCGGATATGTATGTTAGGTAGTTGAACCGAATGATGATTATGTTTACATGACACATAGATGACGATTCGGATTTGGTTGATGATTGATTCTATTACCGTTAAATGATTTCTAGGAATGATAGTAACTGTCGTAGATGATCTTGTGCCTTCTGTGTAATGTAACTGATGAGATGTGCTTGTTAATGATGATGACGGCTGTAGATGATTAGGGTTTCTGTTTCTGTGATTGACTGCGTGATATCCGTAACTGATTGTGATCAAACGTAACTGATATGTATCGAAAGATACTTACTACTCGAAACATAGTTGTTGTCGAAAGATGCTTGCTAGTCGAACCATAGTAGTGTTAACCGAAGGATAGCTTTGACCGAACCATAGTAACTTTGACCGAAAGATAGTTTGGACCGAAAGATAGTTTGGATCGAACCATAGTAACTTTGACCGAAAGATAGTTTGGATCGAACCATAGTAACTTTGACCGAAAGATAGCTTTGACCGAAAGATGACATTGGTCCGAAACATAACATTCGGTCCGAAGGATAATTGTGATAACTGTTGTCGAAAGATAATAGTTGGATTCGAAAGATATATAATCATGAACATATTTTGAATGATGGAAGGTATACTTGAATTATTTGACATGCCATGCTAGGTGATGAATGTTTACATTTGTATTTGTGTGACACTCGAACTGCATGCGTATTATTGTGAACATGAACTGATTCGTTAGACGTGCATACAATAGGACGTGATTAATTACTTGTGAGTGCATAACCTAGCATACCGAGCAAACCAAGGTGAGTTCACACGAGCCAAGGCATGGGTTCCCAGGGTGGGAATGGGTTGGATGATTACTTGTGCATACTTTGATATTATAACGAACGATTAAACTGTTGATGCTTACGAACTGCCTTCGCACACACCCTGGTCGGTAAAGACTATGGTCGCGAATAAACTACTCAACTGCCTTCGCACACACCCTGGTCGGTAAAGACTATGGTCGCGAATTGATTAACCGCCTTCGCACACACCCTGGTCGGTAAAGACTATGGTCGCGAACTATTCGAACCTAATCTTCGCACACCTGCCTGGGAGGCCGCGATGGAACTAATCATATGGAACGTAACGATTAAACCATTACTCACACTATACGATATTGAACTTTAAACTGTGAACTCGCTCAACTAGTTTGTTGATTATCTGCTGCATGCCTTGCAGGACCTTAGGTACATAATGGAGCTTGCACTGGAGGAGCGGGACGTTGTGGGCAGTGGATTATGAACGCTACGTTTAAACATTTCGAATAATTGAACTTATGGTTTACTTGGGTTATTTACTTATGCTTCCGCTACTGATACTATGATTGTTTTGAAACATCAATTGTATTGAATGAGGTTTTACGAACTACTTTATTTATGTTATGCTATGTTCAATATGATTGATGGCTTGATCCTGGTCATGTCACGCCTCCAAGCGGTGGTACTCCGCGTGTGGGATTTTGGGGGTGTGACAGATTGGTATCAGAGCCATTGGTTATAGAGAACTTGGTTTTAATATGGAAAAACGTTTTTATTAAAACCAGACTATAACCAGAACAGTGCTCTCAACGATCCACAACGACGCTTCGCTCCACGTGCAAGACTCAACTTCCTAGGTAATAAGGTTTATGTATATTGCCTACATGCTAGAATTTGCATAGAACTTTGCTCGTAGTATGCTTACATTACCTTGCTCACAACTTGACATTGCATGAGAATACTTATGTGCTTACACTCTTCTGTCATCGCACTATTTGCGAACCTTTCTCACTTATGTTGCCTTTGATGTGAAGATCAATGGCCGCACGAATTACCATGACTCAAGCCCAGCTAGAGGCTCTCGTTGCTGCGGCAGTTGCAGCCGCCCAAGCAGGTAGTATACCCTGCAGTATAGACACTAGGATCTTTAGATCCTACATTAATTCTCGTACTTAACTTTGCCCTATTCGTACACAATAGGTCAACCCGCTCAGCAACAGCCTGGGTGCACCTTCAAGAATTTCATGGATTGTCGTCCTAGTTCGTTCAGTGGCACGGAGGGAGCAGTTGGACTCCTCCACTGGTTTGAAAAGCTCGAGTCGGTTTTCGAAATGTGTGAATGCCCTGAGGCTCGCAGGGTGAAGTTCGCCACTGGCACACTTGAAGGGATTGCGCTCACTTGGTGGAACGCACAAGTGCAGATCTTAGGGTTGGCAGCTGCTAACGCCACACCCTGGAATGAATTCAAAGAACTGATCAAGAGGGAATACTGCACTAGAGAAGACATTCACAAGTTGGAGGACGAGTTGTATAACTTGAAAATGGTTGGTTCAGAAATCGAAGCTTACACCAAGAGATCGAATGAGTTGGCTGTGTTATGTCCAACTATGGTGGACCCTCCATACAAGCGTATTGAGTTGTATCTCAAAGGTTTGGCGCCAGAAATACAGAGCCACGTTACCTCGGCTAATCTCAACAACATCCAGGAAATCCAGCGTCTCGCTCATCGCATCACCGATCAGGCAGTGGATCAGAACAAACTGCCAAAGCGTATCAGTGCTACTGCTGCCACTACAGCTGCTACTTCAGTCACTCCAACTGCTACTATTTCTGCCACACCCAGCGAGAATAAAAGAAAGTGGGACGGGGATTCCAGCAGGGGATCAGCGTCTGTTCAGTCCCAAACTCAGCAACGTCGCACCAACGATTACCAGAGTCCGAGCCAGCAATCATCGGGCAGTCAGGGACATAGTGGTTATAAGGGAAATCACCCGTGGTGTAACAGGTGCAACAAACACCACAGTGGAAGATGTCGCAGGAGTCAATGTCAAAGATGTCACAAGCCGGGTCATGAGGCTAAAGATTGTAGAAGCTCGCGTCCAGCAAACCAGCACCAGCAACTTCCACTGCCAGCTCCACAGAATCAGCAGCAGCAGCCACAGCGTGGAAACCGGGGGTGTTTCCAGTGTGGGGCTGAAGGTCACTACAAACGCGATTGCCCTCAGTTGAACCAGAATCGCAATAACAACAACAACCAGGGCAACGGGAATAACAACAATAATCAGAACCACGGGGGAAACAACAACAACAACGGCAATGAAGCTCGTGGTCGTGCTTTTGTGTTGGGTCGAGGAGATGCAGTGAATGATCCCAATGTGGTTATGGGTAAGTTTCTTCTCGACGATATTTATGTTACTGTCTTATTTGATTCGGGTGCTGATACAAGCTATATGTCATTGAAAATGAGTAAATTATTAAAACGTACACCAACACCCCTAGACACCAAACATGTTGTAGAACTAGCCAATGGTAAAAGTGTAGAAGCCGCTCAGGTAGTCAAGGGTTGTAGTATTGTTCTAGCGGGTCAGACTTTCTCGATTGATCTCATACCCATAGTTTTGGGTAGTTTCGACGTCGTCATTGGTATGGATTGGTTATCCCAACATCATGCGGAGATCTTATGCAAAGAAAAAGTTATTCGTATTCCTCGCTCCAGTCAGGAACCTCTCGAAGTACAGGGTGACAAGAGTGGTGCTGTGGTTGGCATCATCTCTTACTTAAAGGCGCAGAAATGTTTACGAAAAGGACATACTGCCATTCTGGCACTTGTCACTGACGCATCAGCAAAGGAAAGGAAGCTGGAGGATATACCAGTTGTGCGCGATTTTCCTCAAGTGTTTCCTGAAGACTTACCTGGTTTACCCCCTCATCGTCAAGTCGAGTTTCAGATTGAGTTAGCTCCTGGAGCAACACCAATAGCCCGCGCACCGTATCGTTTGGCTCCAACCGAACTGGAAGAACTGTCAAAACAGCTACAAGAGCTCTTGGAAAAGGGCTTTATTCGTCCAAGCTCTTCGCCTTGGGGAGCTCCAGTGTTATTTGTGAAGAAGAAAGACGGTACATTCAGAATGTGCATTGACTACCGCGAACTCAATAAGGTGACGGTGAAGAACCGTTATCCTCTTCCGCGCATAGATGACCTATTCGACCAGTTGCAAGGGTCGTGCTACTATTCCAAGATTGATTTAAGGTCAGGGTATCATCAGCTGAGAGTCCGGGATGAGGACGTCTCCAAAACCGCTTTCAGAACTCGCTACGGTCATTACGAGTTCTTGGTTATGCCGTTCGGGCTTACAAACGCGCCTGCAGTATTTATGGATCTTATGAACAGGGTGTGCAAACCCTATCTCGACAAGTTCGTCATTGTTTTCATCGACGACATCCTGATTTACTCCAAGAGTCAGGAGGAGCACGGGCAGCACTTACGCCTTATCCTGGAACTTCTTCGAAAGGAGCAACTGTACGCAAAGTTTTCAAAATGCGACTTCTGGCTTCGTGAAGTCCACTTCTTAGGCCATGTGGTGAACAAGGATGGGATTCATGTCGATCCATCCAAGGTTGATTCGATCAGAAACTGGCCAGCACCGCGTACACCGACAGAAATACGCCAATTCTTGGGTTTGGCGGGTTACTACAGGCGATTTATTAAAGACTTCTCAAAGATCGCGCAGCCGCTCACTATGTTAACACAGAAAGGTGTCGTTTACAGATGGGGTAATACGCAAGAGACCGCTTTTCAGTACTTAAAGGATCGGCTTTGCAGCGCACCTATTCTCTCATTGCCAGAGGGCACGGATGACTTCGTGGTTTATTGTGACGCATCGATACAGGGGCTTGGATGTGTATTGATGCAACGTGATAAAGTTATTGCCTACGCTTCGCGGCAACTCAAGGTTCATGAACGGAATTACACGACGCACGATTTGGAGCTGGGAGCTGTTGTTTTCGCGCTTAAGATATGGCGACACTACCTGTACGGTACCAGGTGCACGATTTACACCGATCACAGGAGTCTCGAGCATATTCTTAAGCAAAAGGATTTGAATATGCGTCAACGGAGATGGGTTGAACTTCTGAATGACTACGAATGCGCCATCAAGTATCATCCAGGCAAGGCCAATGTTGTGGCTGATGCCCTCAGTCGGAAAGACACTCTACCTAAGCGCGTGCGAGCGCTACAGCTTACTATCCAGTCCAGTCTTCCAGCACAGATACGAGCTGCTCAGTTAGAAGCACTGAAACCCGAAAACGTCAAAGCTGAAGCCTTACGCGGCTCAAGGCAACGCATGGAACAAAGGGAAGACGGCGCCTACTATGTAACGGGGCGTATTTGGGTCCCACTTTATGGCGGTTTACGCGAGCTGGTAATGGATGAAGCTCACAAGTCTCGCTACTCGGTACATCCAGGGTCGGATAAAATGTACCACGACATCAGCACTACTTATTGGTGGCCTAGTATGAAGGCTCACATCGCTACGTACGTTGGAAAATGCTTAACCTGTGCGAGGGTCAAGGTTGAATATCAGAAACCAGCTGGTCTACTTCAGCAGCCCAAGATACCGCAGTGGAAATGGGAAGAAATTTCCATGGATTTCGTTACGGGCTTACCTAGATCCCAGCGTGGGAATGACACTATTTGGGTGATCGTTGATCGACTCACAAAGTCTGCTCACTTCTTGGCTATCAAAGAAACGGATAAGTTTTCTACTTTAGCAGACATTTACTTGAAAGAAGTTGTTTCGAGGCACGGGGTGCCCACCTCTATTATTTCGGATCGCGATGCACGATTCACGTCAGAGCTTTGGCAAGCGATGCACAAATCCTTCGGCTCACGGTTAGACATGAGCACAGCATATCACCCTCAGACGGATGGGCAGTCTGAGCGAACTATTCAAACTCTTGAAGACATGCTTCGAGCGTGTGTCATCGATTTCGGCAACGGCTGGGAAAAGCACCTCCCTTTAGTGGAGTTTTCATACAATAACAGTTACCACACCAGCATTCAAGCCGCTCCATTTGAGGCATTGTACGGACGTAAATGTCGGTCACCTCTCTGTTGGGCAGAGGTGGGGGATAGTCAGATTACGGGTCCAGATATTGTTGTGGACGCCACAGAAAAGATAGCACAGATACGACAACGCATGGCGGCAGCACGCGACCGTCAGAAAGCCTACGCGGACAAGCGTAGAAAGCCTTTGGAATTTGAGGTCGGGGACCGGGTTTTATTGAAAGTTTCGCCCTGGAAGGGTGTGGTTCGATTCGGTAAACGAGGCAAACTGAATCCGCGGTACGTCGGACCATTCGAAATCTTAGAAAAGATTGGCAAAGTAGCCTACAGATTAAAACTACCAGCTGAACTCGGTGCAGTTCACAATGTATTTCACGTGTCGAATCTGAAGAAATGCCTATCAGATGAGACCCTTATAGTTCCTTTTAAGGAACTCACTATCGACGAGCGGTTGCAGTTCGTCGAGGAACCAGTTGAAATCACGGACCGGGATGTTAAGGTCCTCAAACACAAGAGAATCCCTCTTGTTCGAGTTCGTTGGAACTCCCAGCGTGGCCCAGAGTATACCTGGGAACGCGAAGACCAGATGAAAGAAAAGTACCCCCAGCTATTCGAAACCAATGCATCCACTTCTGAGGCTGAAGCTACTACTACTGAATTTCGGGACGAAATTCCAAATCAACGGGGGGATGATGTGACACCCCAGGAAAACCAGTGAACGATGTAACTTACCTAGCTTCCTCAGTGAGTGCGTACCAAATTTCGGGACGAAATTTCTTTCAAGTTGGGGATAATGTGACAACTCGAGTTTCTGACTTTCACTTTCGCATTAAATGCGCGTTGACTTTGACTGTTTAGTAGTTGACTTGTTGGATTTGTAATTGTACGCGTTGTGTTTTAATGAAACGTGTTGTCATTGTGCATACGTGTAACTACTTGTGGTTGTAAAAGATGATATTGGAATTGTTATTTAATACACTTGGTCTAGATCACGAAACATGGCATACAGTTCGAAGGATTCGAAGGACCACGAAACATATCCTTCGATTCGAAGGATCAACTTTCGGTCCGAAGGATCTCGAAACATATCCTTCGACCAAGGACCCTATCCTTCGACATCCTTCGGCCCAGCCTTTCTAATGGGCTTGGCCCATTTCGGTGATAAGTTTAAATACGTGACTGCATGTAAGTCATCAGTTAGTTTTCAAAAACCCTAGTTCTATTGTGTGTGTGTGACGGCATATAGCAGACCTACTCTCTGTTCGAAGGATTTCATCCCGTAATCCAGATTTCCGGTTAGTGTGTGGTGTTGTTTACGATGCTTTGATTTCACGATGCTTTGATTTCATGATTTATCTATTGTCTTGCGATATATTGTTGTATGTTAATCGGATATGCATGACTATCGGATCTGTTTTGATGATGTTCAATGATAATATTTTATGGATCGGTTATGATAACCGGATATGTATGTTAGGTAGTTGAACCGAATGATGATTATGTTTACATGACACATAGATGACGATTCGGATTTGGTTGATGATTGATTCTATTACCGTTAAATGATTTCTAGGAATGATAGTAACTGTCGTAGATGATCTTGTGCCTTCTGTGTAATGTAACTGATGAGATGTGCTTGTTAATGATGATGACGGCTGTAGATGATTAGGGTTTCTGTTTCTGTGATTGACTGCGTGATATCCGTAACTGATTGTGATCAAACGTAACTGATATGTATCGAAAGATACTTACTACTCGAAACATAGTTGTTGTCGAAAGATGCTTGCTAGTCGAACCATAGTAGTGTTAACCGAAGGATAGCTTTGACCGAACCATAGTAACTTTGACCGAAAGATAGTTTGGACCGAAAGATAGTTTGGATCGAACCATAGTAACTTTGACCGAAAGATAGTTTGGATCGAACCATAGTAACTTTGACCGAAAGATAGCTTTGACCGAAAGATGACATTGGTCCGAAACATAACATTCGGTCCGAAGGATAATTGTGATAACTGTTGTCGAAAGATAATAGTTGGATTCGAAAGATATATAATCATGAACATATTTTGAATGATGGAAGGTATACTTGAATTATTTGACATGCCATGCTAGGTGATGAATGTTTACATTTGTATTTGTGTGACACTCGAACTGCATGCGTATTATTGTGAACATGAACTGATTCGTTATACGTGCATACAATAGGACGTGATTAATTACTTGTGAGTGCATAACCTAGCATACCGAGCAAACCAAGGTGAGTTCACACGAGCCAAGGCATGGGTTCCCAGGGTGGGAATGGGTTGGATGATTACTTGTGCATACTTTGATATTATAACGAACGATTAAACTGTTGATGCTTACGAACTGCCTTCGCACACACCCTGGTCGGTAAAGACTATGGTCGCGAATAAACTACTCAACTGCCTTCGCACACACCCTGGTCGGTAAAGACTATGGTCGCGAATTGATTAACCGCCTTCGCACACACCCTGGTCGGTAAAGACTATGGTCGCGAACTATTCGAACCTAATCTTCGCACACCTGCCTGGGAGGCCGCGATGGAACTAATCATATGGAACGTAACGATTAAACCATTACTCACACTATACGATATTGAACTTTAAACTGTGAACTCGCTCAACTAGTTTGTTGATTATCTGCTGCATGCCTTGCAGGACCTTAGGTACATAATGGAGCTTGCACTGGAGGAGCGGGACGTTGTGGGCAGTGGATTATGAACGCTACGTTTAAACATTTCGAATAATTGAACTTATGGTTTACTTGGGTTATTTACTTATGCTTCCGCTACTGATACTATGATTGTTTTGAAACATCAATTGTATTGAATGAGGTTTTACGAACTACTTTATTTATGTTATGCTATGTTCAATATGATTGATGGCTTGATCCTGGTCATGTCACGCCTCCAAGCGGTGGTACTCCGCGTGTGGGATTTTGGGGGTGTGACAATTTTGATCTATTGTTATTTAATCATTTAGCATTTTATTTGAATCTGTATGTATTTTTGTTTTCACAATATTTGTTTTCGCATAGTATCATTCATTTAAGTTGTGCGCTGTCATTATAATGTATCTTTATATTTATATATTTATACATATATAATACATAAATTTTATGATTTAACACTCCGTATAAAATATAGACCATTGTACACAATTACCACCTTATTGTTTTGTTAAATTTTTTATATGAATCTTGATTGATGATTGATTAAATATTACTTAACATGTGTTCCAACATACCAACTATGTAATTTAACAATTCTTTTTCTAAATTCATAGCAATGCCTAAACGACCAAAAATTGTCTCCGTATACAATGACATTGATAAAGAAAACACTCAGGATGGTAAGTTATTTAAAGTTTTACAGTTTTTTTACCTTCTCAGTTATTTGATTATATAAATAGAGATGTATATTTTTTTTTATCCGCAGTTCACCGGAATGAAAACACATCCTCCGACATTGTTAACGGTATAGCACTAATTATTTCATTGTCCATTTATATTATTTTAGACCTACTTACTTAGCTCACTATTACGCTCGAATTTTTTATTAATTCTTCCATTTTTTTTGTGTCTCTTTAAAGTTCGACGAGGCAGAAGACCTTTATCAAGCATAACGAATGGTATTATTTTAAGTATATATTTTTATAACAAAATGAGAATTATTTTTTCCTTATCTACAACTAACTATTTTGATTTGTTATTGTTTGTTTATTATAATTTTTTTTCAATTTGTCTACGATTTTATAATAGCTGTCCTCCCAATTGTTACTCGAGACGAGGCATCTCATAGAAGAAAATTAAGAAAATTATACTTGGATAATAAGAAATCAAATGTGGGAACTACATCGTCATCCCTCAATATTGATTCCACTAATATTAATTCCACTTCCACTCCGTGTGTTACATCGGATAACATAGTCAACAGAATTGGTTTTCACAATTTTGAATCCACTCCTGAGGTGACTAATAATGTTACTCCAAGTCCGTCAAGTATTGTAACAAGTAAGTATTTCTTTATTTTAATGTTTATATATTTTTTTATGTTCTTATTGTTTTGCATCGCTATTTTTAATATGCTTTTTTGTCAATTGTAGCAGGTAACATTATTTGTAGTACCAGCAATCGTACAACGAGAAAAAACGGTATTGGAAATAATATTTCAACTGGCATCACATCAACCACCTGCACATCATCATTGAACCGTAATTTGCAAAGGCTATCATCTGGGAAACGTAAGTTGGTATCCAAAGCACGTATTTCGTCTCCTATACCAATGATCGACTTGACCACAGACGAAACCGTTGAACGAGATCCTTATAAAGGTGTTTCTACAGGTTAGGTTTGTTGATAAGTAGTGCTACATAGTGTAAAAATACCAAGTCTTAAATACGTATATCTTATTATTGTAATGAATGTTGTATATATAACTATAATGTTGTATGTTTTAACAGATTATTTGGATCACGGTGATCAAGTTATTACTTGTGAAGTTTGTTATGCAAAGTTATGGGACGCAGAGAAAGGAAGCGGAAGAAAAGAGGGTGGCAAAATATGTCATATGTTATGTTGTGGTTATGCCAAAGTTGTGTTACCGGATTACAAAACTGCGACACCTTATTATAAAAGTCTATTCATGTCCAATGACAATGAAAGCAAGCACTTTTTGAAGAACATTCGACGTTACAATTCTATGTTCGCGTTTACCTCAATGGGTGGTAAGGTTGACCAAACCGTGAACACTGGTAATGCTCCTTTTTGCTACAGAATTAGTGGTGAAAATTACCATTCTATTGGTAGTCTTGTGCCACCAAACGGAGGGAAGCCTAAATTTTGTCAGTTATACATATACGATACTGAAAATGAGTTGGCAAACAGGCAATCAGTTTTTAGGTACCATGCATGAACTAATTTTCTTAATAACATTTAGTTTAAGTATATATTTACTTAATATTTCAATTTGATGAAACAGGTCTTCAGACAATGCTTCCTCATCAACCTCTTCAGACGAAACTGATAATAAGCTGATACAACAAATCAAAGCAATGTTGGATGCCGACAATGTGCTTGTGAAAATTTATAGGATGGTTAGAGATTGCTTCCAACAAAATCCTAATACCACTTTAAAGCTTTGCCTTATTGGCAAAAGAGAACAAGATGGTCGGACTTATAACTTACCTACTTCCTCCGAGGTTGCTGCTCTTATTGTTGGAGATATCGATAACGCACTTGAGAATAGAGATATCGTTGTCGAGACACAAACAGGTTCATTAAAAAGAATAAGTGAATTGCATCCTTCCTATCTTGCACTTCAGTATCCTATTTTGTTCCCATATGGAGACGACGGTTACAGAATTGACATACCACATAGGGGTGTCATTGATGTTACTAACAAGAAACGCCCGAATTGTACAATGAGAGAGTTTTTTGCGTATCGTGTACAAGATCGTAGTAACCAGTTTTCATTGATTCTAAATTCTCGACGGTTATTCCAACAGTTCTTGGTTGATGCTTATACGATGATTGAGAGCGAGCGACTTAACTTTATAAGATTTCAGCAACAAGATCTCAGGTCTGATACATATGAGAATATCCGGAAACTAAGATATAAAGTCCAACAAGATTTGTCTAAGGTTGGAAAACGTATTTTCCTTCCATCTTCCTTTACAGGCGGGTCACGATATATGATGCAAAACTATCTTGACGCAATGGCAATTTGTAAATGGTATGGTTATCCAGACTTTTTTATAACCATTACCTGCAATCCCAAATGGCCGGAGGTTCAAAGGTTTCTTAAGGACACAAATCTTAATCCGGAGGATAGGCCTGATATTTTATCTCGAATTTTTAAAATAAAGCTAGATGCAATTTGTAAAGATTTGAAAGACTGTGATTTGTTTGGAAAAGCTTCAGCTGGTATGTTAATAAATTTACTTTTTAAAAATAACCTTAATGATAATTAACAGTTTCTTACTTTTTTTGTAGTTGTTTACACTATTGAGTTTCAGAAGCGAGGATTGCCTCATGCGCATATGTGCTTATTCATGGAGAATGATTACAAACTTCCAACTGTAGACCATGTTGATCAGTTTATTTCTGCAGAAATCCCTGATTTAAACCAAGACCCGGAACTATATACGCTTGTGAAAGGCCATATGATTCACGGTCCATGTGGTAATGCTAGAATGAGCCCCCCATGTATGGTTGATAGAAAATGTTCAAAAGGTTTTCCCAAGAAATTTCAAGATCACTCAACCTTGGATTCTAACGGATTTCCCTTATACAGAAGAAGAGATGACGGTTCCTTCGTTTTAAAAAATAAAATTGAGTTAGACAACAGAAGTGTTGTACCTTATAACAAAAAGCTTTTGAAAAGATATCAGGCGCATATAAACGTTGAATGGTGCAACCAAGCGGCGTCAATAAAGTATTTGTTCAAGTATATTAATAAAGGTCCTGATAGAGCAACAGTTGCTGTGGTTCCGAGCAATAATGAAAACGAGCAAGCAGAAAATGATGAAATTAAAGAGTATTATGACTGTAGGTATATATCTGCGTGTGAAGCCTCTTGGAGGATTTTTTCTAATGAAGTTAATTATAGGAGTCCTTCTGTTATGCGGCTTCCTTTCCATCTTCCTGGACAACAAACAGTTTGTTTCGGTCCTGATGAAGATATTAATCAAGTGCTAAACAAACCATCTGTGAACTCATCAATGTTTTTGTCTTGGATGCAACGTAATCAAGATCCTAACGACCATGTTGCACGTACACTAACATATGTACAGTTTCCGCGGTTTTATGTGTGGAAGCTTGACAAGCGTATATGGGTTCCGAGAATAAAAGGAAAAACAATTGGAAGAATTCATTCCGTTTCTCCATCTACCGGTGAAGCGTACTATTTAAGAATTCTTCTTAACAAAGTTAAAGGACCAACATCGTTTGATGATACTAAAACAGTTAATGGTCGAGTGTACGATACTTTTAGAGATGCTTGCTATGCACTTGGTTTGTTGGATGACGACTCGGAGTACATTGAGGCCATCAAAGAAGCAAATATATCAGGTAGTGCAGGTTATATTCGCAATTTATTCGCCACCATGTTACTGTCAAGCACATTATCTAGACCTGAAGTTGTCTGGGAAAGCACATGGAAGTATATGACAGATGATTTTCTGTACAGATTCTCAAAGTATCATCGTGTTTCAGGTAAAATTATAAATTTCATATTATGTTTTTGTGACAGTTACAAAAAATTTACCATTAAATTTTTATGTGGTTTTGATTTTTCACAGGTTTATCAATTCCTGATGAGCAACTAAAGAACTATGTTTTATGCGAAATCGAGAAGTTTTTAACTCGGAATAATTCATCGCTTCGAAGATTTTTATCAATGCCTTACCCGGATACTTCATCTTTAGATAACTTTCGCTGCCGATTGATTAACGAAGAGCTTGCTTATGACAGAACAGAGTTACAAAATGTTTATCAAGGTCAGGTGAATTTGTTAACGGATGAACAACGTGCAGTATATGAAGAAATTATGAACGCAGTTCATGGAGACAATGGAGGAGTATTTTTTGTTTACGGTTATGGCGGGACCGGTAAAACATTTTTATGGAAAACATTGTCTGCTGCAATTAGGTCAAAAGGTGAGATTGTATTAAACGTTGCATCTAGCGGAATTGCATCATTGCTGTTAGAGGGAGGAAGAACGGCTCATTCTAGGTTTCATATACCTTTGAATCTTAATGAGGATTCCGTTTATCATATCAAACCAGACGATGATGTAGCTAAATTACTACAGCAGACCAAACCCATTATATGGGATGAAGCTCCTATGGTTCATAAACATGCATTTGAGGCTTTGGATAGAACTATGCATGACATTTTCAATATATCTAATCCATCCAGGTCTGATGTTTTATTTGGAGGAAAGGTAATTGTATTTGGTGGTGATTTTAGGCAAATACTACCTGTTGTTCCAAACGATGGACGTCAAGAAATTGTGAATGCCTCATTATGTTCTTCTTATCTGTGGAGTAAGTGTAAGTTGTTGACGTTATCTAGAAACATGAGGTTAACTGTTGGAAGACCATCATCTGAAGTTGAAGAGATCAGTAATTTTGCAAAATGGTTGTTGGACGTTGGTGAGGGAAATGTTGGTGGTTCCAATGATGGAGAAGCAATAATTGAAATACCACCTGAGCTTTTAATTGATAGCATATCTGATCCAATTTCTAGCCTGATTGATTTTGTTTATCCGTCAATCTTGGAGAATTACAATGATCGTAATTACTTTAGTACCAGAGCTATACTTGCGCCTAAGAATGAGGTTGTTCACGAGATTAACGACAGATTGTTGGCAGTTTTCCCTGGTGAAGAAAAAGAGTATCTTAGTTCTGACAGTCTATGCCCTACTGAAGATGGCAATGTTGATCAGCAAAAAATATACTCCCCCGACGTGCTCAATGGTCTTAAAGTGTCTGGTTTACCAAATCATAGGTTAGTGCTTAAAGTTGGTGTTCCAGTAATGTTGTTGCGAAATATTGACCAACGAAATGGTTTGTGTAACGGTACAAGGTTAAAGGTCACAAAACTTTACAGCCGTGTTATTGAAGCTGAGATAATTTCTGGTGGAAATATTGGTTCTCGGACATTCATACCTAGAATGAATTTGGTACCTTCGGACCGAAAGATTCCTTTTGCATTTCAAAGGAGGCAATTTCCAATAACTGTATGTTTTGCAATGACGATTAACAAAAGCCAGGGACAGTCGCTATCTAAGGTTGGGTTGTACCTAAGACAACCAGTTTTCACACATGGTCAATTGTACGTAGCTTTATCCAGGGTTACAAGACGAGATGGAATCAAGTTACTAATACTTGACAATGATGGCAGGCCTACAAATAAAACAACCAATGTTGTATAAAAAGAGATATTCAATGGATTGTGAGTTTTTTATGTTTGTCATTTTTTTATCTTACTTCACGTTATTTGTATCATTTTTTATTATATGCGAAGAAACATATAACGAAGTATTTACGCATTAAAGTATATTCACGTTCTTATGTATTATTGAATCAATAGTTATTTCTGGTAATAATATTGGGACAAGAACTTTTATTCCAAGGATCCATCTTTCTCCGTCCGATAAACGAATTACTTTCAAATTATATAAAGTAACCGATTCACATATAAACAACAATAACTTATTATGTTAATATATATACATACACATTATTAATCAACAACCTTTTATAGATGATACCAACGTTACTTACATTCCAAAATATGGTTTTTTTTTCATGATATAAAACTAATTGTCTTTAAGGTTAACCACTTATTACATGTCCATAACAAAAGTAAACATAACATCATAACCACTGATTACATGTCCAAAACAAAAGTAAACATAACATAAGTAGCATAATATAGTCCTGATTTCGAGTACTCAAAAACCTTCTTCATTAGCTTATACATTTACCTTTCAACCTGCAGTAACTTCATCCACGTCTGATAAGATCAGCAGATTTCCTGTGCTTATGAATTTGAAATGCATTTTGTCACCCAGACGAAGCCCATTCTCTTTCATGAACATTGGCCAACCTTCGATTGCATACCTCACATCATCTCCATTCTTTTGGCGCCTAACATTCATATCGATTGTTTTTCCCTTCATGTTCCTCACTTTTAACACATGCACTTTGTTTTTTAATCCGCCAATTCTTACAACATTAGCAGGCAATCTCTGCATGAATATGATAATTAACAATTAAACCAGCCTTATGAATGTTATAGTCTTACCGTTTATCAATTAGTGTTGAAAAAACATACCATTTTGTTACCTCCCTTCTGGTTAAATTCATAGTTACCATCTTTATCAACAGAATTCTTCCTTGCAACACGTTTTGGTGCAACATCTAATATCTTCAATTTACTACCAGATATCTTTCTAATTTCTTTTTCCTAATTATTACAGAAACACATAATGTTTAAAATAAAATATGTATTATATATTTTAATCTGTTTGAGTTAATCATAAATAAATGTTGTTATACGTACCAACCGACTGCGTGTTCTTTTTCCAACTGTTGAAACGGTTTGCATTTCCACTTCTGTTCCGCATATCAGCGCCTTACCTTCGTCTGCCTTATAATATCCCTCAATATGTTTTCCTTTTTTCTTAACCTGTTTACACAATTTCTTATTTTAGACATCAATAACCAAGAAGTAAAAAATAAATATGGCTATACATATTAAAAGTACTACTCATGTATTATTATGATTGAAATTGTTACATCTTCTTTTGGCAGTTGGTTTATCTCTTCTCTCATCACACTCTTTGTTTCCACGTTCGAGACTTCTTCTCCACCAACGTTCTTACTCACCTCATCTTTGATACCACTTTCATTCATCTATTTATCATACATTGATACTTAGTAAAATCCCAAAAGCTTATTCTAATGTATATTTATCTACATAAATGGATGCTTATTACGTCACACATAAACAGATCAACTGAATCATCGTCTTCACAGAAAGGCTGTCATACAATAACATACGTAAGTAAGTCGGATTTTGTACTAAACTCTTATAATTTAGTATAAAATACTTACAAAGTCAACGTTTTTGTAGTATGTGTCTTTAGGTATTTCCAGCACAGATTCATCATCACTTTCTTCTTTGATGTTCACATCTAACTCAACTCCTCTACGATATATCTTTATCTCAAATGTGGCGTTGTCAGTTTTCGTCAACAACAGTAAATCATCCTCTTCTATTCCAAGATCATGAAATAACTTCGGACAACCTTTTGTAAAAACATAGTTATCATTTATTTTTTCCGTCTCAACTTTCCAACTATGACCTGCTGCATTTATGTTGTAACAGTCGTTCACTGGTACGTACGAGTAACATTTTGTGACATAAGCTTCTGGAAGCACCTGAAAAGTAATGTAACAGTTTATTGATATATATTTATGTAAATCATTTATATTTCAAGTTTGACAAAATAAAAAATCATGAAGAAATAATATTATACTTACTATTATCTTTAAAATGTTGTAACGATTGAATGTGACAAAAGATTCACCACATATGTTTTCATCAAAGCAACTGATTTCCATACTTTTGTCCTCCATTATCCTTAATCGCAATATTGTCCTTTTTGTCAAATCAAGATCCCTTACTACATTACTCCACCCGTCGGTTATAATGGATTCACCACTTACACTTCTTAGAGAAACTGGCCAACTTCTACGAGTTTCATGAGTTATCATTACGTTTCTCCTTTGCCAATATTCTCCATATACATTCTTAACAAAATGAATTGGCAGCACCTGCGGTTAAATTTAGGTTTTACATATTTTTTTAATACAAGTTATATATATTAGTTTGTAAGCATTATACATACAAGTTTTAACGAGGATGGCTCTTCTAAGATTGCAATGCATGAAGGACTCATTTTTTAAACCTGCATAATACCAACATATGGTATAAACATGTAGTGTTGAACTTCAATCGATACATATATGTTCATATCAATAAGAAAATAACATTTTAAACACATTTTGACACATTTTGCTGATACAATGACTATATACAACATACATAAACCACACTAAAGCAACTTTTATCTGATCATTATATTTATATAGAATATTACAAATAATTAAATGTGTCAATTATTTTTTACCAAAAATTATCCTTTTATAGTGTTTCATATGAGTTAAATATAATCTTACTTTGAATACAATTCAACAAACATAATTCCTGATCATAAATGTAAAATGATAATCATATCTGTTCAATCATCCCAATCACATTATTAACTAACAATTTTTTTCATAACAATATGATCACAATCTATCAACCAAATCAAAGTATTAACCGAAATTATATACACTCAAACACATGCAATACATATACTCTTTCATAAATACATATAACTTTCAGAGCTTTCAATTTAACAAAAACCTAACTCTGATTTCACGTATAATTCTTGATTAATTGTTGGAAATAAACAGAATTCGTGAGTTCTTTGTAATACGGATGATAAATTTAGTTGGTAAATCAAAGTAACAATCTTCTTTCAACTGATCGGAGATGAAGTCGGAAGTTACCTTTACTAATTCTTTGAACCGGCGATGATGTTTCTTGAAGATTGTGAAGAAGGTAAGGTGGTTTTGCAGAACTTGATATGATATATTTGTAATGATGATTTTTTACTTAAATGTTATTCTTATTTTTATTTTCCGTAAATCTTTAATAAAATAACATTCAAATGGACGGTAATTTTTGGTAACAAAGATTTACTTTTATATATTTTACTCAAACTATTTAAATAGATATTGTTATGTTTATTTTAGGATATAATTTTTTTATTAGATGTTTAATATTTTTACAAGTAATTGTAAATATATTTATAAATATAGTAAGGTACAACTGATTGTTTTTTTAATTGGTCTAAAACGTATTAGAAGTTATTTGTTACGAAACTCCAGCAACCATAATTGTTAGAGTAACATATTTTAAATTTATATTGAACATCCGGAAATCATATTTCATACATACACATCATGGATCCACTTTTTTTACATTAGTTGTACCATGAATTTGTTTTTTCTTTCTATATTTTAAATTCAAATTGATATGATAACAATGTTCATTGTTTTGAAAAAGTAAGAAACATATCATTGTTCAACATCGCAACATTCGCGTGTTTTATCTATAGGCATCATTGATCATAATATTCTGTGGTACTAACTTTACGTTTATGTAAATTAAAATACATCATAATATCCGAACGAAGCTGTAACAAAGTATTTACGTGTCAAAATATAATTTATTTGTTGTTTAGCCATCCGTGTATTACACGGGTACTTAGACTAGTATCTATATATATAATAAACAAAACCATTGGGGGACACATATCACCCATTGGTTTAAGCCAACTTAACTGCATATGTGGCAGTACATATGGCGTAGCTCTAAATCAAGGATTGAAATGGCTTCTCTAATACTCAATTCCTTTCCTCATTCAAAACCCTAATCGCCGAATCAGCTACTCAGAGTCAATCGACGACAACTTTTAATCAATCTTCAATACTCAATAACATTTCAATCATCAATCATCTGATTTGTAGTATTCTTTTTCAATTAAAGCAGGTACGAAGCAATAAATCTATAAATCAGTTGATTTGGTTCAATTTCGTTTGATAAGAGTACATCAATTTTTGTATTTTTGTTTCAGTTGTTGTTCCATCAATTGATAAGTTCTTCGCCAATTTGTCCTCCGATTTTAAGAGTGTAGCATCCAGGAAACAATATTCTCTCAATTCTTAGTTTTGATTTTTTGTCTGCGATGTAAGTTTTATTATGTTCCACAATTTCATTATCAACAATTTTTCTCTTAGTTATCAATGCATGATTTGTTGTCTGTTGTCTACGATTTAGGGTTTATTTCGTTCCACAATTTATGTTTGAAATTTTGTACGTCTATTTTGTACCTTTTAAACCAAATTTAGGGTTTTATACAACCATTTTGTGTAGGTTCCTGACAATTTATGTTTGTATGTGATTTGTTGAATTTTGTGCAGGTTTGTTCCACAACTTTTTCTCACTGAATTGATGTTTTGTTAGGAGAAAGATTGTTGCAAAGTTTTACCTCAATATATAGAATGGTTACCAGATCTGAAATCATTAGAGTTGAAGGTCTTAATTTATCTTCAGTCACGTTTGGCTAAAAGAAAGGTACGTGTTCAACTTTTACGTAACCAGTTTTGTTTTATAATTTGATTTGGTGGTAAATGGGAATTGTGTGTGAAATAAATAGATGCATATAAAATGGTCTCATAGGCTGATGATGAATCTGCTGCAGATTTTGGACTTTGGCTCTGCAAAGCCTGATTTCAGAACTGATTTTGGCTATTAGCAAGCGAACAGATTTCAATCCAGGTTAAAAGAAATACATAGTCTTTATTTTAATTTGAATAATATTTAATCCTAAGTAGATGAGGGTGGTACTAATTGAATTATTGTTATTGTTATACTTAAAGAATTTGATATCTTTACAAACTAACTACATATAGATAGAATTTCATGTGACAAATGGCGGGTGATGGTGGCCATCCCTTTCGGTTCCTCTTTATTATCCCAACAGGTGTTTGTTCTTTCATTATTATTTTTATTATTATTATTATTATTATTATTATTATTATTATTATTATTATTATTATTATTATATTCTTTTGTATTGTTATTTTGATTTATTACGTTTTTAACTGTGTATTGTTATTGATCAAATCGATTTATAAATTATAATAACAGCTGTAATTTGCTTATTGGGAGTATGATTATTTATTATCTTAATTTTGTTATTAGTTTGATTTATTACGTTTTTCTGTATGGATCAAATCGACTTTTAAATTAATATATTTGCTGTTGGTGTGGACTGTAATTTGCAGGTTGAAAATATTTGCAGGTTGAAAATGATTATAGTTTGCATCCTAGACCTAGGGTTCTTAGTGAGAAAGAATATGAATATGATCCGTTGCCTCAGGGCGATTCCGGTGATGACTCCTTCACCACCATTCACCTTGATTGATTGGTATAGGTAAACCTAAAAGTTAAAACTTTTGATTTGACTGTTTTGGTTAGAGTAGATGAGTTATATGATGTTTTGTGATCAATATGCTTTTTGGAAAGTGGTTGTGTAATTGTGTGATGAATATGATTATAAGGTCAAATAATTTGGATATCTTAATAAAATAAAATATGCATTGCATAATAACATTTAGTTAAACTTGGCTTTAAGAAGGATTATTATTGTGGGTAGTCATCTATTTTTGTTCTGATTCCTGTAGGACTCTTTCTTTTTTCATTTGGTTTCTTGCTTTGCTAGGATTAATAATTCGAATTTTATTCTGTTTAACCATTTGGTTTGGTTTGGTTTGGTTTTGACACTTATGGTCAACTCTTTGGGGTTCTAAGGTAGGAAATAGTTGGAGGACTACAAATGACAGTAGCGATACATGGAGTTAGTAATTGGCAAACTGATGCTTTATCTTCTTAAAATTTTGAATCCAATATATAGTTTTACATATGTGATAATTTCTTTAATATCTTTTATTTAATTTTAGCTTTTGTGTTTGTCATTTTCAACACTTATAGGTGGCAAACTAGGCGAGTTGGGTGGGCTTGTGACTTTTCCCTACGAAATTTTGTCAAGGTAATTCATGTTCATGATGTTTTTTTACCATAAGTTTCATTAAAGGTGATTTATTTATTAATATTTTTTGTGTGGGATGCTTATGTTTAATGGGTCATTTTTGTGGAATGGTCGAATTTACCCAAAACCCTTTATGTCTAAATATAAACCTTTTTAAATAACAATTCAGTATGTCTTAACTATCAAGATATGATTATAGAGCTATTTGAATGCATACGTTTATGAATTACATCAAAGGGGAAACCTTTTCATTAAATTCTGTTTTTCTTACTATAATACGTTTTATTATTATATAGGTTTTTACTAATACGTGACGAGTGTATGTTTATAAGATAAGTGACTTTTGAGTTTGGGGATGGTGACTTAGTGGGTTTGAGTAAAAAAGATGTGTAATGGGAAGATGTAGTGGGTGAGATTGGGGATGGTGCTTTTGGTTGTTTTTACTGGATTAGAAGTTCATAAAAATATGATTGGTGGTGGTGTTGTGGTCAAGCCATGACCGGGTCACCCCAAGGAGGGCCACGTCGTGGTCACAACCATTGGGCACGGTGATGGTGGCGTGAAGGTCTTGGTCACCCAGCATTATGAAGGCACGTATAAGGTCAAATAATTTGGATATCTTAATAAAAGAAAATATGCATTGCATAATAACATTTAGTTAAAGTTGGCTTTAAGAAGGATTATTCTTATGGGTAGTCATCTATTTTTGTTATGATTCCTGTAGGACTCTTTTTTTTCATTTCTTTGCTAGGATTAATAATTCGAATTTTATTCTGTTTAACCATTTGGTTTGGTTTTGTGTTGACACTTATGGTTAACTCTGCGGATATGAATGGGATTTTAGGTAATCATCAGGTCTTGGGGAGCTTTAACCAAGGAGAGATAAGGATGGGCCATACTTTTATGATTAGGACATTATTTTTCTCTCCAATATTTTTATTTGTAGCTCCTAACAAAAGTATGGAAACCTTAACAATTTTGTTTCTTTCTAAAACCTTTTCTTGATTTTTTACTTTTTTGTTGAGTCTGTTGTGTCCGACTCTTTTGAGTCTTGGGATGTTCAGGGGTTTGTGGGTTGGGCTGATGTCTTAATGAGGTGTGGAGATGAGATGGTGGTTATGGGTATATATACTAAAGGGCATTTGGGGCTGGGGATATGGTATGGAGATAGTGAAAGGGATGATGACAAGGCTGCTGGAGTTAAACACGAGGTTAATGTGATGAAAAGAGACTTGGCAATCTATAAGAGTTCGCATGATTGTAAATCTATATCCTTGATGAACACTTATAAAGGTATTTATCTGAATACCAGTGTCAAGGCTGCTACTTTTTTGTGAAAAGTCAGCAGTGGGAGAAAGCTTTAGAGGAGGCCCAGGTTATGGTTTATATGCTGAATGAATGGAATTTGATGGATTCGATTGTCCTTCTATGGTTGGGGAAAGGACAAGGTAATTTTACTTTTAATGAAGAACAGGGGCATTTTAGGAATAGTATGGTTGGTGCTAGAATATTAATAATTTGCTGGTATGGTATGAAGTATGTTAGACGAAATGATAGTTTGTTGTGCTTTGTTAAAAAGAATAAGGGGCATGGTGGGAATGTGGGAATAAGGTTGAAAGTATATTGATTGTGAGTATAGTGCTTTTCATGTGGCCTAGCAGATTTACTGTAAGAGGCACTGGGTAGTTTGCATATTGAAGAAGTATTTGGCTATAAACAGGCAGAATTCCATGATGTACTGGAGTAAGAATAGGGTTGACTTTCTAGGTGAATAGGAAGTAAGAGATGTCTCTTTGAGCAGGATTTGAGTTCGAGAGCTAATGATTAAAAATTGGGAAAGCTATATTCAAAAATGGGTTTATGAGCTGGTTATAAAAAGGTGTACATTTAAATCGTTTATAAACTGGAAAGTTTGGAGCAGGATGTCGATTAATGAGTACAAAAATAAAGGGAATTATATCAAAGTGTTAGTGATGTATGCTGAATTATATTGATCTAGGATAGTTGCGACTATAATTTTTGGACCATGGCTGATTAATAATCGAATCTTTAGAGTTTGGGGGCCGGGTGTAGTGTTTGTAGTTTCGGGAATTCATAGATTGGATGCTGGGTATTTCATACAGGAGATTTGGCGGTCATTGGTCTGAGAATAATGAGGATGATGGGCTTGTGATAAATGTTCAGGATGGCAACAATAAAGATAGACCCATTAAAGGTATTGGCATTTATGTAGCCCATGGTAATATATATGGTAGGTTCCAGTGGGCTTTAATAGAATGGGCCAGAGGTAATCATCAAGGCAAAGTGCTGAATTCATGTCATTGGCATTTATGTAGCCCATCATTGTTTTAACTATATGACTGATTTGGCCGATTTTTGTTTATAGTCTAATCTAAATTCATGCCACTAATTTTTACCTTATTTGTGAAACAGGCATGCCAGGTTCAACCTGATAAAATTCCTGATGATCCTCAAGCTATCAAGAGATACATCGAAATAATCCTTGCTATGTGAATATGAATACTTTTAGAGGAACATATGTTATTGTACTTGTGTGTAGATTATCTTTTTCTTTTTTATCACTTTCTATTGTTTTCATGTTGCTTTAGCGGCATGTAAAAATTAATCCGCTAATAGTGTTTCTTCCAATGGATACGTTTTCACATAATATTACATTTCAAAGTAAATAATATGGTTTTGGTTGAAGCCCGCGTATTACGCGGGCATTAACCTAGTTTATTAATATAATAAAAACAGAGACGATTACAGACTAATGGCAGGTAGACGAGCAACAAGTTGTACCGCTACCCCCTTCGAATAGCAAACCCTACTCTGCTAAACACAAAATTCTGCCCCTTAACATGCGCGGTGCTACTGCTTACCACCTGCTGAACCCGCTTGAGGAATCGCACCGCGTCAGGGGCGAGAGCGCCAAAAGTATCGAAAGCAAACGGGACGAACACGTGCTGATTCTCGATGCAAGCTTTTTCATGCTTAGGTACTTTGGCCGCCTCTACTTTGGTTATTGTTTGGCCCGCCACAAACCCGTGGTCCCTTAGCCCAACGAGGGGGGACACACCTGTCAAATCAACACACACGTGTTTCCCTCCTTCCCATCCAAAAACAAGAATGTCAGCGGGCCGTAGGGTAGATCTCCCTTGTAATGGATCGGTCAAGAAGTTCACCGGAGCTTCCTTTTTTGCCGAGATCCCTGCCCGCTTAAGGACATCGTAAAGCACATCACGAAATAAATCGTGTCGATATTTAAATCCTGGTAATTCTTTGCAATGCATTGCATGGTCCCCAAAAGAATCCAAGCAAGACTTCCAACATAAAGGACAGGGGTCATCAACCGGTACCACAGCCGACATACATTACCCTAAACATTCGATGGGAACAACAGACAGGAAATCCTGAGCATGGGGGGCTTGCAAACACTCAAACACGGCTCGCTGCCGCGGAGATAAAGCAAACTTCTCTTCAATTGTCTTGACGATTTCGCCATATAAGGCATTCGCCAGAATTTTCTGGACACAAGTGAAATCCAAAAATGAAATTTATAACATACAACAAATATATTACAAATTCACCAGCACCAAAACAGTCAAGGAGGTGGCAGTAGGGCGGCGTCGAGAGGTAGGGGAGGTGTCAGCGGCGGTGGAGGTAGGGGGTCTCGGCAGTGGCTGTGGAGGTGGGTGAGTTGTTGGCCGCGGTGAGGGAGAGTTGTCGGCGGTGGAGGTGGGGGGTTGTCGGTAGTGGCTGTGGAGGTGGGGGTGTTGTCGGCCACTAGGGAGGTGAGGGAGATGTGGACTTGGCGGCTGGGAGGAGGAGAGGTGGAAGGGGTAGAGGAGAAGAAGGTGTTAGGGTTTGTGTGGAGGATATGTGTTTAGAAGAGGAGGAGAAGAGGTTAGAAGACTTGAGTCCACATCTGCCCCACAAAGAGGACGCGCAGACATTTTTTTAATGAAATCACTTCGAGAAAACAAACACACTGTCGACTCGAACGTCTGCGCGTGGTCTGCATGGGGCAGACATAAGGGGTCAAGAAGAGCTTTTCACAAAAAAAACAAACACCCCCTTACTAGTTACAACACAAAATCACTCAGAAATCAAAGACCCTCTTGTTCGAATTCCGGTTGGGGGGGGAGCTGATTAGAGGAGGTTATCAGGTGAGGATGAAATTCTGACAGTGATGCAACAATTTGATCAAAAGTCCAGAAACAGAAGAGCGGGAGATGAGGGGATCGAAATATCGAATTAGGTTGGGGCTTGGGGAGTGACGACACGTTCAAAGAGATGTGCAGAACAAGATGGCCTAGGCACTTGCCACAATGGGCTTTAATTAGAAAATTGCCAAACAAAATACGCTAGCAATTTTGGATCCTACGGTGGGCACAGGCCCACCCTACAACTAAAGTGGATCCGCTACAGACAGAGATTATAAAGCAAAACTATAGTAGCTTTTTGGTGTAAACCCTAAACTATATTGGAATCTTGCTAATGAAAATAAGTATATAGTGTGGTGTAATGTAATATTGTGTGCATTAGACATCATAGAGACAGAACCCATCCACTAGAAACCTATCCTACATGCAAAGAAGTATGCATCTTTTACACATGCATGCTTTTACAGTGATCATCTATAGATTTCATTTACATACTAAAACTAATTTATACAAACGTGCGATAATTAAGAAACTTACAAAATTGTGACAAGAAGAAATATGAAATTGAAAAGCGTTCCAGAGGAGATCTTCTCTATGTCACATTCGGCGAGTAATCTGTCCGAAATTACGGGAATCCTGTTGGTGCACTTGTGTCTGTACTTTGTCTGTATTCGGTCTGTATATAAACGATGTCCTAAGTTAGTCTGTAAGTTGACCAAGTCAACTATCCTCCTAGTTTGACTTGGCCAACAGTTGGAATATGTTTGATATGTGTGTCGATGTCGAAGGATAGACTCGAAGGATTCTGTTGATCCTTCGAGGTGATCGAAAGATAGGCTTCGAACAATAGACCTCGAAAGGTGATCTTTCGAGGTCCTTGCTGATCCTTCGAAAGCTTTCTATCCGAAAGATGATCCTTCGGACCATCTATCGGATCCTTCGACCAGACATCATGGGCTGGGTATATATATACCCATGCAGTGTAGTGTGAAAGATAGAGGCACACAGACAGAAACTTTGAGAGTTGAGAGCATTCTGTCCGAAACTCACACACACACACTTTGAGAGTTTGCAAACTGATTGTAAACATTGTGCTTGTAACCGGAACCTTCATACGTATTAATACAGTGGTGTTAATCGGTGAAATCTTGTGTGTTTGTTTCTATACTTGCTTCATCTCGGTTTGCCTACTAGCTTGGATTCCGCACTCGCTAGTGGGTTAGTATAACAAGGTTTAGGTTTGTTCTCGATCCTCCGAGAAAAGGGACCTACAAGTGGTATCAGAGCCTCGCTCTTTACCTTGTTTAAAACCGGGTTGTTCGAGTTCTTGGTGTGTTTGGACACTAGGTTTAGCACCCGTTTTGGTGGTTTTTCTTGCTTTTCTAAACTGAAAAACGGCTTCTAAACCTTCGGGAGTGTTCAAGGTTGGGTTGGGTAACTTGAAAACTTGTTTTTAAGTGACTTTGATTTTTCCGACCATATCTCCGGTGTGTTTCCGGTGACCAGATCTTGTTGATAAGGTTGCCATTTTGGGTAAACTTTTTGAAAGTCAAATAGTTGGTGGAAAAGTTGGTGGCAGACCATTCCTTTTTGCCGAAAGTTGGCTCACCAACCACATCAACTTTTCACCAACCTGTCGTACTTTTCGTCAGTGTGTCAGACCGTCGAAAGATAACTTTCGAGCTCGAAGGATCATCCTTCGATCAAGGAGATTCGAAAGATAACCATCCTTCGAACATCTTTCGAAGTCAGTGTGTTATCCTTCGAGTCAAGGAATCTTTTCGATAGATACATCCTTCGAGTTACTGTTCATTACGAAAGATAAGGATCCTTCGTGTTGGGTGAATCTTTCAAGGTTATCTTTCGAGGTTATTGTTCGAGCCATCAACAGTGATCCTTCGAACACTGTTGATTCTTCGAACAAGTGTCATCTTTCGAGACCTGTGTTCGAAACATAAGGAGAATCTTTCGAAATCATCTTTCGAAAGATAAGGATCCTTCGTATAAGTCAATCTTTCGAAGTCATCCTTCGAAGTTTTTGTTCGAAACTCAACAAGGATCTTTCGAACCCTGTTGATCATTCGAACAAGTATTGATCTTTCGAACAGGTTGCATCTTTCAATTCATATATGTTTTTGCACTTAACAGTTTGTGGTGTGTAGGTTTGGTACTTATATTTGATCAAAATGAGCTGTACAAGTCCATGGGATTGGAGTTTGGACTCACGAAACAATCAAGAGTTAGTGACTGCTGCAGATTGGGCAAAGAGTATGGTTCCACAGCCATCAATCAGTCCAAGTCAATGGGCTTTGGTATCCAATCAAAGTCAAAGTCTTCAGAACCTTCTGATTAGTGAGAGTGAAACTGGCAGCAACAATCGTCCACCTAAGTTGAACCATATGAACGATTTTCCATCATGGAAAAACCGTTTTCACACATATGTTCAAGGGCAAAGCACTGATCTTTGGACGTGTTTCATCAATGCGTTCAATACTAATCTTGAAACAGCTGCGTCAACTTCAGAGGGTTATGCAAATATGCTTGAAAATGACAAGAAGGCTTACCCCGACACCGGTCTGTGGTATCCTAGGGATAATAACTTTGACTTGGTCGCATTCAGTGATTCTGATTTTGGCGGATGTAAAATCGACGGCAAATCCACAACGGCTGGATGTCAGTTTTTAGGAAATCGCCTAGTCACATGGCAGTGCAAGAAGCAGACGTGTGTAGCTACATCAACATGCGAAGCTGAATACATTGCTGCCTCAAGTTGTTGCTCACAAGTTCTTTGGATCCAACAACAATTACGGGACTACGGTTTTGAATTCCTAACTACTCCTATATACGTTGATAATTCTGCTGCTTTAGATATCACTAAAAATCCTGTGCAGCATTCAAAGACCAAACACATCGAAATCAAATATCACTTCATACGTGATTGCTTTGAGAAAAGGCTAATCGATGTTGTTAAGGTCCACACCGATGACCAACGTGCCGACTTATTTACCAAAGCTTTTGACAAATCTAGATTTGACTTCTTATTATTGGTAAATGGCATTAAGGTCAAGCAAGAGTAAACCAACATCGGAAAATCATTTTTGTAAATATCTTTGTGTGTTTTTAAATTTATCTTAGTTTGTTGATTTTAGGGGGAGTAATTCCAAAAATCGGAAAATACAAAAACATCGAAAAATTTCAAAAACACAAAAACAATAGAAAAACAAAAATGAGTTTCCTGGCGAGCAAAAGAGAAAATGATAGTACATCAGTGGTCTATCCAAACCTCTTTAAACCTTAAATGCAAAACGATAAGCAACTCTATATAAGATGTATCGGTAGGCTCACAATCATTTTAAAGTGTGCAGGGTGATATAAATCTTAATCGACTGAAGACCAGGTGGGAACCATTCATTGGCATATGGTCTTAGTACCGAAATTTCGTTTGATAGATTGCCGAGGTTCTGAGATATTCGGTCTTTGTGCTGCTTATCATCTGGGTATCGTGGTTGTATCTTTTACCGAAAAATAACGGGGACGCAAGTCTAGATCTTCCATGATACTATACATACGTGTACATATTGCATACTGCATTCGACCTCAATAAGTGATAAACAATCACATGTCCAATTCAAATAAGTGATAATATATCACATTTATCCGGGTGTCAAGTTCGTCTCTCTGCTGTACGAAAGTACTGACCTGTTCACGGACTTGCACCTGTGCCCTCATGCATACGAAAATCAAGTTCCTCATCAATAAGTGATTATATCACAAAGGACTTGTTTTCAAATCAAAATAAGTGAGTATCTCACAATTTATACGGTCAAACAGATGATAATCGGTATACTCACCGGTAAGATGAACTCTCGTGCATACCTTGATACGGGAATGTGTCGTGATGTGGATGAACACCGGTCGGTAAGTATAAATCATACCTTAACGTATCCTCTAAACATGATTACATCTGATAAGTTGAGCTTAAGTGGACAACAATACCGATAATTGTTATAGGATGCTTATCTTAATGTTAACTAACTGAACAACAAGAGTGTTTTGGCATGACCGTACACTGATATGATTCTCTTATCCTCGAAACTCGCAAAAAGAATGTCTGTATATATATTTATTTACTGCTTAACTTTTATTGTTTTCTTTTAAAACAGTTTCGTCGTTTGATGCATATCAGCACGACATTAGCGGTGATGTCGTTTGATAACACTCAAAGGATTTTAAATTGTTGTCTTTTACTTTCAAAAATACCAAAAAGATTTTAGGTGTGTTTTAATATAAACTTTATAAAAGCCAAAAAGATTTTATTTCTGCTTTATTTTCGATCGTACGATGTTGGAGCTCGAGTCTTCGTTACCTGAAACCTGACTGAAAACCGAACTGACTAAATCTTCATAAACGGTCGAAATTTGCATGTTTTGAAAGTTAAAGACTAAAATTGAAAAATTTATTAAACTTTCAAACTGTCGGACGGTGTTTGATTGTGACATGGTCATTCGTGTGTCATTTGCTTATACCATGTTCCAAGCAGTTGTTCTCATTACGCGTTTAGATTTCTTGCATGTGCAGATTCTAAAGGCTAGGAGAACATGATCGATGACAAGCTTTGGAATGAAGACACAACGAGAAGGCGCTCAACTGATGAAGATGATCGAGTTGCCGCTGGCCATCATCAACACCACCAGGATCTCACTTCATAAAGTTAAAGTATTTCACGAGCATGACCCAAGGGGGAGCTTATGTTAAGGGGGAGTTTGTCAACACACTTCCTACATGATACGGGTAGTTTGTTGATACACTCTCTGCTTTCAAGACGTGAAGACTTTGAAGATCCTCCGACAATGAAGACTTGAAAGGACATCAGAGTTTTGGTAACTCGAAGACCAAAGACCGTCGAAGTTCGAGACGCGTCTACAACTATAGAAGATAAAGACAAAGCTACAGCCAAGGGGGAGTTTGTTGGTGCACTTGTGTCTGTACTTTGTCTGTATTCGGTCTGTATATAAACGATGTCCTAAGTTAGTCTGTAAGTTGACCAAGTCAACTATCCTCCTAGTTTGACTTGGCCAACAGTTGGAATATGTTTGATATGTGTGTCGATGTCGAAGGATAGACTCGAAGGATTCTGTTGATCCTTCGAGGTGATCGAAAGATAGGCTTCGAACAATAGACCTCGAAAGGTGATCTTTCGAGGTCCTTGCTGATCCTTCGAAAGCTTTCTATCCGAAAGATGATCCTTCGGACCATCTATCGGATCCTTCGACCAGACATCATGGGCTAGGTATATATATACCCATGCAGTGTAGTGTGAAAGATAGAGGCACACAGACAGAAACTTTGAGAGTTGAGAGCATTCTGTCCGAAACTCACACACACACACTTTGAGAGTTTGCAAACTGATTGTAAACATTGTGCTTGTAACCGGAACCTTCATACGTATTAATACAGTGGTGTTAATCGGTGAAATCTTGTGTGTTTGTTTCTATACTTGCTTCATCTCGGTTTGCCTACTAGCTTGGATTCCGCACTCGCTAGTGGGTTAGTATAACAAGGTTTAGGTTTGTTCTCGATCCTCCGAGAAAAGGGACCTACAAATCCTCATAGTATTGACAAATAATTGCCAACCAAAGAAGACAGAAATGTCATCACCAACAGTAAAATCATCCCTGAACTCCATTGATTTCAACTTCATAGCCATCCCGAGGATGCTGAATCCACTTAGCCTATGCTGCATAATACATGCCGGATGTTGTGCAGAGATTCGCTCAATGTTGCATGACAATGGAAAGAGTGGATCAGCAATGTAGCCTGTAAGTCTGTGAACAACAACGAAACCGTTAGACGGATCCAAACTTTCAAACTCTGCACCGATAGTAACTTTGAAGAAGTTGTCATTAGAGATTTGCGGATCTAGAAAATTACTAAAGGGGCAACGTTTAAAAAAAGTTAACGTACTTCATACAATGTAAATGAAACAACGATAGTAGCGCGGTAATAAATAAATTTAAACATATACCTAAATGAATTCTCCTCTTCGGTTTTTGAAAGCTTGAAACCGAGCCATGACATCCTCTTCTTTTACTTTACAAAAACCTTCTTTTTCGATGGCACAAATTAGAACATTGTTCAAATACTCATCACCCATCTGATTGCGTAAATCCGTCTTGATAAGCTTCATTTTAGAAAACATCTTTCAACAATTGCGGTTGCAACCGGTAAAACCAGTGCTAGCTTCAATGTTCGATAAACCAAAGGAAAAGTTTCATTTTTCCGGTTTCCACCATTACACGAGCAAGGTCACTTAATCCAGTCAAACTTGTAAATTTTCATCTTCCTTTGAAGTGTGATAAAAGGTCGAAAGATCGCCCGCAAAACACCCTCTTTCTTCTTTATTAAAGTCATTTGGATACATCTCGGAAAATTTCACTACCTTAGATATGTCATATTTAGCAAATGAATTACTAGGATTTAAACCCGACATATTTTCTATCAAACTAATTGAGACCTCACTAAATCGGCTTCCAAGTTCTTGAAGTTGCATATCCAAAACCGTATTAAAAACCTCAACTTCAAAATGATGTCGGTTAGTTCGGTTTCTTTGATTACCATAACTTTCCGCCATATCTGTCACACCCCGATATTTCCACGTATTACCGGTGGGCCCGGTGGGGAGTATCGTGATCTAGTTGATATCATCATAGTCAAACAATACAAATTTAAATGCACAGCGGAAGCAAAAGATAATTATATTACAATCCGATATAAAGTAATATCAAAGTATTACAAACGGATGTAATGGATCCACAAGCGGATCAAACAAAAGATAATTGTTCAACAGATTTTAACATCTAAGCTTGCGAGACTCTTTATTGATGCTAGGAGTGGCCAGCCTATTCCGATTAGTACCTGCACTTAGCCTTTTTGGGAAAATACGTCAGTTTACACTGGTAAATACAATTTAACTGACTCATTTCAAAAATGTTTAAAATTGATTTGAATGTACATGGCACAAAAGATTTTATAACTTGGGATAATTATTTGTATATAATCTTGTAAAAGAGTTACATGTTTGTTATGCGTTCAGTTGTCCGGTTCATGCCGGGTTAAAGATTAATAGACACACCACATGGTATAGTCCCGCGGTGAGTTATTCTCGTAACCTGCGGTTATACCCTATTAATTATAATGCACTGACGGGTGTACGCCTACACCCGTGTGCTAAGGTCGTGGCCATTCTATGAATGATGCCAAGGATATATCCGGGACATGGTCATTAAGCCCCCAAAGGCATTAAACAAACAAAACCAATTTTTTAAACGGGTCATCTCGATAATATTTAACCACCAAACGATTAAAGTCGAATGCCCGACCAAGCGGTATTTTATATACCGTACCCCAAGCCCCGTATAAGGGAAAATAAGTTAAAAGTATTTACCTGAGCTAAATATAAATTCAGTCCCAGCCGTATCAAATCAGCAAGTACAAATAGCTTTTACTGGGCTCCTAAATCTGGAACAAAGGTTTTTAATAACCTATTAGATTTCTAACGGGTCTTTAATTAAGCCTATGCTTAGACCGGTTAGTTTTAAAGGAAGATACGGTTCAAAACGCATGAATATGCGAAGACCGGATTAGAATGTGGTTTAGACCCGACAAGCTTTTATACTTGTTTAATATGGGTAAACTAAACATATTCTGGATTTTGAGATAGAAATGATATGGTTTGACCCGTTTCGGCTAATTTATTCAAACTAGATACATAAGCCGATCCGAACGTGAAAAGTGCGTAACGGGTAACCCAAAGAATCATGAACAGGTTTCCTAAGTTAATATGCTTTAAATATGTTGTGATATCAGTAGGATACCTTCCATTATGCCCAAAACGAATTTAAAACCAATTTATGCCCCGTAGGGGTATTTTGGTTATTTTAAAGGTTATAAGAGAGGTTAAGTATTATTCTGAGTTCCAGGTCTGATATAATCAGTAAAAATACTCAATTTAATAAGTTATAACAGTAGGGTATAGCATATATGTGAAATTTACTAATTATAACCAAACTATGCACCGTAGGGGCATTTTGGTTATTTCACATAAGCTTAAAAGGTCAAAATTAGAGAATCTGAGTTTAAAACTTTTCTTTAATGTTAAAATATATAAATTTACTTAAAACATCAGTAGGTATTAAGTTTCATATGCCAAAAATAGTTTTAACTCATACTATGCGCTTAGAACGCGTAAAAGTCGGTTTTTAAGCGATTTTCGGGTTTAAATAGGAAATCTGAGTTTTTGATCAGTTTATAAAGTTCAAAATATTTTATTTATGATATAAAATCAGTAGCAAAAAGTTTGGTATCAAAATATTATGAAAAACTTATTTTATGGGCCAAAAGGGCAAAACCGACAATTACCGATTTAAAGCTAGAACCTTATGTTATGCTCAACCTAAAAATAAAAAATCTTTAAAAATCTCAAAATATTATTTTATATCAGTAGGTAAAAAGTGTGGTTTCAAAAAATTGGGTTTAGATAGGCTTTATGCTAATTACGTTGTTAAATTAATAAAAGGCTTTTTAATTACGCTATTGAGCATAACTCCTAATCTAGACCTCAAACTGATGTCAAATTTTAAGGACAAGTTTATAAATCAGTAATAAAGATTATTGTCCTCTCACATTTTCAAAATTCTCGTTTTAGGGTCAAAAGGGCATATCGGTCAACATTTAGGCATTTAACGGAAACATGCATGAACTAGGATTTCTATGGAACCAAGTTGTATAACCTCGGAGGGTTATACTAACCTATAATATGGTCCTAATGGAATCCTAAGGCATATCTAAACTAAGCTAAATTGGGTCAGAACTGAAAGTCAAAACAAAAGTCAACTTTTGCGACTTTCGGTTCCGAACCGAGCCTATACTTAGAATTGTCGGGTTGAATCATGCTTAGGTATGTTCAACTAATATTTACCAAGTTATTAAAGTGAGAAAACTAATTTTATGGTTCCTTATGTCGTTTGACTTTCATTTGACCCGACAATTTAACTAAGTAAACGTGGTAATTAGGAGGCGCCCTTTTGTGGGTTAAACACCTACCTAATTACGGTCACGTAGCCATGTTCGTTGCGAACAATGGCTTAACTGCTTAAAAGTCAAATCGTTTATCAAAAACGATTGACTTTTCCGTTTAAAACGCTAAATAATTAAACTAAGCATGAAGGGATTACTTACAAAATGTTCAAGGGACAGAAGAGGTTCTCAAGAAGCCCAAAACCCTCAAAGAATTCAGAGCAATCAGAAATGAATGAATGTTGCAAGTGAAACCCAAAATTAAAGGGGGTATTTATAGGATTTTGAGAGTCGTTAGGATCGTTCCTTGGTAAACGGGATTCGATCTCAGCCCTACAAGTATGCCCCTTGTTTTAGAAAACTATGGGTGCACTAAAACCAACCCCTAGGATCAAGTGTGAGAGACAAAGAAGCAAAACCAGAGCTGGTTTTCAATTTCTGTTGCTGGGCATTGGCATACGGACCGTAAGGGTCTGTATACGGTCCGTAAGGACCATGCCAGCATACAACATCTTTCAAAAGTTGTCATATTTAGTCCCTGCACTTGATAATTGCCCTTTCCGACATATTTAAGGCCCGTTAAACCATTTTGAAGGCTCTAAAATGATGCCTTAGCATAAGGGACATGAAACATGCTCAAAAATATGTCGGATGTCAGTTCTTTTGGTCGTATGGTCATGTTGTTCGGCTAATTACGACGAAACACGAACGAACGCTAAAAACGATCCAAATTACGCGACGAATGGAATTTTATCAAGCCAATCACTAAAATAAAATATTTTAGTGCTTACATAAATTTTTGGGTGTCCGGGCATATTCAGAATGCAAGATATGCGCTAAACACCTCTAAGCCTATATCTAAGCTATATAAAGAATAAATAGGGTATGTTTAACTCATGGTCATATTCCAGAAGGTCCGATACCCTACGAATTGACATACATTTGCAGTTTGACGCTAATAGTCCTTTAATTGCGCAAAGTAGCGCGAAATGTCGTTTAATGATATCCAAGCCTTCTATAGCCCATAATGGGCATTCCCATGCATATACTTAAATATTACTACATTCCCGTTTGCTTAAATGATCGCCGAAAGGCGTAGATTCAAAAGTTGACGCTTTAGGCCCCTCTATTGCGCAAACTTGCGCATCTCATCATTTAATAGCATTGAAGCCTCATATAATCCATATTAGGCGTTCTTGAAAGTATTATTAAACATCACGATGCTTCGGGTTCGCTAAAAGGTCATTCAGAGGTATAATTAAACATATAGACACTTTTAGTCCCTCTAATTTGCAAAGTTGCGCGTAACTTTACTTATAGGCATAAAAACCTTAGATGGCCATTATATGGCATTCCCGAGAGTATAACAAATATCATAAAGCTCCCGGTTTGTTAAAAGGTCACTCAGAGGTAAGAATTAACATGTTGACGCTTTTAACCCTTCATTGCACAAACTTTCAATTAATTACGCAAACGGCTACACTCGATCAACAAGTGGCTCATTTGTGAATATAAATACCGTATGATGTTATTTAGAAACTTATTTTAGGTACGTTAACACTTCCAGTCCTTTCATAATCAAAGTTTTCGATTTTTCAAAAAATTAGTCCCTTAAATTCAATATTGGACTTTATTAGGGTTTATTACACGTGTCAATACATCATTGGACGTGATTTTACGAGGTGTTACATCCTTACCCCCTTAAAAGAAATCTCGACCTCGAGATTTACTAAAATGCTGGAAGTACTTTGTGTCACATAATGGAATTAATTTCTATAGCATATCTGGAGCCTCTCCAAGCTCCCAAGTTGACCTCTATAATAGGTACATGTATCCTTTTGGGGCTTCTTAACTTGCCGATCTTTAATTGATACGGGTTTCTCATCAAACCAAAATCTTCATTGATCTGCATATCATTAGATGATAATGCTTCTTGACTTATTGGGGAAACATATCCTTAAACCATTAGTGTGGGTCTCATTGCGAGTTCCACCAAGCTCCTTAAATGGTTTTTAGCTCATAAGGTATTTGATCTTGATACATTTGATTCATTCGAATGATTTTTATATATTTAGAGCTTAACTAGTCTGATAATTAACAAATGGGCACACCCTTTCAGGGTGGTATCTTTTGTTAAACTTTATTCCTTAACAAGAACTTAGGAGGGTTGTTACCTTCATTAATCCTTGATTTTCTGCCGAATACTGGCAGCTTACAGATGATTATGGATTCGTATGACCTTATTTGTTGTTTCCAAGGCAACTTTCAGATCCTGATAATTGAACTTACCAATCTTGTTTAACAATAATTGTTTAACATTCCATCTATACAAGGTCTCCAAAGGAGCAGCCTGGATACGTATATGACAACTATTATAGAAAAGCTTATCTTAAGGTGAGATGATTATTCCATCCACCGCTTAAATTAACCTTAAGGAATAGCTAATTTCTGCCGTTAGTCGAAAAAATCGACGATCCTGGGCAGCTGATGGCAATTCTTAATTGTTGCCTAATTAGGGTTGCGGTAATCAATGCATAAGCAAATGATCCGTCTTTCTTAATTAATTATACCGAATTCTTAGGATATCGAGTTAGGCTATACTAATCCTTTATTTTAAAACTTACTTAATCAGGGTTTCGATTCTTCCAATGATGGTATTAGCCGTTTTGGGGATTTCATAATAATACAACCCTAAATGGGATATAAATCTTAACTCTAGTTACCTCTCAGGAGATAAACAGGGTAATCTTAGGAAAAGATAATCAAGATACAAGGAGGTTACAGAGATTTTTCAAATCTTAGGCTCCAGTTCATCCATCATTGCTTGTGTCGAACAAGTGACACATTTTATGTTACAAGTCCACGAATTCCTTAATCGAAGACCTTTACTTGGTCAATTCCCTTTTGGATATCTTCTTTGAATACCTTTAGCTGACTTTAGTACCATATGACCATCGGGATATCTTTGTGGTTCCATGCATTAAACCTCCATACTGATCAGGCATGAAAGCAATCTATGGAACTTATTAAGATACATCAATCTTCATATGGCGCTTTTATCATACCATCTGGTATTCGCAATCAATAGAGATTAGAGAGATATCAACTATATATGCTGACGCACTTCCTCTAGAGAGAGGATACTTCTAAAATTCTACGATTAGAGGTTTCTGACAGGAACAGAAGTAATGGTTCTTATGATTTCGCTTGTAAGTTTTACCTTACACTTAATATCTAGGGTTCTTACGGGGGAATTTCTAAAAGTTTGCTAAGCTTATGGTCTTATGAGAGACTTAGCAGCACGAAACCAAACATAACTCCTAGCAATAAAGTTACAATAAAGGGTGTATCTGGTGTCATTATTAATGAAAACTATCTCTAATCATACATCAGGAGGGTTAAGCGCCTCCATCCTTAATCCTTTTAAAATTAGCTGCAAAATCCTTGACAAATTTTAGGGCAGTCTCAGCTTTGACTGGTTATTTCTTAATCTATATAACGTGAGTAGCTGAGGTAGATCCATAATGGGTTTATAATAAGCAGGCTTTGAAACCTTTATGTGCCCTCTTATTGCCGATGCTAACCACCGACAATTATTTGCATTAAGCTTAGATTTTGGGTAATTCGAATAGAGCACTATCTCAGACAATGAATTAAAATTTGCGACATACTGTCGACAGTCTAGAACTTTTATGGTGAGAGTCAGAAAATCCTTATTCCATCTTTTTCCATTTTGCGATGCGGGTAATAGGTTTTTCTAATAAGGTCCTTAAAACTTGATCCATCCCATAATGTATAAGAGGATCTTTCTTGTGGACTTCATTAATGTCCTCACTAATCAAGGGTATTGCCATCGAATGACTGTGACGCATACCTCACCGAGTCCTTTCCAGCATAACCGCTGATACACCTAATGGTTTCTACTTCATTCAACAATTTTCTGTAATTGATCGCCCCTTTTTCTTACTATTGAAGTCTCTCGACTTCCAAGAGACGAAGTACTTTTAAGTACATCCTAAAAAGAATGGGGCTCCTTGCCATATATGCTTTTGTTGGGTTTCTTCTTCGCATTTGAAGTATGAATATAGCTCTTCCTATGAGCAGTGACATGTGTTTTAAAGCGAGCAACATTCGGCTTCTTGAACCTTTTCATAACTTTTCTCATAGCCTTCCTAACAGCTGTGTTAATTACAATTTTGGAGCTTAACTCCATTAACATTGAGGTTCACATTTGATGCATCATTAACATTTGTCGCATTTCTAGCATCGCGACTGTTGTTTGTCTCTTCTGAGTTCTCCATACTCAAAGCTTTGGTGTTAAATACCAATTTCAACAAGTGCTTAGGCAATCCATACCTAGTGTCTTCCTTGAATTGCCAAAGGCTTACCATAAGGAGTCTTGATAACTACTTGCTTCTTATTACCCACAATATGGGCTTGGTTACAAGACGACCAATCCATTCCTATTACTACATCGAGTCCCTCTATTTTAACGGAAACAAGGGTAGTGGAAAAAATGATTCCAGATGGATATAAAACATCCATCTAATATTGCTGAAGCAGTCTCTGAGGTACTATCGACCAATTCTACTTTATACTTAACGCTTAGAGTTTTAACAGACAGATTTAATAATTTACAAAATTCAATGTCTACGAAAGACTTATCTGAACCTGAATCAAATAATACTCTAGCATGGGCGTTATTGATAAAGGAAGTACCTGTTCTGACATTGTCATCCTGAATAGCCTCTTGAGCATCCATTTGAGAGCTTCCAGCTTTGGTCTTCTTAGCCTCTTCAGGCTTCTTGGTTTTATTTGGGCAATTTGTTTTGGCGTGCCCTATTTCATTGCAACCACAGCAGGTTGCGTCCTTTATGTCTTGGCACTCCAAAGTCTTGTGCCCTTTCTTATTACAAATTCCACAAGGCTTAGCTTGTGAATTTAAAGTGCCTTTTCCTTTAGTCGCCTTCTTTGGGCAGCGGGTCTTTATGTGCCCTTTCTCGCCACAACCATGACAGGTCGCATCTTCCATTTTCTTGCAATCCAAGGTCTTATGCTCCTTGGACTTACAGATTCCACAAGGTGAAGGCTGAGATTCAAATCTGCATTTCCCGGGGTGGTATTTCCCACAGGTTTTGCATCTGGTCTTCTCACCTGACTGCTGGTTGTCCTTCAATTCCTTCCATTCATGGGTATTGTGATCCATCTCTTTACAGATGACACATCCCCTGGTCCGTTCATAGAAACATTTCCCTGAAGTGCCTCTTTCCGTAGGTTTTATATTCGGGTTTTGCCTCCTTTGGCTTGGACTGGTTATAGTTTGAACCAGTCTTACCCTTTGTGTAACCCTTATTGGGGTATTATCGCACTTTCGCTTATGATCCTTTAACACACGGTCCACGGCTTTGTCTACGGCTGTATCTATCATAGCCTGCAACTCGGTGCCCGTTAAGTTCAATCTTGCATCATTATTCTGATTAACTGGATGGTTGTGAGCTTCAGAGGAGTCAGTCATGGTGAAGCTTTGAAGGCTACAAACCAAGTAGTAATAATTTGTTTAATTATACATTGAATTGTCGAACTTGATAATTAAATAGCCATGGTGCGAATAAACTATATAGGCCAATAGATAGTATTTAATTTATTTGATTGTGTTTTGCCTAGGTTTTTAAATAAACCATCTTTGGCGTTTAAATGGAATATAATCCATTATGTTTATTAGACAGGGGACATAAATCACGACTGTCAATGTCGTACCGACATTTTATATAGCACAAGGGCTTGTTCCAAAGGACTTTTGATGGCGCAGAGGCCTTGTCACTAGGGAAATTTTAAAACATAATCAATGATTCCTTTGGATCGGAAAATTTCATAATTCATTGTCTTGACAAGAAGTTATGAAATAAAACTATCTTTTTTCATGTATACATCCTTGCCCGTAGGTATACATCCCAAATGGATGTTTTGACATGTACATCATGTTCGACGTTTATTAGCCATGATTCCTATTGATCATTTAGGCTAAATAAGGGGTTTGGAAAATTCCTAACATAAAGATGACAAGTGTGATTTTATCGTATCACCTTTGTCAGGAGTGTTAACATGTTTTCAGATGTTAACAAGGATCTGAATCTCTTTTAAACAGGTTTTACCATCGTAGCCAGGTCTTAAATGACATTCAAGCTAGGTTATACCCTTTAAGATTCTTTTTAATATGAATACTGGCAGGAAAGGAATGATATTTATTTTATTCAGGATTTTCATTATAATTATCCTAGATTTAATTAAAATATAACTATGGCACAAAAGGCCAAGTCACAAGGGCAGCTTTAAATTATAAACCATGATTTTTTAGAATCAAGGTATTTAGGCTTGAACGTTGTTCATTGCCTTTTCTTGACAGGGAGTTGTAGGCTACGACTGTCTATTGTCTTATATGACAATAGATATGGCCCATAAGCATTATATCCCTAATGGATGCTTAAATCACAAAATAAGAAAGGATTTCGGGAGAATCCAATATAAGGATGATTTATGCGATTTTATCAAACCACGTCTGCCAGAAATGTTAACATGTTGCAGATGTTAATAAGGATTTGAATCTTTTGAATAGGTTCTACCATCTTGGCCATTCTAAAATGACATTTAGGCTAGGTTTTACTTTTAAGATTCTTTTTAATATTTAACGCAGAACAATCCTAAGTTGAGATGTTAATAAGGATCTGAATCTAATTGAGGAACTACCATCTTGGCACTGTCTTAAAATGACACATGAGCTAGGTCTTGTCCTTTTTAGATTTTGCCATTTTATGATAATGGTAGATCTTATAAAAGGAATGTTATTTTAGTTTATTTCATGTATTATAGTGATATAAATGAAATTCAGATAAAACATTCCAATGATTTTAAAAGAGGTACAGAATTGCCCTGAACGGGACTTGAAAGGAATAATGTTGTCCACGAAAGGAATGAAAGATAAGAATGCCCTTATAAGGACTTACTAAGGAAACGAACTTCAGCAAAAGGAGTTTCTTCTTCATCTTATTTCTGAATGTTTTCTCCTTGGTTGCACGTTTATCCTAGTCGCAGTGCGAAGCTCGGCCTTTCCTAGGCTTTAAATGGGGAGAATTACCATTACGGCTTCTTTGCTTGGTGACATACTAAAAATATTTAAAATTGAAAGCAATAATTCTCCGAATAGAGATGAGAGTATTCCAATGTTAAGTCTAGACTTAGAAGGTCAAGGAATGTGCTATTGTGTCATTGAGATTAAACATAAAAGGCTAGTGTTTAATTCACTCAATGTTGGCTCTGATACCAACCTGTCACACGCCGATATTTCCACGTATTACCAGTGGGCCCGGTGGGGAGTATCGTGACGTAGTTGATATCATCATAGTCAAACAACACAAATTTAAATGCACAGCGGAAGCAAAAGATAATTATATTACAATCCGATATAAAGTAATATCAAAGTATTACAAACGGAATGTAATGGATCCACAGGCGGATCAAATAAAAGATAATTGTTCAACAGATTTTAACATCTAAGCTTGCGAGACTCTTTATTGATGCTAGGAGTGGCCAGCCTATCCCGATTAGTACTTGCACTTAGCCTTTTTGGGAAAATACGTCAGTTTACATTGGTAAATACAATTTAACTGAATCATTTTGAAAATGTTTAAAATTGATTTGAATGCACATGGCACAAAAGATTTTATAACTTGGGATAATTATTTGTATATAATCTTGTAAAAGAATTACATGTTTGTTATGCGTTAAGTTGTCCGGTTCATGCCGGGTTAAAGATTAATAGACACACCACATGGTCTAGTCCCGCGGCGAGTTATTCTTGTAACCGGCGGTTATACCTTATTAATTATAATGCACTGACGGGTGTACGCCTACACCCGTGTGCTAAGGTCGTGGCCATTCTATGAATGATGCCAAGGATATCCGGGACATGGTCATTAAACCCCCAAAGGCGTTAAACAAACAAAACCAATTTTTCAAACAGGTTATCTCGATAATATTTAACCACCAAACGATTAAAGTCGAATGCCCGACCAAGCGGTATTTTATATACCGTACCCCAAGCCCGTATAAGGGAAAATAAGTTAAAAGTATTTACCTGAGCTAAATATAAATTCAATCCCAGCCGTATCAAATCAGCAAGTACAGATAGCTTTTACTGGGCTCCTAAATCTAGAACGAAGGTTTTTAATAACCTATTAGATTTCTAACGGGTCTTTAATTAAGCCTATGCTTAGACCGGTTAGTTTTAAAGGAAGATACGGTTCAAAACGCATGAATATGCGAAGACCGGATTAGAATGTGGTTTAGACTCGACAAGCTTGTATACTTGTTTAATATGGGTAAACTAAACATATTCTGGATTCTGAGATAAAAATGATATGGTTTGACCCGTTTCGGCTAATTTATTCAAACTAGATACATAAGCCGATCCGAACGCGAAAAGTGCGTAACGGGTAACCCAAAGAATCATGAACAGGTTTCCTAAGTTAATATGCCTTAAATATGTTGTGATATCAGTAGGATACCTTCCATTATGCCCAAAACGAATTTAAAACCAATTTATGCCCCGTAGGGGTATTTTGGTCATTTTAAAGGTTATAAAAGAGGTTAAGTATTATTCTGAGTTCCAGGTCTGATATAATCAGTAAAAATACTTAATTTAATAAGTTATAACAGTAGGGTATAGCATATGTGTGAAATTTACTATTTATAACCAAACTATGCACCGTAGGGGCATTTTGGTAATTTCACATAAGCTTAAAAGGTCAAAATTAGAGAATCTGAGTTTAAAACTTGTCTTTACTGTTAAAATATATAAATTAACTTAAAACATCAGTAGGTATTAAGTTTCATATGCCAAAAATAGTTTTAACTCATACAATGCGCTTACAACGCGTAAAAGTCGGTTTTTAAGCGATTTTTGGGTTTAAATAGGAAATCTGAGTTTTTGATCAGTTTATAAAGTTCAAAATACTTTATTTATAATATAAAATCAGTAGCAAAAAGTTTGGTATCAAAATATTATGAAAAACTTATTTTATGGGCCAAAAGGGCAAAACCAGCAATTACCGATTTAAAGCTAGAACCATATGTTATGCTCAACCTAAAAATAAAAAATCTTTAAAAATCTCAAAATATTATTTTATATCAGTAGGTAAAAAGTTTGGTTTCAAAAAATTGGGTTTAGATAGGCTTTATGCTAATTACGCTGTTAAATTAATAAAAGGCTTTCTAATTACGCTATTGAGCATAACTCCTAATCTAGACCTCAAACTGATGTCAAATTTTAAGGACAAGTTTATAAATCAGTAATAAAGATTATTATCCTCTCACATTTTCAAAATTCTCGTTTTAGGGTCAAAAGGGTATATCGGTCAACATTTAGGAATTTAACGGAAACATGCATGAACTAGGATTTCTATGGAACCAAGTTGTATAACCTCGGAGGGTTATACTAACCTATAATATGGTCCTAATGGAATCCTAAGGCATATATAAACTAAGCTACATTGGGTCAGAACTGAAAGTCAAAGCAAAAGTCAACTTTTGCGACTTTAGGTTCCGAACCGAGCCTATACTTAGAATTGTCGGGTTGAATCATGCTTAGGCATGTTCAACTAATATTTACCAAGTTATTAAAGTGAGAAAACTGATTTTATGGTGTAAGTCCCGAAAATCCGGATCAAACAACGATATCAAACAATCACCAAGGATGGGCGAAATCCAAACTTGATGATCTTCAAGAAATAATCAAGAACAATATGAAGATTTGAAGATTTGAATGTTTATTGATTCAATGCTTAAACTTGCATACAAATTGAGATTTGTCTAATACAAGTTTCTAAAACAAGGAACCAACCCATGCTCCTCATTTCCAACTACTATTTATAGTAAGGGGTTTCCCCAAAACCCTAGGCCCATATTTCCTAAGCCCACTCTAATACCCCCCTTCTAGAAACTTGATCCATTATCTATTATTCCTACTAATCCATAAACCTTCAAGGGCCTAACAATCTCCCCCTAGGTTTACTGGATTAGTTGCTGAATCCGTTAGGAGGGCCACCAGGCAATGGAGCCGGATCATCAAACAAACGATTCTTGATCACGAACTTGAACTTCTTTTCCAGCTGAGCTTTTAACAGATGTCAGCATACCCGCATCACTTCGTAGTTGTTCGATCGCCTGATCTTTGCTTGATATTTGAGCTTGCAAAGATGAGATTTGAACTTCTTTCAGGGCAGCGTCTTGTTCCAACATAATCACTCTTCTTTGCATCTTCGCTACACCAACAGCCGTATCATTATCACTATCACATTCTTCAATAAATTTCATTTTGTTGGCTGCAAAGCGCACGGCTGCTTCATCATGCTCAGAGAAATCGGCACCACTGGAACTTCCTACATTGAACCTGATGCTGCTTGAGCTTTCTGGTTGCAAATGAGTTGTTTCAGGCAGATCGAGATCGAAATCAAATTTTAAATCAAAATCGAGATCTTGCGTGCTTGTTTCTTGAGTAGCAGCAGTGACTTGTGGATCGGTGGGCATAATAGGCTATGGTTCTGAGCTTAGGCCAGTAGAATGAAAATCAGGAGCTGTTTCGGTTCTTCATTTCTTGTTGGATGATTGTTCAGCATCATCTGTCAAATCATCTTCAGTTTCAGGAATAGATACGGAAGGAGGGTTTCTAACACTATCCTTCAAAGACTCGATTAGGGCTTGAAAGTTTTCAGTCGTCATTTACGTTGATTCTCGAACGGGTTCCTCAACATTCTCAGAGACGATTACTTCCGCATCACTGTCGTCGTTTGTTTCCTCTTCAACCATCTCTAACACTTCAGTTTCTATCTCAGCTTTAGCAGCAGCTTTCATGAGTTGCACGCCATGTTCTTCGGAAACTGTGGCATTCAAAGGCTTTGGTTTGAAAAGTATGAGAACCTTAAAAACCTTGTAATTCAAAAAAGTGGTCCGGGAAGACAATGAGAGAATTCGTGATGATCAGAAGATGAGATCAGTCCGAAACGTGAGTCGAAAGAAAGAATGATTGCCAGTTAATAGTGTTTCGGATTGGGCCTGAGATCAAACGGCTAAGTCCCAACTCGGAACAATGGTCCGAATTACATTTGAGAGCAATGGGCCGGATCTGATTCGTTTTATCCGAAATAGTGGGCCCCAATCCGAAACAGTGGGCCAGACTATCACTTTAGTGTTTTGCATTTTCAGGACAGAAAACATCTTTTTCAAAATCAACGATCCAACCAACCGAGCAACCTTTTTAGCAAAGAGATAATCAAAACAAAACAAATTAATAATAGAAAACTAATGGAGGAGTAATATAGGGAGAACCTGCCATGGGATCAAAATCGTTCTCGAACTGATTAAGGGACACTTTTCAGCTCTTCGTTTACTTAGGCTGGTCCACGCAATTGTTGATATGCTTGTCCTCTTAAATCCACCGCTCAAACTTCAACTTTTTGCTTTGTGATACGCTTTTAGGTAGTTTTATACTGTGACATCTGTGTGTCCCATTCCAAGGCATACCCCCGCGATCAAGGTAAGCACAACGATTCATCGTAGCAGGTGAGTATACTGAGATCATCCTTTTATTCAGTTTTATTTATTTCACGCCAGACTTCCTGGTGAACAGGTCAGTACTTCCGTACAGCAGAGTGACCAAGGAAGATCTGACGAGGCCCCGTTTTTTTTGTGCTAGACTTCCTGGTGAACAGGTCAGTACTTCCGTACAGCAGAGAGACCAAGGAAGATCTGACAAGGGCTTATTTAAGCAAGATATCCTGACTGTGCCTAGGTCTGCATATAATCTGGATGCAACAGAGGGACAGCCTGGATGATACATCAGTATAAAGACCCGAAATATCAGATGTTGGTTATCTATCAACACAGGATTTAAGACCATGAAATCATACACCGTTGGTCTGTTACCCACGAGATGTCCAGTCCATTATGTTTGTGTCACTTTTGCTTCTTTTGCTTTTCGAGTGGTGGACCTATCAACACATCGCAGTGGAGCCTAACCTTTTTAACATTGAAACCTTACGTGTGTTAATCAAGTTCTTTAACATGAAAGCTCATTTCATTTCCCTGCAACTAATTCTCCCCCTCAAACAATGCGTATAATGCGTATGTACATATATGTTTTTCCTTTTTTTTTCTTTTTTTCTTTTTGCTTTTCTCCCCCTCAAACTATGCATATGTACATATATGTTTTTTTTTGTTTTTTTTTTGTTTTTTTTTGTTTTTTTTGGGTCGCTCAGTCGGTGATACGTGTCATTTTCAAAAGACCCACAAGCACATTGAATCTCGAGATGCTGACAGGTTTTGTAAAAAGATTTGCTGAATTAGCATCAGTGTGGATCTGTTTAAGTTTAAACAATCCTCTGTCAAAGCAATCTCGAATAAAGTGCACCTTGATATCAATGTGCTTGGTTTTTTTAGTAGAAGACAGGGTTTTGTTAATCTGGATAGCGGTATCATTATCAAAATAAGTAGTAGAGTTTAGATAAGAACTGTAATCCTTGAGCTGGTGTTGTATCCAAAGAACCTGAGAGCAGTAGGCAGCAGATGCTGTAACACACTTTGCTTCCGCTGCAAAAGTGAGCTGTTGCTTCTTGCACTGCCATGAGATGAGACTGTCCCCCAAGAATTGGCATCCAGCTGATGTACACTTCATATCCCTGTTTTGACGAACTTATGTGCCCAGAAACATTTTCACTTCTCCCAACGAGCTCATTTCGAACTTCTTTCTCATCACCAATGCATGTTCCTCATCATGATCCGGACCTTAAACTTGCTCGAAACAACTTTCTCAAACCCGATTCGCTGTGGGATTATGCACCAGCAACTTCCTTATGCTATACCAGATTGCTCCCCCCCATTTGATGCAGTAGAGTTGTTGATCACCGGTGGATCTACAGTGCAGTCTGAGAGAATTGCTCCTAGAAACAGAGAAGTTCCTCGAGCATTTGAGAGTCCCGAGGAGACTTCAGTGTTACGGACTGCACCATCAGGGATAGCTACAGCATGTTCAGAAATCGGCTTCTGAATCGGTCGAAGAACGAAATTGCGAGTCACTCTCGGTGAAGAAAACCTCCATTCTTATGTCGTGCATCTGAGATACGTTCAAAAGGTTGTGCTACAGATCAGGGACATAATTGACGTTTGAGAAGGTAAGAACCCCGTTTTTGACAGTGCCCTTCATGGTTATTCTTCCAGTTTCGCTTCCCGCAAAGTTGACAAATCCACCATCGAATATTATTTTTTTTTGTAGTTCAACTGGGATAAGTCTTCTGTCACATGTCTGGAACAACTACTATCAATAAACCGAAGTCTAACGATCGCCCTCCATAGTCGTTCCTGCACACTTAGTGGGATTAATTAGAAACTGGAACCCATGCCATTGTTGACCTGAGTTGACCATCGCTATCAGTGTATGAGACCTCACGAAAGATCAAATAACTTTTTGTATAATTTGAGGTTTGAGGTGAAGATGTGGATGTTGACGGTTGTGAACACGGAGACTGGGATCCAACAGGAGTTTTAGGTTTCCAATTCTTAGTGTCTAAAGCACTTTCATTTGATGGAAAAACTTTTGTTTTTCTTTGAAACCTGTTAATGTTTGAAAAAATTTTATTCTCCTGTTTGGCAAGATTCCAGTCTCTGTCAGAAGGCTTTGCTTTGGGAGGACCATTTTTGGTAAAGTGAGAGTGCATAGCCTTCTGATGGTACATGTTCCTAGAGTAGTAGGGACGATTGACACAGTTTCTAGCTATGTGCCCTGGAATTCCACAATTAAAGCAGGTTTGTCTCTTTGAGAAAAAGACATTTAGTTCTGCTTGTGTTATTCTAGGGAACTGATCAAGTCCTTTCTTTTCTTTTGATGCTGACTGCTTGTGTGTATGTTTTGTCTTTGAAGAACCCTGCTTACAGTTATCAGCACAAGAGCAACTATCGACAGCTTTACCCTTCAGCTTAGGTTCAGTTTGCTTGAGAGACGGGTTTTCCTTTTGAACTTTCTTTTTCCGTGGTCTTCTATTTTTACGTGATCGTCTTTTCTTTAAAGGAGCAGATTCAGTAGACTTTGCTTTATTTGAAATGCTTTCTTCCAAATCTGATCCTTTGGGATCGAGAGTTGAATCATTTGTTGAATTGACTTCCACAGATTCCTTTTCCTCAGAAACTATGTTCTTAGGAGGTTCTGCAGAATTGGTTTCCACAGATATCTCTTCTTCAGTTTCATCAGTTGAATCAACTGTTGAATTGATTTCCGTGGATCCCTTTTCTTCAAGCTCCGGGATCTCATAAGTTTCCTCAGAATTGGTTTCTACGAATATCTCTTCTTTAGCTTCATCAACCTCTGAGTTTCTGACATCAGCTGATTCTGGTTTCTCAGACGAAGAGCAATCTATGTTTGAAACTGTTTGACTCTCTTCGGGCGTTGCACTACTTGGTTCTGAGTGTTTGTCATACTCAAAATTCCCAGAAGCGCTACGCTCATCATCTGAAGTACCAGAATCTGCAACTTGAATGTCAGGTTCATCAGATGATCCTTGTTCATCAATTTCTTCACTAACACAGTTAAACATATCAGCTTTCTTATCTTTATCCTGTTTAAAAATTTCTGATGTATCAGTTGATGTTTTAGGCACACTAGAAAAGTTACCCGAATCAGCAGAACTGATTTCTGAGTCACTTGAAATAGGTGTTTCAAGTTTATCAGACAAAACATCAGATTTCCCTATTAAAGCATTTTCGTCACGATCATAATCTAAAACCACAGCACCTGAATCATCAGTTTTAATCGGAATACCCCGACTCTCAGCATACCAAGACATAACACAGTTCCAAGCATAATGATCGGGTTTCGTAGCATCCGAATCATCAGTAACATCAACAACGACTGAATGTGGTTCATCATCCACTGCAGACTGCTCTTCAACTGTCACTGATTCTGCACATGTACTAAAACAGTTAATGTTATCTACAGAATCGGAATCAGAATTTGACAAAATTTCTTGGGTCTCATTTGCGGATGTTTTCACTGGTTCTAATTCATTTTCTTGTTCATTTTCCTTTCCATATTCGCCAGCTGATTTGTTTGAGCAATTTTCATTTTTAACAAAATTCATTGGTTTTTGAAAATCAGCGGGTCTGACATTCTTTGGTCTGAAGGGCTCCCATGGAACATAATCACTTGGTTTACCATAAATCATTTTATCATAATTTTCCATTTCTTGCTCAGTAGTGGGCAATCTTGAGTAATTATGATTATATGGTGGTGGAACCTGTTTGTAGCCCAAACCCTTACCCTTATTTTCTTTATAAGCAAGTTGCACAACGCACAGATTACGAACAGTGTCACTGGAAGTATCAAACTTTTTGATGTTTAACTCGTTCTGTTTGTATTTTCCAGTGAGGAGCTCTAGCTCACCCTTCACAGAGTCACATTCAAGAGTTTTGACTATGAGTCTATGTTTATAGTCGTGAACCCAACATTGCTGTTGATTCACATCTCTATGGAGTTGAGCTATGTCCTTTTTAAGTGCTTCAATCTTTTCATAGAGAATTTATTATTCTCTCGAAGACTGATGTACTTTCCCATCACAGTGTTGTAATCAGTGATTAATGCTGAGTTTTGTGACCTCAGAAGTGCAACTTTCTTTCTGCAGTGCTCGGAACATAAAAGAGAACTTAGCGTTTCAGAAAGTGATTTCGGCTCTTCAGTCTGGGCCACTTTATCGGGATGAGAGCCTGTTGAGTATGGGGTCTTCTCATCAGTTGATGTAGCAGTCACAGTCGAAGATGAGGGAATCTGAGCAGTGCTGAGATCGGTAACAAGTGGCGAATTAGCAACGACCTTCCCACAGTTGGACATAGAAGACGATGTGTTTGCGAGATTCTGACTCCTCTGCTTGTCCTCCTGGACGTATTTATTGACTAAGGAGATCACATCTTTTGTTTCCGTTGTAGCATGATTGTATGTCCCCATGATAACTGCAACACAATAGTCCCATGTCTTGCTACGTGGCAAACCGTACAGAAAAGCCCTGTTAATCCTACCAAGTGTCACTTTCAATCCGCTTTTCTCGATTTCAGAAAGCAGCTGCGTAAACCTTTTGATCACGTCTTCTACGCTTTCACCCTCAATGAAACCGAAATTATCGAGTTGTTCCCAGAGTAACTGACGTTGAGAATCGATACTTGGAGAGTTCATTGTCGAACCAAGTTACCGTAGAACCAGGTTATGTAAAAACACGAGTTGCGACAAGAAACAATGCACACACTAATTCGAGCACGTCGCCGATGTATGAACCGGTGTCCTTTACTGCACCTCAAAAACTTGTCAAAACTTATTGAAACGAACAAACACCCCTTTTTTTAATTTTTAAAGTTCTAAATAATTTTTAATTTTCTTAAACCCTTTTTTAATATTTGATATAAAACCTTTTGATTTAATATAATTTTTAAAATAAATTAATATTAATATTATATTATATTATATTAATAATTATATAATGATTGTTTATTATTATTATTATAATTAATATAAAAATCTAAACGACGAAACAATACGTCGTCGTATGCTTCTTCTACGTCAAAACTGTTGGATATAATGTTCAATTGTCAATTATAATTCAATGTTGCCGTCAAGGTACGACCCAAAGAGTTACACTTTGGGCAACGAACATTTAACTGTGTTTTAATCGTTAATGATCGGATCACGAAATAATAAGCGTAAACAAATAAACGTGTAATTATTTAGAATAATTACGGAGAGCCGGATTTAATATTATAATTAATTTGTTAATTATAATATATTATATATATATTGTTAATTATTTAGATGATTAAAAGGAGAGATAGTTGTTTTAATTATGAGATAATTATGGAGGAGTTGTGATTAGATTACAATTCCTAATCTTGTATATCTTTAAATAATTAACTCCCATAACAATCTAAAAAGTAGTTCTCAATTTAAGATATATATACGTAACCTTGAAGAAAAAAAGGTGGCTTTCAAAAGGGTTCAAAAAGAAACAAAAGATATTAGGAAACAAAAACTTCTTGTTTCTTGGCCGAAGTCTCTGACGAAACAATAACAAGATTTCTCAAGGGATTTTATTTTGGGCAAAAGAAAAGAGGCAATAGTTCAAGAAGTTTTAATTGGCTAGCACAAACAAACCTTCTTATTTCTTCATTTACGCAAAAAGGTAAGTAAAGTTTTTGAACTTTATTTTCTCTAGATTTAAGGTTTCGTTTGAAATCGTTTCAAACGAACAAATCTGATTTCGTGGTCAACGATCATCTAGCGAGATCGTTCGTTTAACCAAGGTGTCTTACTTGGTAGTCACGATTCTTTAATTTTTATTATAACCTATTTTGATTGTAAAAGGATCACTGGTGGAAACGGTTTAGAACCGAACCTCGTGTACAAGTTTTTCCGCTGCGTTCAGTTTGTTTGACAAATTGAGTAAAAATTATTTTCTAAAAGTTACACGAAAAATCAAACAGTGGTATCAGAGCCACCTTACAAATCAAAGTAGGCTAATTTTATTATAGTGTTTATAGATCTATAAAATAGTTATAGAATTGCATGCTTAAAATCGAGTAGATTTGGCATAGGAACCTGTCACGTATAATAGTTATAGGCAAGTTTTATTAAGGCCAAAAAATAACACTTGTCAAAGTCCTCTTTGAAATAATTTTTGGCCTTAACCTATTTCGTTTAGCTTAATGATCGTACAATGCAAATTCGGGTTTAGAATTTTTTTATGAAACGCGCACCTAATTAGTTTTGAAGCTATACGGTTAAGTAAATAAAAAAATCGAAAATATTGAAATAGTGATTTCAATATAAAACCAATATATTTAAAAAGAAATCAGATGTCATTAAATTCTTTTTTTCTTTTTATCGGAAATTTAATTTATAAAAAAAAAAAGTTTTTTTTGGATGGGATCCAAGATTAAGTGGGAGCACAAAAGGGTTTGTGCTACACTTAATGGGCTCGGTTCATGTTCTTGGGCTCGAACGAACCGAACATATTCTGAACCCGGAATTGCATATTTATTTATTTTATTATGCGTTTTGCCATGAGATGTTTGTTACGTACATAAAATTAATAACTAATACACGATCATTAAAACGACAATTTTAATAAAAGGTTTATTAAGTATTGGATAGGTAATTAAAATAAACAGTTTATTTTAAAATACAAAAATCAAAATTGGTTTTACAAAAATTAAAAGTTAATTTGAAAACCGTAATTAATAAAAGTTATTAATTAAAATAAATTTGCGACACGACCAACTTAGATTAAATAGGGTATTTAAAATTAATCGGTCGAGTGATTGAAAGGTGTTTCAAGTCGTCACAAATTAAAACGTAAAATTGATTTTTACAAAGGAATTGTATAGCCTATGTTCATGCCATAGGCCGTACAAGTATTTTAAAACGACCCGAACTGGTAATTTTAAAATATAACCCAAATTAAAATCGATATTCTACGCCACCCTAAATTAAGAACACCCGAACTGATCTATCCGAACCCCTGGTGCTAGTGTTTACTCTGCATCCAGGCCTACGGTTTTGTTTAGGGGTAGTTCCGCGATTTCCATGCTTACATGGGCCGGGCTACGGTTCTTATTTGAGGACAAATATCACTTTTGCGACACGAGAGCGAATGTTAGTGTTTACCCTGCATTCGTCTTCTACGGTTGTGAAAGTGGGCGTAGTTGGGGTTAACGTACCAATGCTTGACAACACTCGTCATGCGACCCCAAACCGAGAATTGTGTAGTTGACACAATTGGTGATTGTCACCTACCCTTCAATCTATGCCAGTGAAGAGTGCTAAGTCCATTCACTGAGTTATGGGGAGATGGGATCTCATCCTAATTCCTAAAATTTTGTATATCTTGGGTCAAAATTGAATTAGGTTAATGCATGAAAATTACTAATAAAATTTTCTTCTAAATTCTACAGATGTCTACAAACAATTCTGATAACACCAAATTCTCGCTTAAGTCCATCCTTGAAAATGCTAAACTTGATAATTCTAACTTCATGGATTGGTACCGCAACCTGAAAATTGTTCTCAGGGCGGAGAAAAAGGCTTATGTCCTTGAAGGACCAATTCCCGAAGCACCTGCTGCTAATACCGGTGCAGCCCGTAGGACATGGGAAAAACATGTTGATGATTCCCAAGATGTGACATGTCTTATGCTTGCTATGATGATTCCAGAACTTCAGAAGAATCTGGAAAACTTGGGAGCATATGAGATGAGTGAGCAGCTGAAAAACATGTTTCAGCAGCAAGCTCGTCATGAGCGTTTTGAGGTGATGAGATCTCTCATTACATGTCGCATGCAGGAAGGTACTTCGGTCAGTGCTCATGTACTGAAAATGAAGTCTTTCGTTGATCAGCTGGAACGTCTGAACGCACCCCTTAGTAATGAGTTAGCTACGGATGTGATCCTTAACTCGCTACCCAATTCATATCATCAGTTCGTAATGAACTATAACATGAATGGGTGGGAAAGAACGATCCCAGAGTTGCATCAGATGCTAAAAACTGCTGAGACAAACATCCCAACTAAGGGCAATCCAGTGCTGGCGATCAGGGAAGGAAGAATTACCAAGAAGAAGCAATCCAAGGGAAAAGGCAAGGCGAGTAAGCAAGACAAGGGCAAAGGCAAAAAGGTTGCCACTCCGAAGGCAAAGCCTCATAAAGATGCCAAGTGTTTTCACTGTGATGAGATCGGGAATTGGAAGAGGAATTGTCCCAAGTACCTAGCTGAGTTAAAGCTTAAGAAGCTGCAGATTGGAGAATCCTCAGGTATACATGTTATTGATCTATTTTCCTTTTCGAGCAAATCTTGGGTGTTTGACACTGGATGTGGTTTTCACATTTGTAATGATTTGCAGGGACTAAAAAGGATTAGGAAGCTGAAGCAGGGTGACTTAGAGCTGCACGTTGGGAACGGGCAGAATGTTGCTGTGAAGGCAGTTGGAGAATTTATTCTTGAATTACCTTCTGGATTGTTTATTACTTTAGACAATGTTTTTTATGTTCCTAGTTTGACTAAGAATATTATTTCTGTTTCTGCTTTAAGAGAACAAGGTTTTAATTATGCTTTTGATATTGTTAATGGTAGCATTTCTGCATTTTTAAATGGTGTGTTCTATTTTGAGGCTAAGCCTCACAATGGTGTCTATGAAATAGATACTTCTAACAATAGATCAAATAATTTGGTATGCTCTCTTTGCTCTAAACGTGTTAAAACTAGCTTTAATCAAACATATCGTTGGCATTGTCGTCTTGGCCATATTAACATCAATCGCATGAGGAAGCTTCAGACCGCAGGGATTCTAGAATCCACCGGTCAAGAGACTTATGATTTATGCGAATGTTGTCTAAGTGGCAAGATGACTAAGGCCCCCTTTACCGGAACTAGTGAAAGGGCCAAAGACCTGTTAGGACTCATACATACTGATGTATGTGGTCCATTCAGGACTATGTCAAGGAACGGGGAAAGATACTTCGTTACATTTACTGATGATTATAGTAGATATGGATATGTTTATCTTATGAAGTTTAAACATGAAACCTTTGAAAAGTTCAAAGAATTCCAAAATGAAGTACAAAATCAACTAGGGAAAACGATTAAGGCACTTCGATCCGATCGAGGTGGTGAATACATTAATCAAGAGTTTGATGCACATCTCAAGAAGTGTGGGATTATATCCCAACTAACTCCACCTGGAACACCACAACTTAATGGTGTGTCTGAGAGGAGAAATCGAACCTTATTAGATATGGTTCGATCAATGATGTGTCGTACAAACTTACCACACTCCTTTTGGAGTTATGCTCTTGAAACCGCTACACGTCTTGTTAATATTGCTCCTACTAAAAAGGTAGAAAAGACACCATATGAGATGTGGCATGGTAAACCACCTAAAGTCTCATACCTTCGCATATGATGTAACGCTTATGTTACCAGTGAGTCTTCGGACAAACTTGATCCTCGCGGTGAAAAAGTTGTTTTCATTGGATATGCATATCCGGTTGGTTATTATTTCTATAATCCTGCTGAAATAGAGTTTTCACTAAGCGTCGAGGAACATTCCTAGAGGATGAGCTTATGGCGCGAGGAATTGGAGATAATCTTGTGGATCTTGAGGAAATTCGAGAACCACAAATTGATCAACCAATAGTCGAATCTGCCTCTCAACAAAATATTGTTGAACCTGAACCTAAGAGGATTCTGGAATCTGATGTAACACTAGGCATCCGCAGAAGTACGAGGGATCGTCATGAACCTAATCGGTATTCACCTGATAGGTACGTCTTGATAATAGATCAAGAAGAGCCCTCAACCTACAAAGCTGCGATTTCAGGTAATGAATCTGAAAAATGGCTCGAAGCCATGGGCGTCGAGATGCAATCCATGTATGACAACCAAGTCTGGGATTTGGTTGAACTTCCTCCCGAATGTCGGACTGTAGGAAGTAAATGGGTTTTCAAGTTGAAAACAGACATGGATGGAAATGTGCAAACCTATAAGGCTCGGTTAGTTGCTAAAGGATTTACTCAGACTCAAGGAGTTGATTATGAGGAAACCTTCTCGCCAGTAGCCATGCTTAAGTCTATTAGGATTCTACTTGCCATAGCCGCGTATTATGACTATGAGATATGGCAAATGGATGTTAAAACCGCGTTCCTAAATGGACATCTTACAGAAGATGTCTATATGGAGCAGCCTGAAGGTTTTATAGATCCTAAGAATCCTAAGAAAGTTTGCAAGTTGAATAAATCCATTTATGGATTGAAACAAGCATCTCGAACCTGGAATCTTCGTTTTGATCAGAAAATCAAACAATTTGGTTTTATAAAAAATGAAGATGAGCCGTGTGTTTACAAGAAGGCAAGTGGGAGTTCTATTACTTTTCTAATCCTGTATGTAGATGACATACTTCTCATTGGAAACGATATCCCAATGTTGCAGGACGTTAAATCCTGGCTTGGTAAATGTTTCTCAATGAAGGATCTTGGAGAAGCTGCTTATATTCTAGGAATAAAGATTTATAGAGATAGATCTAAGCGGCTACTTGGACTTAGTCAAAGTACGTATATCGATAAGGTCATTCGGCGCTTTTCGATGCAAGATTCCAAGAAGGGTCTCTTGCCAATGGCAAGTGGAACCGTACTAAATAGTCACCAGTGTCCCAAATTGGACAAAGATAAAGAGGATATGAAAAAGGTTCCATATGCCTCTGCTATCGGTTCCATCATGTATGCCATGCTATGTACTAGACCGGACGTATCGTTTGCTCTGAGCTTGACTAGCAGATATCAACAGAATCCTGGTAAAAGTCACTGGATTGCTGTGAAAAATATCCTAAAGTACTTAAAAAGAACTAAGGATATGTTTCTGATATTTGGCGGTTTGGAAGAAGAGATGAGAGTAAAGTGTTACACTGATGCAAGCTTCCAAATGGATCGTGATGATTCACGATCTCAGACAGGCTATGTTTTTACTTTAAATGGTGGTGCTATAACTTGGAAGAGTTCTAAGCAAAGCGTGGTGGCCCAGTCAACCACTGAATCAGAATATATAGCGGCTTCAGAAGCTGCTAAGGAGGCTGTTTGGATGAAAAAGTTCATTGCTGATCTCGGAGTTATACCAAGCATACAGAAGCCTATCGAGATATTTTGCGACAATACAGGTGCAATTGCTCAGGCAAAGGAACCAAGGTCGCATCACAGCACGAAGCATATTCTAAGAAAATTCCATTACATACGGGAAGTTTTGGAAAGAGGAGACATCGTAGTAGAGAAAATTGATACTGATCAGAATCTAGCGGACCCGTTTACTAAGCCTATACCTCAAGTGAGACACGAGAAGCATGCTGAATGTATAGGTCTTAGATATGCTAGACAGTGGGTCTGATTTTGTAATTTAGTAATTTGGTGCATTTTGAACTGTAAACAGTATTTTATGTTTATTTGAATTTAATGGTTGAATGTCTTTTAAACTATTATATTTGTGTTCAAATATTAGTACGTTAAGTATCTATGAATATTGTATTCTAAAATGTCCGTAGTCTATCAGATTCTTGAGAACCAATCTGGTAAAAGACTATTGTGAATTAGATGGTTGATCCATATCATGGATACTCAAAGTGTTGAGAACCATATTCACTGATACGATTAGTTGAATCATATTGGGCGTAACTCGTTTCAAAATGATCTTCATGGATCTTAGTCACAAGACATTTTGAATAGGTACAATCATTGTATCCTTAGACCTGCGGTACATACTAGAACTAACTTAAATGAATGGTTGCTTTTTGATTCTATCTAACGCTGTACGTAACTGGCAGTAATAAGGATAGTTTTGGGAATGATCTGAAGTTTAGTGGGAGTTGTTTGTAGCCAAAGGGATCTGTGCTTCTATACTTAGGAGAGGAACACTCTGGCGCCTTTCGTTGGTTTGAACTGGTGTTAACGCGTGGCCACGCTCGAACTAGTAGTAGTTTGATAAACCACTTCAAATCAGGAACGAAATTAGAAATGGTTGAATAATATATGAGAATGAATTGGATCCATGTCTCATGTTCAACAAGTGTTCAATACAGAGGGATAAATGAGTCGATAACCCGGGCTATACTATTTGCATAACCAAAGGTTTGATTAGTGCAAAGAATTAGTTGACATAAATTTGTCATACCTTGCCGGGGGCAATATGATGCAGCTAGGCACCCACTATTGTCTACATTGAAACTTAATCGGCCAATCGACCAAGTGGGAGATTGTTGGATATAATGTTCAATTGTCAATTATAATTCAATGTTGCCGTCAAGGTACGACCCAAAGAGTTACACTTTGGGCAACGAACATTTAACGGTGTTTTAATCGTTAATCATCGGATCACGAAATAATAAGCGTAAACAAATAAACGTGTAATTATTTAGAATAATTACGGAGAGCCGGATTTAATATTATAATTAATTTGTTAATTATAATATATTATGTATATATTGTTAATTATTTAGATGATTAAAAGGAGAGATAGTTGTTTTAATTATGAGATAATTATGGAGGAGTTGTGATTAGATTACAATTCCTAATCTTGTATATCTTTAAATAATTAACTCCCATAACAATCTAAAAAGTAGTTCTCAATTTAAGATATATACGTAACCTTGAAGAAAAAAAGGTGGCTTTCAAAAGGGTTCAAAAAGAAACAAAAGATATTAGGAAACAAAAACTTCTTGTTTCTTGGCCGAAGTCTCTGACGAAACAATAACAAGATTTCTCAAGGGATTTTATTTTGGGCAAAAGAAAAGAGGCAATAGTTCAAGAAGTTTTAATTGGCTAGCACAAACAAACCTTCTTATTTCTTCATTTACGCAAAAAGGTAAGTAAAGTTTTTGAACTTTATTTTCTCTAGATTTAAGGTTTCGTTTGAAATCGTTTCAAACGAACAAATCTGATTTCGTGGTCAACGATCATCTAGCGAGATCGTTCGTTGAACCAAGGTGTCTTACTTGGTAGTCACGATTCTTTAATTTTTATTATAACCTATTTTGATTGTAAAAGGATCACTGGTGGAAACGGTTTAGAACCGAACCTCGTGTACAAGTTTTTCCGCTGCGTTCAGTTTGTTTGACGAATTGAGTAAAAATTATTTTCTAAAAGTTACACGAAAAATCCAACAAAAACAACTCCCCGAAACCCTAATTTCCAACACAGCCGCCGTAAAAAATCTGTCGGGAAGAAGCGGGATGGTAGTGGTGATTAGCGACGGAGAATGAATAAACGAAGAGACGAAGAAAGCTGCAGGTGTGACGACGGAGAATATGGAGGTAATCGGAGATGGTGGTTCGGTGTTCGGAGTGAGCTGTGGTATTGTGGTGGACGCCGGTGAACGTGATGATGGTAACAGGTAGTTGCAGGTCGTTCGGAGGTTGAAGTTGCAGGTGACGAAGATGGAGATTGATGTGCGGTGGAGGTTCGTTGATCGGTGGAGTCGGAGATGACGACAGAGGGTGAACAGAAGATGAATGAGATGATGATGGTGTACGATGTTAAGTTGCAGGTTTTATGGTGTAGTGGTGTGACGGCGAAGGTGATGGTGATGGTTACCGGAGATGACGACGGAGGAATGGTGATCGTCGGAGGTGATTATCGGAGGTGAAAGTTGAAAGACTCAAATCGGTGAACGGTGACGGTGCGGTGTTGCGGTGGAAAGAGAACAGAAGTGAAGCAACGTTATGATCTCGGATGAATGAATGATGATTACGGATGAATGCAGATGATGAAGATGTATTGATTACGGATGAAAGTGTGGATGAAAATGAAGGATGTCGGATGATCTCTGATGAAAGTTGTTGATTACGGATAGAATGATGAAATGATGATCACGGATTAATCTCGGATGAATGTCGGATGATTTCGAACGAAGATGATTATGGAAATTGGTGTCTCGGATGGATAAAGTTGTATTCCAGATGAAGAAAGTTGTATTCCGGATGATGAATATTATCCGAGATGGTTCTAGACGGTGGTGCAGTCGCCGGAAAATGTGATAGGTATACGGATGAAGACAAAATAGAATGACAGTTGAGTTGATTTGATGAAATAATGATTATGATGATGATGATGTCTGATGATGAAATCTGCTGTTGATGATGATGAAACAGTGGACAAGAATGAAAGAGATGATGATTTCAGATGATGTACGATGATGACTAATAGTAAAATAAAATCATTTTCATTTTTTTTAAAGCCTTTTAACAAATTTCAACAAGATCAAAAAAGCAAAATAAAGAGATTTTTTGGAGAAATCCTGAAGAACACGAAGAACACGATGAAGATCTTCAACCAATTGTAAGTCCCGAAAATCCGGATCAAACAACGATAACAAACAATCACTAAGGATGGGCGGAATCCAAACTTGATGATCTCCAAGAAATAATCAAGAACAATATGAAGATTTGAAGATTTGAATGTTTATTGATTCAATGCTTAAACTTGCATACAAATTGAGATTTGTCTAATACAAGTTTCTAAAACAAGGAACCAAAACCAATGAACCAACCAACCTATGCTCCTCATTTCCAACTACTATTTATAGTAAGGGGTTTCCCCCAAAACCCTAGGCCCATATTTCCAAAGCCCACTCTAATACCCCCTTCTAGAAACTTGATCCATTATCTATAATTCCTACTAATCCATAAACCTTCAAGGGCCTAACATATGGTTCGTTATATTAATAGTTATGAATTTATTTAAAACTAACCCGTTTGACTTTCATTTGACCCGACAATTTAACTAAGTAAACGTGGTAATTAGGAGGCGCCCTTTTGAGGGTTAAACACCTACCTAATTACGGTCACGTAGCCATGTTCGTTGCGAACAATGGCTTAACCGTTTAAAAGTCAAAGCGTTTATCGAAAACGCTTGACTTTTCGGTTTAAAATGCTAAATAATTAAACTAAGCATGAAGGGATTACTTACAAAAGGTTCAAGGGACATAAGAGGTTCTCAAGAAGCTCAAGACCCTCAAAGAATTCAGAGCAATCAGAAATGAATGAATGGTGCAAGTGAAACCCAAAATCAAAGGGGGTATTTATAGGATTTTGAGAGCCGTTAGGATCATTCCTCGGTAAACAGGATTCGATCTCAGCCCTACAAGTATGCCCCTTGTTTTAGAAAACTATGGGTGCACTAAAACCAGCCCCTAGGATCAAGTGTGAGAGACAAAGAAGAAAACCAGAGCTGGTTTTCAATTTCTGTTGTTGGGCATTGGCATACGGACCGTAAGGGTCTGTATACGGTCCGTAAGGACCATGCCAGCATACAGCATCTTTCAAAAGTTGTCATATTTAGTCCCTGCACTTGATAATTGCCCTTTCCGACATATTTAAGGCCCGTTAAACCATTTTTAAGTCTCTACAATGATGCCTTAGTATAAGGGACATGAAACATGCTCAAAAATATGTCGGATGTTGGTTCGTTTGGTCGTATGGTCACGTTGTTCGACTAACTACGACGAAACGCGAACGGACGCTAAAAACGATCCAAATTACCCGACGAATGGAATTTTATCAAGCCAATCACTAAAATAAAATATTTTAGTGCTTACATAAATTTTTGGGTGTCCGTGTTTATTCAGAATGCAAGATATGCGCGAAAATGCAAACTTGTGCACTTTTTGACACTTTTAGTCCCTGCATGACGTAAAAGTTTATTTTTGCGCACCAAACACCTCTAAGCCTATATCTAAGCTATATAAAGAATAAATAGGGTATGTTTAACTCATGGTCATATTCCGGAAGGTCCGATACCCTAGACATACTTTTGTAGTTTGACGCTAATAGTCCTTTAATTGCGCAAAGTAGCGCGAAATGTCGTTTAATGATATCCAAGCCTTCCATAGCCCATAATGGGCATTCCCAAGCATATACTTAAATATTACTACATTCCCATTTGCTTAAATGATCACCGAAAGGAGTAGATTCAAAATTTGACGCTTTAGGCCCCTCTATTGCGCAAACTTGCGCATCTCATCATTTAATAGCATTGAAGCCTCATATAATCCATATTAGGAATTCTTGAAAGTATTATTAAATATCACGATGCTTCGGGTTCGCTAAAAGGTCATTCAGAGGTATAATTAAACATATTGACACTTTTAGTCCCTCTAATTTGCAAAGTTGCGCGTAACTTTACTTATAGGCATAAAAACCTTAGATGGCCATTATTTGGCATTCCCGAGAGTATAATCAAATATCATGAAGCTCCCAGTTTGTTAAAAGGTCACTTAGAGGTAAGAATTAACATGTTGTCGCTTTTAACCCTTCATTGCGCAAACTTTCAATTAATTACGCAAACGGCTACACTCGATCAACAAGTGGCTCATTTCTGAATATAAATACCGTATGACGTTATTTAGAAACTTATTTTAGGTACGTTAACACTTCCAGTCCTTCATAATCAAATTTTTCGATTTTTCGAAAAATTAGTCCCTTAAATTCAGTGTTGGACTTTATTAGGGTTTATTACACGTGTCAATACGTTTATTGGACGTGATTTTACGAGGTGTTACAATATCTAACATCTTAATGTTGTTTTTTTTTTCACAAAAAGATGTCACGTTTGACAGCATCTTTTCAAACCCATTTTGTCTTAGATGATTTAAAGCTTGTTTTGTCCCGCTTATCAAATGAGATGCTTCTAACAAGTCTTGACTCTTTTTTTAAAGATGTTTTGATTGAGCATATGTGAGGCCTTAGATATCGTTCAACAAGTGTAGGTAAAACACAAAGGGTTTTTTTTATTTTATCACCCCAAACTATTGGCTATTGGCCGCTGCCACCCCCAACTATCATTTTGATGCCCGTCACCCCCAACTTAACACTTAGTATGTTCTGCCACCACATCGTTAACTAATCACTAACTTTGATCCCGATACTATACTTTTGGGGGTGTCATAGGGATCTTAGGGAGGTTTTAGAGATCTTAGGACACTCCAAATGTATAGTAACAATATCAAAAGTTAGTGATCAGTTAACGACGTGGTGACAGAACACACTAAGTGTTAAGTTCAGGGTGGCGAGCGTTAAAGTGATAGTTGGGGGTGGCAGTGGCCAATAGCCAATAGTTAGGGGTGATAAAATCCAATAACCCAAACATAAATTCAAGACTCTCAAAATATGATAGAATACCTGTCGCATTAGATCGTTGTTGAAATTTCTCTCCATGTTGTTTAATAAAAGTAAGTACCTCAACAACTTCTGGAAATAATTTCAACAAACTTATGATGGTTCTATGATGAGAACCCCGTCATGTGTCTCCGGGTCGGGCAATCACTATCTGAAGTTGATGAGCAAAGAAATGTATGTAATGTGCCGATGGATTGTCATTCAGAATTAAAGCTTTTAATTCATTAAACTCTCCCCGCATGTTGCTTGCACCATCATAACCTTGACCCTTGATCTCTTTTAACAAAAACAAACAATAAAATACAATGATACGACATATAATCTTTATTATAGTTTTCGTAATGAAATTATGAAACATATAACTTACTTGATCTATGCTCAACTGGTTATCGGCTAATAAAGACACAATGGCTTCTTTAAGAGTTAAAGAATATGTATTCTTCACATGAGCAACTCCAATTAAACTCTCTTTAACAAGTCCGAGCCTTTCGACATATCTCACCACTACTTATTTCGCATAGCAATCGACAATCTCTTTTTGAATCGATGGAGCCGTCAACTTATTATTCTTTTTGGCCTTCCCTAAAGTGTACTTACCAATATCCGGGCTGTTCACACTAATCAACTTTAAAATCGAAAGAAAGATACCTTTATAAAGAGACTTTTTAGATTTGTCATTACCACGAAACGGTAAACTATTTTCTAAACAAAATCCAGCACTACGAACATTACCCATTAATCGATACCGATTTTCAATCCTTCTTTCCATGTTAATTCTTTTTTCATTCGCATCATAGGATCATTTTTGGTTCAAGAGATTTTCACATTTTTGCGCCGCCTTATTATGTAAACTATTAACTAACCCAACATGTTCTTTTAAGATACCCGGTTTACTTCAATTACAAAAGCCTCCACTTACAAAAGTCTCACTTCCACCTTTATTACCAACACTTTCATTAAACAAGTAACAACATAAACAATATGCTTTTTCTTGTTTAGTGCTATACTCCAACCAATGATATTTATCAAACCATTTAACATTAAAATGTCTCAGGCCACTAGAATAGTTTGTCCATTTAAAGTCATGACCTCGTGGTTGAAAAACCTTTTTAACAAGATACGCTCTTCTTATGTCGTCCATTTGATTAGGATAATAACTAGTAATAGGTGGTCTGAAGGAAGATCATTCAAATCGATTTTGTTTCGTGTTGAAGGACTTGAAGCCGAAGTAATAATTGCACTTGGAGTTGGACCGGTATCTTCATTTTCTTGCATATCAATATCATTATTTGAACTTGGACCAATATCTTCATTTTCTTGCTTATCATCAACAATATTTGAACTAGGAGTTGGACCCAAATCATGATTTTCTTGGAATTTTCGTTTAAAAAGACTACTAATGAGAGTTTGTTTTTTCATCTTTCAACTTCAAAATTCCCAAATTTTATAAGACAAATAAAATTCAACATAAGCCCTAAATCAATTTCACATAAACCCTAAAAGGCTATAACAATTGCACATAACTATAACTAGATAAAAACAATAATTGATTGTAATTTGCAATTAAACAATCCTAAAATATTCAATTTTTCATAAGGCATAAAGTATAAACAATAGGAAAAAAAACTAAGACTAGAAAATACCCAATTTTTAAAACACTTGACTTAAGGATGGATTGGAGTGGAGGATGGTGGCCGACGGCGGTTATAATCAACCTTGGTGGCGGCAAATGGCGGAGGGCAGGGAGGGAGATGTCTGACTGTTGCTTATGTGTGACTGAGCTGCTGAGGAAGGGGGTGAATGTCGACTGTTGTTGCTGCTATTCTTTTTTTTTTTTGTTCAACTGTTGGGTTGGGTTAGAACTAAGGATTTAATGGTTGGGCTTATAAGTATTGGGTATTTATTTGGGTAGTATAATAATTATTTGGACTTTGAAAAGGGTAACATAATATTTCTTAAGCGGCAACGAAATCCGAAAAAACGCAAAAAAAAAGAAAAAAAATTACACTATCGCCGGCGAGTTAAGGGGCAGCGGGGATACCCTTAATATAGGGTATGTCCGCCCGATCAGGAACAATAGGAAAAATGTCGGAGTAGTTAGAAAACAGACAAAAACAACGAGACACAGAGCTGAATGCTCCATATCTTCGCGAAGAAAACGAACGTCGGTAGATTAGTGACGGAGCGATCCTCCTAGTGAGACGGTAGTCGGACCGATCCTCACAGTGAGACAGTCGTTAAACAGAACTGAACGTTCAAGGCGATTGGTGAAATAGTAAGTGTTTTCAAATGGAGCCAATGCAGTAAATGCCGATTCAGGAACGGCCGTAGAAAGATCTAGAGACGACGGATTAGTGATGCCGCTGATGGTTACGGTTGCTACTAGAAAACAGAATCCCGACAAAAGAATCACTACAGTAACATCTTCTCGATGAAGATGGTCATCGGAACAGTACGTGTTTTGCGACGGAGAAAATATAGTAAATGCCGATTCAGTTGACAGCAGAATCGCTACAGTAACGAGGGTGAGTTGTAGTGAAAATGCCATTAATGGAGGTTGGAAGATGATGAGTGATGAAAATGACGGTTAACGTTTTAGAGCATTCATATCCTACCCATCAAAATCTGTGAGAAGGGGTTTTTATGTTATAAAATGTATAAAAAGTGGTTGTAAGTGGAGGAGAGAGAAAATGTTACTGTTCATCTGTATATTTGAGGGGACACTGTTCACCCTCTATAATTTTTTAATATATTTTGAAAGTGGTTGTGAGTAAAAGTGAAAGAAAAGGTAATGACAAAGGTATAAAAAATATTATTTAATTGAAAGGAGAGAGAAAATATAGTTATTTTTATTGTAATTATCGGGTAAAAAATGATGGATAGGATGTGAATGCTCTTATATGATCAAAAAATTGGGAAAGGAAAAGGAATCGTATGCAATGCGGTCCATCGTAGCTTTTCTATTTCTATGATTAAAAAATTTTGAAAAGTTATTTTCCCAATTGTTTAACTTTATCCATAGTTATTAAAGGGGCACTCAAGGCACATAGGTCTCACCTAGAACTTAGACGCAAGTCGCAAAAAAAGCGAGTGTCTAAGGAAAAAACACATCATGAAAAGAAAAAAAAATATATTATGTATTAGAAAATTAATAATATTATACAAATAAAATAAATTAAACAAGTTAATTACATAGTTAGTCCCTGTGGTTTACACAAAGTAACAATCTAAGGTACTAATAGTTTAAAATCACATCCTGGGATACTAACTTTCAATTTTTTTTAAATGTGAGGGTATTAATTACATAATTAGTCCCTATGATTTACACAAAATAACAATCTAAGGTACTAATGTTTATCATTCATAATCAGAGCCTTATCATCCAAAACAAAAAATACAACCCACATATATGATGTTTTAGTAATCTTCATTTTGTTATTTGTGGGTTTTGAGTGTGTTTTATGGTTGACATTTTGATGTTTAATGACTTTTTACACTTTTTAGGAAATTTGAACTTTGAAGCCAACTCCTAGCCTATATATATATATATATATATATATATATATATATATATATATATATATATATATATATATATATATATATATTTATTTATTTATTTATTTATATAAAGGCAAGTTATTGTACAAAATGCCTTAATGTACGCTGCGTATCAGATTAAGTATCACCATGCGAAATTGGGTTTATAGCATGCGATTTCCCATTTTCTTTTTCACCTGTGATTTCCACTTTCCCTAGTACATGCGATTTTGGGTTATCTTTCAACATGCGATTTCCCTTTTCCTTTTCCTTTATGTACATGCGATTTCCAGATTTTTTTAAACATGCAATTTTCAGTTTTTGGTAACATAACGTGCGATTTTGCCATCACGTACGCAACGTACGTTAGGGCATATTATACGATATACTTTCTCTCTCTTTCTCTCTCTCTCTATATATATATATATATATATATATATATATATATATATATAGCCACTTTTAAATAGGAACCACCAATGAGTCAAGAGAACTTAAGAGCCATTGACCAACCAACCAGGAGCTCACACGTCACCAATTCAATTCTAAGTTTCAAGTCAAGGGGCATTTAGGTCATTATAATCATCATCTGAAGGGAAATTTGGTATTTTTCTTTCTCTTCATGTCGGTACAAAATGTAGAACCATTCTTGTTCCCCTCATTTTATCATATTGTTTTCTCTCTCTTCATATCCCCAAACCCATATCCATATTTCTCTCAAAAACCCTCTCAATTTGTTTCTCCAACATTCCACTTATCCTCTTCAGGCCTCTACAAGAATTAGAAGAAGGTTGTGGTGGTTCAAGGCCATTCAAGACTCGACGGCTGTAACGCTTCGCATTTTGTACTTTCCTTATTTAGAAAGTGCAATTGTATTTCTATTTGTGGAAACTTGTATCCGTATCATGTTCGTATTCCATCTGAAGTTTTGTAATTCGAGACTTCGATCATAATGAAATTCATTTTTTATACATACTTGTTATACATGTAATCAATCGTTTAAATACATCATTACTCGCGAAACTGACACTTGTTATATGTGCAAATACTCGAACTTAGATTCGCAATACAGGTTGGCCATCTTTTCCCACCTTTTTCTTCCCCAATCACCTTTAAACCTCATTAAACTCTAAACCCTAATCCATCATTACATAAACAAGCTTCCTACCTCCCATTTTCACTTTCCCAACTCCTCTACACTCTCAAAACACCCTCACATTACTGAAATCACAAGTTCTTGGCAGATTACAAAGTGAGTTCAAACTCACTTTTCTACACCTTTTCCTCATCTTTTCTTCCAACACAAAGCTTGGAGCACCTCTAGGAGTGTTTCCACAAGTTTACCATGGTAAACTAAGGTGGAACATCACCATTTTGAGGTCTAAACTTTCTGTTTTGGAAGAACTTTTGTTTAAATCTTTAAGAACTTGTTTAACCTATACAATCTTGCACCTACCTTGCCTCTATACAAGTCCATGGTTTAAGAGCTTGTGTATGGTTGATTCTTATGAGTTTAGAGGTGCAAACACCCTCTAAACTTTCTGTTTTAATAGGGTTTAGACAACCCACAAGTGTTGAAACCATCTAAGTTTACCATAGTTCATATGGAAAGATTTTTGTTTTGGTAAATGTGTGAATCTTGGAAACCTTGGCTATCCTAACTTGTTCCACCACCTCACTTAATGTTTTATTCATACTCACTTAGTAGTTTCCTAGTCCTAAAGTAAGTTAACCCCGCCTCGCCTCCAACATTTGCCATGTTGGGTATGACACGTCCGGGTTATTCTTATTTGGCTACTTAGTATGTTAGTAGATTAGTTGTACTTTACTTTCATTCATGACCAACCGGGTTTACCAACTAAGTTGGTAAACTTTGTGCTTTGGTAAATCATACAATGAGGTGTTCATACCTCCATGCTTGACTTACATGAATTCTATGATGATACATGATATAATAATTCTATGTAGTATAACATATAAGATATAATATAACATATATATATATATATATATAGGGTTGGGTTCATTTCAGAACTCTAAATAATTGCATAACTTTCAGAACTCTTAATAAACAACATTTTTATTTAGTTTTTTTAATTTTTAGAGCACTTCTATCATTTTTTCCATATATTTTTATGATTACATACATGTTAAAAGTAGTTTATCATTTTTTGGTATGTAATTTTATGATTACACATATGTAAACTGGTTTTTTTACATATATGTAATTAGTTGTTACACATATATACAATTTGATTGTTATACATATGTAAACTACTCTTAACATGTATGTAATCATAAAAATACATATGATAAATGATAAAAATACCCTAAATACAGAAATTTATATATAAAATAATTGTTTATTGGGAGTTCTAAAAGTTTTGTAATTATTTAGAGTTCTGAAATGATCCTCAGCCTATATATATATATATATATATATATATATATATATATATATATATATATATATATATATATATATATATATATATTTAGCCGAATTCATGATTCTAACCGATTTGTGGTTAGGTGTTTGATGGAGAGTGTGAAACACGGGTGCTAAAGTGCTTATCTTAAGTGATTTAGTTCGTTTTACATGATTATATGCTTGGAATATGTTTATTGCTAGTGTTTGTGTTTTTACAGGTAAAACACGTAATTCGGTAAAGTTAAAGTGGTTAAAGATGATGTGGAGCGTTCGAGGATGATGAACAAAGTAATTCATGTTGATCGGGGGTTGATTCGGGTCGAGATAGAACTTAGAAACACGAAACATTGAAGTCCAAGGGCCTTCTGGTCATTAAGTGAAAGATGAATATAGTGAATGTGTGGGGGGAGTGAGAAAAATGAAGTCAGGGGCCAATTGTGACAATAGTTGAAAGTTGTATAAGTGGTTAAAGATTGTGGAGTTTTCGTGCCGTCACCTACGGTTCCATAGCCGTAGGTGACGGTTGGTAAGTGATGGATGAAAATGTTTACAAGAGCTGGGAATCGTAGCCTACGATGGAGGATGCCACCTACAGCATATGGAGAATTCTCAACGTTGGTGAGCCGTAACCTACGGTCTGGGTACCGTAGGTGATGGCGGTTTTTTAGGGCGTTGGTGTGTGCAAAGCGTGATATGTTTTTATTGATATTTTAAGCCCATTTTACACATTAGTCAAGTTTTAAATTTATAAAACACGATATTCTACTAACACTAAACACACACTTGGGCAAGTGCACCCATCGTGAGCGTAGTATAACGTTGGTAAGATACCGAGGTCGTCCAAGGACACAAGAGCTTTTAGTACCGGTTTATCCTCAACGTCTAATCAATCTAAAATTTTTTGAGAAAAGTTTTAAAACATAAAAAAAAACTAAAATTGCAAATAAAAAGTAAAATAAAAATAGATAGACAAGATAGAATCACTTGGATCCGACTCGCCTTTAATGTACTCTTTGATGATTTTCGCACTTTCGGACTTTTTAAGAGATTGTCTTAGTTATTGTAGTAGGCCCCTCTTTTGAAGGTGACGTTACCCTCAACCCAATGGTTTGAGTCAGCAGGGATACAATCCCAAAGAGTCTGAATATTGGAAGGTAATTAAGTAAGTCATTAATGCAAAAAGTGATAGGCCCCTCTTTTGAAGGTGACGTTACCCTCGGCTAAGTGGTTTAAGTCAGCAAGGATACAATCCCAAGAGTCCGGTTTAATGTATTAATAGTAGTTTACATATGAGGGGTTCAAGCTATTCGCACCCCCGCCATCCAATACCAGTGGGTATTGAAGGAGGTCCTAGTAAGCTTGAACCAGGTCCTTGCATGATCTATACACTGAACAAGGCAAGAACCTTACCAAACCATTCTCCTAACCCCCGACCAGGTAGTCAACATGCCTTTATATAGACCGTAAAGACATGAATGATGCAATCTTTTACTTTATATAGACAGTAAAGTAACTTCAAGACACCACAGAAAAATGATAGGAAGAATTCACCTTCAACATAAGAAACTAGTTATTAAAGTCATTAACACAAACCCAAATAAAAAGTGCCGAAAGATTAAAAATCAAAAGTAATACATAAAAGACTTGTCTTCACCAAGTGATGTAAGAGGCTTAACCAAACATGGCCTTTGATTGGCAAGAACCCTTACAATCAATCTTGGATCCCAAGACTACTACACACTCTAAAGATGGATGATGGATGATGGTGGTGGGTGTTGGTGTTGTAGTGGTGGTGGAGTGGTGGCAAAGTGGGAGAGTAGTGGTTTGCCAAGGGGTGTCTTTGAAGTGAACCAAGCACCCCTATTTATAGCCTGCACACAACTCTGGCCACGGCCCCGTGTCTAGTGGGTACGCCCCCGTGGCCAGCCTTTTCTCTTCCTTCATTAATTGCAATTGTCAGCAGAGGGCCCCACATGGCCCCGTGTCTCCTGGGCACGACCCCATGGTCAACTTCGTATCTGTACTATCAAGATTTGGCAAGATTCTGCGTATCTTTGCGTTGACCACGCCCCGTGCTGAGCTGGGCACACCCCCGTGGTGGGCGTGGAAGCTTCTACAGGTTTGTCTTTTGTGCAAGTCCCTAACCACGCCACGTGTTCAATTGGACACGGCCCCGTGGTCAGTCTTTTGATTCATTGTTTTTACTTTGGGGATGCTGTCGAGGGGTCGGGCATGTCATGTTTATTCCTTTTCTTTGTATTTATGTTGGTTTTGGCTGCTTATTTGCTCCTTTTGTTCGTTTAAGCTCATTTGGTCCTGTAAATTCAAAAGGAAGACAAAAAACACGCTTTTTCCAACATTAGTACTAAAAAAGGGTTAGCTTTATGCCTCATTTGATGTAATTTATAGTAATTTTGGAAGGTTTTAAAGGTGGAAGCCCTAGTTTTTCACACACAACTTCCTACTAGACGAATTTTGGGGCAATAATAGCATACTTTTGGCTCTCGAATCATCTACATCGTCATCATTCCTTCATCAATTGCCGCATCAATCATGCAAGCATCAATCATTCAAGCTTTTGAAGATCGTTTGTGCGAGATTAGCGGCTAATTCCATTATGGTTTCCTCCGGATAGAGGATTTTCGTATGTTAGGTGATGTTATGTGTTTTTTACTATTATTACTTCGGTGATCTAAGCATTCGATGCTTTTCACCTTTGATTTGATTAGTTGATTGTAAACAGTTGCATTTTATTTAATCTTTAATCATTCAATTCCCGAGTGTTCTAGTAATCGAGATATACTTGAGGTGGGATTAGGGTTGGTAATTGTAATTGATATTCACTTGACAACCTCCCATTATGTATTGATCGGAGTACTTAGTCGTTGGATGTCACAATCAATTGATTAGGTAGCACTTATGTCTATGTGAGTGTTATGATAAAACACATAATTGAATTTAACTAAGAATCTGAATTCCAGAGGAACCATTGTTCTTCCTATTGATTAAAACCTCAATTTACTTCGTTTACGTTAGCAAATTCACAAATCTAAAAACAAGATTAATTTTTCTGCAATAGATAATCAACACTTGACATTTCGACACTTTCCACGATACTCCTCTGGTTCGATATCCGACTTATCCTATCTACATAGTTTAGTTGGTTTTTGCATGTTCCTCGTAATAGACATCAAAATGGCGCCGCTGCAGAGGAGTCGTGCGCAAAGTGTTTAGTGTTAAGTTTTAGTAAAAATAGATAAAAAATCAAAAATAGTGTTAATTTATTTTGTTTTGTTTTGTTCAGAATTACGCGATGTTTTTCTTGTTTGTGTTGCGCAGGTGATCTCATACGTGTATGCATCACACTCGAAAGTCCGGGAAATCTTCACCTCTAGTTTTTGATCCAGAAATTGAGCGGACAGTTCGACACACCCGAGTCTTGCAAAGAGAAAATTGGATTCTGCAATCACCAACACCGTTACTCCAGCCAATGGAAAACTCATGTAATCTCGAGAAGCAACCTGCTACACCGTCTCAGCAAACTCAATTCTCACCAACACCCACTCAACCATCACCTAACACTACAATACCATCTCAACCACCACCGCCATAATCCACCTATGCCACCATCACCATTTCCTAATCTGGATAGCTTCCCACCATTCTCAACCCAACCTGATCCTCTTCAATACCTATCATACACCCAAACTTCGAATATTCAGCAATCTTCACCATATGTGAGGATTATCACCGATGAAACCGTCACCCCGCCTAACCAAACTAGGCCCTCTAGTTAATCTACTACCCTGCCTCTCCCAAATCAACCTGCACATTACCAACTTGTACATCAGCAGCAACAATACTCTGCTAGAACTGTAATATTTGAACAACGGGATGGTGCAATGGAATTCGGGAATGGATATGAAGCATACGGGAGTTATGGGGGTAATCAGTATGACAGACAGGTGATAAATTTTGGAAATCAAGAAGGGTACAATATGGGATTTAGGTCGGCGGACAGGGGAAGTTATGAAGCAGCTATATAACAAGACCCGATTTATGCACCTTTACCGGTAAATCAGTAGCCAATTAACGCAAGACCGGTGAATGTGCAAATCCCACTGATGCCTCAGCAAAGGCTGATACCACAAAAACTACCCTTACCACAGATGCAAGCTTCGTAGACACCGCTTCCGAGAAATTTACCTCCAACGGTCAACAATTTTGAGGGTATTCCAAGAAAAGTTGACCGACCACCAGTACGGGGGATCGAAAGCCACTTCAAACCTGCCATGGCTAATAATCCGTCACCGGTGGTTATACGTTAATTAGGTGGGAGGTCATTTGAGGTTCGAGCTCAATCGATACAAAGCTTACCAAAGTATCACGGTTTGGCAACATAAGAACTGTATCTGCATATTGCTGCGTATGATGCTCGATGCAATACAATCGGGGGTCAAGGTTTCACATCAGATGATGTGAAATTGGTGTTATTCAAATTCACACTCGAAGATAAGGCTCAACAATGGTTCCACTCACTACCATCTGCTTCAATTTTTACATGGCCTGAGATGCAGCAGCTCTTTTTAGATGAGTTCTACACACCCCAACGTATTAACAATGCTAGGAAAGACATCCGGGGTTTCCAACAGCAACTCGGTGAGCTTTTCCATGAAGCATTTAATCGATTTAGGATGATGCTAAAGAATTGTCCGCATCATGGGGTACCACTATGGGAATTACTCAATGCCTTCCATGAAGGTTTGACAGATGAAGATGCAAGGGACTTGAGCTCAATATCTAATGGTACTTTCGGTATGAATTACGAGCAAGTAGATTGGGAGTATTTGGAGAAGAATGCAAGAACGTCGAAGCGAAAGGCACAATCTTCGAGAAGCACTCGTCATTCGGTAGTGAGAACGGTGGAAAATACAACGGAGGTTAGTGGGCAAATGCCTTTCTAAGGGCATTGTGGAGATTTAGGGCACATAGCAGATCAGTGCCCTGGTATTATTGGTGGCGTTGATTACGTCAATTTTGTGCAAGGTAATGGAGGTGGTGGACGTAATTTCAACATGAACTCCAATACCTATCATCCGGGGCTTAGAAAACACCCGAATTTCAGTTAAGGGAATGCAAACAATCAGAGCAATCCGGGATCTCAAGGAAATAATCAATCGGGTGGTCAGCGAAACTTCAATCAACCTCGTTTTCAAGGTAACTTTCAAGGGGGTAACAATCAAGGTTTTCAAGGAGGATATCAGAATAATCTAAAAGTAAATAAGTTTACCCATATTTTACAAGTCTTAGTACTTGTGAGGGTTTAAACTACATTGTATCCGGCCACCGCTAATCTAGCGTACCGTACCATTTTCATTAGTTTGAGTTAACCGGTCCAAGTCTATGACTTGAATAAGACTCGTTAACATTCTAATTGGTTATTATACCATTCATTCCAGACTAGGGCATTCCAGTAGATTGCATCGTGCTAAGTTAATTGTTATATCGGCTGTGATTATTATTATATCTTGACTATAAGATATTAATTCAGGTAAATAATCTTAACTTATTTTCCCTATACGGGCTTGAGATACGTTATACTATTACCACATGGTCGTGTATGGGATCAAAGACCTATGTGTCGGGAATCCAAATAATCCGTTTTTAATTCGTATTTCTTGAATTTAAACATTGGGGGTTAATACGACCGTTTCCTGGATATTCTCGGCTCACTTAATTGAAAGTGGTCATGACCTAAGCACGGGGTGTAGGCATACACCTGACAGATGCAAATTCTATATTAAAATGTTTTTATAGCCCAATACAAGTTTGCCCAATAAGGGTATAAAAGTGGTGTGTCGGTTAATCATGTTCTCGGCATAGTTTCCGGGCCCCATATGTACTAACAAGCCTGTAAAACTGATAACATGAAAAATAGTTTATCCCAAGTTATTTATAAAAATATATGTAGATGCATATGTCTATAGCTTTTGTCTGCATCGAGTCTACATTTACCTGTTTGTGGTCTATGTATAGTTTAATGTATCTTTTGTATCAAATTCGGGATGAAACGTAAAGTTAGTTTGTTTTGTAAGTCCATCCAAAAGGATGGGTTAGATAGGTTTTCATCTGGATGGCTTCGCCTATAAATAGGTGGTCTTGGCTCTTCATTTCTAACAGTTGTCTTGACACCTTAGGCGAATCCCTACCAATTTCTCTCTAGATCTTGTACACGCCTTTATTATCAATGAGAATGAAGATGTTAAATGGTGTCAGTGTTGTTTTCCTCTCTCCTACTACATTTTCGGATTCCGCACGATCTTGTAGCTGCTAATCCGGTCTGAGCACGTTCGAGCAACCAAACTCCCGGTCCTCACAATATATGTACCGTTGTGTACATGAAAATGAATTTTGAAATATTTTCAAAATGTGTCGGTTATTTGTATTTAACAGTGTAAACTGACGTATCTTAAAAAGACTAAGCACATGTTGCAAGGTTACGAAATAGGCTGGAAGTGCCCGGTAAATGCTTATGAGGAATTTGTGACAACCGGTAATTTACGGCTCTTAAATACGTGATTAACAAGTGATTAACGCGATAATAAATAGTGATTACAGCACAAATTAACTTAATTAGGCCTTTGGAGTGCTAGGAACACTTATCCGACTCTACAATACGCGTTTGAAGATTCGCGTGGCATCTGCGGAACATCAAATGACAACGGACTGATACCATACAAAATACTGACAACGCCTCTATTATACGCTTTTTAATTTTAAAGATTTTATGCTGTCGGCACTTATGGAGTTTGGGTTGCGATATCGGGTCTCGTAGGAATTACGGGCCACTTACACACGAGATGGGCTTGTGGGCCCTGGCCCCAAGCCCAAAACCCACAAGCCTAAACCTGCACATAATATATTTACTAAATCTTCACTAAATCTCTATGAAATCTTTACTAGATTTATAAGATCCTGCAAAATCTTTACAAAATCTACTCAAAATCTCTACTAGATATTCAAGATCTCTAAAAAGATCTCCAAAACTCTATATAAAGAGTGTTGCACCCTATTTACTTTAACTCACAACTTATAACACACACAAACTTACAATTTACTCTCCCTCTCTCGATGGCTACTGCACACAAAAGAAAAGACACAACCCTTCTTCTTCATCATAACACAAGACCCTATCCAATATAAACACATACATAAATAACCTCTGAGCCCCTCTTTCTCTCTTGATTACATTCACAGGCAACACTCAAAGCCTCTACTCCATCTCATTTCTTTCGGCTGCAGACTAAACCAAACACCCTCTCGGTTCCCCTGAGATCCGACGACACGGAGCAGAGCCGGTGGCTCCGGCCACACCCTTGTGCACCCACCTCATCCCCCTTCCTCCTCAACGGACTGACCGGCGACCACCACCACCGTCTGGTGGTGGTGCGACGATGAAACACAGGGGCGGAGAGATAGAGACAGAATGAGAGAGATCGAGAAGGGAGAGAAAAAGGATGGCAGAGGAGCGGCGCCGCCGCTCACGGCGTCGACAGTGGCGACACGAGTCTCACAGCGGCGGCACAAGTGATCGGACCGGCGAGTTTCACCAGTAAAAATCTTGTTCCCTTCAGTTTCATGTTTTTCCTAAAAATCTGATGAAAGATGATACTAAAAATGTTCGGTGTGTTGGGATTCGGGTTGGTTTGTTCCAGGTGTTCATTTGCGGTTAACAGTGATCTGGTTCGGGTCTCGTGTAGGTCCCCCGGAGGTCGAGGTTAAACCTTATCCTTGTTATGTTTAACACACTAGCAAGTGCGGAATCCAAGCTAGAATGCAAACCGGTAGTTTATATGAGAACACAAGCTACAAAGAGAAAGGTAGACACACGAGATATCAAAGTTTTCTCTTGTATTTCAGTGGACACGGTTACAGCCCTTGACCAAACTGAAAATACGCTCTCTACAAGACTAAGTTCACTCACACACACACTTTCTATCTTTCTATCTAAACTGTCTAACTGTGAAGTGAACCCATACATGACTATATATATCCATAACAGACCACCTGGTCAAAGGATCAAATTGTCTGATCGAAAGATCATCTATCGACCAGACACCTATCGAAGGATCCACATATACCTCGAAGGATGGTATATCCTTCGAGGTCCATCTACATCCATCGAAGGTTATCTTTCAAGCTCATCGAAGGATATAAACAATCCTTCGATGACTCATCCTTCGACACAACAACTTACAAATCATGTGTTAACTGTTTGGCCAAGTCAAACCAGGAGGATGGTTGACTTGGTCAAACTTACATCAAAACACATATTAACAACACAAGACGTAAACAAGACTAACAAAAGACATCGTTTTATAACATTACAAAATACAGACAAAGTACAGACACAAGTGCACCAACAAACTCCCCCTTGGCTGTAGCTTTGTCTCGATCTTTGTGTCTTCACGTCTCTGACGTCCTTTCAACCGTCAAGTGATGCGTTGACCATGCACTTCCTGCATTCACAAGTAGGTTGAAGCAATACAATGCCATCTTCTGAAACTTCATTGCTTGTTCTTGATCCCTAACCAAGTAGTTGATCTCGTGATCCTTAAGAACAATAATATCCGACCTGGACATGTTAGTAATCCACATTGGATCTATCATTCGAAAGTTCTCCCGACTGTCTTGGAATACGATCACCGCTTCTCCAGTATCTGCATCATAAACCCAGCAACGAAAGTTACCCAGAAAATCTGACTTCATCTTCAACAATGGTATCTTCTTCATCAACTTTGGAGGATCATAAACCAAACGATAACGAGCAGTATTGGTATCTGGATCAAGTGTAAACCTGATCTGCTCGTATCGAGGAAACTGCGGCTTGTATAGCGGATCCTTCCAACCCCTTCTTCGTTCCAACCTGATCTTCTTGGCGAACAAATCCACCATCTTGTCTTCGACTCGATTAATAACCTTCAGCTGAGCCAAAACAGCAACATCATAATAAGGAAGTGAAAGAATGCTGAGAAGAGTCCTGAAGTACTGAAGGTCGCATTCTCGCTTCACAACCATGCAGTGAAGCTCCTTGATGAACATCCAGCTGATAATACGACCCCGAGCCGGATTCTTTTCCAGATTCATGTAGTTGACCTGATCCAACGGAGGGAGCGGAGGAGGATTCCTAGCTAGGAAATCCGCTCGCCATTCGTTCACGGTCTTCTCACGGTTTTCTTGAGCTGTAGGAGAATCTGAAGAAAGATTAGCAAATTCTGCTGTCTTTTCCGCCACATACCCATCATCAAGAGCATTAAACTCCGCATTATCTTGACCAACATAAACAGTACGTTCCGGATCCGAACCGATGAAGATTTCTTCGATCGTAGAGAAATCGGTTTCGTCCGGAACTAACGGAGTAGCATCGATCATATTCACATCAACTTCATCCAATTCCTTCAGAGCTAAAACACATTCATCAGACATCTCTGTAACGTGTTCTCCCTCTTCTAATAGTTCACCCGTCACTGGATGATACTGATGAACAATTGAGGATTCAGGGAGATCGGCAAATGCTTCCGGTTCAAGACTAACATGTTCAAGTCCTGCCGAAGCTTCCAACGTTTCAGTCTGCTCAGAAGGACCAGTAGTAGCTGTTGGAGGAGCAGTAGGAGCATCTTGAGACGTACCAGACCCACCTGTAGCACCGGATGCAGTTGCACCGGAACCTGAGGCAGCTGGTTGATCAGGATTTGCTGCATCATCGTCTTTGTCATCTCCACGCTTTGAGGGAACGATGCCTAACGCTTTGCACCTTTCATTCCACAGCGTACCAACTTTGTGATCAATTTTCTTGAAGTTTGCATGAACAGGCTTGAAGGCTTCTATTAAGCGATCATCACGATTTTTATAGCGCTCAAACAGCTCTTCATGCTTCTGCTTTAACACTTTTGCCTCATGCTCTAACACAGTGCTATGCCCTTTCATTATCTCAACTTCCCTATCACGAGCCCTATTTGCTTCCTTCAGCCTTTCAATCTCTAGAGCTTGTTCTTTTATCTTAAGATTCTGAGCATCAACGATAGAGACTAGCTTGTTGTGTGCCACCACATCCTGTGTTCGCTGTACACGATACTCTTCAATCTTTCTAGTATTCCGAATGACTAAGTTACCCAATTCACTGATTTGTTCGATCAGGAAGTGAATTTTCTCAGCTTCAGACAAACTAGACAATGTTTCTGCTAGAGTCGGCCGTGAAGGCTCAGGTCCTGAGGAGCCAGACTGAACAGATGGACCAGAAGTACCTGTTGGTCCAGGAATAACAAGAGGAGGACGTACGTGTGTACCTGAGACGGGAGTTGCAGGCGGCTGTTGATCAACAGTCGCCGTGCGTGTCCCAGAAGACGTCTGAGGAGAAGAGACCAGCGCTAGCATCTCTGATGTAGTTAATTGATCACTGACAGGAGGTAGCTGATGCTCTGGAGGCGTTGAATGCTGGATCGAATCAGGTATAGGGGCATCACCAGCAGTTTCACCCATTGAACCTGATCCGTCCTTTGATTTCTTTGAAGTACGAGTACCCTGTCTTCTTGCTTTCCTCTTTCTAATCAAACCAGGAGCAGCAGGAATATAATCCTCATCTTTGTCAGATTCTGCGGTTCTAACCGGTTTCTCTATACGTTCAAAACCACGAAAATTCCCACGCTGATCATAAGCCTTTCGCATCCCTGGAGGAGGAGGATTATCATCCTCAGAAGACGAATCATCATCACCAGAACCTCCTTCATCATCAGAAGACGAACTGCTTTCATTCACCAACTTCCTCGGCTCGTCCACCTTACCTTTACCTTTGTCGGTCGTATCATCGCCTGACCGACTTGCAGTACCACCATCTCCATCTGCACTACCACCTGTATCTCCAACTACAGTACCACCAATATCACTACGGACATCAGATTCGATGAACACTCCTTGGACTTCTTCCGCAGCAACATTCACATCAACTTCAACATGTGTTGCCGCACTGGAACTTCCAGCAGACTTCCTGCTCGATGCTTTAATTCCGTGCTTAGCCCCGAGTTGTGTGTTAGCTAACGCAATTAACCTGGGCTCTTCGTCATCAGAATCACTTGCATCTCGACGCCACTTGTTGTTCTGTGGGGCCTCGTAGGTCGGAACATCGAGGTGACCAATAAGCTTTCTGACTGGATCGGATTCCTTGTACTTAGACATAGACTTGAAGATCAGCAATGTACGCTCGTTCATCGGATTAATTGGAAGAACATCTGCTTCAACCTTGGGAAGATCCGGAATCTGATCATCTGTCATCATTTGCAAGAATCTTGGATATAACCAAAACTTGGTTGACGTCCGTTGATTTGCTGATGGAAGTGGCCTGCGGGCATTCTCTTTCAGATTGTCAAAGATGTAACGTGATATGTTGAACGGCTTGTTCAGAATTAAAGCCGTAAACAATCCCTTCAATTCAATAGGCGACAGATCGTATCCAGACCGTTTGTTGCTCAGGCAGTGAATAAGAATATGCAATAAGAACTTGTATCGTAACGGCATGGACCCTTTGTTTATCTGATTTGCTAGCACATTATCGGAGTAACATAGCCTCATCAATAAACCACGCTGACACTGTAAATCAATAGAAGTCGAATCTTCTGGTTGATCTCCCAATTGCAAACGCGCTCTGATGGTGTTCTCGGTGATCACCACGGGTTTCTCAGTAACGAATCCTCTTATCACTTCTTGATTATCCACCGTTTCAACCACAGCAGAATTCCAGAATTCCTTGATCTGAGACTGGTAAGCGGTGTGTTGAGTAGTAATGGCGTAGTT